>NW_026871156.1:1894178-2525570 GCF_028564815.1 Eubalaena glacialis
TTTTGAGTCTTTGTTAATTTATTTCCACCCCGATCTTTGTTATTTCTTTCCCTATAGTAACTTTGGGCTTCATTTATTCTTCTGTTTCTATATTCTTGGTGTGTAAAGTTAGACTGTTTATAGAGTTAGGCATTTTATCACCAGGGACCTACCTCTTACAACTGCTTTTGCTGCATTCCATAAATGTTATGTTGTATTCTCATTTTCTCGAGGTTGTTTTTCTCTAAATTTCTCTTTTGATTTCCTCATTGACCCATGGTTGGTTCACTACATGTTGTTTGATCTGACACATTTGTAAACTTCCCAGTTTTGTTTCACAATTGAGCTCTACTTTTATATCTGATGCTCAATACACTGAAATCTTCCTTTATTAAGAATTGTTTTGTGGCCTAAAACATTTCTTCTCCAGAATGTTCCATGTGCACTTCAGAAAAATGTGATTCTGCTGGATTTTTTTTTCTTTTTTTGATGGAATGGTCTGTATGTATCTAATAAATCTATGTGATCTCACATGTTCTTTAAGGCTGACGTTTTCTTACTGATTTTCTGTCCGGATGATCTATATGGTTGATGTAAGTGGAGTATCAGAATCCCCTACTATTATTGTATTGATGTCTATTTCTCCCATTAGGACTGTTAATATTTGTTTCATCTATATAGATGGTTCTATGCTGGGTGCATAAATGTTTACATGTTATATCCTCTTACTGGATTGACCCCTTTATCATTATGTAATCCCCTTGTCTCTTATTACAGTCTTTGTTCATAAACTCTATTTTGTCTGATATATATATGTATACCTGCCACAGCTTTCTTCTGGTTTCCATTTCTATGGAATATCTTTGTCCCCCCTTTCACTCTTAGTCTGTGCCTGTCCTGATACCTGAAGTGAGCCTCTTGTAGGCTGTGTATAAATATGTTGTTATTTTTTTTAGCCATTCAGTCACTCTGCTACTTCTGAATGGAGAATTTAGTCCATTTGTACTTATTGCCATTTCAATTTTTTAAATCGTTTTCTCATTCCAGCATTCCTTTCTTGTTTCTTGCTCTCCTCCTTTGCAGTTTGCAAATGGTATGCTTAGATTCCTTTGTCATTATTTTTTGTGTTATCTACCACAGGGTGTTGCTTTGTACTTACCATGAGGTTTACATGTAACAAATTATAACACTGCATTTTAAGTTGATAACAACTTAAGTTTGAAAGCATTCTAAAGCTCTAAATTTTTATTTTCCCACACACACTTTTTGTTTTTGATGTCATGTTTTACATCTTTTATCTTGTGTATCCCCTAATACCAACTATTATTGTTACATTAATTTTTACTACTTTTGTCTTTTAACCTTCATACTAGCTTTATAAGATTAATCCACTGTCTTTCCTATATAATTACCTTTACCAGTGGCTTATATTTTCATATATGTTCCTGTTAATTAGTGCCCTTTCTTTTCAGCTTAAAGAAGTCCCTTTAACATTTCTTATAAGATTGGTTTAGTGGTAATGACCTCCTTTAGAATTGCTTGTATGGAAAATTCTCTCTCCTTTACTTCTGAATGGTAACTTTACTGCATATTCTTTTTTTCTTTAAGCACTTTGATAATATTGTGCAACTCCTTTCTGGGTGGCAAAGCTTGTGCTGAAACATCTAATGATAATCTTCTGAGTATTGCCTTATGTGTAACAAGTTGCTTTTTCTCTTGCTGCCCTAAGTCTCTGTCTTTAACTTTTGACATTTTAATTATACTGTGTCTTGCTGTGGGTTCCTCTGAGTACATCTTATTTGGAACTTGGAGCTGGATGTGCTTCCTTCCTCACATTAAGAAACTTTTCATTCTTTTTCAAATAAATGTTCTGCCTGTTTCTCTCTCTTTTCTCCTTCTGGTCCCCTATAATATGCGTATCAGTCCACCTGATGTTGTCTCACACATTCCTAAAGCTGCCTTCACTTTTTAAATTTTTTTCTCCTTTTGCTGCTCTGCTTGGGTGAATTCCACTGCCTTTGCTTTGAGTTCAATGATCCTTTCTTCTACTTCTTCTAGGCTATTGAACCCCGCTAGTGTATTTTTCAGTGTTTTTCAATTTTTTAGCTCTGTGACTTCAATTTGGTACTTTCCTATATTTTCTGTCTTTGTTGAACTTCTCACTGTGTTCATGCATTCTTCTCCTAGCTCAGTGGGCATCTTTATGATTATTACTTTGAATCCTTTATCACGTAAATTATCTATCTCCATTTCATTATGTTTTTCTCCAAGGTTTTATTTTATTGTTCCACGTACAGCATATTCCCCCTCTTCCTCATCTTGCTTGACTTTCTGTGTTTGCTTTTATACACTCCATGAAATAGCCACCTCTCCCAGTCTTGGAGGAGTGGCCTCATTTAAGAGATGAATCTTATCCTTCAACCTTGCAGCTCTTGCTTGTCTCTCAAACGTTGGTGATTGCTTGTCCAAGCAGCTCATTTTATTTTTAATATCTCCCAGTTGTTGAGTGTGTTCCAGGACCTGTCAGTGTCCCAAAGAGGTCAGGGAAGACCTCAGCACCACCTAGATTCAGGCTGACTGGAAGCCTGACCCTGAAAGGCAGCAGCTTTTAAAGAATGCAAATATGTACAGTCCCGTACAACTGTTAAGCTAAGCTCTGCTGGCCACCAGACCAGGCCATCTGCGGGTGCCCCTCTGGTGACAGTTGTCAAATTCAGGCCTCCATGAGAATGGATCAGCACCTTCTTGGAGATTACGGTAAGCTGTAGTGAAGCAATGGGAGAGTGCAAAGATGTCATCCTTCAGCCTGTTTTCCCAGACAGCGAGTCCATAGGCCTCTGGATGTGTGCAAAACCCAAAGCCTGACCCTCACACCAATGTTCCTGCACAAGCAAACAGGCTTCTTCCACAGAAGGAGGGGGTGTTTTCAGTGTGCTATCTGTGCAGTGCCCTGGGTGTGGTAGCCAGCTGTGTCTCTGACTCTTATGGGACCCAGGTACACAAGCCTCTCTGGGCAACAGGCCAGGCATTCATTGGGGTGGGGGGGGAGGAGGAGGATTCCGTGGGCAGCAGCCACAAAAGCAGGGCACCAGACACGTGTTAAGAGCTCCCCTCCAAGACAGTCTAGCACTCTGGGGCATCAGAGGGGAAGCTCAAAAGAGAGCACCTGCTTTCCTAGGTCCCTGGAAGGCTTACAGTTAGCCCTTTGATGTGTGTTTAATTTAGAAGCCTGCCCCTCAGTCCATAGCCATGAAAATAAGCTCATCAGTCTCTTTCACAGAAAGACCTAGCTCCCTGTTCCGTTGCCTCCTGCTGTGCTCTGGGATGGTAGCTGTTTAAGAACTTTCCTCCATTGGTCACCGTCTTCTGGGACCCACTGACCACCACTGGCCGCCAGAGCCAAGCAATGTAGAGGTGTCCCCTGGCAGCAGACACAAAACCTGAGGCACCAGATAAGGTCCTTTATGGCAGAGAGAAGCAAGCTGAAGCAAAGCAGAGGGACAGTGCAAAGATCCTGTCCTCCAGCCTCTGTTCCCTGAGAGCAACTCCACAGACCTCTAGAAGTGTGTCACACCAGAAGCCTTCCCCTCAAGCGAAAGCTCCTGGACAAGCAAACAGTCCTCTTTCTCAGAAAGACTAAGGCTGGGTTTAAGTCTCTTGTCTGTGCAGTGCCCTGCGAGTGGTAGGTTGCCAAGAACTCTCTTTCCAATTGTTACCGTCCTGAGGGACCCAGACACCCAAGACTGCTGGCTTTCAGGACCAGGTGATCACAGGGCATACCTTGAGTTGCAGCTGCAAAACCAGAGACCCAAACATGTATAAAAGCTCCCCTCCGGACGTACGGAGTGTGGCAGAGGGAAAGCGTGAAAATGGCTCCCACTGGCGTTAGCAACATTTAACAACATTTAGTGAAAGTGCAGAAATGTCAGCCTCCCTAGGAGAAGAAAAACGTCTAGATGGAAAAATAAGGCACCCATTGGCTTTAGAGTGAGAGTACAGAAATGGTGCCTGCACCTCCATCCTTGGAGAGTATCCCAACCAGCCCCTTCTTCTCAGGCCCATGCTCTGAGATTAGCAAATCAATCTCTTTCACATAAAGTCTGCACGCTTTTCAAACAACTGCATCTGCATGGGGTCCTGGGGAGAGTGAGTCTATGCAGTCACCCTTTAAGAGGCATTTCTCAGTCAACTACAGCCCTTTGGGTCACATGGGTGCAATTCCCCTGACGGTTTTTCAAAGCTAGATGTTTTGGTGGTTTCTCTCAGGTACAGGACTTAAGAGTTTGGGTGCCTGATGTGGGATTCAACCCCTTTGCTCCAGGTTTTTAGTTCCCTTTTGATTGTGGGTCACCACCCTGAGAGTGGGGTCTGTGACTCAACCTCCCCTACCCACCACAATGTGACAGTGATGTTATACTCCCAAAGTGATCCAACTCTTTAGAAAATGAGTTTTTCAAGAAACAGATTTTAAACATGTTTTTAAAACCAAAATACACGTATTTTTTATTATTCACAAGAACTACTCATCTCCACAAGGATAAAACTACCTAATAAAAGGCTACTAGTTACTCAAGTCTCCAATGTATCACTTCTGCATACAAATGCAGTTACTCTCACTTGCCATATCCCCATCCTTCAAAAACATACCTAAATAAATAAATAACTTGATTACTGTTTCTCAAAGTCTAGTCCCTGGACTAGCAGCTCTGGCCATCGACTGGGAACTTGTTAAAATGCAAGTCTATCTTAACCATCTTCCCCATCTCCACTTAAAATCTACTGTAAAGTGTCTTTTACATCTACTGACTCAGAATCTGCAATTTGACAAGATCCCTGGGTGATATGTATGAGTTTGAGAAGGACTGACCTAGCCCACTATGCTAGTCAATTTCTCTTTCTTCCCTCATCCTTTCATGGCTGGCTGCTGCTGTCACATCAGTAAGTCAACCTAACCTATTCTGCTGCTTTTCCTACCCGAATTTCACTCCTTTCTCAACTTTTTCTTTTCTCCCCTTTTTTCTTTTTCTACCAATTCCTACTTGATTTCCATCACGTGACTATACTATTAGAGACTTTGATATGCAATGGAAGCATTCCTTTCTGAGGTGAGCAATGCAGCAACACTGACTGCTGCCATCTTTGCTCTCAGATGGCTCTAGGTCATTTTCACTGATGCTTGGGGTTCCTACTTCTCACAGTATCAGAAGATGCCAGGCTGCTAAATGACATATGCATGTACCACTTGAAGAAACAGTAACTAGAGTTGTTCCAGCTCTGTTTTTAGAACGGTTATTCACAAAATATAGTAACGTTTATGATACAGAATAGTTGTTTTAATAATAGATGAAAATGCACAAAGTTGGTCAGTAATAATTCACATAAGTGTTTCACAAAATGCAAGAATTTTGGCATTTAAATTAGAACCAACTATTCTAAAAATTTCCCACGTCTATTCTTCAAAAGGTTCTATGCCTTTTCCATTCTTTGCTTTTAAAAAGCTAGCAAGGTTTCCATGTTGACAATGCTTCTATAATCCCAGAAGGAGAGTGCTACTTGAAATAACATAGGTTAGAACAAACTCTTCCATGAGTCAATTTCTTTGGAAGATGGAAAAAGGAACAATGCCTAGCATATAGTAGATGCTCAGTAAATACTTCCTGAGAAACAGTACTGTTTTTCATGTAACTGACAATTTCAATCAAAATGGTTAACACTTTTATTTCTAACATTCCTTTCATGTATAGAATTCCTGAATTTGAATATAGAAACCACTCCCTCCCAACTGGGAGGCATCTAAAATGCTGATCTGGAAACACTAAGGCTGACTGACTCTCAGGATACATCTCAGAAAGCATTGTAATATAATATATAGCGTATCATAAAACTAAGCCATACTATCAACAGAAGTCCCAAGAAATTTAATTCTTCCCTTCAATTTTGTAATAAAATATAATTTTACGTGTGAAACTATATCAAAATTATATTTTTAAAGTTTATCAAGAACATACACACATTTTGCCCTGCTATATACGGGCCTCGCTCCCTTAATACTCACGAGATCAGCATATTTCTTACACAGTGCTGCCAGCTTCTCCTCTGGAGTTGAAAGAGTGTTTAAGGCTTGCATCAATAATACTACTTCTTTTCCTAATGATTTATAAAAGAAAAAAGGTAGCAGAAGGATGACTTAAATTCAACATAAAACTAATGTTTACAATTTAAGGCTATACTTAGAGATAGAGATTCACCTACTAAATTAAAGAAGCTATTTCCAAATCAGTTTATTAGCCTCACCAACATCCAAATTTCTTCACTTACCTACACTGCTACCAGTTAGCTATTTAGCACTTGAACAGTGAGAACACTTTAAAGAGTTTTAAATGAGTACTTTAATAGCTTTGGCAGGGAGAAGCAGGTGACCAAGACAGGTGAAGGCAAATGGGGTTTAAAGAAAGAAATAACGTTCTATTGCTTACCATGGCGGTAGAAAACTTTTTATTTCTTAAAATGTTCTCTTGTATGTAGAATATTTCATCTAAAAAACTGAAGAAAATTTGCTATTTGATATCAAACTTATATTTGGTATACTTTACATGCTGTTGTGGGGGCGGGAGAGAGGTGGAACAGGCCACCTTCAAAAAGAATACTTTCCTATCCACATAAAATTTTAGTACTGAAAAATTTTTACCTTCAGTTCAAGATGAAATAAAAAAGAGGAAATATAATGATTGAATGTTTAGACATAACAGTAATGTGCACTTCAGTATATGAAGATTTTAAACTCTAACCATTTTAAGCTATTTAAATGATTTTAACCTGAAGCTGCATTTTATGCATTGTAGTGGGGTTAATGATTTGAAAGTATTAGTCTTGTTCGGAAAGAATTATAAACAGTTCTCATATTCATATAAATTTTAAAGTTTTTAGAAGGTAGCAGAAAGTAGATTAAGAAAGAGAATTTCAAGTTACAATCCTATGCACAAATCACTGAAACCAAACAAGGTAAATATTAGGTACAATAGGAATGAAAAATTGAGGGGCAACCAGTAAGGTGAAATAGGGTTTCAGGTTTCATTCATAAAATTTAACATATCACATTCTTAGTCTGAACTGTCAAACTAACTAAGCAGAGGGATAAAACATATCTTAGAAGCAATCTTATTAAGCTACTTTCTAAACTGCAAAAAAATATCATTTCCAAATTTTAGTGAATATTCTTTAAACAGCTAGGCAAATATAACAGTTTTCATAGTAATTATTAGACTACTTTAAATGATCAAACAACAAAGCAAATCAACTACTACTTCTGCCAAACTGGCCACAAACTCTTTCTGGAAAACAATTCTTAATCAGAGAGAAAGAAGCAAGGTACCCATAACTAAGCTTTCCACTCTGCTACTTGCGTCTCCTGCACATAATTGCAGGAGACAGGCATACTGACCTGACCAAAGAAACTAGATGTGTATTAGCTAAACATCTACCTCAAAATTGGTCATGCTCCATAATTACCTGTGCTGCACAAAATATAACTTAAACAAGCAGCATGTGCAAATGTCCAACCTCTGAGCAGAGATTATTACCTAAGGTATTTTCTTTGTTTCTGTGGCATTCTGAATCTTGCTGACCATCAGAGGGATCTGCTCCAGCTTCTGGCCCTGAAGGTTCCTCTCTTGACTCTTGTGTGCAGTACACTGGGCTCAGCAAATCCCTGCTCTGTGTTATAAAGTTACTGCTTTCATCCTCTTCCAGTGAATGCTTGTTACTTGGGCTACTGTAATTTGAGTCACGACGTTGAGGAATATCATTTGATTGAGAGTTATGCAACATATCTGCGTTTACTCCTAGTCTGTAAATTCTAGATTCTTCAACTGTGCCAATCACAAGCTACAGAAAAAGAGCAGAAAATATATGGAGAAAGGAGTTAAATCAAATGTAATCAAGGGAGGAAAACAATGCAGTACAAAAAAGCTCAGTGTTCCACCCCACTCTGCTCATTTTCTTTTCTTTAACAGTAAAATTAACCCATTTTCATTTTTTTTTGTCCTCGCCACACAGTTTGTGGGATCTTAATTCCCTGACTAGGGATCAAACCGGGGCCCCCTGCAGCAGAAGCACGGAGTAGTAACCACTGGACCACCAGGGAATTCCCCACTTTGCTCATGTTTAAATGTAGTTTTTACTTTTTGTACGTGGTACAATCAACCGGCATGTCACCATTGGACAGTTTCATTTTTTTCCCTTTCATAGTGGTTCACAAAACAGCAACGCTTCTTAGAATCAAAGGAGGAAAAGGGAGGGGAGGAGACTACTGTAATAGTGGAATGGGAAAAATCCAAAGTTCGGTCCCTCCCACAAATAATATGCTGGCAGAATCTATCAGAATCAACTTCTGCAGAACTCTGGAATCAGCTAAAAACTTACAAAAGATAATTAAAATTTACAGCCCAAATTTACAGCTTAGTGAATTAAAAAAAAAAAATTAGGAGAGCACCGTAGGATTTTAAACTTCTTGTCTACCATTGTCCATACCCTAGGTCAACAAAGACCATAGGGCGAGCAGCCCACACTCTCAGTGAAGGCTACTGGTGCCAGAGGGAACAATACAGACATTATTTTCAAAGGATTGGGTCTCATTCATTCTTTCGGGCAGCTCCCTGAGAAATCTGTACAGGAGTTTGCCTTTGTTTCATCCTTGGAAGAGCTGTCTCAGGACTAGGGCAGCTTCCAGGATAGCTTCAGATACAAGTATGAAAGTACTGACTTCAGCAGCCTGGGGTATGGGACAAAAACTGGGAAAAAGCAATAAACAGAAATGTCTGAGTAGAGAGAGACTGAGAAAGGAGATGAACATAGGCATATGAAAGCTCCCACATTAGACTAATCTTATTATCTCTGCCTGGCCTTCCAGCAGAAGTAAAGGCTAAGGCAAAGTTGTAAACACCCTGGCTAAGTATTCTAAGCTGATCAAAAGTAAAAGAGAAAACATGTCTTGGGTATTGATGTGAAACTCATCTTTCTTCACATCCACTGATTTCTCCCTGGGTACTCTGTGTGTACCCTGACTTTAGCCACCTTACACAGAAAGGTGGCTAGGATTGTGACCAAATTCTCCCCACCCCCAAATGGAACCCATCCTAGTATGCTGGGGCACTGCGGAGACTAGAGGGACTCAAACATTTACAGCTCTGTGGAAATAGGTATCCAAGTCACTCACTGTTCCATCTGGTTCTGTAGGGGAATATGGCCCCCAAACTCCTGCTTCCCCAATGAGTATGCCACCCCTTCATTTGTATGCCCCTCACAACTGACTTGCCAATGGAACCCAGGGCAGCAGCTCCTCACCTATCTGCCTGCTCTCCCTCTGAGAGCATATTCTTGCTTAAATAAATCCTCACTTTACTTCCTTAACCTCGCTGTCTCATGTCCAGAATCCTTCCACGATGAAGCAGGAAACTTAAATTCACTGGGAACACACAGACTGGCACATTAAAGTACCACCAACTGGAGAAATAAATCATGGCTACTACAGGAGTCATATGGTTTATTCACACAGACACGTATGCTGAGTGAAATCAAGCTACTGATCAAGCCTGCACTGCCTTGATCATTGGGTATGATCAAGATGGGTATGACTACTATCTGGACTGCACTCTTTGCACTGATTATGGCTGTGTGTCCACCATCACAGAAAGGGCACCAAGTAAAGGGGTCTTTTATTTTTTGCAGAGGCTACCTTGTGACACATGTTGTAAGATGACCCAGTTGTCTCCAGATTGGGAAGGCCATGACACACAGGGCATTGATTCTCCTCATTCTGGAAGTCTGAGTGCATCCAACCTTTAAACCTTCTCAGGTCTATTCGTCCTGGGTGCCCCATAGTTGACCACCATTTCAGGTCATGGGATTGATGGTCCACACCAATCAGCTGACTCTAGCCACATCATTGTAGCCTTTGAACTGATCTGTCATGTGGTCAGCTTTCTGGATAATATGCAGTCTGAAAATGGTGCACATTTTACCACAAAAGTAAAAGTAGTCAATGTACCTCCACCATTCCCATCCACACCCCCTGTCATCCACAGGCATCTGGCATTATTGAGCATTAGGTCTGCTTTTCAAAAACTGACTCAGAAAAGAATCCTGATATTAACCCCCTCACCTTCACCTTTTCTACAAACTGTGGAAAGGTATGTTGGGCCACTGAATGAGCTGTTCCCAGAGAGGGATAACCCCCTCTCAGTCTCTTCCTTGTTAAGGATCAGGACAAATTGGGTACTGGGTTATACAAACCCATTTAAAAAATTCAGCACTGAATGTCAAGGAAATTCAAAGAAACTTAGCCATTCTTAGGCTACTGCTTTTTTCTTTCTGCCAATAGCATAACCATGTCAGCCCAAGTGGCACGCTCTAGTCCAAACTGGCACCTAGAGGATTCAAACTTGGTTTTAGCTACCTGGATTCTCTTGTGAGACTGAAATGGTTCTAGATCAGTGTAACCAGTGGATAACTACCACTTCCTGAATACACTGCCTATGGAGCCTCCCTATGGTGACCTTTGCAGGTCAAAGAGGTGGGCATAATGGATCTCTGCAAGGCTTACAAAAATCCCCTCACTCCTCTAGTACCTGGCCTTTGTGGGCCAAAGGACTGTCATGAGTAGGTGATGACTGATTGGACAAAAGCTGAAATTATAGCTACTGGAAATACAGCCTTTGTTAACAAATCTAACAACATTAATCATCCCACGTGTTTAAAAACTGACCCTGGAGTCTTCCTCATAAAAATAGGTGTCCTAGTGTGGCTCTCCCAAATTGTTGCAAGCCCCTTGTATTTAAGAGTGTTGAATCTGCCTTCCAGCCACAGAGCTCAGGTGACAATCTGATTGCCATTCAAATAGAAACAGCAGGAATGTCCCAGCTACTGCATTTCCTAAGCAAAACACTTAACCATCATCACTGAATGTCTCCCTCACCCTCATTTCTCTAGCCATCGATAAGTCATTCCAGGAGTAGACAAATGCCATCCAGCTGGTATCATAGCCAGACGGTAGGACTGTGTGGCCTTCGGCAGGCCTTTTAAAAAGAAGGATGTGATTCAGTTTTTCACCTCGAAACGCTAGGGTTACTAACTGGCTAAGGAGACATGCTGTAAAGCACTTTAAATCTGTGCCCACTTGGAAACACTAATGTAAGTCCCATTTGAGAACTTACATAATCAATCAGAATCAACCCTTTCTTGCCAGAGGTACCAAGTATGCCCTTTCTCACATGGAAGCCAGGAATTAACTTGCATCTCTCTAGAAAACACTGTGTCCCACATTAAGGGGAGGTCATAACAGATCATCAACTGTTTCAGGAAACATAGTTAGTAGTCATGCAGCCTTTGGACAACTGCAAAGTGCTCTCCAAAATGAGGCTACTTTTGGTTCCTTGGAGAAACTCACCAGAGGGGCAACTGACTTCTGGCTTATGGCCACACTGCAGGTAATTATCCTCTCAATGGGAGCCATTCACTAATGAAAGGTAGTACGAAATCTCTCCACAACTTTAGCTGAAATGATCAATGGACTGCATTCAAGTGAGTCTCGAACTGTCTGGCCACAGTTATTAGTTATGGCAAAATTGCCCTAGACTTTTTTCTTATGGGCCATTCATGAATATATCCTGCTGCAACTGAATCAGTGACTCAGGCTAAGTGGGAAGGTCAACACATAGCCTTAAGGAAGCCAGATGGTGGACTCTGATGGTCTATGGAACTTGTTCATTTGGTTAGGTCTGGGACTCTGAAGCCAATACTAAGTTTTGGGCTCTTCCTTAGGCTTGGAGTCCTATTCTTAGTATTCTATAAGATAAACTGAACAGATCTGGTCCTAGCCTATTTTGGTCAAATTTAACAGTGTGGCCTATGAACTTGCATACTCAGGAAAAACTCAATAGAAGGCATGACAGTGTTTCTGCTTTTCTTGTGAACAGAGGTAGTGACTGTCTTTGTTTCAAACTATCTTTTCAAGGATGCTCATACAGCAAAGAGCCTTGGAAAAAAATAGAAATGATGTCTACCTCATCAGCAATGGGCAGGTTTGCTTACTGCCTATATGTTTCCAATTGCTGTTGTAATAAAATACCACTCATTTATTTACCTTACATTCCTTCTGGAGGCTCCCTGAGAGAACAGAGCTTTGCCTTTTAGGGCAAAGCTTCTAGGGGCTGACTGCATTCCTTGGATCATGATCCTTTCCTCCATATTCAAAGCTAGTAAAGGCAAGGCAAGTCATGCAAAATGCCATCTCTCTGGATCTGACCGTTATCTTCCTCTTTCATTTCTAAGGATACTTAAGACTTCATTGTGCATACCCTGATAATCCAGGGTAATGCCAGGAAGTCCTAAACTATGCAAATCCTTTTAACCAATAAGATAATTCACAGGTCCCTGTTTAAGACATGAACAGCTTTGAGCAGCCACTATTCTGCCTACCACACTGCCCATTATAAAAGATTTAATATCCCTAAACTTAGGATTTCTTTTTTGTAATGCAAATATCATCTAGTTCTCTTTATATCACCCTGTAGGAACTAAGGCTCAGGAATCAGGTGCAAAAGTGGACACTAGTAAATGCTACTGTAAAAAAGTATCCTTTGTCTCCAGATTTCTCCCAGTATCCATAAGTTATGGGAAAACTATGACTTTGCAAGTAAATTAAAATCTCTGACCCTTCATAGTTTCTTGCTGCTATGATTACATATTCAAATTTGGGTAACTGCCGGACATTTTTCAGAAAATGTCTGTCAAGATAAACCAACTGACATTATTTGTTTTAATGATAAGTCTGCCACACATTTTCTAGAAAATAAATAAGTCCTTCAGGATAAACAACTGACAGTATCTGTTGCAATGATAATATTCATATGTTCAAATGAAAATTAGGATTTTGGAAAATTCCAGCCTGCCACTATGACTCTGGCAGCTTCCCAGGACTTAAAGACTTTTGAGATGACACTGGTGATAATATTAACAAATGTGATTTTTAAAAATATTTTCTAACATTTGAAAAATCTATGCAACTCATGAATCAATATTTTCCAAATCACAATGCTTTACAAAATGACTGGAAGGTACCAGATTCACTTAAAGCATTAAAAAAAAAAAAAAAAAAGGTTTTAACATAACACGTCAGAAAAAGTTCACTGATCTGGCTTAAAATTCCACATCCGAGTCCTAGGTAATTTTTACTTGGCACCAGTTTTTGCTTATATCCAACAAGAAGCTTATTTTGACCTTCATTACCCTCAACAGCTGTGTTAAAAGAGCATGAGATATATGAGATGGGTAACAGCTTTGGAGTCAAAAGAGCCTAATCTTTGAATACACCACTTACCACCTCCCGTGTGGCCATGGGGAGAAGTCAATCTCATAGTTTACCTAACTTACCTTACAGAGTTTAAGATTAGATAAGGCTATAAATTGCTGGCCCACAACAGGACTTTCATAATGATCTGTGAAGTTTCCTACTACTGTTATAACAAATTACCACAAACCTAAAAATGGATTAAAAATTCACATTTATTATCTTACAGTTCTGGAGGTCAGAAGTCCGAAATGGATCAGCAGGGCTGTGTTCCCTCTGGAGGTTCGAAGGAAGAATTATTTCTGTGCCTTTTCCAAGTTTAGAGGCCACCTGCCTGCATAAGCTTATCACCCCCTTCTCCATCTTCAGGGTCTGCAGCATAACATCTTCAGATCTCTCTGTCTCTAATCTCTGTTTCCATCATTACTTCTCTTCTAATTCTGACCCTTCTGTTTTTCTATTATAAGAAACCTTGTGATTACACTGAATCCACCAGGATAATCCAGGACAATCTCTCCATCGCAAAATCATACTTAATCAGATAGGATAAACATATTCACAGGTTTCAGAGATTAGGACATGAGCATATTTGGGGGGGCCATTATTTTATCTACCACACATACATTATCACATTAACATGGTCCACACTTCAATTCTTAAAGAAGAAATTATCTTTTAAATTACTGGCATAACTTCTACGAACTATACCCCACCAAACTGCTCTGCACTATAGGAGCAGGAAATAAAGTATCATCTTAGCAAGTAAATATTAGTTATGACAGATTAAAGGGCAAAAACTGGGGAGAGTGAGGGTCATCTGGGAGATATTTTGGAAATATTACATGGGATTCAAATCAACACTCAGAACAACAAATATTAATAAAACTTGCTCAGTAGCACAGGGAGATAGCACAGGTCAGTTGGTATATCTTTTCCATCAAGTCAAAGAATTTACAGAAATTCATTAAAATAAATAAATTTAACTAGGAAGTGGACTGAACTATAAAAATAGAATCCCTAGGTCTGAATGGAACTTAAAGCTTACCTAATACTTTTTCTCTTCTGAAAACTGCACAAATGGGAAAAGTTAAACATAGCTGATACTCAATACTATATTAAATTTGTTTAACACTTTAGGTTCGTCAAATACTACTACATTCATTATATTATCTGAAAGTGACTCATAATAATATTAACAGCAAAGAAAAAGGAATTGGACGGAGGGAAGGAAAAGGAGGAAAGAAAGTTTATGTGGGACATTAGTATAAATCTTATTTTACATAAACAACAACTGTCTATGAAGTAAGGTCTGTCATATGCCCTATCAATTAATCATGTATTAATTATAAATGAAAATCACTCTCTAGGAACTATGTCATTTAAACATGTTTTAATTTTTAAATAAGAGGCTTTATTTATCCAGATACCACTACTTTATAAAGGTAAGCTCATATCTGGAGAGGGACATCACTGAAATTGGTAAAGTATTAATCTGTGACAAAGGGGGCAAGAATATAAAATGGAGAAAAGACTGGTGCTGGGAAAACTGGATAGCTACATGTGAAAGAATGAAATTAGAACATTTTCTGACATCATATACAAAAATAAATTCAAAATGGATTAAAGAACTAAATGTAAGGCTGGAAACCATAAAATTCTTAGAAGAAAATACAGGCAAAATGACAACCTACCCGATGGGAAAAAAGACTTACAAATTATATGACTGACATTTTGGTTAATATCCAAAATATATGAACAGCTCATACAACTCAACATAAAAAAACAAACAACCCAATTAAAAGATGGCCAGAAGACATAAATAGACATTTCCCAAAGACATACAGATGGCCAAGAGGCACATGAAAAGATCCTCAACATCACTAATTGTCAGGGAAATGCAAATCAAAACCACAATAAGATTATCAACTCATACCTGTCAGAATGGCCATCATGAAAAAGAACAGAAATAGCAAATGTTGGTGAGGGTGTGGAGAAAAGTGACCCCCTCCTACACTGTTGGTAAAATGTCAATTGGTGCGGTCACTGTAGAAAATTGTATGGCGGTTTCTCAATAAACTAAAAATAGAACTACCGTATGACCCAGCAGTTCCACTCCTGAGTATATATCCGAAAACATGAAAACACTAATTCAAAAATATACATGCACCCCAATCTTCATAGCATTATTTACAATTACCAAAATACTAAAGCAACCCAAGTGTCCGTCAAGAGATGAATGGATAAAGATGTGCCCCCCACGCCACAAATACGCACAAAGGAATACTACTCAGACACAAAAACAAATGAAGTTTTGCCATTTTCAACAACATGGATGAACTTGGAGGACATTATGCTTTGTGAAATAAGTCAGAAACACAAATACTGTATGATTATCACTTACATGTGGAATCTAAAAAATAAAACTAGTGAATAAAACAAAAAAAGAAGCAGACTCACAGATCTAGAGAACAAATTAGTGATTACCACTGGGGAGAGGGAAAAGGGGAAGAACAACATAGGGGTAGAGGATTAAGAGGTACAAACTACTTTGTATAAAATAACCTACAAGAATATATTGTGCAACACAGGGAATATAGCCAATATTTTGTAACTGTAAATGGAGTATAACCTTGAAAAATCGTGAATTACTACGTTATACACCTGAAACTTACATAATATTGTACATTGACTATACCTAAATTAAAAAAAAAAATTAAAGAAAGAAAATGGTGAGGTAGCAACCTCCAAACACCCACTCCTACACGAAAGCAATGATTAAGGTGACAAAAATTGTCCAAATCAACTTTTTGGAAACTCTGGGAAACAGTCAAAACCAACAACCAGAGGAATCCTTAACTAGGAAAGAAGCTGCTGCAGTTTATTTAAGGAATATTGTAACTTTTTATTTTACCTGCCTACAACTCCCTAATCCCCACCCTGGAAGGAGCTAGCATATCTGGTATGGCTCGCTGGTGCCAGATGTATAAGAGACCTTGTTCTTAAGAGTTCTAATAGTGGGCTTTGACCTATATGGCAGACCCCCAAAGGGAGCACAAGAATATCCTCCTGTTTTGCCAGCCTCAAAATTTTCTCAGGGTTGGTGCAGCTCCTTGGTGTGGAATGTTGAAATAACAGCCACAGCTACATGGGCCAAGGACAAAATGACAAGGCAAGTAGCAGACAGACTGAAAAGCCCCAGAAGAAGGAGGGTGGTAAAAAAGAAACATGGAAGAATAAGGGCTTTGGATTGGCCCCAGGTATACCCGGGAATCTCAAAGCCTACATGCATGTCCAGGGCAACATACATGCCAGAAAAGACCTCAGAAGACCCTACACTTTTGTATCTGGTTCTGTGCAAGACGGAAGTGCATGCTAAGGCTGGGCTTACCTAAGTGTTAAAGGAGCTCCCTAAACAAAATCAATTTGCAAAGACGTGGAGTTTAGTTTTTGTTATTTTTGTTGCTCCAGGATTTCAAGGAAATCTCTTTTAAATTCCTGGCTGACTTCTAAGCTACCTGGCTGACCTTTAAGCTACCACAGAAGACTTCAGAGACCATGCAGGACAAAGAATACAATCTTTATAAAACAGCTTACCACAGAATTACTAAGCACACATTTACAACCCATAACAATCAGCAACAACAAACCCTAGGGATGTGGGGAGACTCTGATTCTCAGAGTATAGGGTTCACAATTGCACATTTCTTACTGTCTTGTCTTAACCAGACTTCACTCAGGTTTCCCTCTTCAAATAAACCCCTGGATACTGGCTAACCCACCACGATCAAGCACTCAAATGCAGAGCGTGCCCCTAGTAACAACTCATCCCAAGGATCCAAGAATCAGCTGAGACTCATCTCCCATCAACCATGCCAATTATGCTGTCTGCTCACTCTCCCTTGCTTGCTCGATTTCCCCTTAAAAAGTTTCTATTAACCTGTTTACCCGTCTCAATAAAAGTCATTTTCTGATTTTAAGACATTTTCAGATTTCTGAAATCAGAGTGTTCTCTGTATTGCAGGAGTGCCTCTGAATAAGGTCTCTTGTTATCTAAATCAGGATTTGTTTTTGTTTGACAGTCACATTATAATACTCAAAATATTCAGTTGCCAACAAAAAAAAAATCACAAGTCATGCAAAGAAGAAATGAACTATAGGCAAGTCATGGGAATAAAAGAAATTAAGAATCAGCCATCAATAAAAAGATAGAAATTATTTTTTAAATGAACCAAACAAAAATTCAGAGCTGAAAAGTATGACAACTGAATTTAGCAGGGAGAATAATCAGCAAACTAGAAGCTAGGTCAATTGAAAATACAATCTGAGAAACAGAAAGGAAAAGGAATAAATGAAAATCAACAGAACTTGAGACTTGTGGGACACTAGCATACACATAATGGAAGTCACAGTAGAAGAGGAGAGAAGGAGGCTGGAAGAATATTGGAAGAAATTAGAAAATACTCTCATTTGATGAAAACCATTAGTCTACACATCCAATGAGTTAAGTAATGAGTAAACTCTTAGCTATGATAAAGACTATCTTTCAAAATGAAGGAGAAGACATTAAAACGTTCCCAAATACACAAAAGCTAAGGGAATCCTTTACTAGTAGACCTGCCTCGCAAAAAAAAAAAAAAAACAACAACACAAAGGAAGTCCTTCTGACAAAAATAAAATAACATTACAAATTAACTCAAAAGCCATACAAAGAAATAAAGAACAATAGTAAAAGTAACTACATAGGAGAAATTATCAATTACAGATCCCAACAGAAGAATCATCAATATGAAAAAATCCTCAACTACCGAAAGGTGCCAAAAGGGAAAAAAATGTACAGTGCATCTCCTACAAGAAATCGACTACTTGAACAACTCAGACAGTGAGAAATTATCACCCTGAACTCTCACTTTTCTGCAACAGACTTTCATTCAAACCCCCCCACTCCCCACAACCTCTCCTTTTCGTCTATAAAATAAGATTTCTCTTCTTTGTTGGAATATCCTAAACTGCAGTGTTGCTTTTTTTTTTTTTTAAATCAGAGTTGTCCTTGGGGAAAGTAGTGAAAGTGATAATTTTGAATCCCTACAGTACTATGCACCCAGTTTTTTTCAAAATCCTGCAAGAACTGGATCTTTCTTTCAGAATACAAGGAGAGAGAAAGAAAAAAAAGAAAGCAAGCTGTGAAATACTAACACCTTCATACAGAGACAGAAAAAAATACCTCACCTCAGAAACAAGTCAAAAAAAGCTAATTCTTGACACTTTGCTCAAATGTAAACTGAGACTTTTGAAGTTCATGAAACATGTTACAAAAATATTATCTCATAGGTTCAAACAAGAATGAACGCTTCAATAAGTTTAAATGAACGGAAAAAGAAAAAAGATTTCCACTGTACCAAGCCCTTTCCCTGCAATTCTCAACTCCAGGGATCTGGAAACCGTATATACCTGTATGCAGCCCAATCGTTGTGGAAAACTTCCTGATTCTACAAACTCAGCCCAGGAGAAGTGGGATTTTTCCAATCTGAAGCAGATCTAGATTTTCCTGTCACCAGAGAAACAATGAAATGCCCCTGATGTAAGTAAAGTAAGACAAGGGGAACGTTCCAGCGTGTCTACCGGATTGGGAGACCAAAAGTATGAGAGGCGCTAAAGCACAAACCAAAGGAAAGGAAAAGGTGTTAAGTTTTGTTTTGGTTTGTTTTTAAAGGAGTTAGAAAGACAAGTTATTGCACGATGATGCTCCGCAATTAGGTTGGACAGAGGTACTTCGGCGTCACCTCCGTATCCCAAGCCCCGAGTGTAGCCTTGTCAGTGACGCTAAGAGCCCACGTCTCGAAAACAAGCTGCCCTACCAGTTCCGCCACCGCCGTCCACCATCCGCGCAGGGGCAGAGAGTAAAGGAGAACTGGGAAACAGAAACGCAGCGCAGCCCCGGCCCCCGCGCCATTATCTAAGTACGCAACAGCCTTGCCAGCGCTGCCCCAACGCACCATGCAGAGCGACGCGTGCAGTCGCCGAAAGCTGAGAAGAGCAAATCCCTGTCCCTAGTCGACCGAAGGTGGCGCCGAACGTAGGGAGCACGGACATCAGGGGCTGGGAGAGAGGACATCAAGCTCACAGGACCCCGGGGCACCCACCGCACGTGGTTGTAACACATGGCGCACCTGCGCCTCGCACCCTTTCACCCACAGACAGGACTGCGTTCCCCGCCTCCTCTAATACCTAAGCCGCAAACCACCCCCCCAACCCACAGCGGTCCCCTCCACGCCATTTATTCCGATTCCACCTCCTCGCCACACACACAAACGTCCTACTATCGCCACCCTCTGAAGAAAGCGGAATGTTTGTCCCGTAGCTAAAGTAACCGAAGAAGGTGAACAGGCAAACCTGTAAAAGGTAATACTCTCCCTCACACTCCACCCCCGCCACCCCGTGGAAACCAGGACAGACCTGCTTCTGGCTGCGCAGTCGACCGCCAGGTCCGGCGTCAACCGTCTCCTCAGCCCCTGATCCGCCGCCACTTCCCGGCGCTCTTTATCGTACCTGCGTCGCCAAGAAGTGACGGAAGCACTTAAACCCGCACCTTTGACCCAAAGGACGGAAGCTCGCAAGGCCTATCTACTACCTTCCAAGCCTCAGCGGCCAGTCGAAGATCCGGCGCTCTCCACGTGACTGCTGGATGTTTGCCTCCAGAGGATTGAGTGAGATGGGGGAGGGGAGCATCGGAGGCCGAACCGGGTTTCAGGGCCAAAGGGCAAACAGAATGCCCTAGTGACTCTGCGCGGAAGAGGATAAAGAGTGTAGAAAGAATTGCAGGTCCTAGCAAACTGTTACGTCATAGTTTGCAAGCCCAGACTGGGTTTAGGGCGGAGCTCCGCGGCATTCTGAGAAGGGAGGAGTACTTACTGTGCTGCGCCTGCTGCTTAATGGGACTTGTAGTTTTTTAGGGGCGATTTCACGCTAAAGGAAACTACTCCGGCAACTTTTAAAGTATTCCACTATTTGACAAGACAAGAGTTTAGGGTCAGGTGAAAACAGGATTACCTCCTGTTTTTGTTCTTGTTAGGTTATCCTTACTATGGGCCCTACTGGCTATTATTATCCTGAAATAATTGGGGGTAAGAGGCGCTGCAGGCATACCTTGTTTTATTGCACTTCACACATATTGCATCTTTTTACGAATTGAAGGTTGTGGTAATCCTGCATCCAGCAAGTTTATTGCCACCATGTTCCAACATTATTTCCTCACTTCCTGTATCCTGTGTAAAAAAATTAACGAACAGAAACCTCAGTTAAATAGGATTGGGTGACCAGAAGGGAACTCACATCTTAAGACCACGGCAGACCCTTCCCCTCCGCCCCTCCTCCCCGCCCAGGAAGAAGAGAGTCCTCTTCTTGTTAAGGACTCAGCCAGTGAGAACCCAAGGACTCTGTTTGCTACCGCCCTCCCACCTTCTTTCTCCTCTCTGCAATAGCGTTCTCCTGCTGTGGGGGAGTTACATGTGGCTTGCCCACTGTTGCGGGTCCTAAATTGCAATTCTTTGCTGATCCTGAAAAAAACCCATCTGTGCTGGAGAAATAACTGTGAGTCTATTCGTTTCAGCTAAATACTAAAACAATTTCAAATTTTTTCATTATTGCATTTGTTATGGTGATCTGTGTTCAGTCATCTTTGATATTACTACTATAACTTGCTGAAGGCTCACATGATGGTTAGAATTTTTTAGTAATAAATTATTTTTAATTTAGGATTGTACATTGATTTTTATATGTAATGGTATTGCACACTTAATAAACTACAATATAGGGGAAACATAAGTTTTATACACACTGGGAAACCAAAAAAAAAAATAGAGCGAGTGTGTGACTCGCTCTGTTGCACTATTCACTTTATTGCAGTGGCCTGGAACAAAACCAGCAGAATATCTGAGATATGCTTGTACTTTGCAAAAAGCAGAGGAGTACTATCTTTCAGAATTTGAATTTTCCAGCTCCAGCACCTGCCCAGGGTCCTGCCCCTTCACCAGAACTTTCACCATTGTTTACATGTCCTGAGTTAATGTGCCTTGGGGGCCGCACCCTGTTCACCCTGTTCAGTAAAGGCTGCGCTGCATCCTTTACTGCAAATTTGCAGAATTCATTTATTACATTGTGTCTGTGTTCATGTTCCTTGTATATACAAGAACATGTCTTGCAAATAGTGTTACTTCTTCCTTTGCCAATCAGGATGCCTCCAGTTACTGTTTCTCCAGAGTTGGGTGCTCAATTGTTGAGGAGTTTGGAGGGATGCTTCAAGCGAAATAACTGGAACATAACTTTCCAAGGCAAGAGTTACCCAACTGTTTTAATAGGCCAGAGAACTACATATTTAGCCCTTAGTTTGGTAAAGGTAAGTTCCAGAGCCTCTTGCTTGGTGAAGGAGATGTCAGGGAAAGTCCTGAAAAGAACTCCTTTCCACACTCTCCCTCCCCACTCCCCCACACGCCCACCCCCAACAGCAGCCGTCCTCCCCACCATCTATCTAGCTTCTGGCAGTCAGTTATCGCTAGACTACTGGGGATCTTCTTACCTTATTATACCATTGCACTGACTCCTTCATGGGCCCCAATGTGGGCAGTCAAAACCACATCTCTGGGAGCCAGGAATCCGAAGGAAAACCCTAGCTCTTCAGTATAGGGTAGGGACAGCTAGTTCCGAGTTCCTTACTCTTGCACTGCTTCCCCTTACACCAGTGCCCCACGCACATATACACACTCTGTGTGCTGCGCCCAAGGAGAAGTCATGAGGAAGACTGCAATGCCCTCCTTCCAAAGTGCAGCGTGCTGGTAATTAGATCAAAGCCGGCTCCCACGATCCCTCCAAAAAGGTTGCGGTGGTCAGTAGGGATTTGTGTGCTGGCTGTTCAGTGTTCCATCACACCCCCAGGATCTGAGGAAGGGTCTGAGTTGTAATGCCCGCAGCAGGATGGGGATCTCTGACGGTAAATCCCTATTTCTGAGATTGCCCTTTCAACCACTACTCAACACTACCGTAGTTTCTACTAGTCATTTCTTGCACTGAACGCAGCCTACTGATTTCTTGAGCCTACAGGTGCTTGGTGTTCAGTGAAAGAGCATCTGTTTCACCCCTAAACCCCCGAAGCTTACTTTGTAGTTTGCAAAGACAGACTAATGCCCTGCCGAGTGGAGTTAAACAGATTCACACCCTACCCCAGCGGGTCGCAGTCTGCGGTCCGCTGCTCTAATGACTTCCAAACACAGAAAATACAGATTTCTCACTGGACAGGAGAAAGTGGAGCCAGTGTTGCAGACATTAGAGAAGCTCCCGCGTCCCTCAAGGCAGACCCCAAGAGTTTTCCAGAACCTGAAACTCTGGCACTGTAATCTTCTCCAGTGATTAAATGTTTCTTTATGACTTCCTTCCTCGGTGTGGCTCTTCATTCCACAGAACTGGAATAAACAGATGTGCAAAGACATGCAAAACTGCACTCTTCGTGCGAATACTTGTCTCTCAGGATTCCAAAATATGGCGTGCCCTGTGTCTCCATGCATTGTTTTTCACTCAGGGTCATGGACAAATCCAGGACACACAACTGGGTTTCCACCCAGCCCAGGCAAAATCTAAATTTACTGGGAAGGAGAGCATATACTGACAGGACACCTATGCCCCCTGTTCCCATTCATTTCCCATGGGAATTATATCTATCACAGGTATTCCTTCACCCACAACAGGATTAATCCTGCTGTCCCTCCAGGAATTAACTCCCTCACAGGCCCAAAAACTATTGCAACAGTCCAGAGGGTCCGTCTGCAGGAAAGCTTTAAAAATTGTTCTCCCTGCATTAGGTGAACAGAAACAGTTGAAAGACACAGTTCCTGCATTTCCAGGCTGTGGAAGGAGCTGCCTAAAAATATGTGCTGCTGGGACTGCCTGGGCAGAGTATCGTGTGGATCTCAAGCATACAAAGCTCAGAAAAGGATGCAGTATTTACTGATGACATTGACCTTTACAGCAGGTGGGAGCAAAAGGAGGCTAATTTTTCCTGGCTTCCGACCAAGGTCAGTGAGTAATACTAGCTTCCTGAAACTTACCTGGTGAGACTTCTTATATATGTGACATGTAATATGAGAATAATAGCTTCATCCTGCAGAATTCACATGTGTTTCTGATGACCAAAAGATAGAATATGTTAAAGCACTTTATAAACATGGCCTAACCTCTCCCTTTCACTGTGAATAATATTTAGTCTCCCTTCTCCTTGAAAAGGCACTCATTTCCTGATTTAAAGAAAGAAAAAGAAAAAAAGGGAAAAGCCTTTGCAAATCCATGTAGGAATGTAAGAGATAAAGAGAATCCAAAGCAATCTAATATTTTGAACCTCTCTCTGTTACATTACTTCCAATTAAGTTTCTCAAGTAATAAGGACATGGGGATAAACAAAAAGATTCCTGATATCTTCAATGTAAAACTAAGCAATGTTTACATTACATTCTTCCAGGTTATAAAATTCTATCCTTTAATTGTCTTACAGCAATGCAAAATTCTTCTATAGACAGATAAATGAATTCTCTGAAGTGGAATTTTCATACTTTCCCCTACATGTACTAGCCAAAAAATGCCCATGATTATCAGCAAACCACTGAGAGCTAGGAGGAAGTCATGAAACAGATTCTCCCTCAGAGAAAGCCCACAAAATGAACCACCCTATCAACCCCTTCATTTCAGACATCTAGCCTCCAGAACGGTGAGGGAGTAAGTTTGTTGTTTTAAGCCACCTAATTTGTGATAATTTTTTATAGCAGCCCTAGAAAAAGCATTTACATGTGTTTCTCAACATTCCTATACTCCATATTAAAAAAGTGCTTATTTGACTTCTCTTGTGTACTGTTTATAGTACCTCACTGATACTCTCATTTATAATATAACCACAATCTTTAATGTGTTTTTTAGTGTATTTGTATGAGTTATGACTTTGCCCTTTAAGTCCTTTGACATAATTATTCTTAAGAGTTGGGGGTAAAAATGACATATTTTGCAGACTCTCAAGGGACCCCAAATAGCCAAAAAAATCTCTAAAAAGAAGTATAAAACTGAGGAACTCATACTTTCTGATTTCAAAACTTACCAGAGAGCTACAATAATCAAAACAGTATGGTACTGGCATAAAGACAGACATAGAGACCAATGGAATAGAATAGAAAATCCAGAAGTAAGCCCTCCCATTATGGTCGAATTATTTTTAAAAGAGTGCCAAGATTATTCAGTGGGGAAAGGATAGCTGGATATCCACATGAAAATAATGAATTTGGACCCTTGCCTAACACCATCTACAACAGTTAACTCAAAATAGATAAAAGACATAAATGTAAGACCTAAAACAATAAAACTCTCAGAAGAAAACATAGGGTAAAAGCTGCACAGTATTGGATGTGGCTACTACATCTTGGATATGACTCGAAAGGCACAGACAACAAAAGAAAAAATAGACCAAACAATCCAATTAAAAAATAGGCAAAGGACTTGAATAGGCAACTCTGAAGGATTTTCACAAATTTCAATAAATAAGTTTGTTGTGCATGGCCAAGTGAAAAACAGTGGTGTAGAAGATGCTGGATCCAAATTAAAGAAGTAAAGTTGTGAACAAACATTTAAAATAAAATAAAAACTAAAATTACTACTTTACACACTATATAGTTATTGCCTAGTATCATCCAGCAAAGCATTAAAAGACAGAAAAATGCAACAGAAATTAACTCATAGTCAATTTAACCAGGGTTTTCTTTGAACCTAAAAATATAGAAAGTGATGACACTGACAAAACTCTTGAACTTCCTCGTATAATTGGATGAAGTATACAATTTCTGAATTTAAAAAAGTTCTTCACAAAAAATAAAAGATTTAAATTAATTGCACTTACAGAAATAAATTTAACCTAGTGAAGACTGAGTGTCTCATTTGATTTGAAAATTTTCCTATGCAATTCTTTAATAGCAACATGTATAATAAGCATATATTGCTAGCACCTCTCTTTTTATAACATGGAAGAACAAATCTCTATAATTTTTAAAGAGACATTCTAATATCTGAAAGATAGTTTTAAGTGTTAAAGATATTCTGAATTTTTTACTATGCTTAGGGTATCTTTAGAAGGCAAAAGTCAGAAACATTATCTGAGCAGAATTGGACATGATTAAAATTAGTTTTTTTGATATCTGATAATAAATGCTTATCACCTATTAAATTGACAGTAAAAATATTTTAAAATAAACATGCATGTAACATGGCTGTAAATAAAACAAGCTCTTCTGTAAGTGATGAAATATTTTGTCTGGTTTTGTTTTTCCTAAATAATAAAATAATAATAATAATAAAGTCAACCTAAAGCACAGAAATTATTCTGGTAAGTCACAAATCTTTACCATTTAGGCAAGTTAACGCAGAAAGTTAAGAAAATCCTTTCATATTGTAGGCAAACACATTAATCAGTAAGACAAAACAAGGAACCTCATGAAGACAGAGCAAACATTGCCAAAAAAATCATTAACACTTCTTCTCACGTTCAGGTAATATAGACCAATGCAGGTAAAATTCATTTTCCAAATTGTTTGGAAATATATCTTTTTATATTCTAGAAGAAATTAACATTTTTCTTGAACATGGAGATTTTTTCTCAGTGGGTACTCAAGATCAAAACAATTCAAGTTGCTATTTGCATAACATCTTACATGTGTTAACCCATGCAATATGTTTATTAGTGCTATTTTAAAATGAGTCAGCAGGGAATTCCCTGGCAGGCCAATGGTTAAGACTCCTCACTTCAGCTGCAGAGGGTGCAGTTTGGAGCCCTGGTCAGGAAACTAAAATCCCACATGCCTCGTGGCACAGCCAAAATAATAATAATAATAATAATAATAATAATAATAATAATAATTTTTAAAATGAGTCAGCAATAAAATTACTATTTCATTATTGATAATTATAAGTCATGTAAAGAAAAATATTTTGGTGTCTTCAATAAGACTTCAGAGTGTAACAAGATCTGGACACCACCACCAACAAAATAATAAAGACAACAAACCGTTGAAAATCTGAGTTACTTTGTTAGAATGAAATAACTATTTTGCCTTGAAAAGCAGAAACATGTACAATTTATTTCTCTTCCATTGTTGCTCCTAATATATAAGATACTCTATCTTACTTAGAAGTAATCTAGGAATTCAATAAATAAACATTAACCTACTCAATTTTCTAACAGTTCAACATTTTAAGATACCTAAATATCTTGGAAAATAATCATCCAACTTACAAATTACAAAATATGATTACTGTTGAAATCAGTTTGTCATAACAATGATTCAATTTGGTTTAAAAAACAGATTTACTTTCTCTGTAAGCCTAAACATTAAATGGAAATAACTTTAGCTTACTTATCAGTAAACCTGGAAAAAGAATACCTAAGTAGGATAAAATGTATGCTTGTATTTTACTTAGCAATTATTAATCAGAGAAGATAAAGTTGTTTTTATTGAAGAAAAATGGTTAGTCTCATTTGAAAAAAATTTGACCTAGATTTGTGAATTTGGATTTTTAATACTCTTCTGAGTTATTTCCTACAAGAATAGCATTTTTTTCCTAGCACAGTTACATTTTAAGGAGCTTCATTTTATTTTCTGGATATTTAGAAATATTCAATTCAGAATTCCTTTGTTTCGTATTCTAAAAAATTACAAACACAAAATGAGAGGTACCTTCTGAATTACAGAGAGACACTGGGACACAGAAAACAAAAGTTTGCATCTTCAATTAAACCATTCCAACTACAAGAAAAGTTAAACATAGAAACTAACAGGTAAAACACTCATCATTCCGAATATCAAAGATCTATTCTCTTGCTTCACAGGATGAAAAATTCTTAATTGCTTTGAGCTAAAATAGACAGAGATTAACAAATTAGATTCTTTAATCTAACCAGATGTCCATAAACCTCTAATTGCTTTACAGAAAACATCATCTGATCAGATTATACAATTTAAGTCCCCATCATTGCTACGTTTAATGGGAAATAATTTCACTATCATAAATGAGCTAAAGCCGATTCAAAAATAAACTCAAAATTAGTACAGGGGAAAAATAGAGAAACTAAGAGCACACAAAATTAAAGTCCTATTATAGCTTGAAATGCACGTGTGGGAGCTTATAAAAGATGTGTGTGGCGTTGAAGCATCCACTTCCCACGCAATTGAGTTTAACTTGCTGTGTCAAGCTGGAAGCCATTGCACAATCTTCCAGAAACCTCCAAAAGTGTTTTGGAAAACTTTATTTTTAAAGGGCAGTGTAACTGTGACTTTCAGAAAGGCTTGGGCAACTAGGTGATACCTGCAAGCATCGAAGGAAGGAGTTGAGCCAGTGGGTTTGAAGATGCTGTCTCCAACACTAGAAGTCCTTGTGAGGACAATCTATGAAATTAGTGGTTATCCTGTGCAGCAGTCTTCTGAGTTATCCGCACCTTATTGTCACGGAGCTTTTTACAACTGTGCAAAGTGTAGACAATTAAAATGAACCAACAGTACCTCCCCCTTTTCCTCCCACTTCTATCCCGCCTATTTTTCTCCTCTCTGATCCCGCAACCCGCTTCCTCCAAAAAACTTGGAGTTTTTATGTTGCTGAGAGGTGGAATGCCTGCGAGTAGGTTAACCCGTTACCGAGAGGACGGATTAATTTGACATATTAAAAGGGACGACTTTCAGTAAAGGGTAAACCATTCCCTCTCGGCTTTACCCAGGCTGTTGATCAGCTGCTGTTAGGGAAAGATCCCTACCCTGGGCTCTTCACGCACGAAGCGATCCCCTCCTACCCCACTCGCTCGTTTCTTCCCTAACTGACCGACACAAATACCAAGAAAGCACTGTCTGCTCTTGCAGATAGTGGCTGCAGCCCAGGGCTGTGTCACCCACCACCTCCCGCCCCAGGACGCGGCCGCCCCTTATAATTTACTCCCCACGGCCCACTACCAAGCTAGCTCAGCCTCTTAGCAGCTTCTTGTTTGGGCTTCGCGTCCGGAACTGCAGGCGCAGAAGGCCCTGCTGTCTGGAGCCTCGGGCGGTTCCTTGAGGGGCGTCCGCCAAGTCCTACACAGCACTCACCAGGATGCTTGCCTCTGAGCCCTACTCCTGGTCTTCATTTAACAAGCCAGATGTGCGCTTCTTCTCAACTCCTGTCCTCCGGGCTTTTCGGAGAACGACCGAGGTTTAGAGGAAGTTGGAGACCCCCAGGGGAAAGGGGGGAAAGCCCTCGCTCTCGTTCTGAGCTTCCGAGGCGGAGGGGAGCGCCCCGTGGAGGGTGGGACAGAGCCCGGGTGTCCTCCCCCTTCCTTAGGCGCGGGAAGGCCGAAGTGAGGGGGTGGCTGTCGGGGTTAGGACAAGGAGCTGAAGAGCAATAGAGCTCCGGGTCTGCTTTTGCCAGTCCCCTTAAGGGCTCCTACCCACTACGGTAAAACTGACCCGCCCCCTCGGAAAGGCAGAGCCAGAGCAGGCAAGGGGACTTATCTGATTCGTGGTCAATCCTCAAAAGAGACCAAACACCCCTCAGACTTCAGACTGTCCCCCACCTTCAGTGTGAGTGAGCTCAGTGGACCTTTGCTTACTCCACCCTCCCCGGCTCTCCAAGGTTGAAAACTGTTAAGTGTTGGCTCTTGGAAAAAACAGTTTAAACACCTGTTGGTAAAACAAATAGCTTACTTCATTATTACCGCGATAAGAGACTTCACTATCTCAACAGGTCCCGAAGTATTGGTAGGAATTAAAGGGGGCTGGAAAGGACAAAATTGGTATGCATTTTTGAAGATTTCACTTTTCAATTAACACTGGTTTTTTTCAATTGGCAGTAGCGTACTTGGTTGGTTAGTAAGGGGTAAAGATCTTAACACAATGCAGCGTAGATTGGTACAAAGATTGGAGAGTTTTCACGGAGGATATTCAAAGAGAGTTGGGGGATATAAACTGTGGTTTGATGCGTCAGCAGAATAGTCTTTCAGCGACTTTCATTAATAAAATTTATTTGACATTTTTATCTTCCAGGCAACTTTCCTGAAATACTGAAGTATGTTGAAGAAGAAAATGAAATAATAAAACCTGAAACATGAAACTATCTTCGGATTTTCACCATTAAGCCTGATTCTAGGCCATTCTTAAGGTGTGTGTGTCTGAGCAGTGTTGTGCAGAAAGCACTACTTTGAGTTTACTCGTGACTTTCTCCCCAGTCCCTCCTTACTGGTCCAACAATTCCTGCCGCATACCCAATTGCTCCGCACTAGCTGGCATCGTCGTTAAGTTACCACAGCTGTGGCTAAGTAGTCTCCACTAGGTCACAAGGTCGGCTAATTAGAACTTGCTCTGTACCTTCGCGCTCAGTCGAGCTACTAGGTTTCCAGCTTGGTTAACCTTACCAGCTTTCCCTCCACCCTGTGCGCCGGCCTTTCTCCCGGGTCTTCGTCTAAGCTTTTCCCCTTCAATGCGTGCCTCTTGACCCCTGTATCGCAGTCAACTGCCTTTCCCCAGACTGAAATGTTTTGTAATTTCCGAGGATAACAGCCAAGTGCGTTCCTTGTTTCCCCCTGGCGGGGAGGGGGAGAGAAAGAAAGAAAAAAGAAAAGAATATTCAGTAGGGAAGTGGGACGCATTGACTCCCTCTCCACCCCTTAACTTCCTACACTCCAATTTAAAACTCTCTCTGTTTTGCTGGTGGTAGTGCTGGTAAGTTTGAAGGAAAGGATCCTCAGGGCCGCTGCTACGCCTCACTTCTAGGCTATTCCTCCTGCCTAGTATGCTTAGCGCCCCATTCCCAGGATTCTGAAGTGCTTCTCCCTTAGGACAGCGACCGACAACCTCGCCTTCCCCTGCCCCCTTTTCTATGCAAACGTGCTGCCGCTGTTTGCTTCCTTTCTGGGTACCAGAGGAGCCCTGAGCGACCTGGGGCTGTGGTCGGCCCCCTATGCCTCCAGGCATATCAGAAAGTTAAACCTAAGTGGGATGGGCAGCATGTAAATGCCAGAAGTGCTCCGAGAGAACTCAGCAAGAGTCCGACAACCACCTTACGTTCTATTCATATTGTCCCAGGGGGAAAGTTTATGGAAAGAACATACCCAAAATTCGTCGAAAATATTAGGCCCATTACCTGTTGGGTGTGTGTTTATGTGGGTGCACCACTGTTGTCTACTATTCCTGGGACTCTGAGAACAACTATTTTTGAAGCTTAAAGCTACTTTCAGCATTGTTGTTGTTGCTTTTAACTTCTTAAAAAGAGGAGTGTGTGTGTGGACGGGGGTTGGAAGAGGGGTAAATGGAACCTCTCTTGAACAAAATGTACATGTTTACAGAAAAGATTGATTTTTGCACCACTGTTGGTTCTCTAAATTTACACAGATTTGAAATAGCTCAGAGGAATGAAACGCTCAGAATCCCTACAGATCAATGTGACTACTGTAATTTGCATAGGTTCCGCACATATACATTGCTCTTGTTGACTTTTTTTTTGACATCTTTATTGGAGTATAATTGCATTACAATGGTGTGTTACTTTCTGCTTTATAATAAAGTGATTCAGGTATACATATACATATATCCCCATATCTCCTACCTCTTAGATCTCCCTCCCACCCTCACTATCCCACCCCTCTAGGTGGTCACAAAGCACGAGGCTGAACTCCCTGTGCTATGCAGTTGCTTCCCACTAGCTATCTATGTTACATTTGGTAGTGTATATATGTCCATGCAACTCTCTCACTTTGTGCCACCTTACCCTTCCCCCTCTCTGTGTCCTCAAGTCCATTCTCTACATCTGCATCTTTATTCCTGTCCTGCCCCTAGGTTCTTCAGAACCAATTTTTTTTTAGATCTCTTATATATGTGTTAGCATACGGTATTTGTTTTTCTCTTTCTGACTTACTTCAATCTGTATGACAGACTATACATCCATCCACCTCACTACAAATAACTCAATTTTGTTTTTTTATATGGCTGAGTAATATTGCATTGTATATATGTGCCACATCTTCTTTATCCATTGATCTGTCGATGGACACTTAGGTTGCTTCCATCTGGCTATTGTGAATAGACCTACAGTGAACATTGTGGTACATGTCTCTTTTTGAACTATGTTTATCTGAGGGTATATGCCCAGTAGTGGGATTGCTGGGTTGTATGGTAGTTCTATTTTTAGTTTTTTAAGGAACCTCCATACTGTTCTCCATAGTGGCTGTATCAATTTACATTCCCACCAACAGTGTAAGAGGGTTCCCTTTTCTCCACACCCTCTCCAGCATTTATTGTTTGTAGATTTTTTGATGATGGCCATTCTGACTGGTGTGATTTGCATTTCTCTAATGATTAGTGATGTTGAGCATCCTTTCATGTGTTTGTTGGCAATCAGTATATCTTATTTGGAGAAATCTCTATTTCAGTCTTCTGCCCATTTTTGGATTGGCTTGTTTGTTCTTGTGATATTGAGCTGCATGAGCTGCTTGTAAATTTTGGAAATTAGTCCTTTGTCAGTTGCTTCATTTGCAAATATTTTCTCCCATTCTGAGAGTTGTTTTTTTGTCTTGTTTATGTTTTCCTTTGCTGTGCAAAAGCTTTCAAGTTTCATTAGGTCCCATTTGTTTATTTTTGTTGGGAGGTGGGTCAAAAAGGATCTTGCTGTGATTTATGTCATAGAGTATTCTGCCTTTGTTTTCCTCTAAGAGTTGTATAGGGTCTGGCCTTCCATTTAGGTCTTTAAACCATTTTGAGTTGATTTTTGTGTATGGTGTTAGGGAGTGTTCTAATTTCATTCTTTTACATGTAGCTATCCAGTTTTCCCACTTATTGAGGATGCTGTCTTTTCTCCATTTTATATTCTTGCCTCCTTTATCAAAAATAAGGTGACCATATGTGTGTGGGTTTATCTCTAGGCTTTCTATCCTGTTCTCTTGATCTATATTTCTGTTTTTGTGTCAGTACCATACTGTCTTGATTACTGTAGCTTTGTAGTATAGTCTGAAATCTGGAGCCTGATTCCTCCAGCTCCATATTTCTTTCTCAAGATTGCTTTGGCTATTCAGTGTCTCTTGTGTTTCCATACAAATTGTGAAATTTTTTGTTCTAGTTCTGTGAAAAATGCCATTGGTAGTTTGATAGGGATTGCATTGAATCTGTAGATTGCTTTGGGTAGTATAGTCATTTGCACAATGTTGATTCTTCCAATCCAAGAACATGGTATATCTCTCCATCTGTTGGTATCATCTTTAATTTCTTTCATCAGTGTCTTATAGTTTTCTGCATACAGGGCTTTTGTCTCCTTATGTAGGTTTATTCCTAGGTATTTTATTCTTTTTTGTTGCAATGGTAATGGGAGTGTTTCCTTAATTTCTCTTTCAGATTTTTCATTATTAGTGTATAAGAATGCAAGAGATTTCAGTGCATTAATTTTGTATCCTGCTATTTTACCAGATTCATTGACTAGCTCTAGTAGTTTTCTGGTAGCATCTTTAGGCGTCTCTGTATATAGTATCCTGTCATCTGCAAACAGTGACAGCTTTACTTCTTCTTTTCTGATTTGGATTCCTTTTATTTCATTTTCTTCTCTGATTGCTGTGGCTAAAACTTCCAAAACTATGTTGAATAATAGTGGTGAGGGTGGACAACCTTGTCTTGTTCCTGATCTTAGTAGAAATATTTTCAGTTTTTCACCATTGAGAACAATATTGACTGTGGGTTTGTCATAGATGGCCTTTATTAAGTTGAGGTAACTTCCCTCTATGTGTACTTTCTGGAGAGTTTTTATCACCAGTGTGTGTTGAATTTTGTCAAAAGCTTTTTCTGCATCTATTGAGATGATCATATGGTGTTTCTCCTTCAGTTTGTTAATATGGTGTATCACATTGATTGATTTGTGTATATAGAAGAATCCTTGCATTCATGGGATAAACCCCACTTGATCATGGTGTATGAGCATTTTAATGTGCTGTTGGATTCTGTTTGCTAGTATTTTGTTGAGGATTTTTACATCTATGTTAATCAGTGATATTAGCCTGTAGTTTTCTTTTTTTGTGACATCTTTGTCTGCTTTTGGTATCAGGGTGATGGTGGCCTCATAGAATGAGTTTGGGAGTGTTCCTCCCTCTGCTATTTTTGGAAAAGTTTGAGAAGGATACGTGTTAGTTCTTCTATAAATGTTTGATAGAATTCGCCTGTGAAGCCATTTGGTCCTGGGCTTTTGTTTGTTGGAATATTTTTAATCACAGTCTCAATTTCAGTGCTTGTGATGGGTCTGTTTATATTTTCTATTTCTTCCTGTTCAGGGTCAGAAAGTTGTGCTCTCCTAAGAATTTGTCCATTTCTTTGAAGTTGTCCATTTTATTGGCATAGAGTTGCTTGTAGTAATTCTCTTGTGATCCTTTGCATTTCTGCAGTGTCAGTTGTTACTTCTCCTTTTTCATTTCTAATTCTATTGATTTGAGTCTTCTCCCTTTTTTTCTTGATGAATCTGGCTAATGGTTTATCAATTTTGTATATGTTCTCAAAGAAGCAGCTTTTAGTTTTATTGATCTTTGCTATTGTTTCCTTCATTTCTTTTTCATTTATTTCTGACCTGATCTTTACGATTTCTTTCCTTCTGCTAACTTTGGGGGTTTTTTTTCTTTCTCTAATTGCTTTAGGTGTAAGGTTAGGTTGTTTATTTGAGATGTTTCTTGTTTCTTGAGGTAGGATTATATTGCTATGAACTTCCCTCTTAGAACTGCTTTTGCTGCATCCCATAGGTTTTGAGTCGTCGTGTTTTCATTGTCATTTGTTTCTAGGTATTTTTTGATTTCCTCTTTGATTTCTTCAGTGATCTCTTGATTATTAAGTAGTGTGTTGTTTAGCCTCCATGTGTTTTTATTTTTTACAGATTGTCTCCTGTAATTGATATCTAGTCTCATAGAGTTGTGGTCAGAATAGATACTTGATACGATTTCAATTTTCTTAAATTTACCAAGGCTTTATTTGTGACCCAGGATATGATGTATCCTGGAGAATGTTCTATGAGGACTTGAGAAGAAAGTATATTCTGTTGTTTTTGGTTGGAAATTCCTATAAATATCAATTAAGTCCAATTTGTTTAATGTATCATGTGTTTCCTTATTTATTTGCATTTTGGATGATCTGTCCACTGGTGAAAGTGGGGTGTTAAAGTTCCCTACTGTGATTGTGTTACTGTCGATTTCCCCTTTTATGGCTGTTAGCATTTGCCTTACGTACTGAGGTGCTCCTATGTTAGGTGCATAAATATTTACAATTGTTATATCTTCTTCTGGGTTGATCCCTTGATCATTATGTAGTGTCCTTCTTTGTCTCTTGTAATAATCTATATTTTAAACTCTATTTTGTCTGATATGAGAATTGCTACTCCAGCTTTCTTTTGATTTCTATTTGCATAGAATATCGTTTTCCATCCCCTCACTTTCAGTCTGTAAGTGTCCCTAGGTTTGAAGTGGGTCTCTTGTAGACCACATGTCTTGTTTTTGTATCCATTCAGCCAGTCTATGTCTTTTGGTTGGAGCATTTAATCCATTTACATTTAAGGTAATTATCGATATGTATGTTCCTATTACCATTTTCTTAATTGTTTTTGGCTTGTTATTGTAGGTCTTTTCCTTCTCTTGTGTTTCCTGCCTAATGAAGTTCCTTTAGCCTTCGTTGTAAAGCTGGTTTGGTGGTGCTGAACTCTCTCAGCTTTTGCTTGTCTGTAAAGGTTTTAATTTCTCCATCAAATCTGAATGAGATCCTTGCTGGGTAGAGTAATCTTGGTTGTAGGTTTTTCTCCTTCATCACTTTAAGTATATCCTGCCACTTCCTTCTGGCTTGCAGAGTTTCTGCTGAAAGATCAGCTGTTAACCTTATAGGGCTTCCCTTGTATGTTTGTTGTTTTTCCCTTGCTGCTTTTAATATTTTTTCTTTGTATTTAATTTTTGTTAGTTTAATATGTCTTGGCATGTTTCTCCTTGGATTTTTCCTGTATGGGACTCTCTTTACTTCCTGGACTTGATTAACTATTTCCTTTCCCATATTAGGGAAGTTTTCAACTATAATCTCTTCAAGTATTTCTCAGTCCCTTTCTTTTTCTCTTCTTTTTCTGGGACCCGTATAATTCGAATGTTGATGCATTTAATGTTGTCCCAGAGGTCTCTGAGACTGTCCTCAATTCTTTTCATTCTTTTTTCTTTATTCTGCTCTGTGATAGTTATTTCCACTATTTTATCTTCCAGGTCACTTATCCATTCTTCTGCCTCAGTTATTCTGCTATTGATTCCTTCTAGAGAAATTTTAATTTCATTTATTGTGTTGTTCTTCATTGTTTGTTTGCTCTTTAGTTCTTCTAGGTCCTTGTTAAACGTTTCTTGTATTTTCTCCATTCTATTTCCAAGAATTTTGATCAGTTTTACTGTTATTACTCTGAATTCTTTTTCAGGTAGACTGCCGATTTCCTCTTCATTTGTTTGGTCTGGTGGGTTTTTACTTTGCTCCTTCATCTGCTGTGTGTTTCTCTGCCTTCTCATTTTGCTTAACTTACTGTGTTTGGGGTCTCCTTTTTGCAGGCTGCAGGTTCATAGTTCCTGTTGTTTTTGATGTCTGCCCCCAGTGGTTAAGGATGGTTCAGTGGGTTGTGTAGGCTTCCTGGTGGAGGGGACTGGTGCCTGTGTTCTGGTAGATGAGGCTGGTTCTTGTGTTTCTGGTGGGCAAGACCACATCCGGTGGTATGTTTGGGGGTGTCTGTGTCTTTATTATGATTTTAGGGAGGCTGTCTTCTAATGGGTGGGGTTGTGTTCCTGTCTTGCTAGTTGTTTGTCATATGTTATCCAGCACTGTAGCTTGCTGGTCGTTGAGTGGAGCTGGGTCTTAGCGTTGTGGTGGAGATCTCTGGGCGAGCTTTCGCCATTACTTGGAACCGGGAGGTCTCTGGTGAACTAATGTCCTGAACTCGGCCCTCCCACCTCAGAAGCACAGGCCTGACACCTGCACGGAGCACTAAGACCCTGTCAGCCATATGGCTCAGAAGAAAAGGGAGAAAAAAAGAAAGAAAGAAAGAAAGAAAAATAAAATAAAATAAAATGGAGTTATTAAAATAAAAATAAGTTATTAAAAATAAAACAATTAAGAAGTAATGAAAACAAGAAAGAAAGAAAGAAGAGAGCAACCAAACCAAAAATCCAACTCACCAATGATAACAAGTGCTCAAAACTATAGTAAAAAAAAAACAAAAACAGAAAAATGACAGACAGAACCCCAGGACCAATGGTAAAAACAAAGCTATACGGACAAAATCACACAAAGAAGCATACACATACACATTCACAAAAAGAGAAAGGAAAAAAATATATATATATATTTTATATATATATAAAAGGAAGAGAGCAACCAAATCAATAAACAGATCTACTAATTATTATAAATTCTAAATACTAAACTAAGATAAACATAAAACCAGAAACGAACTAGATGCAGACAGCAACCAAGTCTACAGTTGCTCCCAAAGTCCGTCGCCTCAATTTTGGGATGATTCATTGTCTATTCAGGTATTCCACAGATGTAGGGTACATCAAGTTGATTGTGGAGATTTAATCTGCTGCTCCTGAGGCTGCTGGGAGAAATTTCCCTTTCTCTTCTTTGTTCACCCAGCTTCCGGGGATCAGCTTTGGATTTGGCCCGCCTCTGAGTGTAGGTCACCTGAGGGCATCTGTTCTTCACTCAGACAGGACTGGGTTAAAGTGGCAGATGATTAGGGGCCTCTGGTACACTCAGGCTTGGGGGAGGGAGGGGTACGGAATGTGGGGTGAGCCTGGCGGGCAGAGGCCGGGGTGACATTGCACCAGCCTAAGGCACGCCTTGTGTTCTCCCAGGGAAGTTTTCCCTGGATCATAGGACACTGGCAGTGGTGGGCTGCACAAGCTCCTGGGAGAGGCGGTGTGGATAGTGACCTGTGGTTGCACACAGGCTTCTTGGTGGCTGCAGCAGGAGCCTTAGCGTTTCATGCCCATCTCTGGTGTCCTCACTGACAGCCGCAGCTCACGCCCATCTCTGGAGCTTGTTTAGGCGGTGCTCTGAATTCCCTCTCCTTGGCACCCTGAAACAATGGTATCTTGTCTCTTCGGCAGGTCCGGACTTTTTCCTGGACTCCCTCCTGGCTAGCTGTGGCACACAAGTCCCTTTCAGGCTGTGTTCATGCAGCCAACCCCAGTTCTCTCCCTGGGATCTGACCTCTGAAACCGGAGCCTCAGTTCCCAGCCCCCACCCTCCCCAGCTGGTGAGCAGGCAAGCGTCTCCGGCTGTTGAGTGCTGGTCGGCACCGATCCTCTGTGCAGGAATCTCTCCATTTTGCCCTCTACACCCCTACTGCTGCTCTCTCCTCCGTGGCTCCGAAGTAGATGTGTTTCTGATGTATCTGTGGGGAGGAAGGTGATCTCCATGTCTTATTCCTCTGCCACCTTCAGGATGACTTTTCTGTTGATTTCTTTTCAAATCTCCGAGAAAGATGAAATTTTGTTTTTCTGAAGGTTGTCATAAGAAATCTCAGACTGGACATTTAAAAAGCCTCTAAGTCTAGGAAGTAAAATTCAAGAACTGCCATCAGATTTTACTTGCAGCACTTATGTATTTCAGTGAATTCCTCTATTTTTGAGGTTCCCAATACTCTAAATTCATTGGGTCGGCCAGGAAGTGACCCTCCTTACTAACTGTACACCTAGACCCTTTAAATCAGGTACCCGTCCAGTTTTCCCAAGACAGCTCTGTGAGCACTGAATCCACAAGGTCAAACTTAGTTCCTTGAAAGTGCCTGGTCATATCTTTTTGTGTCCTTCCCTGCTGGATGCATCATGCCTGGCTCTCTGTGGAGTAGCACTGGGGAAGAAGACACAGATTGAGTGGTGTTTTCTTTTAGACTTTGAACTGTAAGTTTGACCTGTGGGCAGTAGTTCCCAGCCCTGGCAGATTTTTCCTGGATTGATTTGATATTAAATTAGTATCATTTAAAAATATGACATTCCAGGCAAGACCTTGGTTGTCTACAGTGCTTCCAATTGTATCTTATTAACAAGAAGGACAGGTTCTTATCAAACCTATGCAAATAACTATATTGCCATGAAAATAAGAATACTCAATAAGAGATTCCAATGTTGGACCCTTCAGAAAGGAAAGGCAGGGAGAGTGAGATATTCTTTTTAAGTATTTCATTTCAGTTTACCAAAGCAGAATAAATCTACTAAATTGTTTTGAATTATAGATAGCTTAAAAAGAAAGAGATAGGGCTTCCCTCACAACCAAAAGTAGAGCCTCAAAACAATATCAACAATATTCCCCCATCAGTTCATTCAGTCCTGGGTATTTAATTCATGTTCTGTTAGATCTTGGGTTAGTTGTATTATGAAACTTTTTCTCTACTAAAAAGAGTGCTGGAGATCTTGATTCTGTCCATCAATATGACTCCAATATTGTCTAAACTATATTACCAGAAGCCTACCCAACAATATATTTGAAGTGGCAATAGTTTGAATAACCATGGGGTCTGAGACAGTCCTTTCTGTGGAAGACGAAGTATTCTGGCCTGTAGCTGATTGCAAGTAATTTCAATGAAACAAATAAACAGCTATCTACAGACAGACACCTAAAGGCTTAAAATGGTTGTGGTTAACTTATTACTGATCATTTTCAAATGTGAAAAATCTGATAAGAGCTTATAATGAGTATTGCAACTGATAAAGAAATTTGGTTGCTTCTGCAGCATATAAAACAAAGCTAACTCATAAAAGTTTTGAACAAAATGTCTATAAAAAATAATAATATGGCTACTTTCAAATAAGGAAGTACACAATATATTTGACACAAAAATAAGCAAAAGTTTTACAGTGGAAAAATCTTGACATAAAACATAAATCTAAGACAATGTGCGTACTATCCAATGGATATAGCAAAAATATTAAGGGTATACCAAGAATATGTTAAGAATATACCAAGAACATCAAATGAAGAATATCAGTAAGTCTGAAAGAGATCATAATCATCTGTAAATAAATAAAATTCAATAGGTAAATCTGACATGCAACCCAATTGAAAACCACTGGCCTAAAAGATGCTATACTCAATAGAAGAAATAGAGTTGTGGGACTTCCCTGGTGGTCCAGTGGCTAAGGCTCCATGCTCCCAATACAGGGGGCCTGGGTTCGATTCCTGGTCAGGGAACTAGATCCCACATGCTGGAACTAAGAGTTCAAATGCTGCAATTAAAGATACTGCATGTGGCAACGAAGATGCCTCATGCCGCAATGAAGATCCCGCATGCTGCAACAAAGATCCCATTTGCTGCAGCTAAGACACGGTGCAGCCAAATAAATAAATAGATATTTTTAAAAAAAAGGAAAAGAAAAAGAAATAGGGTTGTGATCAAGTTAACACTGAAAACACTAAAAACAACTGAATATGACTGTTAATGCTGTATTGTTTTTGTCTAATATCAGTCCAAGTAAAGGACATGAACAAATCTCTAGGAGCTTTGTGTAAATTATACAAGTTCTGAGCCATTTATATAAATAAGATTTTCCCTATTCAAATTTAACATAGCGTAGGCTGAGCATCCTTTCTTATTTGATAACACTTTCTATCATATTGACAGTGAAGTTGAACAAAAAACAAGGAAATGAGCCCATCAAAACTGAGTAAACTTGGCTAGGATAAAATCTCTGAACATATCATAGCTTTTCAAAGTCAAACAAAATTTGCTTTCAAAATTTTTCCTTCACTGTTTAAAACTATCTGGAACAAATTAACATTTTAGGGTACATTATAGAGGGTGTGCCTCTCATGGCAGCAACTTCAGACACTTTGCTTTTGGTGCAAATAGTGGGGTATGGAGGAGGAGGACATTTGTAGGAAGTCTCAGAGCTTAATAGTGGCACCTCCTCAAAGTTACTGGTAATGACAAAGCAGTCACTATATAGCAATATCTGCCCTAGAATTTTCTTTCCTCTGGGGGATGTTTTTCAGAGGTTCTTGTTGGTCCCAGAGATGAACTTCACAAAAATAGGTGAACCCCAGGCTTAAAATACCTAGTGCACTTACAGGCTGCTAGGCCTAAAAGTAAGTGAGAAGGGGATCTGTAGCAGTCTGAGGGTATTAGCTTTACCTGTTTGTGTTCAGAGAAAAGTGGCATGTTCTTTCTGTTTGATAGTTTTCTGACAATCATTACAGGACAAAGAGTCATAGGTGTATTGACTGTTATTTCCCAATACTTCTTCCCTTTTACCTAACATTTATTATTTCCCACACTATTGCCATGAATTTCTGAGGTGATTTCTTAATCTATTATAACTAGGGCAAAATTTCCAAAGTCAATCCTTACTGCTTTCAAGCTATGGTAAAAGAAGGGAGTCTATAAAATTAATAATATTATATGGTGTCTAGGATGGCACTTCAGTGGGTTTTTTAGCATCTGGAATCCTTAGTTCCTCTTCTTTTTCTGGAGCAGAAAAAAATAATGTCTCAGATGTGTTTATTCTCCTTTAGTTGTGCCCCATGGGTGTATGAGAACCTTGCTTCTGTTTAAGAGCAAGGAAAAGTATGTTTTTAATGTTTTCATTATGAAGAAGATAATTTGTGTTTTTGTCTACATAGGCAGTTATTTGCAAGCAGAATTATAATCTCGCTTTTCTTCCCTGCGAACTAGACTTTTTCTACTGGATTCCGTTATGGCAAGAGTGTCTAGCCACCTGAGTTTCTTGTTTGTCTTACTTCTATCATCTAGCTATCACCAGGCCGCAGGACAGTCTGTGTGGTTTCCCAGTACACTGGCAGAGAGATTTTTTTTAAAGTGTGAGAATAACATGTGTACGTGTTAGGGTGGGTGCTTCGAGCAGAAGAAGGAAAGCTGCAGGTTTCATCCCAGGCTGCACCGACTGGGAGAAGTTATAGTTAGGAAGAGGTGATTGTGATCACCTGGGGAAGGTAGAGGAGGACCTGAGATTGAAGGGTTCTTCGGACATTATATGGTTCCTACTTACTCAGACAGGTGTCATACGGGTCTCTTTCCATTGTCAAGGGACCCACAGATGGAAACTGATTGGAGTGTACATGTCTTGAACTGCAAAGTTAAATAACTTGTTAATCAAATCTACCAGGGCGGAGATCCGAGCTCGAACTCTCCAGTGGGCGAGCTCGCGCCTGTAAACTTCACATTAAGTTTATCTCGGGCTCAGGGAGGGGGAGGGAAAAGAGCGGGACGGATCAGTGATGACCACCCCCTCCGCAGCAGATCGCAGGGGAGTTGGTGTCCTGGTCCCCTGGCGCGTTTAAACTGGGCAAGCTAGTCAGCGCCTGGCTGCACGCCTCAGCGTCTCGGCTTTCGCGGCTGGCACTCTTGCATTTGTCATAGGCCCTCTCTGGCTCTCTCCTTCCACTTTGCCTTGCTATCAGCCCCTGCCCTGCCATTACCAGAGTCTGGTGTCGACCTACAGTGCTCTGCCACACCCAGTATGTCCTCGCTTTAACACCAGCTTACTGTTAACAGCATTTGTGGCCTCTGTACTGGACTGACTTTCCTCAGCTTGGCTCACCTCAGCGTCTCTCTACTGTAGAGAATTTGAGCACACGGTACCGCCACTGGCCTAAAAGTTCGCGGGACCTGTTGGCCCGGGTAGGAGTGACAGAGGTGTGTGTGCGTGTGTAGGTGTACGCGCGCACAAGATCACAGGCACTCTCGGTCAATTACCGGTAGCGTTGGGGGACATTTGCCAGACTCCTGCGCTTGGGAAGGAGGCCAGCCGGAGGCCTGAGAACACCCTCGGCTTCCGTGCTGGTGAAGAAATCCTTCCCAGCCCGCAGGGAGTTCTCTCCTATCCCCTGTACAGCACACTGTGAGCGTTCGCAGCGGAAACAGCGTCCAATTTTTTGAAAGTAAACTTGCCGCGAGGGGTTAGGGAGAGGATGTGCAAGAGTGTCTGCCCGGAGAGGCGGGGAAGGCTTGTGTCAAGTTTCAGACACTAATGACATCAGGTGGCTGTGTCTATATGCCGAGTCCCCGGGAAGGGCAGTCTGCGCTGAAAGCTCTCGAGGAGGCGGCAGGCAAGGGCACAGGCAGGGGCTGCACTCCTACGCTTTCTAATACGCCCGCTTAGTGAGCGGCTGAAGTGCGGCCGCTGACTGCATGTGGAGTGCGTCATATGTGCTTTCCATGCGTGGCGACCGACCCCTGGCGGCTCTGCTCTGTTTGCTTTCCAAAGGCTTGCATTGCGTTTCTGTCCTTTATTAGTTCCAGGGGAGCCTTACAAATAGGCCTGATTTATTTTCCAGACAAAATGCCTCATTTGTGAATAAGAAAAATTAGAAAGTATGAAAAGAAGGGGCTTGAAGTTATATTTTAGCAAGTAGACCAAATCAGATTCTCAGCTTTTTCAGTATGTTGATTTTTTCATGTGGAAAGCTGGTCACACTGGCCAAGAGATCCTTTCTCCTTCCTTCAACCTGAGAACCTGGCAATGATGAAATGAAATGAATCGTATCTACCCTAGAAAGACACTAGCAGGATTTAGGGGTGAAAAAACCCTGCAGAATTTGGGAGTAAAAGCTGGTCACAAAAGCAAAAAAGGCTCAAGTCCTAGCAAGTCAACTTTGAAGAACAAAGTAAAAGGTCCTTTAAAAGTTTGTTCAGTAAATAACCTTCATTGGCAATAAAATGAACAAGAAAGATGGAAACTCTGGCTTAACATACTGAAAATATAATAAAAATAAATAACTTTGAAGTGGCCTGAACATGTGCTCAGGCCACCTTTCTGCAGGTACCTAAAGAGATCCACCTTACACAGGCCTCTCTGGAGCACCCTCTCCTATTGAAAATTCACCATTGGTACAAACAATGTAGTTTGGCATGATTAAGCAACTTCCCAGGACTTCCCTGATTCTAGCACCTTAGTGAAGCAGACATAATTTCTATAAAATTGGCCTTCTCCTCTATGTTTTGATTAATCATTACCATATGAGATTTGAAATCTAAACTCTTATTTCACTTATTCCAAGGGAGTGAGGAAGGTTATTAGAAGTCATGCCAAGTGACTACTTCATTGTTAAACACTGAGTAGTTCCCATTACCCTGGGTAAAAGAGCTTACTGAAATTCCCGTGGATCTCCTGCTGGTCTGTGCTACCACGTTCTTACTGCACCTCCACGTCTCAGCTTCAGTTGCTATCATAGGCATAGTACAAACTGAAGCCTCTTGGAGCCTTCCTATTTATAAGGAAAAAAGGATTGATGTCTAAAAATAAGACAACAAGGTATATATATTTCTTTATTGAAATATAGTTGATACAGAATATTATATGTTACAAGAGTACAATAGAGTGATTCACAATTTTTAAAGGTTATACTCCATTTATAGCTATTATAAATATACTTCTTCTACTAGAACAAATAATCCTAAAATTTATATGGAATAACAAAAGACCCAGAATTGCCAAAACAATCCTGAGGAAAAAGAATAAAGCTGCAGATATAACCCTGCCAGACTTTGGTTTTTGCATCAAGGTGATACTGGCCTCATAGAATGAGTTCGGAAGTGTTCCTTCCTCTACAATTTTTTGGAATTGTTTGAGAAGGATGGATATTAACTTTCTGTAAGTGTTTGATAGAATTCACCTGTGAAGCCATCTGGTCCAGGAATTTTGTTTGTTGTTGTTGTCATTTTTTTTAAATCACTGATTCAATTTCATTACTAGTCATATTATCTATTTCTTCCTGGTTCAGTGTTTTAACTGGCGTATAGTTGGAGCTTTTATCCTATTCAATTGGTTTATATGTCTGGCTTTATGCCAGTAACATACTGTTTGAATACTGTGGCTTTGTAAAGTGTTTTAAAGTCAGGAAGTGCGGGGACTTCCCTGCTGGTCCAGTGGTTAAGACTTCACCTCCCAATGCACGAGGTGAGGGTTCAATCCCTGGTCAGGGAGCTAAGATCCCATATGCCTTGTGACCAAAAAACCAAAAACGTAATGCAGAAGCTATATTGTAATAAATTCAAAAAAAGACTTTAAAAATGGTCCACATAAAAAAAAAATCTAAAAAAAAAAAATCAGGAAGTGTGAGTCCTTCAGTTTTGTTCTACTTTTTCAAGATTCTTTTGGCCATTTGGGGTCACTAGATATTTTATATGAATATTAGGATGGGTTGTCTATTTCTGCAAAAACATCAAAGATTTTGGAAGGGATTGAATTGTATCTATAAATCATTTTGAGTATATGAACATTTTAATAATATTGAGTCTTCCAATTCATAACATATGGGTGTGTTTTCATTTATTAATTTCTTCTTAAATTTCTCTTAGCAATGTTTTGCAGTTTTCTTTTTACCAATTTTCACCTCTTTGGTTAGATTAATTCCAAGGTACTTTATTTTTTAAGATAGTATTATAGGCACTGGCTGGTGGGCTGCAGGCGAGACCTCAGCGCTTGGGCTCTCGCACAGGGAAAGGACGGATCCCCTGCCTCACTGCTCATATATGGCAAAGTTTCTCACCAGGCTCCTGGGCTGCACATAGCCAAGTAAGGGTGCATCTCCCACGTTTGAGTCCAAAAGTCACTCCCAACTTGGCCGAAAATCAAGCACCAAGCAAAACCCCTTCCATCGCCTGTGCCACCACTTACCGGCTACTAAAGTACTTGTTTTAGCCATGTAGCTGACAGGGTCTTCATGCACCGGCCGGGTGTAGGCCTGTGCCTCTGACATGGGAGAGCCAAGTTCAGGACATTGGCCCACCAGAGACTTCCCAGCTCCACGTAATATCAAACGGCAAAAACTCTCCCAGAGATCTCCATCTCAACGCAAAGATCCAGCTCTACTCAGTGACAAGCAAGCTACAGTGCTGGACACCCCATGCCAAACAACTAGCAAGACAGGAACACGACACCACCCATTAACAGAGAGGCTGCCTAAAAATCATAATAAGTTCACAGACAACCAAAAACACACCAACAAACATGGCACAGCCCACCATAAAGACAAGATCCAGCCTCATCCACCAGAACACAAGCACCAGTCCCCTCCACCAGGAAGCCTACACAACCCACTGAAACAACCTTACCCACTGGGGGCAGACACGAAAAACAACGGGAACTATGAACCTGCAGCCTGCGAAAAGGAAACCCCAAACACAGTAAGTTAAGCAAAATAAGAAGACAGAGAAACACACAGCAGATGAAGGAGCAAAGTAAAAACCCACCAGACCAAACAAATGAAGAGGAAATAGGCAGTCTACCTGAAAAAAAATTCAGAGTAATGATAGTAAACATGATCCAAATTCTTGGAAATAGAATGGAGAAAATACAAGAAACGTTTAACAAGGACCTAGAAGAACTAAAGAGCAAACAATGATGAACAACACAATAAATGAAATTAAAATTTCTCTAGAAGGAATCAATACCAGAATAACTGAGGCAGAAAGACGGATAAGTGACCTGGAAGATAAAATAGTGGAAATAACGATCACAGAGCAGAATAAAGAAAAAAAGAATGAAAAGAATTGAGGACAGTCTCAGAGACCTCTGGGACAACATTAAATGCACCAACATTCGAATTATAGGGGTCCCAGAAAAAGAAGAGGAAAAGAAATGGACTGAGAAATATTTGAAGAAATTATAGTTGAAAAATTCCCTAACATGGGAAAGGAAATAGTTAATCAAGTCCAGGAGACACAGAGAGTCCCATACAGGATAAATCCAAGGAGAAACATACCGAGACACATATTAATCAAACTATCAAAAATTTAATACAAAGGAAAAATATTAAAAGCAGCAAGGGGAAAACAACAAATAACATACAAGGGAATCCCCATAAAGTGAGCAGCTGATTTTTCAGCAGAAACTCAGCAAGCCACAAGGGAGTGGCAGGACATATTTAAAGTGATGAAAGGGAAAAACCTACAACTAAGATTACTCTACCCAGCAAGGATCTCATCCAGATTCGACGAAGAAATTAAAATCTTTACAGACAAGCAAAAGCTAAGAGAATTCAGCACCACCAAACCAGCTTTACAACAAAGGCTAAAGGAACTTCTGTAGGCAGGAAACAGAAGAGAAGGAAAAGACTTACAATAACAAACCCAAAACAATTAAGAAAATGGTAAGAGGAACATAATATCAATAACTACCTTAAATGTAAATGGATTAAATGCTCCAACCAAAAGACATAGACTGGCTGAATGGATACAAAAACAAGACCCATATAGCTGTCTACAAGAGACCCACTTCAGACCTAGGGACACATACAAGCTGAAAGTGAGGGGATGGAAAAAGATATTCCATGCAAATGGAAATCAAAAGAAACCTGGAGTAGCAATTCTCATATCAGAAAAAATAGACTTTAAAATAAAGACTATTACAAGAGACAAAGAAGGACAGTACATAATGATCAAGGGATCAATCCAAGAAGAAGATATAATTGTAAATATTTATGCACCCAACTTAGGAAAACCTCAATACATAAGGCAAATGCTAACAGCCATAAAAGGGGAAATTGACAGTAACACAATCATAGTAGGGTACTTTAACACCCCACTTTCACAAGTGGACAGATCATCCAAAATGCAAATAAATACGGAAACACAAGCTTTAAATTATACATTAAACAAATTGGACTTAATTGATAGGACTTTCCATCCAAAAACAACAGAATACACGTTCTTCTCAAGTGCTCATGGAACATTCTCCAGGATAGATCATATCTTGGGTCACAGATAAAGCCTTGGTAAATTTAAGAAAATTGAAATCATATCAACTATCTATTCTGACCACAACTCTATGAGACTAGATATCAATTACAGGAGAAAATTGGTAAATAATACAAGCACATGGATGCTAAACAATACACTACTAAATAACCAAGAGATCACTGAAGAAAACAAAGAGGAAATAAAAAAATACCTAGAAAAAAATGACAATGAAAACACGACAACCCAAAAACCTATGCAATGCAGCAAAAGCAATTCTAAGAGGGAAGTTTATAGTAATACAATCCTACCTCAAGAAACAAGAAACATCTCAAATAAACAACCTAACCTTACACCTAAAGCAGTTAGAGAAAGAAGAACAAAAAACCCAGAGTTAGCAGAAGGAAAGAAATCATAAAGATCAGGTCAGAAATAAATGAAAAAGAAATGAAGAACTCTATAGCAAAGATCAGTAAAACTAAAAGCTGGTTCTTTGAGAGCATAAACAAAATTGATAAACCATTAGCCAGATTCATCAAGAAAAAAAGGGAGAAGACGCAAATCAATAGAATTAGAAATGAAAAAGGAGAAGCAACAACTGACACTGCAGAAATACAAACGATCATGAGAGATTACTACAAGCAACTCTATGCCAATAAAATGGACAACCTGGAAGAAATGGACAAATTCTTAGAAATGCACAACCTGCCAAGACTGAACCAGGAAGAAATAGAAAATATGAACAGACCAATCACAAGCACTGAAATTGAGACTGTGATTAAAAATCTTCCAACAAACAAAAGTCCAGGACCAAATGGCTTCACAGGTGAATTCTATCAAACATTTATAGAAGAACTAACACCTATCCTTCTCAAACTCTTCCAAAAATAGCAGATGGAGGAACACTCCCCAACTCATTCTATGAGGCCACCATCACCCTGATACCAAGACCAGACAAAGATGTCACAAAGAAAGAAAACTACAGGCCAAGATCACTGATGAACACAGATGCAAAAATCCTCAGCAAAATACTAGCAATCAGAATCCAACAGAACATTAAAAGGCTCATACAACATGATCAAGTGGAGTTTATGCCAGGAATACAAAGATTCTTCAATATATGCAAATTGATCAATGTGATACACCATATTAACAAATTGAAGGAGAAAAACCATATGGTCATCTCAAAAGATGCAGAAAAAGCTTTTGAAAAAATTTACCATTTCAACAAAAAGAATAAAATACCTAGGAATAAACCTACGTAAGGAGAGAAAAGCCCTGTATGCAGAAAACTGTAAGACTGCTGAAAGAAATTAAAGATGATACAAACAGATGGAGAGATATACCATGTTCTTGGATTGGAAGAATCAACATTCTGAAAATGACTATACTGCCCAAAGCAATCTACAGATTCAATGCAATCCCTATCAAACTACCAATGGCATTTTTCACATAACTAGAACAAAAAAATGTCACAATTTGTATGGAAACACAAAAGACCCCGAATAGCCAAATCAATCTTGAGAAAGAAAACAGAGCTGGAGGAATCAGGCTCCTGGACTTCAGACTGTACTACAAAGCTACAGGAATCAAGACAGTATGGTGCTGGCACAAAAACAGAAATAGAGATCAATGGAACAGGATAGAAAGCCTAGAGATAAACCCACACACATATGGTCACCTTATTGTTGATAAAGGAGGCAAGAATATACAATGGAGAAAGATAGCCTCTTCAATAAGTGGTGCTGGGAAAACTGGATAGCTACATGTAAAAGAATGAAGTTAGAACACTCCCTAACACCATACACAAAAATCAACTCAAAATGGATTAAAGACCTAAATGTAAGGCCAGACACTATAAAACTTTTCGAGGAAAACATAGGCAGAACACTCTGACATAAATTACAGCAAGATCCTTTTTGACCCACCTCCTAGAGAAACGGAAATTAAAAACAAAAATAAACAAATGGCACCTAATGAAACTTAAAAGCTTTTGCACAGCAAAGGAAACCATAAACAAGACGAAAAGACAACCCTCAGAATGGGAGAAAATATTTGCAAATGAAGCAACTGACAAAGGACTAATCTCCAAAATTTACAAGCAGCTCATGCAGCTCAATATTAAAAAAATAAACAACCCAATCCAAAAATGGACAGAATACCTAATTAGACATTTCTCCAAAGAAGATATACAGATAGCCAACAAACACATGAAAGGATGCTCAACATCATTAATCATTAGAGAAATGCAAATCAAAACTACAATGAGGTATCACCTCACACCCGTCAGAATGGCCATCATCAATAAATCTACAAACAATAAATGCTGGAGAGGTTGTGGAGAAAAGGGAACCTTTTTGCACTGTTGGTGGGAATATAAATTGATACAGCCACTATGGAGAACAGTATGTAGGTTCCTTAAAAAACTGAAAATAGAACTACCATACGATCCAGCAATCCCACTACTGGGCATATACCCTGAGAAAACCATAATTCAAAAAGAGTCATGCACCACAGTGTTCACTGCAGCTCTGTTTACAACAGCCAGGACATGGAAGTCCATCGACAGATGAATGGATATAGAAGATGTGGCACATATATACAATGGAATATTACTCAGCCATAAAAAGAAATGAAAGTGAGTTATTTGTAATGAGGTGGATGGAGTTAGAGTCTGTCACACAGAGTGAAGTAAGTCAGAAAGAGAAAAACAAATACTGTATGCTAACACATGTATATGGAATCTAAAAAAAAATAAAATGGTTCTGAAGAACCTAGGGTCAGGACAGGAATAAAGACGCAGACGTAGAGAATGGACTTGAGGACACAGGGAAGGGGAAGGGTAAACTGGGATGAAGTGAGAGAGTGGCAAGAAAATATATACACTACCAAATGTAAAATAGATAGCTAGTGGGAAGCAGCCACATAGCACAAGGAGATCAGCTCAGTGCTTTGTGGCCACCAGAAGGGTGGTATAGGGAGAATGGGAGGCAGATGCAAGAGGGAGGAAATATGGGGATATATGTATATGTATAGCTGATTCAATTTGTTATAAAGCAGAAACTAACACACCACTGTAAAGCAATTATACTCCAATAAAGATATTAAAGAAAAATAAATAAATAATTTTTAAAAAGATACTATTATAAATGTAATTGTTTTTGTAATTTCTTTTTCATATTGTTTATTGTTTGTGTATAGAAATGCAACTGAGGGGCTTCCCTGTTGCCACAGGTTAAGAATCCACCTGCCAATGCAGGGGACACGGGTTTGAGCCCTGGTCCGGGAAGATCCGTCATGCCGCGGAGCAACTTAGCCCCTGCGCCACAGCTGCTGAGCCTGAGCTCTAGAGCCTGCATGCCACAACTACTGAAGCCCATTTGCCAAAACTACTGAAGCCCGTGTGCCGCAACTACTGAAGCTGGCATGCCTAGAGCCCGTTCTCTGCAACAAGAGAAGCCACCGCAGTGAGAAGCCCACGCACTGCAACAAAGAGTATCCCCCTACTCGTCACAACTAAAGAAAGCCTGCGTGCAGCAACGAAGACCCAAAGCAGCCAAAAATAAATAAATAAATAAATTTATTTTAAAAAAAGAAAAGAAATGAAACTGATTTTTGTATTTCTTTGACTTTTTTTCTTGCTACTGTGCTGAATTCATTTGTTAGTCCTAATAGGTTTTATTGTGGAATCATTACTTTCCTGTATGTAAGATCAGAGATATAAGATCAGAGAGAAATCTACTTCCTTCTTTCCAATTTGGATGAACTTTATTTCTTCTTATTGAGGTATAATTGATATATAACATATTAATTTCAGGTATATGGTATAACGATTCGGTACATGTATATATTGTGAAATGATCACCACAATGTCTGGTTAACAGCCATCACTATACAGCTATAAAATTTTTTTTGGTGAGAATTTTTAAGATCTACTGTCTCAGCAACTTTCAAATGTACAATGCAGTATTGTTATAGAATAATCAGCATGCTATGCTTTTCATCTCAGGATTTATTTATTTTGCATCTGGAAGTTTGTACCTTTTTACCATCTTCATCCATTTCAGTGACTCCCCACCCCCACCTCTGGTAACCACCAATCTGTTTTCAGTGTATATGAATTTGGGGGGGGGGCGGTGTTGTCTTTCTCTCTCTTTCTTGCTTGCTTGCTTTCTTTTTTGGTTCCACATATAAGAGAGATCACACAGTATTTGTCTCTCTCTGACTTATTACTTAATATAATGCTCTCAAGGTCATGCATGTTGTCAAAAATCCATGTTCTTTTTTGTGGCTGAATAATATTCCACTATATATATACGTATATACCACATTTTTCTTTATCCCATTCATCCATCAGTGGGCACTTAGGTTGCTTCCATATCTTGGCTACTGTAAATAATGCTGCAATGAACATGGGCATGCAGACATCCTTTCAAGTTTGTGTTTTTGTTTTGAGAGACCTCTATACTGTTCTCCATGGTGGCTGCACCAATTGATATTCCCTCCAACAGTGCACCAGTGTTCCCTTTTCTCCACATCCTTGTCAACACTTGATTTTTGTCTTTTTGATGATAGCCATTCTAACAGATGTATGGTGATATTTCATTATTGTTTTGATTTGCATTTCCCTGATGATTAGTGAAGTTGAACACCATTACACATGTCTTTTGGTCATCTATATGATTTCTTTGGGAAAATGTCTGTTCAGATCCTCTGCCCATTTTAAATCAGAATGTTTCTGATTTTGCTACGGAGTTGTATGAATTCTTAATGTATTTTGAATATTAACCTCTTATGAGATGTATAATTTGAAAATATTTCCTCTCAGTTCATAGGTTGCCTTTTAATTTTGTTGATGGCTTCCTTTGCTATGCAGAAACTTTTTAGTTTGGTATAGTCCCACTGTTTATTTTTGCTTTTGCTGCCTTTGCTTTTGGTGTTAAGTCCAAAAAAAATCATTGCTCAGACCAACATCAGGGGGATTACCAACTATGTTTTCTTCTAGGAGTTACATGGTTTCAGCTCTTACATTCAACTCTTTCATCCATTTTTAGTTGGATTTTGTAAATGGTGAAGGTAGTGGTCCAGTTTCATTCTTTTGCCTGTAGCTGTCCAATTTCCTCAACACCATTTATTGAAGAGATTTTCTTTCCCTGTTTTATGTTCTTGGATCCTTTGCTGTAAATTAATTGGCCAAAAAAGTGTGGGTTTAGTTCTGCACTCTCAATTCTGTTCTTTTCTTTCTTTCTTTTTTTGCTTTCTTTTTTTTCTCCCTAGCTGCACTGCGCAGCATGTGGGATCTTGGTTCCCAGACCAGGAATCAAACCCCTGCAGTGGAAGCATGACATCTTAACCACTGGACCACCAGGGAGGTCCCATCAATCCTGTTCTTTTCATCTGTGTGTTTTAATATACATATATATTTTTCCTAACTGCTCTGCTTAGAACTTCCAATACTATGTTGAATTGAAGTGGTAAAAGTAGGCATCCTTGCCTTTTCCTGACCTTAGAGGAAAAGCTTTCAGTCTTTCATCATTGAGTATAATGTTCACTGTGTATGGCTTTTATTATGACGTAGTTTTCTTTTATTCCTAGTTTTTTGAGTCTTCTTGTAAATTACTAAACAGTGTTGAATTAAGTTAAATGCTTTTCTGCATCAATTGAGATGATCATGTGTTTTTTTTTCCCCCCTTCATTCTGTTAATGTGGTGTATTACATTGATTGATTCTTGCAGTCCAAGAATAAATCCTTTTGGTTAGGCTTATAAGCCTTTTAATATACTGCTGAATTTAGCTTTCTACTATTTTGTTGAAAATATTTGCATCAAGATTTATAAAGGATATTGATCTATATTTTCTTTTGTGGTAGTGTCTTCATGTGGCTTTGGTATCAGAGTAATAGTGGCCTCATTGAATGAATTAGGAAATGTTTTCCCCTCTTCAACTGGAAAAGTTTGAGAGGATTGCTATTAGTCCTTTTTTAAATGTTTGGTAAAATTCACCAATGAAGCCATCAGGTCCAGGGTTTATCTCTGTTGAGAGATTTTTTGTTACTGGTTCAATCATCCTATTAGTTATAGGTCTATTCGCACCCTGAATTTCTTTGTGATTTAATCTTTGTAGGTTCTATATTTCTAGGAATCATTCATGCATGTAAGTTGTCCAATTTGTTGGCATAATTGTTTGTAGTATTCTCTTACAATAATTTTTATTTCTGTAGAATCAGTGGTAATGTCACCACTTTCATTTCTAATTTCAGTAATTTGAAACTTCTCTCTTTTTTTCTTAATACAGCTAGCTAAAGTTTTGTCAATTTTCGTTGTTCTTTGTAAAAGACAAACTTTTAAAACATTGAAATATAGTTGATTTACATTATTGGCTTACTATTAGATGTACAGCATAGTAATTTGGAGTTTTTTTCAGATGATATTCCACTATAGGTTATTGCAAGATATTGGATATATTTCCCTGTGCTATACAGTAAATCCTAAAACAGACTTTTCATTTCATTGATTTTCTGTTATTTTTCTATTCTCTATTTCATTTATCTCTGCAGTAATCTTTATCATTTCCTTCATTCTGCTACCTTGGATTTAGTTTATTCTTTTTTCAAATTTCTTTTTTTTTTATTTTAAGAATACTCTTTTTTAAAATTTTTTATTTATTTATTTATTTATTTATTTATTTATTTATTTATTTATTTATTTTTGGCTGTGTTGGGTCTTCGTTTCTGTGTGAGGGCTTTCTCTAGTTGCGGCAAGCGGGGGCCACTCTTCATCACGGTGCGTGGGCCTCTCACTATCGCGGCCTCTCTTGTTGTGGAGCACAAGCTCCAGACGCGCAGGCTCAGTAGTTGTGGCTCACGGGCCCAGTTGCTCCGCGGCATGTGGGATCTTCCCAGACCAGGGCTCGAACCCGTGTCCCCTGCATTGGCAGGCAGATTCTCAACCACTGCGCCACCAGGGAAGCCCTCAAATTTCTTAATTTGTAAATTTAAGTTGTTTACTTGATATTTGTCTTGTCTCTTAAGGTAAGAATTTATAGATATAAATTTGCCCTTAGTACTGCTTTCACTGTGTACAGTAAGCTTTGGTATATTCTCTGTTTGTTTTCATTCATCTCTAAGTATTTTCTAATTTTTCCTGTAATTTCTTCTTTTATGCACTGCTTGTTTAAAAGTGTGTGTAATTCGCCCATCTGGTAAATTTTCCATTGTTTTCTGTTATTGATTTCTAACTTTCTTGTAGTTGGAGAAGATACTTTTTATAATATCTATTTTTTAATATCCATTGAGATAATTTGTGCTCTATATGATCTATTCTGGAAAATGTCCCTTTTGCACTTGAGAAGAATGTATGTGCTGTTTTTATTGGGCAGAGTGTTTTGTGTATGTCTGTAGGATCTAGTTGGTTTACAGTGTTAAGTCCTCTGTTTCCTTGCTTATCTTCTGCCTGGCTGTTTTATTCAGTATTGTGGGTGGGGTATTGAAGTATACAACTATTATTGTAGAATTGTCTATTTTCCCTCCCATTCTATCAGTTTTTGTTTCATATATTTTGATGATCTGTCATTGTGTACATAATGTTAAAAACTGTTATGTCATCCTATTTGAACCTTTTATTCATAGGCAATATAATGTCCTTCTTTGTCTCTTGTAACAGTTTTTTTTGAAACAAACTCTATTTTGTCTGATATTAGTACATCCAGTCTTGCTCTCTTTTGGTTACTAGTCGCATGGATATAGTTTTCCATCCTTTCATTTTCAACCATTTTGCGTTTGGGGATCTAAAGTAAATTTCTTATAACAAGCATGTAGTTGAATTATGTTTTTTAAAAATTAATTCTGCCAATCTCTCTCTTTTGATTGAAGAGTTGAATCATATTTAAAGTTATTACTGATAAGAAGGGACTTACTTCTATCATTTTGTCATATGTTTTCTGTATGCCTTATAAATATTTTTGTCCTTCTTTTCCTGTTACTGTGTTTAAAAAATTTAATTGTTACTTTATAGTGAAATGTTTTAATTCCTTTTTCCCTTTTTTATATATTATGTAGCTATTTTCTTTCTGGTTACTATGGCAATTATACTTAATATCTAAAAATTATAACACTCAAATTTTCTTTCAGTTCCTGATAATGTCCATTGTCCTATCTTCAAGTTCACAGACTCTTTCTTCTGCCTGCTCAAATTTGACTTTGAATCCCTTTAGTGAATTTTTCATTTTAGTTATTGTACTTCTCAGCTCCAGAACTGTTTTGTTTCCTTTTAGGTTTTCTATCTCTTTATTGATTTGCTATTTTGTTTATACATCATTTTCTTGATTTTCTCCACATTTTCCTTTAGTTTCTTTAGCTGTTTAAGACAGTTGCTTTAGAGTCTTTGTCTACTATATCTGCCATTAGTTATTTTTCAAGGGCAGTTTTTGTTGATTTATTTTTTCTCTCTTTGAATGAGTCATATTTCCCTCTTTCTTTGTATGTCTTTTCTTTTTTCTTGTTTGCTTTTGAAAACTGGACGTTTGAACCTAATAAAATGGTAACTTTAGGAAGTATATTCTTACCTTGTCAAGGTTTGTTCTTCAGTCATCTCTTGAAGAACCCTCAAACACAGTTTGAACTGTGGGTCCGATTATATGCAAATTTTTTTCAGTAAATATGTACCACAGTACTACATGATTTGCACTTGTTTGAGTCTGTGGATGCACAATCATGGATATGGAGGGCTGACTGTCAAGTTATACACAGATTTTCAACTGTATAGGGGTCAGTGCCCCTAACCCATACATTTCTCAGGGGTCAACTGTATTTTGTTATTGCTTTTGTTTATTTATTTATTTTTGATTGTTGTAGGCTGTCTCTGTGCCCAGGGATCAACCTAAGCTATAAACTTAAGGTCTTCTCTGAGTCTTTCCGGGGCATGTGCAGTCACTTTCTAATTTTCCCCATATATGCAGTTGTTTTTTTAATGTCATAGTCTTTAATGTCTGGCTGTCAAAAGTGGAAAAAGAGAATGAAGAGTAACTAAAAAGGCACACGTTCTTTAAATCCTCTAGAAGTCATTTCAGGTACAAAGGGATGGACCTACACCAATGAGAGTAAGAGAAACAACAGTGGCTGCCAGCTTCTTTGTACCTCGTGATCATAAGCAGCAATCGACATCAACATTTAGAGACAAGGTCATTTTTGCTCACCCTGTTCCTGCATGCTGTATGCAAGCTCCTCCTGGAACATGGGCAGCTTCCTGCCACCAGCATTTTGACTGGGTAGCTGCTGTTTTTCTAAGAGCAGAAATTGACCAAAATTATCTGCATTTTACCATATAAGTCTTCTGGAACTTGCAAGCCTCAATAGACTTTAGAGTTCCAAAATAGTTTTACAGACTCTGCCAGTGCTATAGTTGTCTATGTGGGGAGACAGATTTCTGGTGCTTCTACTCTGCAATTCCCCAGAATCCTCTGGGGAAGGCAATTCTTTAGTTGGATAATAGATTCTATAAATTCTTATGTCCTATGGTGAACAAAATGTATCGTCTGACACCTGCTGATCCCAGAAAGAAACAGACTTCTTTTGTGGTATTTATCACAGTTAGCAAGTTGCCAGGATGGTATGGAAGTACATAATTGGAGAAGTTATGTAAGATCTGATCCCAGAAAGAGTTTAAGGTTTGGGAGAACAGTGCAGGTACATGGGAGCAAAGAGTACACTCTACTGGAGAGATCCTAGGTTTGGAATCAGGTAGATGCCTGCAGAAGCTATATCTGTTTTGGGAGTAACTGTAAGACCTCAGTTTTTTGTATTATAAAATGTGAATATTAATACCTATCAAATAGGGTTACTTTGGGGATTAAATGCATAGCAAAATGTACCTAATAATATGACTTATAACAGTGGGGCACTCATGCAGAAATTACTCATAATTAAGAAGGACTTGTTTTGCTATCAGATGCATTGTAGACATACTGTTACTGTTACAGTTAAAATGGCATAAATTAAAAGTACTTCAGACACCCAAAGGTCAAATGTGATCACAACTCACTCTTCTGGTTTTAGCAGGTCACAGGGAATGACAGTTGTGGTCTTCTGCTGTCAAGTAAGGACCCAGTGCTTGGCAACAGGCACAGTATTGTAAAAAGGCTTTGATTTTTGGCTTCATTTTGCTCATGGCTAGGGTGTTCTTCTCTCATCTCTTGGTCATGACATTCTGCAGGGATAGGATTTATAGGGCATCACATGTTCCCATGGATGTCCCCTGGGCCTTCCTCAGAGGGTGAAGGATCTTCTGGTTTCAAACTTCACTTTCCACTTTTTTCTGCTTCAATCCTCAGCAGAACTACAAAGGCCCTACCTGAAAATCCGCGCACTCCCCTTTCCCTATAGCACATACCTGCAACTAACTTGTTCCCTGAAATGCAGTTCCTTCTCTGTCCAGGAGTCATCAGCAATAGGTGATATTTAAAGCCATGGGCTTGGATACTATGGTGGTGGGCAACAGGGGAGGCCCAAGGCCCAAGGCAATGGGTAGAGTACAGAGACGAGTAGGAAGGAGACTGGAAAAAGTTCAGAAACCCAGGGAACAGAAAGTAAGATAAACTTACTTCCAAATTTTGTAATAAGCCTAACTTCTCTCCATTCTCTCACATCCACATTTATTATCCATGATTATTATTCCAGCTGATCTCTGCTTCATCCTCCTCTAGGCCATCCTCCACAGGGCAACTAGGAAGATCTTTTAAAAACATGTCAGATGGTACTGTCCCAGTAGTTCCCGCCGCATTGGAAACAAAATACCAAATTCTTAGCAAAGCTTACAGTCCCTGCCACTTCAGTGCTTGCCATGGTTTACCTCATTGTCCAAGGGCCAACCACACAGGCCACTTGTTGGCTCCTTAATAGGTTCTGAGAGTTCTTCCTTGGACAGATATCTCACCAACAAGACTGTATACACTTCTCTATAAGGACAGGGCTGTGTCTGCTGAAGCCAAGAGAATCAAGCAATTTATAGAAGTAGTGCTCATGCTTGTTGAGTGTTCCTGAAAGGCCAAGTAAGGGGAGGTGTGACAAATACCCATCATTTTTGAAAAGAAGGAAGTATGTACTGATCCTGAATACTTTCTGCAGAATGTGGTGGAAAGATGGAGGAGTTAGTTGAAATTGATGTTATCTGTAGCACCACAAAATTCTGTTATCATTGGCAAAGAAATGCTGTAAGACATGTCTACAAATTTCACAAAGGAGGTACCAGACAGCAATAACGGGTTCTCATTTATGAAAACAGAGGGAGAAACATGCCTTCATGCTTGTATGTCCACTGTTATCAAGGGAAGCCTATAGGGAAACGGCTGAGAAATGGAATGTGTCTCCTATTCTTGCTGCGTGACCTCCCAGATCCAATTTCTTGCTTTTTCCAATGAGATATTTAAAACACATTTTATACAAATTGTTGTATGCCACCCCTTTTTTTCTTAGTAACAGTCCTTGGGATCATTATCAAGGGATCATTTTAAAGTACAGATCTATTTAATCAAGAATAGATTTGATATTCTTATCTAGAGAATACTCCGTTGTATGAATGTATCATCAAAGTAATTGCTGGACATGTTTCTAATCTTATGCTATAAAAAAGCTGCACTAAATAACTTTATGCGAAAATCTTAGAATAACTTTAATTTACAAGCATAGGAGGTAAAGAAGTAGTCTCTGCTGGGGACAATAGACTGCAAAGCCAGCGGCAGCTCGTTAATGTTCAAGCCTGCCCTGAGGCATCGCAATAACTGACTTGCCAACCGCGGCAAGGTGCGCAGTTGAAAGGCCTGGAGAACGGTAGTTCCTGGAGACAACCCAATGCACTGGTAGGACCTGCCCTCTCCCTTACGGCTTCCAGTTTGCTGGCAAGTGTTCGGCTCCCAACCCAGGGTGAGGGCCTTGCCCTGGCTCCGATGACTTGGCTCTGATCGCAGCTCCCTTGCCAGACCTCGCCTGGGGTTAATGATTGATTTACTGGCTCCACGTGGCTGGCGCCATCCCAACTACTTGTCCAAGCAAGAGGAGCTGCTGGCGAGCAACAGAAAGGCCGCGAATGCTGGGGGGTCGCCCGGGGAAAGAAGCAGTGGTGCAGACTAAAACTAGCGGCCAGTTGCCCGAATGTGGGACGAACCCGCTGGAGTGAAAGGGAGCACCGGGTAGCGCCACACGTGTTGGCAGCTGGTGATTAGGCAGCCCTGACTTGAGTCCTAATATGCCTGCCGCCCAATGGCCCCCGCTCACTGTGGACGCAGCGCGGCGGGGCCCAGGAGATGTACAGATGCGGGTCGCACAGCGCAGGATATCCTGGGGTAATCGCACTCCTCTTATTTCTCGCCAGAGGCAGTACAAACACCCTGAACTCTTTCCAACAACCGGAAACTCCAAACATGAGGCATCAATAAGGAGTTCTCCTCCGTGCAACGCACGAAACACTTGCTTTATTTTTATGCAGATTATGACCCCCAAAAGATCTCGCAGGTGGGCAAGAGGGGCAGGGGGATTAGAGAAACCGAACCCCCAGCTAAGAAGAGATGACGGGGTCAAAGTTGCCAAACCCACACTCAGAGACCCTCACGGCCTCGGGCGTAGCAGAACTCAAAGCTGCTGGCACTGGCCAGGTCCGACCCGCCTTATCTCCCCACCAGAGCGGTCAAAATTGTGGCGCCTCAGCCTGCCAGTAGAAGTGTATTAGGGAAGCAGCGAAGCGACCTAAAATGGAGCTCCAAGGCCACGTGCGACTGCCAGGATCCATATTAGCAGGGGAAAGGGCACACTTTGCTGAATAGCAGGTGCGCGCCAGGGTGGAACGCCCCTGGAGGGGTCCGACACCCCAGCCCTGGGTTTGCCGTCTCTTAGATGGGAAGACTGGCTGTCACTCCCCGCAGTCTGCAGAGTCGCCCCACAAACGTCCTAAATGAGTGTGGATGATATGATCCAACCCCGAAAACTAGTTTTCATCTTCTTTCTCCTTTAAATCTACATTTCCTTCTCCCGGTACTATAAAGGAGGCAAGCGCAGTTGTGGATGAAGAATGCCAACAAATCCCTAAAATCATACACCTGAAACCCCTCCCCATTGGCAAATACAAAACCAGAGTGGCCATTACCCTAAATAGCCAACATATTTTGAAAAATAACAAAGTTGGAAGTCTCAAACTTAACTAATTTCGAAACATACTGCAAGCCTACAGGAATCAAAATAGGGTTTGACTGGCATAAAGACAGACAATAGATTAAGAGAATAAAAAGTCCAGAAATAAACTCTCACAAATGTGGTTAACGGTGGTAAAACCCGTGCAATGAGGAAAACACGGTCTATTCAACAGTGTTGTGAAAACTAGATATCTATGTGGAAAAGAATGACATACGACTACTACCTTACACCACACCAAAGATTAATTCAAAAGGGATCAAAGACCTAAATGTATGAGCTGAAACTATAAATCCTAGGGAAAAAGTGGGGAAAAAGCTTTATGACATTGGATTTGGCAAGGGGTTTGGGCATATGACACCAAAAGCATTGTCGACCAAAGCAAATAGACAAATGGTACTACATTACACTTAAAAACTTAGAGCATTAAAAACCCACAATAATCATAGTGAAAAGGCAACTCACAAAAGAGGAAAAAAATTTGCAAATCATTTATCTGATAAGGGGTTAATGTCCAGAATACATAAAGAACTCTTACAGCTCAACAACAATAAACAACCACAACAAACAATTAAAAATAGGTAAACAGACATTTCTCCCAAACAATATAAGTCAACATATGAGAAGATGTTGTACATCACCAATCATACGGGAAATACAAATAAAAACTGCAATGAGATTAGGATTGCTAATTTTTTTTTTTAAATAACAAATGTTGGTGAGGTTATGGAGAAATTGGAACCCTTGTGCACTGTTGGTGAGAATGTAAATTGCTGCAGCTGTTATAGGAAACAGTATGGGAAATACCCTGGTGGTCCAGTGGTTAGGACTCCACGCTCCCACTGCATGGGGCCTGGATTCAGTCACTGGTTGGGAAACTAAAATCCCACAAGTTGTGCGACACAGCCAAAAAAAGAAAAAATGAGTAGAAAACAGTATAGCAGTGGGGGGACGGGATAGTTAGGGATTTGGGAACTGACATGTACACGCTGCTGTATTTAAAATGGATAACCCACAAGGACCTACTGTGTAGCACAGGGAATTCTGCTAAATACTCTATTACAACAACCTAAATGGGAAAAGAATTTGAAAAAGAATAGATGCATGTATATGCACAATTGAATCCCTTTGCTGTACACCTGAAACTAACACAACATTGTTAATCAACTATACTCCAATATAAAATAAAATTTTTAAATAATTTAAAAATTAAAAAAATAAAACAGTATGGCAGTCCATCAAAAAACTAAAAATAGAATTATCTTATGGTACAGCAATTCCACTTCTCAGTATATATCTAAAAGAATTGAAAGCAAGTTTTGAGGAGATATTTGTATAGCCATGTTCATTGCAGCGTTATTCATAATAGCCAAAATGTGGAAGCTACCCAAGCATCCACTGATGGATGACTGGATAAACAAAATGTGTTTTATACATATATACAATGCAATATTATTTGCCCTTAAAAAGGAAGGAAATTCTGCGATATGCTACAACATGGATGAACCTCACCCATGACATTATGCTAAGTGCAATAAGCCCATCACACACACACACGCACACACACACACACAGACACACCCCCCACCCCCCCCCACACACACTCATACACTACTGTATTATTCCTCTTATACAAGGTACTTAGTGTGATTAAAATCATAGAGACAGAAAGTAGAATAGTCCACTACTAGAGGATGAAAAAGAGGGGGGATGGGGAGTTACTGTTTAATGGGTATAGAGTTTCTATTTTAGAAGATGAAAGAGTTCTGGAGTTGGATGGTGGTATGGTAGCACATTATGAGTGTATTTAATAACTGTAAGCTGTCCATTTTAGATGTTATATGTGCTTTTCCACAATAAAATTTTGGATAAGTAAATAAATATTTATGTAAACAACATATGTATGTACACACACATAAGAGTTGAGATTTTAGGACATGATTCTTGATCATATTCTGAGTTTAATTCTTCTAAGATCTCCAATTTGCTTTGGTTGCACAACAATGTGAATATAGTTAACACTACAGAACCCTATACTTGAGAAATGCTTTAGATGGTATATTTTGTTATGCTTTAAAGAAAAGAGAAACACAGTTAAAACAAAAAACAAAAAAAAATGAGTGGCAAACAAAAAGATAGGTATCAGCTGCAAAGATTGAGATCACCCAGTGCCCAAAACTGGATGCTGACTGACACAAACTGTGGCCTCCTTTTACTGGTCACAGCTCCTCAGGATTAATTTGCTGGGCCACTGAGACTTCTGGAGGAGAAGGGAAAGAGGGAGGAAGTGAGGGTAGGTGGCAGGTAGGAGGGCCTGTTAATTTGTGGTTTCCCCCAGTTTCTGCGGTGTTGCTGTCCAAATTTCCCTGACAAAACTTTGGTTTTAGGAGACATCAGGGCAAATGCAGATGTTCTGGGCAGAGTACAAAATAATAGTGAAAAAGATGTGTGAAGCTGTGGAAAAGTGGAAAGCAGGGTGTTAAAATTGAAAAGCCCAGTTGGGCTGGTGGCAGGCAGTTGCTGCAGTCTCTGCCAGCATCTCACCTGCCTAGAAATAGTCCTCCTCCGTGCTGCCTAGCTGTGTGCACTTACATTAGTGTAAAGAGGGTTGTCTATGTTGAACTCCCCCAGTTCTTCCCATCCAGGAGATCAGGGATGGGGTGGTAGTAGTGTGGCAGGTAAGACAGGGTTGCAGTGAAGGAATGAACGAGGATGGGGAATGTACCCATTAATATTTTTCCACTGGCAGCTGATTGTTCTGAGAGGGTGTCAGCGCCACCAGGACCTAACGAAGCCCCATACTGAAGGTTAGTTTGAGGCTGAGGTAAAAATGAATATTCTTGTTTGCAGAAATAGAAGGCTCCCACAGCAGGTTTCTGCCTACTTTGTCTTAAAGAATGCCCTCATATCTCATAGCCTGATACTGAGGCAGCATGTCCTCAACCCTGAGAAGGACACCTGGACCGTTAGCAGGCAAGCTGGCTTGGAGCTGGATAACCCAGACAGAGAAGCCAGAGGCCAAGATGGGTCGTGCTTCACCTAGAGCTTCAGAGCTCCATTTTCTCTTCCACATCTGGGCAGTTTTTCCTGGCTGTGCATCACTATGTGCAGTGCTTAGGAGCCAGTGTTCCATGACATGAATGCAGAGGCTCTGCGGCCCTCGCCTCCTAGCCCCTCCTAGCCTGGAGCTTGGTAGAGGGGTAGTATGTTGGGGTGGAGAGGTGGGGAGTAAGGTGGAGAAGATGCCTGGTCCAGTAGCAGAGAGAAGTCTCCCAGCTTAGATGGTTTAAATGGGAATTGGGCTGTTTGCCTGAGGCCAGGATGGGGGTGCTGTGTGGCTGACCTGAAGGCCAGCTCCTGGTGGCACAAGGGCTTACGGTTTGGTTTCCTTAACTGTGGCACATCCCTGGTTTCATTCACCCTCAGTAAACAACAGTCTTATCCCCCAGGAGAACATCTGAAACCCAAACCCCGTTGCTGAAGTGCTGAGTGGATTTCCTTCTGACTTAATTCCCTCTCCCCAAACATCCTTTTTTGAGCAAGGCTGGGAGACATGACATGCTGTAAAATGTAAAGATGTATGGAAGTGTCTGCAAACACTTAAAAAAATTTTTTTTTTAGAGATGAATAATTTTAAAAATTTATAAATCTTATTTTGGAGTATAGTTGATTTACAATGTTTTGTTAGTTTCAGGTGTAAAGCAAATTGATTTAGTTGTACATAAACATGTATCTATTCTTTTTCAGATTATTTTCCTATATAGTTTATTACAGAGTATTGCATAGAAGTACCTGTGCTATAATGCAAACACTTTTTAAATGGTGTTTCCCCTCTAAACTGGTATATTTAAACACCAGAGTGAATTGCATTTCTTCCCACTCAGTGTTTTTCCTGTGTCATCCACAGGCCTTTAATGGCCAGACTTCCAGGTGCTGTGCATTATGTGTTAGCTCCTCCTTTGATGCACACGGTGTTCTGTCCAGCCTCTAATACAATAATCTTGACAACCCCTGACCCCCATCCACTCCCTGCATGAGCAAGAGCTTTGCTCTTGGCTTCAGACTTCCTGAGGTAACCATCCTGTGCCGCTCACTTCTGTTGTTTATTGTGAGTTACTTGGGGACACGCCAAGGTTGTATTTGCTGGCTACTAACCAATTCCCAACCCAGAAGAGGTTAGGAATATGGACACAGGGCTGGCAGAATCGTCTATTTTTCTCCAGTCCCAGAATGGTGCTGACTAAAAATCTAGGGATGGTGCCTCTCTGAAGAGGCCCTGCGGAAGTAGAAGAGCAAAGATATGTATAGTTGGTCTTAGTTGCCCCCTTTCCTGAGGTTCCCATTTACTGCCCCCAATCCAGTAAAGGAGTACTGGTCTGAGCACAGCAGATTCCAGGGGCTGGGTTGAGCAAAGAGGTCACCTCCTCAGAGTCGCCATACTCACTAAATCCCTGTGCAGCCTGTGTTTACGTCCATTGAGCTGACACTAGAACTCTTGCCTGACTCTGCAGTATAGACACCAACTCACCCACTGGTGCCTCAATTTGGGGGCACTAAAGGTCTGACATTAAAGTAAGCCCAGGCCGGAAATTCTGAGACAATGTTACTGATACTATGTTGGGCCTGCCCTTTAGGGCCTCTTTCCTAAAATGCTCAATAATCCTTCAAAAAGGACAGACAGAAAGATAGCCACCTTCTCCCTAGTGACCCCCTGATTCCAACAGTTTCATTCTCTGGGCCCCAGATCCAAGCTCTAGATTAGGTAGGTTTCCCAGGAAGACAGTGACCTTAGATACTTCCTGATACAGCAATCCCTGAGAAAGAATAAATCTTCAGATATTATTTCATTTACCAGGGAAAGGAAGGCAAACAAAAATATGCTTGAAGGTAGCCGGCAGGTGGAGAAGAAGACCTGGGGTCAACGGATCTTTTAGTGCCATTCAGTAGCTGCTTACACTTCTTTGACAAAATGACTGCAAGACTTTCATTGTGTTTGTCTTGTTGTCTTATATTGCTGTTTTACATGAACAAGCTACTTTATACTACGTAAAGTAAAAACGCAATATCTGTAGTCACCCAAATCGTCCTGATGAAGTACTGGTGTCTCCGAGCCCAGAGCAAAGCTTCTGGGAAGGACCACTGGACAAGCCTGTGAGGTTGCCTATTACAAATCAACCCCAAGACAGAGTTGGGAGCCACCAGTCTCCCATATAAACAGGGTAAGGGCCTTACCACAGGTGTAGTAGCCTCGCCCTTTAGCCTGAGAGGAGCGAAAGGGTCCTGGCTGATCTGGCAACATCAGTGTGGTCTGAAAGCAGTAACTAGGATAGAGAGGCCTGCATACAGTAGCATCAAGCAGAGTATAAGGGGGTTAGAGACTGAATAAGAATCTGCATCAGGAAAGTACCTCAGATGGAGCCACGTTTTATAATCACAGGATCTTCTGCCTGTGGAACCTCACATCTTTCTTTTTTTCTCTGCTATCTGATGCCCTCCACTGCCTCCACCTTGCTGGTTCTAGTTCTGTCTCCTTCAATTTCATTAAAATTTCCCCTTTGCTGAGTGTCAAGTAGAGTAGTCTGACTACCTTCTCAGTTTTTAAGGGGCTAGCAGAGGGTTAGGATGCAGAGAGAGAAAGGGAGAAGAAGGGTCTGGCGATGCTGCACAATAAGCAGTCTATAAGGCCATCACGGAGAAGCTCAGCCTCAGTTCCTTGACAGTGGCAATCGTTGGAGATGGTGTATAAATTGGTATTGTTCTTTTGCAGCTTTGTGACTTATTTCTCTCAAACAGTTTCACCTAACCAGATTCAGGACTAATAACAAACTGTAAATATCTCAAATGGATAAAGAAAATCTCACATTTTAATTTCCATTAAATCCCATTCAATCCTCTTTAGAATTTCTCCCTCTCTTTTTCTTTTCTTTTTTTTTTTTTTTTGCCACGCAACGCAGCATGTGGGAACTAAGATCTGACCAGGGATCTGACCAGTGATTGAAGCCAGGCCCCCTGCATAAGCACGGAGTCTTAACCACTGGACCACCAGGAAAGTCCCTAGAATTTCTCTTAAATCATTCAAAACTCTTTAGAATGTAGGATACAGTTGGGTTTCCTTATAATAATACTTTAAAAAGTCAGTGGAATTGGAAAATGTATTCCTTTAGAGATGAAAAAGAAACACTTTTAATTCCACCAGCCTGTGCAGAATACAATGGAGCCAGGCTCACTTTTAAAAAGGATGGCTTAGGGCTTCCCTGGTGGCGCAGTGGTTGAGAATCTGCCTGCCAATGCAGGGGACATGGGTTCAACATGTCCCATGCCAATGCATGGGACATAGGCTACCCTGGTCCCGGAGGATCCCACATGCCGCGGAGCAGCTGGGCCCGTGAGCCACAATTACTGAGCCTGCGCGTCTGGAGCCTGTGCTCCGCAACGAGAGAGGCCGCGATAGTGAGAGGCCCGCGCACTGCGATGAAGAGTGGCCCCCGCTTGCCGCAACTAGAGAAAGCCCTCGCACAGAAACGAAGACCCAACACAGCCATAAATAAATAAATAAATAAAATTAAAAAAAAAAAAAAAAAAGGATGGCTTAAAGAGCAAATTACCTCAAAGGCAAATTTACTGGCCTGTTTGTCCCCAGCAACAATTTTATTTTTCCCCCAGTCAGCCCTCCTTGCACGCTTGCCCCCTTTAAAATACTCCCTTCCTACTCATTTTACGTCCAGAACTTTGAAAGGTAGACAAACAGGCCCTTTTGTCAGCCCTACCCCACCCTCACCCCTAGAGGTCCTCGGACTCAGAGAAACAGCAGGCTCCAAGCTCTTGCTCAGTTCTTGGTTTTTCCTGTTACTTGTAATTCTGGGGAAAGCCTGTAGCTTGAGGGGGAGTTGAGGAAGCAAGGGGTGGACGAAGAGGTTTTTGCACGTCCATAGGGTAGCCTAATCTAGCTGGAAGAGGCTGGCATGACCTGTGCTCACCCAGGTCAGCGCTCCTCAGCAGCTCAAAAAGAGGGATAGTGCCTCCTTACCTGGAGGCACATTCAGAGGACTTCCTCAGAAATTCCCAACTCAGTCATCTGATTATTTTAGACTTGTTTTGAATGAAGGGAGATGCTTAAAAATAAATGTTGTTATATAATACAACAAGAGGCCTTTCTGCGTCTGTAACTCGCATTCAGTCTAAGAACTTTTAATATTTGGACGTGAACGTCTTTATAAAAATTAGCTGTCTTTCTGCTTGTTACCAGGGATTTTTTAAAAAAATGTGTGGGTTAGCTTTCAGAGACATCCACCCCCCAAAAGAAAAGAAAAAGGTATGCATTCTCTTTTGCCTCCCAGGTGAAAGTGTGCACAGTTGCCTGCATTGGCAGTCCAGCGCAAGTTGGGTAGTGGTCAGAGGGCAACTGCCCAACTGTCTTTTTTTTTTTTTTTTTTTTTTTAATTGGGGTATAGTTACTTTACAATGTGTTAGTTTCTGCTGTATAGTGAAGTGAATCACCTATGTGAATACATATATCCCCCTTTTCGGATTTCCTTCCCATTTAGGTCACCGCAAAACACTGAGTAGAGTTCGTTGTGCTATATAGTAGGTTCTCATTTTGCATCAGTGATTATAAGCAGGTTTGGACTGTGAAGGTGTAGTTGTGCCTTAAGTTTACGGTTTCAGCAGACAGAGATGTTTCACTTCTAAAAGACCTGTTGTTATAGCTATGCACTGAGAAGTAAACAGAACGAATACTATCTAACCTAAATCCTGCTGTGAATAATACTTCGAGTTTTTAAAGGTAAATATCTGGTACGTAGAGCTGGTTTCAGTCTTGATCTTGACTTAGGAGTCCACTTACTATTGATTGTTTTTAGAATGAGGACACGCCAGGGTATTATTTTAAAACTTTCAGTGTGGATTCACAAGTTACTTCCATTTCAAATTGATATTCTCATCGACCCTGCATAATTCCGTCTTTAGGCAGGAAGAGAGTTCCTGACCCCAGCATAAAAAGACCTTCAGGAGGAGATGACTGGGACATCTTTGTCAGCGATGTCCTTGTCTGCAGTCTTTGAGGCTTAAACTGGAGCACTCCTCCCCGCGCGGAGGAGGTGGGAACTTTGCCTCCCTGCTTTCCGCTGCCGCCTACCGGCTCTCGCCCTTGTTCCGTGCCCGGATCCCCAGCAGCTGAGCAAGAGGGTCTCAGCACGTGCCAGTAAAATCGATCCGCACAGTGCAGGCTACACATGGAGCTCAAGCACAGACCAGCACCACCAAACAAGACGAAAGGTATTAGAGAACATTGTAAGCCAAAACTTGCTCCGTGCCAAGAAAGATAAAACGCTGAAGAAAATTTCCCAAGGCCAGGGAGAGGAAGCAGGGCAGATCCAGCAACCATCTGAGGTGCCTGCGAACGGTGAGAAATGAAGGCGGATTTCCGCTACTCTGTCATCCGCTCACCTAGTGCCCCACGGGTATTCCCACTTCTCCTCCCCACTCTTTAAACAATTACTGTACGATCAAATCATCCCAGGAATTCGGGCGTTGAGTTCGGGGGACCGGCTACTATTTTCTAGGTAGTGTTTTCTTGAGCACTGGATAGGGAAATGCGAATGGGCGCCACCGGGAGGAAATGGAGATCCGGCGTGCGGGTGGGCGTTGACGAGCACTCGCCAAGTTCTTTACAGTCCCAGAGAGGACTCGAGGCCTGGAGAAAGCGCAGGTGACAAGAGACTGCTGCCGATGGTATTTGATAACTTTGGCTGAGTGGAGCACTAGGTGAGTTATGGCAGCTGTGGTCCTCTACAGGCCTTCTGGATAGCGAGGGATTCCTTGGAGCACGGCTAGGAATGCTCCCCGCTAGTCCCCTGCTCAGGCTCCGAGGGGCAGCTCTCGCCACGGTTGCGTACACGCGTTGCCAACTCTGCCTGGTGGGGGCGGGGAGAACAGGGGGAAGAGGAGGAACGCCCCGGAGTGGCCGGGGATTGTGATCAGAGAAGCTAAACGGGTCAGGCTGTCGACGTCCTGGGAAACTCAGGCACACCTTCCCCTTGTGAATCACCCGTCCAGGGAACCCAAAGACCGAGGAGGCCGAGGTGAGGGAAGGCTGGGGGGAGTTCAAAACTGCAACTGGAGGCGGTGGTGGGAGGGCGTTTGTCTCTCCAGCTACATTTGCCGGGGGGTGCGGGGCGGGCGGGTGGGAGGGAGTGGCTAGTGGGAAGGAGGGCTGGCGGAGGGAGTGCAGTTAACTCACGAGGGAGACGCACTGGGATCGCGGGGTGCAGCGGTCGGCTGACTGAACTCCGGATCTTAGCAAAAAGGTGAGGCAGAGATGCATTCCTCGTTGAAGGCAGGCGTAACTTCGCGGCCTCGCGAAAGAGGCGCTGGGGCTCGGACAGCCACCGAGAGCTGGAACGAGGCAGAAATCAGAGAGGAAGCTGATGAGCCTACTGGGGCCCCGCCTAGTCGCTGGGTCCTGCAGGGTCGCGTAGGGTTAGGTCACTTGCCTGAAGTGGCGGAGCCCGCTGTCTCCACCTCTGCCCAGAGTCCAGCCCTCTACTAGTCGGACCTGACGGCACCTGGCTAAAAACAGGTGACAGGGGCGAAAGCAACGTCGGGCACTCGGAGATGGCAAACTTTGCTGCTCCCGAAGCTTCCTTAGCCGGGCTCCTTCGCTTCTTAACATCCCCCTTTCCATGACCCAGACCTTTCCCCAATTACGCAACTTCCCTCTCGATCCACTTTTCGCCAGTCCCTAGCTGAGGACTTCAGGTCAGCGCCGGAACCCTCTCTCACTCAGGAGGCCGTAGCTTCATATTCTTTTTAACGAGCTTCGGGCTGTAGTTGGCTGCCTTTCCTCGGACTCCTGCACAGGTTTCTTCTCGGATACTTTCACGCATCCCTTTGGCTGCATTGTTCGCTATCGTTTTTATTTCATAGCTATAAGTAATTAAAAATGCAGCCAACTTAAGCAGTGCCGCATGGAAACCGGGGGAGGACGGGAGGGTGTGAAAGGACCCCGCCATTTTCCTGGGGACTGCGCTGCGGCAGATGTTGGCCTAAGGGGAGGGAGCTGCGATGGAAGCGCTGCTGAATTCTCTCGAGAAGAGGAAAAAGAAGGCGGCGGATTTCCACGGCTTTCTTTTTTGTACTTGGTTCTCTGAAAACACGCCGCCTCCCCGGCGTTACCTCTTGGCGGATGGATAGTTCCCTAGAATTAGTGCGACGGCGCGTGCGTGTTTAAGATTATGTAGGAAGCGTCCAGAACGCGGCGGAGCGAGACCTACGGAAACGGTAGCGCTCGGCGGGCGACTCTGTGGGAGAGACCGCGTTTCTCTCGGCGTGCTCCGAAGTGTTAGTCTCGTAAACTGGAAAAACCAACTGCCAGGAAACAGAACAAAGTAAGGGGTTCCCATTCGGTTGATCCACCGTCGGGTTAGACATGTTGATAAGTAAATACAGTTTTACGGTTGTCTGCATTCTCAGGCGTTGCTGTTTTGAATTTTTGGTTATAAGTTCCCGGGATTGGAAGAAGAATATCCGTGTGCGGCGTGAGGTCGTGGTTTGGGGTTTGCGGGTGGCTACTCGGTTCCCCTGTTGTGTGCAAGGAGTTCGGCTGGACGCAAGCATTGTTCCGGCTGGCTCACCGCCTGTCGCTTGCTAGACGGCACATTCCGGGGTTCTGGAGACAAACACCTTCCCTGGCTTGTAGGCTCAGGCCGGGCAAGGCTTAATTTACCATTAAAGAGGTTTTTCCAGAAAGTTCGCGATTTGCAACTGGACGCTGAGTGCCTGTATTGGCGTTCGGCGTCTTAAGGGTGGCGCTTGCAGAATGGATGAGGGGGAAGAGGAAAGCAAAAGGAGAATTATTTGACGAGGTGTATTTAAATACGCGAGGACTGCATTTTAAGACAAAGCTTAGAGAGGAATTAGCTCGCTTCAAGTAGGTATTTGTATAGAGTAGTGTAAATGAGACAGCTCTGTGTTTTAGCTGCATTTGTCCCCTTTTGGGGATGAGGCTAGGGCAGGACAAGTGGTATTGGGTTCCTGGAGAAGCTTCTTGACATGGGACTAAAAATGAGGAAGAAACAGCATCATCCCAGAAAGTGTGCTGAGTGGCCAGCACAGATATATTTATTTCTGACACTTTTCCTACCTCTGAAAATGGACGCTGCGTCTGTTGGATTTCTTTTGCTGTGACAGAATTCCGTGTGTGGAGGGCATTTAAATGGTAGGTCATTAAATAGATGCTCATACTTGGAGATTTCAATTATAACTAGCTTCTCCAGCCTTCTCACTACACTCCCACCCGTTGTGTGGTCTGGACTTCCTCATGTTTCCTCTCGTATTTACTTTGGACACTTATTTCACTGCTTAGAGGAGCTCAGGAGATGGCGATTATTAATAGGTGGTTGATGTTTATTCCTAGACTGGTCGCCCTTGTGTAACTAACTATATGCCATCCTACACCGGGATTGCCTCGGTTGGGAAGGAGGTCCTGAGGCTTTTTGGCTCTTTCGGCTGGGACTGTGAGGGGCACGGCGAGGTCCTTTGAGGCCCTGGGTGCCTGAGAGTTAATAAATGTTCTGATGAATGAATTCGACAGGTCATTGGCTATTCTCTCTAGACTTTTGAAGCGCGGGCCAGTTCTGTGCCTCCTGGGCTGGGCCCCTGAGGCCGCGGTTGAGAAAAGCGCCGCTGGCAAGTGGAGGGTGACTGGCAGTGAGGACGGCCATGAGGCTAGCATAACTTATCCGGACGGGCGCGTTATACGCTGCGCCTAAAGGCCAAGCACTCAGCCCTTTGTTCCTACTCTTAGTCGCCTGGACACATGTCTAACGTGCTCCGATTCGCGTCGCTGCCGACCTGCCCCTCCTTGCCTCCCTCGCTAAACTCTTGTCGAAGCACTACGCTTGTGCTCCTTGCCCGCTTGGGGATTAGGCAAGAAAATAAATAAGTAAACAGACTTTATACATAGAATACATACGTGTGTGTATATACTAGAATGCAGCACTGTGACTGAGCAGGCGGCCGGGCTGGCCCGGGAAGGAACACCTATGCACTAGTGCCTTCGGGTGCGTGTATGTCCCCAGCCCCCACCACGTAGGCGTCATCAGGGTTACCTGGTTGTGTCCGCTGTGAACTGTACCGCGCCCTCGAGGGGATTGTTGGTGTGCTTGTAATAGATTGGTTCGACAGAAACGGACACTCCTTCTGGCTGAAGAAGGGGGAGAGGAGGAAGACTGGTAGCTGGGGGAAGGGTGGGATGCAGAAGCGCTGGCCAACACCCACTAGCAGGATTGTGCAACCCAGCCTTCCAGGTCTCATGGAGCAAAGTGGAAGGAAGGCTTCTGGGTTTTCTTTTCTCTTAACCCTGTAGAGGTACTGGAAACTGTATAATGGACAAGGTGGTGGAGCAAAGCCTAATGGATATTCCTGGAGGCAGAGTATGCTCCATAGGGCAGGGATGGCAGTCTTGGCCTACTACTTCCTTTTCTTTTCTGTTCACATCCAGGTGCATGGGGTTTAATTCTTGGACGTACCAAAAGCAGGTGCTAGAGTGTCTAGTTTTACTTGGTCATTCTTAGTGGGGTAACAGTGAGCATACACCACAGGCATGCTCCCTTAAGGAACGGAACTTGGCATACTAACCCCAGCATTCACAGGAAGGATTCATGCTGGTGTTCAAATACAGGAAAGTCTGCCTACCGCTCTGTGGTTGCATAGAGACCCTGACCAATGTTGATCCAGAAGGAAGACCTAAGCCTAAAATAGCAGAGCCGTGTGTACAGGTAGCCACTGGAGAGAACAAAGAGGACCTTGAGTCATGTGTATAAATAGACACACCTTCAACCATGAACTTTTGGGGGAGACAGATGAGAAATGGGCACCGAGATAGCCTCCAAACAGGAATTGGAGACTAATATGTGGATGCTTTGGAGCCAATGTTGGATTGGTCTAAAAACTTAATATACTGATGCAGGTATTTGTCTAGTTCTGTACAAAACTTGATTTTAGTGGGTGGATTACAGATAACACATTTTACACCCTAGAAATAAAAGTTGCTAATTCTAGAATTTACTCTCTCTTTTTCCCTTGTAAACCTGTGTTGTTCCGGCTTGGGAATGTGTAATGTTATAGACAATAGGCAGAACAAAAACGCCATAAGGACCTAGGAAGCTATATATGTTAGGAATATTTAGATTAAGAAGTTCCCCTGATTAACATGTGCTGGAACAAATCAAGACAGCTGGACTCGGATGATGTACAAAACTAGAGATAACTGGCCAATTGAGAAGTAAACATGGGTATGTAAATACAGAGGACATAAGGTATTGCTATATTCTAAGACGAAATACAGGATTTTGTTGAATTGAAAACTGGGCAGAATTTTTATAAGATGTTCCTAGAGACAAAAATCATTTTAAAGATGTGAAGAGGATCACTTGGAAACAAAAATAATTCAAATATTCATGCTTAGATACACAGTCTGAATGACAAAAATTCCTCAGTGCTTGACAAAAACTTTCCTGCTCAGTGAAAGCAACACAGGCAGGGAAGCTTGGGCCCAACTATTCATTCACAAACTCACTAACAGTGAAGTTGTGCATCTTTGGCCAGAAGGAAACTAAGGGCAAAGTGTCCTAGCTAAGTTGGATGGCCCTCAATTGCTTCTGGTTATATTTTCTTCTCTCAAGCTGGGGATAGGGTATGTGTTAAATATAAAGGAACACTTCTAAGAGAGTTTGAGTTATTGACCTTTAGTGGATGGATGGTGGTGGATAAAGAGGAATATCGTTCTACTTTGTTGTCATGGGGAGTGTATATTGCTTGTGGTTCTGTTGCTTAGGTGGAGCAGGGCCTAGTGGACAAGGACAGAACTGAAAGAAGTACTGCTTCTGGGAGGAATAAATGGTAATGATTGCCTTTTAATTTGGGATGCTTTAATTTTTTTTTTTTTTTTTTCTGGAGACCAAGGGAGTATGGCACTTGTAGGGTGGATTAGCAGGTGCCTGACAACCCTAGAGGCACACTTAAATTCCAGCCTGGTTTGCCTGCAGAGTCTGTTTGCCTCTGTTTGAGCCCATCCCAGCATTCCAGTTTTTATTGGGAGGCTCACACATGGATGAAGCTTGTGTGGGATCAGGCAGGGCAGGGAAGAGTGGGATGCAGTGCTTCCCAAACTCCAGCATTGCCGGGATGGCCTCATGACATTGCTTCATGGAGGGCGGTGGGTTCACTCTTCTCCCCCTGCCCTAAGGAGGAAAGGCCCTTTGTTTGTTAGGCCTCAGGTCAGATTGGTGCCCTGGGAGCCTCAGACGGGAAGGAGGGTGGTTCTTTCAGCAAATACACACCTTCTCCTTGCTTCAGGGCCCTAGCCACTCCCTCACATGGTTAGGGCCTGGAATGGCGGCAGATGCTGACTTGGGCCACCCCAATTTCTTTGCCAATGTTTATGGCCTGTGGGAGGCTGCCTGTTTGCCACTGTGTACCTTGCTGACTCCTAGGTGGTGGCCAGCACGATGAGAAGCAGCTGGGGCTGGAGTGATGGACTCCTCAGTTTGCCCAGGGGAGTGAGTGATCCATTGACCTCTCTAAAGTTAGGCCAGGCTTGCTGGTTGTCCCCAAGGTGTTCCTTGGGAGGAATATCTGGTTTTTTGTTGAGTAAGAGTTCACTGAGGGTAACAGAAAGTAGAATGTTCTTCCTTTTTTAATTTTTAATTAATTAATTATTTATTTATTAACATCTTTATTGGTGTATAATTGCTCTACAATGGTGTGTTAGTTTCTGCTGTATAATAAAGTGAATCGAGCTGCGTCTCGCAAGCTAACACTGGCACTCGGCACCTCTGTGTTGCACACCCGGTGATCAGATGTGGGAAGTCAGGTTGGAGAAGGTCCTAACAGGACAAAATATAATCTGTGAGCTAAAAGACAGGAGGCGAACAGTGATCAGTTTACCCTGATTTAGTGTTAGGGGACAATTTAGATGGTGGTTGTCATATTGATTTACATGCAGTGGTCACGCTAAAATTAAAGACCAGAAGCGAAATTAAATTTGTTTGGGTGCAAACAGAGGGGAGTGGATAATTCAGGTCAAGATGGCAGGGGCAGAGCAGGTGAGAGGTCCAGGAACTTCTGGTGGTCACAACTTTGGGAGCAGTCTTTGCCCGTGTGCAAATTTGGGGGTGGTGGTGCAGGGGATGTTTATAGGATCCTAGGATGCGTCTTTTGGCACCATTTCTGGCACTCCCCTTGCCCGATCTAATTTCTTTTGTTCTGCTGAGCACTCATAGTATGCCAAGGGGACCAAAAACTTGGATCTTAAGAATTAAAATTTTTTTTTAAGTCTTTTATTTATTTATTTATTTTATTTATTTATTAATTATTTTTGGCTGTGTTGGGTCTTCGTTTCTGTGCGAGGGCTTTCTCTAGTTGCGGCAAGCAGGGGCCACTCTTCATCGCGGTGCGCGGGCACCACCAGGGAAGCCCTTAAGAATTAAATTTTTAAAAAACAGCCCCTTCCTCTTCCCATTTGCCCGCCCCCTCCACTCCCCTCTCTGGCCTAAGATCTTTAGAAGAGAACGCAGTACTCTTAAGGGTACACCGCAGGCTAGGTGCAGAAGGCTCAAACCGTTGGAAGCTGGGAGAGTTCCTCCCCAGAGGCAGAGATCCCAGGCTAGGCTTGACAGAGATAGCCTAAGGAAGCCACTGGCTCCAGGTGGCCCCATTAAGATTCAGGCTGCGGACCCCCAACTCGTGGTGCTGGGGGCAGGGAGTAGTCACCTCCGAGATTGTAAGGGCCCGCAAGGAGGGGTAAAGGAGCTGTAAGGAGCTAGACGCTCTGCCTGAGTTGCCGAGGCTGCAAAGTTTAAAAGAAAGACTGGTACCCAGGGGCCGCCTGGTCACGGGGACGTGCTCAGGTACCCACTCCTCACCTTCTCCCTTGGTTTTATCAGTGTTTAAGCCTGGCGCCACCATCACACTCTGGCTGAGGATTCCCTCACGGAAAAATAATTGCTTAGATCGATGGGTCATATTCCTACAGATGGCTTCTCCATTCCTTAACTGCCTCTAATTCCCTCCGAGATTGGCTAGGGTTAGTTGAAGCTCTCCTTTGAGGCTATTCCTCTGGGCTTGCTGCATTCACTTTATCATAGTTCTTTGCATTCATTTTAAAGGATTACATAATCCTTTGGAAGCGATGTCCTACTGCAGAGGCCAGAATGGCTGTGGTTTGTTTGATAAGGATTAAATCTGCATGTTATGATGATTCGGTATGGTTTTCAATAAAGTGTGACAGAGATTGCTGTTTTACTGTTAGGTATTTTTAAAAAGTTACTAGCATGAGAAGACAATCTGGTCTGTATTCTTTGAAAATTACCAATGAGTGTTTGGCAGACTGTGGTAAAAATATTGTTTTAGCTTCTGTCATGGAAGCTTAGACCTACAGACACTATATCTGCACAGTTTTTCTTGCTTATAGCTACTAGGGAAATAAAAGGGAATTTCTTCCTTCAAATAGTTACTTTTTTTTTAACATCTTTATTGGAGTAAAATTGCTTTACAGTGTTGCGTTAGTTTCTGCTGTATAACAAAGTGAATCGGCTATATGCATACGTATATCCCCATATCCCCTCCCTCTTGCATCTCCCTCCCACCCTCCCTATCCCACCCCTCTAGGTGGTCACAGAGCACCAAGCTGATCTCCCTGTGCTATGCAGCTGTTTCCGACTACCTATCTATTTTACATTTCGTAGTGTATATTATACTATTTCTACTTTGACCTGTAGAAATAATGCCCAAATGCTACTTATCCTTATCCCTCTGAAGAGACTTTTATCAGTAACAAAGCTCTTCTGTGTATCGCTTCTCCCAACTCTCACCCCTTTTCCATCTCTAACTGCGCTGACATTCTTAATGCAAAGCAGGCACACTGTCCTTTTTTAATGTGATGTGAAATGCTGTTAATAAAACAGTAAATACAAAGGATGAAGGCTGCTAGTTCCATGAGTGTTTGAGTGGAATTACCTTGGCACTTGTCATGTGTTTATGGAAGGGCAGACTACTTTAATGTGGCACAGTTTGGATGTTTTTGTCCAAACATAATTCATTTCCTAAATGATGTAGGCCTAGAGCTATTCCAGTATTCATTTGTATGGAAGTGAGTTTTTAAGTAAAAGCAAAAATTGGAACATATTCTGACTTGCTCAACTGTACCCTCAACCTCTGTTGCTAGGGAAAACAAGTAGACTCTTGATTGAAAGTAATCACATGCCATTGCATTGCCCACCTTCACCCCTTCTGAGGGCACTTGGGCAAAGTTAAGATAAGCCAGGCTACACACTGTGGAATTCATGCAGTTAGTACATCCTGTCCATAGACTATCTCTAAAACAGTGAGTTAAGATGGGATAAAAACTCACTATTCACAAAACAGTGTCCATAAAGGCTGTGCATTCTTTAGAGAGGGACCAGGTATTTGTCCATAAGGAAGCTGTACTTCTAATGGAAAGTTTATCATGAAAAGTAATGCCTTTCTTAAGTTGTAAAATTTGCCTTGTACAATTATTTAGTTAAAAATCTACTTAAGGATCGATTAGTCATGTAATGTGCACTAATTATGCTGATTTTGGAAATATTCAACTTAGTAAAAAAATCACTAAGGAGACATTTTGATTTATGGGGGCACCAGTGAATGAATATTCAGTGAGATGGACACTTTCTAATTTCAAGACACGTAGGGCTGAGGAGGGATAGATGTGCCTGGCTTCTGAAACATGGCATACATAGAGAGCTGCAGGCTTCCCTCCTCCCACTCTAGTATTGTCAGGGCAAGCCAGCTCCTACTGTGCTGAGTTTAGAAATCAACCTTGGAAGTCTGAACAAACGTTATCCTCATCTGAGGAAATGGGGTGAGGGAAGGTTTCTTCCCCAAGCTACCAAAAGAAGAAATCTCTGAGGGAAGGCTGATAATCCTACAGAAATCTATGGGAAATAATGGTGCTCTTTTTGTTTGACAGAGACCACTAATTTCTTCCTTGACTAGCCTTGCTGGAGACTGGGGAGTGGATGAGGGAGAGTCTTTTTGTTCAGGAGAAACCTGCCAGCTGCTGAGCTCAGCTACATAGGGACTACTATTATGGTGTGATCTCCAAGTGTATTGTTAGTCTCTACATACTGTATTGTATGTCATAAGAGGGAAGTGTGAAGGGTGTTTACAGTGAGTACAAATAATGTAATAGTTTGCTGCAGGAGCAGTGGTGTGTCTCCTCTACTGGACGCTTAAACAAAGCACTCATACGCAGTGTGGAGGAGCTGCAGAGATGGCTGCCTCTGATGAGACAAAGCTCAGCTGAGCCCCTTCCCCTAAACACAGATGTTTATGGCTTCCCAGGATTGGCACAGAGGTGTGGGATAGTTAGTTGGTTGTGGTTTAGGAAACTTGTCAGGCAAAGATGATGGAAAAAGGCCTACCTGGTCATGAGCATTACTGTCTTGGAGAGGTTTGGCCAGGATTCATGGACCTGGGTCCTCAGGTCCTTATGACAGAGTTTCTAAGATTTTGGAATGTAACTTTTAAGTCCTAATAAGTAAGTTTGTTGGAAAAAATGTGGTATTAACCAAAGACATTTTGGAAATTGCAGAGGCTCTGGAGGCCATTATTCCCCTCTGAAATGGCCCTGTTTTCAGACAATATCGAAAAAGGTAGGTGCTGTGTTCTGCGCACTTGGCATGGTTTCCCAGATTGGAAATGCAAGTGTGTAGGTTCAGGACCCAAAGGGGGATTTGAAGGGAAAGGGTGTTAGTTGGATTTTGATTATCTACATCCTTTCTTCGCCTTCGCATTTTCAAGATCCCATTTACCTTCAGTTGTAGGATGCAAAGGTGCGATCCTGAGGTCAGCTTGCCATACCATCTACTCAGTGACTTACTAGATTCCCACAGCACTGCAGGAAGGCACCAGGATGGGATGAATAGCAGTTGGTGGCAGCAGTTGCCCAGTCAATTGTTGAAATGCCTGGCTAGCCAAAGCAGACAAGCTTGGGTTGTCTAGGAACTTGGGCCTCTCTCTGGGATGTTCTGTAGCAAGATGTGTATAAAAATTCACCCTCTAGGAATTGCAGGATTGAAGCCTTCACAGCCCTGGCCCCTGTGTTTGTAGGATCATTTTTAGATGACTTAATTCTTCATCTTGCCCTTCTATATGACTTTGGCTCTTGGGCTAACAACCAACAGGATACTTGCAAATCTTCATCCCCTAACCCAGCGGTCCGGAACCTTTTTGGCACCAGGGACCAGTTTTGTGGAAGACCGTTTTTCCACGGAGCGGGGGGGACAGGGTGGGGGTGGGGGGCGGGATGATTCCTGGGCATTACATGTACTGTGCACTTTCTTTCTATTATTATTACATTATAATATATAATGAAATAATTATACAACTCACCGTAATGCAGCATCACTGGGAGCCCTCAGCTTCATTTCACTTGCTACTCACTGATAGGATTTTGATATGAGTCTGCAAGCAGTTGCTTTATTATAGTCTCTGTGCAGTCAGACCTCTGTGCTAATGATAATCTGTATTTGCAGCCGCTCCCCAGCGCTAGCATAACCACCTCAGGTCATCAGGCATTAGATTCTCATAAGGAGCGCGCAGCCTAGGTCCCTTGCATGTGCAATTCACAGTACAGTTTGCGCTCCTATGAGAATCTAATGCTGCTGCTCATCTGACAGGATGCAGATCTCAGGCGGTAATGTGAGCGATAGGAAGCGGCTGTAAATACAGATGGAGCTTCGCTGGCTCACCTGCTGCTCACCTCCTGCTGTGCAGCCTGTTCCTGGGAAGCTGGGGACCCCTGCCCTAACTCACTTTCAGGTCTAGCCTTCTGGAGTTTTAATGTGGATTTCCACATCTGGATGAGTTCCCTAGTGGGGATCTGGGCGATGCTTCTTGAGTGATATATGTACATTGGTGCCACTTTTATAAATTGGTCTCTTTTTATTGTGTATCACTTTGTGTAGGAAGGTTACTTGCAAAAAGGTGGAAAGATAAACAGCGCTGCTGCTCTAAAACAAAGGCAGTCTTTTCCTCTTTCCAGCTGGGCTGTCTAGGATTAGATTTGTGAGAAGGGAGTCGGGTTGGCTTTTTTTTTCCCCCCAAGAAATAGCAAATTGGACAAAAATAATTTTCTTTAATGGTATACAGTGTATTCGTCACTTGTTATAATGCTCTAAGGCTGGGACTTTTACATTTATTACTAGCTCACTCACATCTGCTTTATGCTGTTTGAAGCCTTTTAACCTGTGTTGTATCTAGTCCTATGGAGCAAACAGGAAATTAACCTCTGAATAGCTACAAAAATCATGGGTCCCAGGATACTGCAGTTGTTTTATGGCTTTGAGGTGTTCAGAGTTCCAAGAGTGAGCCGCAGACATGTGGGTCTTATTATTTCTTGTAAACAAAAATGGGTGTAGTTTTTACCTTATCACCAGCCTTCCCAGATGCCACCTAATCTGCAAGGAAACTGCAGATTGCAGAACTCCTGCAGGGAAAGTTCCTGTGTGCTTCTTTGTATATTAATAATAGCTGTTGCTAGTTTATAGTGGAACTTGTTTGTTTCTGTTGGGTGGAGAGGCATGTTAACTGTGTTTCATTCCTGTAAAGCCCTCGTGGAGCCTTCGAAAATGCTTTGATAGGACCTCAGGGTATAGTACCAAGGTGTTACTCTGGATCTATCTATCTGTCTGTTACTCTGTTCTGGATCTATGTGTCTCTCCTCTTCTCCTCCCTCCCCTGTGGACTTCCAGTGGGGAACCAGCTATGTAAAGTCCAGATTCAAGGGTGTGTGCCTGTTTGCATTTTTGAAGTATGGTGGATTCATCATGTTTGATAAGTGTTTCCTCTGCTGGAACCTCTCCTGTTGAGAGACCCCAACACCCAAATGCCTTCAGTCTGAAATGTGTACGTGGTTCCCTGAAAGACTGGTATGTGGCACAACGTAAAACAAGTGAAGAGAACAATGCAGTGACCTGGGGAGGTCAGCAGTGAAAAAGGGACTTCCTACGTGATAGGTGAGCTTGGAGAGGTTTTGTTTTGGATGGAGGTGCCACTGGTAGTCCCAGTTTGGCAGTAGCTCTTTAAGTAGATCCCTACTAGCACCTTTCACCCAGAACTTTCCATGGCCCTGCATCGCCCTCCCCCAACAGTTGATTATGTTTGACTGGCATCCCGGGGTGTTAAGACTTTTAGTATGGTACAAAAGAAGCCCAGGGTGATGGCATAGAGGAGCCTGAAGAGCCCATTCCATTTGGTGGACTTCGTGGCATTTCCCAGGAGATCTTGGGTTTTATGGTTGTCTCCGTGCAGTGATGTGTGTGGGCTTGCATTGCCATCCGCCTAAAGTTTCTTTACATCACATATTCTGGCGGAGACTTGGGAAAAAGGAACTTGGACCAGAGAAGGTGGTTGGTGTGTGCCAGGTGTGGGGGAAACTGAGCCTGGTTGGGGGAAGGAGAGGAGAAGGGAGGTGGGAAGAGGAGGATAGCCCATCCCCTTCTCTTACTGCTGTGGAATGCCAGGTTCACTCTAAACTGTGGTACTTGTCTACTTGTAATGGCCAGTCTTCTCTTTTTCTTGCACTCCTCTATTTCACCTGAAATTATGGCTGGCAATGGCACTGTTGTTTGCTCAACAGACCTTGACTTTTAAGCAGTTCACAAAAAACTCATCAAGTAGTAAAAATGATGAATGCTTAGGTGTATATAGTCCAGAGCAGGATCCAACAACAGATGCTTTTCATTTTTTTTCTTTATGTTCCTTTACTTTCTGTATTAAGCCACTCAGAATATTTTCCTTTTGTTAGATTGCATTTTGTGATCTGCCTACCACCAGTTATAGCCTTCCCTCAACTTAATTTGTACATTTGGAAGATGCGAAAAAGCTCATGGGGTCCTCCAAAACCTTTATTGATACCTAGTTGGTTTTGAGGGGGGGGATTCAGTGGCTACCCTGTCGTAAACCCTTTGAAAAAAGAAACTTTCCATAGGGAGGTTTCTTCAGAAGCCTGCTACAATGATCACATCTCTGAACATTTCTGCCTCTTGTCAGGCTCCTTTTCTTTCTTCAGCTTCATTGCTGACCTCTATGCATGGTATGCATGTGTATGTGGATGTTGATTAATAGATACCATTTTGTGTGTTCAGAGGTTGATGGGGGACAAAAGATGTGGTTAGGACAAAGAAATGCAAGATAGCTATGCTTCTAGGTTCAACTTTCCAAAGTGCTCTTACAACCTCCTATTTGCCTTCCTGAGTACCCTGTTCCCGCTGACACTTTCTTTTGTCTGCTCCTCTGTTTCATTTATAAAAACACACATTTGTATATTTTTCCTACTAATAAAGGAAATGTATTGACTTAGGAAACAGTGGCGCTTGTAGAAACTGTGTGTCTTCTTAGGAGAAATGTCTATCCATATCCATTGCCCATTTTTTACTGAAGTAAAATTGATATATTACATTATATAAATTTTGGGTGTACAACATTGGGTAATTTGAAATCTGTATACACTACAGAGTGATCACCACTAAAGGTCTAGTTACCATCCATTACCATACAGTTGACCACCTTCACCATTTTGCCCACTTCCAACACCGTTTCCCTCTGATAAGCACCAGTCAATTCTCTGTATCTGTGAGTTTGTTTTTGTTTTGTTTTGTTTGTTCATTTGTTTTGTTTAGATTCTACATGAGTGTTTGGCTTTGACCTACTGACTTATTTTATTTAACGTAATACCCTCAAAGTCCATTCATATTGTCCCAAATGGCAAGATTTCTTTTTCTTAATGGCTGAGTAGTATTTAATATGTATATGTCAAGCAAACACACACACACACCATGTTTTTCTTCATTCATCTTCATTCATCCATCCATGTATGGATACTTAAGTTGTTTCCATGGCTGGGCTATTGTAAATAATGCTGCCATGAACATAGGCATGCATATATCTTTTCTGATTATTGTTTTGGGTTTTTAAAAATAAATACCCAGGATTTGCGAGACCATAGGATAATTGGATTCTTGATTTTTTGAGAAGTCCATACTGTCTTCAGTTGTGGCTGAACTAATTTACATTCACACCGGCAGTTTACTAGGGTTCTCTTATCTCCTCTCCAACATCTGTTATTTCTTGTCTGTTTGATAATAGCCATTCTAACAGGTGTGAGGTAATAATCTTTCTAATTGTGGCTTTGATATGCATTTCCTAATTAATAATTAGTGATCTGGAGCATCTTTTCATGTACCTGTTGGTACGTCTTCATTATAAAAATGTCTATTCATGTTCTGCCAGTTTTAAAAATCAGGTTGTTTGGATTTTTTTGTTGTTGAGTTGTATGAGTTCCTTTATTTTGGATATTAACCCCTTATTGATATATGATTTGCAGATATCTTCTCCCATTCATGAGGTTGCCTTTTTCCTTTTGATGATAGTTTCTTTTGCTCTTCAGAGACATTTCAGTTTGCTGTAGTCCCATTTGTTTATTTTTGCTTTAATTTCCCTTGCCTTTGGAGTCAGACTGCAAAAACATGGCAGGCTAATTACCACACGGTTTTTTTCTGGGAATGTTATGGTTTCAGATCTTACATTCAAGTCTTTAAACCATCTTGAGTTAATTTTTGGTATGGTACAAGATAGTGGTCTAGTTTCTTTTCTTTTTTCTTTTTGCACGTGGCAGTTCAGTTTTACAACCACCATGGATTGAATAGACTCCCTTTCTCCATTGTATATTCTTGGCTCCCTTGTAAATTAATTGTCTGTGTATGTGTGGGTTTATTCTGGCTCAGTACTGATCCACTGATCTGTGTATCTGTTTTTCTGCCACAACCATGCTGTTTTGATTACCATGACTTCGTAATATAGTTTGAAACCAGGGAGTGTGATACCTAGAGCTTTGTTTTTCTTTCTCAATACTGCTTTTGCTATTTGGGATATCTTCTGGTTCCATACAAATTTTAGAATTAACCGTTCTATTTCTGTGAAAAATGCTGTTGGAATTTTTATACGGATTGCATTGAACCTATAGATTGCCTTGAGCATTATGGACATTTTAACAATATTAATTCTTCCAGTCCACGAGTAGGAAATATCTTTCCATTTAATGTGCCTTCTTTGGTTTCTTTCATCAGTGTCTTGTAGTGTTCAGTGTACAGACATTTCACTTCATGGGTTAAATTTATTCCCAGATATTTTATTCTTTTTGATGCAGTTGCGTCAAATGTATTTTCTTAATTTTTCTTTCTGACAGTTCATTATTAGTGTATACATATGTCACAGATTTGTGTATAGTGGTTTTGTATCCTGCAGACTTACTGAGTTCATTTATTTGTTTTAATAGATTTTTGATGGAGTCTTTAGGGTTTTCTGTATGTATTATGTCAGCTTCAAATAGCGACAGTTCTACTTCTTTCTTTCTAATTTGGTTGCCTTTTATTTCTTTTTCTTGCTGTGTTGCTCTGACTAAGACTTCCAATACTATGTTGAATAAGAGTGGCAAGAGTGGGCATTTGTCTTGTTCCTGATCTTACAGGGAAAACATTCAGCTTTTCACCATTGAGTTTGATGTTAACTATGGCTTTGTCATATATGGCCCTTATATGTTGAAGTTCATTCTTTCTGTACCCACTTTGTTGGGAGTTTTTATCGTAAGTTAATGCTGAATTTTATCAAATGCTTTTTCCGCATCTATTAAGATGTTCCTATGATTTTTATACTTCATTTTGTTAATGTGGTGTATCACATTGATCTGCAGATGTTGACCATCCTTGCATTCCTGGAATAAGTCCCACTTGAACATGGTGTATGATCCTTTTACTATATTGCTGTATTCAGTTTTGCTAATACTTTGTTGAGGACTTTAGCATCTACATTCATCAGGGATATTAGCCTATAATTTTCCCTCCCTCCCTTCTTTCCTTTCTTTTCCCCCCTCCCTCCCTTCCTTACTTGGTGTCCTTGTCTGATTTTGGTATTGGGGTAATGCTGGTCTTATAAAATGAGTTTGAAGCGCTCCCTCCTCGTCAGGTTTCTGGAAAAGTTTCAGAAGGATAGGTGTTAAATCTTTGTTTGGTAGAATTCACCAGTGAACCACTGGTTGTGGTCTTTTGTTTGAGATTTTTGATTTTTGATTTTGATTTTTGATCCCCTTGCTGATACTTAGTCTACTCATGTTTTCTGTTTTCTCATTATCCAGTCTGGGAAGATTGTATGCTTCTAGAATTTGTATATTTATTCTAGGTTGTCTAATTTGTTGGCATATGATTGTTCATAGTAGTCCCTTTTATCATCCTTTGTATTTGTTGTGGTATCAGTTGTAACTTCTCTTTCATTTCAGAATTTATTTAAGCCCTCTCTTTTTCTTGATGAGTCTAGCCAAAGGTTTGTCAGTTTTGTTTATTTTTTTAAAAAAACATAGCCCTTAGTTTTATTAATCTTTTATGTTTTCTTTTGAGTTTCTATTACATTTATTTCCACTCTGATCTTTGCTTTTCTTCCTTCTAGAAACTTTGGGCTTTGTTTTTCTTTTTTCTGTTTCCTTGATGTGTAAAGTTAGGTTGTTTGAGAGTTTTCTTGTTTCTTGAGTTAGGCATTTTAGTGTTATGAACTTTCCTCTTAGAACTGCTTTTGCTGCAACCTATAGATTTGGTATGTTGTATTTCTGTTTTCATTTGTCTCTAGGTACTTAGTTTATATGTATTTAAAGTATTACTGTTAGGTGTGTACTTATGCACTGCCATTTTTGTTAATTGTGTTCTGGCTGTTTTTGTAGTTTATCTCTGTTCCTTTCAACTCTTTCTGTCTTCCATTGTGTTTTTGATGGTTTTCTTTAGTGTGATGTTTAGGTTCCTTTGTTATTTTCTTTTAAGCATTTCTTAAATTGAAGTACAGTTAATTTACAGCGTTGTGTTAGTTTCAGGTGTACAGCAAAGTGGTTCAGTTGTATATATATACATATATATTATATATTCTTTTTCAGATTTTTTTCCATTTTAGGTTATTACAAGAGATTGACTGTAGTCCCCTGTGGTATACAGTAGATCTTCTGTAATTTATCTATTTTATATATAGTAGTGTGTATGTGTTAATCCCAAACTCCTAATTTATCTCCCCACCACAGTGATATCCCTTTGGTAACCATAAGTTTGTTTTCTATGTTGGTGAGTCTATTTCTTTCTGGTAAATAAGTTCATTTGTATCATTATTTTTTTCCCTTTTTTTTTTTTAATTCGGTCATCAATTTTATACACATCAGTGTATACATGTCAATCCCAGTTGCCCAATTCAGCACACCACCGTCCCCACCCCACCGCGGTTTTCCCCCCTTGGTGTCCATACGTTTGTTCTCTGCACCTGTGTCTCAACTTCTGCCCTGCAAACCGGTTCATCTGTACTATTTTTCTAGGTTCCACATACATGCGTTAGTATACGATATTTGTTTTTCTCTTTCTGACTTACTTCACTCTGTATGACAGTCTCTAGATTCATCCACGTCTCAACAAATGACTCAATTTCGTTTCTTTTTATGGCTGAGTAATATTCCATTGTATATATGTACCACAACTTCTTTATCCATTCGTCTGTTGATGGACATTGAGGTTGCTTCCATGACCTGGCTATTGTAAATAGTGCTGCAATGAACATTGGGGTGCATGTGTCTTTCTGTGTTTCTTTTTTTTTCCTTTCCTTTTTTTAACATCTTTATTGGAGTATTATTGCTTTACAATGGTGTGTTAGTTTCTGCTTTATAACAAAGTAAATCAGTTATACATATTCATATGTTCCCGTATCTCTTCCCTCTTGCGTCTCCCTCCCTCCCTCCCACCCTCCCTATCCCACCCCTCTAGGTGGTCACAAAGCACAGAGCTGATCTCCCTGTGCTGCGGGGTTGCTTCCCACTAGCTATCTATTTTACGTTTGGTAGTGTATATATGTCCATGCCACTCTCTCTCTTTGTCACAGCTTACCCTTCCCCCTCCCCATATCCTCAAGTCCATTCTCTAGTAGGTCTGTGTCTTTATTCCCGTCTTGCCACTAGGTTCTTCATGACCTTTTTTTTTTTTCCCTTAGATTCCATATATATGTGTTGGCATACTGTATTTGTTTTCCTCTTTCTGACTTACTTCACTCTGTATGACAGACTCTAACTCCGTCCACCTCACTACAAATAACTCCGTTTCTTTTTATGGCTGAGTAATACTTCATTGTATATATGTGCCACATCTTTTTTATCCATTCATCCGATGATGGACACTTAGGTTGCTTCCATGTCCTGGCTATTGTAAATAGAGCTGCAGTGAACATTTTGGTACATGATTCTTTTTGAATTATGGTTTTCTCAGGGTATATGCCCAGTAGTGGGATTGCTGGGTCCTATGGTAGTTCTATTTTTAGTTTTTTAAGGAACCTCCATACTGTTCTCCATAGTGGCTGTATCAATTTACATTCCCACCCACAGTGCAAGAGTGTTCCCTTTTCTCCACAACCTCTCCAGCATTTATTTCTAGATTTTTTGATGATGGCCATTCTGACCGGTGTGAGATGATATCTCATTGTAGTTTTGATTTGCATTTCTCTAATGATTAATGATGTTGAGCATGTTTTCCTGTGTTTGTGGGCAATCTGTATATCTTCTTTGGAGAAATGTCTATTTAGGTCTTCTGCCCATTTTTGGATTGGGTTGTTTGTTTTTTTGTTACGGAGCTGCATGAGCTGCTTGTAAATTGTGGAGATTAATCCTTTGTCAGTTGCTTCATTTGCAAATATTTTCTCCCATTCTGAGGGTTGTCTTTTGGTGTTGTTTATGGTTACCTTTGCTGTGCAAAAGCTTTTAAGTTTCATTAGGTCCCATTTGTTTATTTTTGTTTTTATTTCCATTTCTCTAGGAGCTGGGTTAAAAAGGATCTTGCTGTGATTTATGTCGTAGAGTGTTCTGCCTATGTTTTCCTCTAAGAGTTTGATAGTGTCTGGCCTTACATTTAGGTCTTTAATCCATTTTGAGTGTATTTTTGTGTATGGCATTAGGGAGTGTTCTAATTTCATACTTCTACATCTACCTGTCTAGTTTTCCCAGCACCACTTATGGAAGAGACTGTCTTTTCTCCACTGTATATGCTTGTCTCCTTTATCAAAGATAAGGTGACCATATGTGCGTGGGTTTATCTCTGGGCTTTCTATCCTGTTCCATTGATCTATATTTCTGTTTTTGTGCCAGTACCATACTGTCTTGATTCCTGTAGCTTTGTAGTATAGTCTGAAGTCAGGGAGCCTGATTCCTCCAGTTCCATTTTTCGTTCTCAAGATTGCTTTGGCTATTCGGGGTCTTTTGTGTTTCCATACAAATTGTGAAATTTTTTGTTCTAGTTCTGTGAAAAATGCCACGGGTAATTTGATAGGGATTGCATTGACTCTGTAGATTGCTTTGGGTAGTAGAGTCATTTTCACAATATTGATTCTTCCATTCCAAGAACATGGTATATCTCTCCATCTGTTGGTATCATCTTTAATTTCTTTCATCAGTGTCTTACAGTTTTCTGCATACAGGTCTTTTGTCTCTCTAGGTAGGTTTATTCCTAGGTATTTTATTCTTTTTGTTGCAGTGGTAAATGGGAGTGTTTCCTTAATTTCTCTTTCAGATTTTTCATCATTAGTGTATAGGAATGCAAGAGATTTCTGTGCATTAATTTTTTATCCTGCAACTTTACCAAATTCATTGATTAGCTCTAGTAGTTTTCTGGTGGCATTTTTAGGATTCTCTATGTATAGTATCATGTCATCTACAAACAGTGACAGTTTTACTTTTTCTTTTCCAATTTGTATTCCTTTTATTTCTTTTTCTTCTCTGATTGCCGTGGCTAGGACTTCCAAAACTATGTTGAATAATAGTGGTGAGAGTGGACATCCTTGTCTCGTTCCTGATCTTAGAGGAAATGCATTCAGTTTTTCACCGTTGAGAATGGTGTTTGCTGTGGGTTTGTCATATATGGCCTTTATTATGTTGAGCTAGGTTCTCTCTATGCCCACTTTCTGGAGAGTTTTAATTGTAAATGGGTGTTGAATTTTGTCAAAAGCTTTTTCTGCATCTATTGAGACGATCATATGGTTTTTATTCTTCAAGTTGTTAATATGGTGTATCACATTGATTGATTTGCGTTTATTGAAGAATCCTTGCATCCCTGGGATAGATCCCACTTCATCGTGGTGTATGATCCTTTTAACGTGTTGTTGGATTCTGTTTGCTAGTATTTTGTTGAGGAGTTTTGCATCTATATTCATCAGTGATATTGGTCTGTAATTTTCTTTTTTTGTAGTATCTTTGTCTGGTTTTGGTATCAGGGTGATGGTGGCCTCATAGAATGAGTTTGGGAGTGTTCCTTCCTCTGCAATTTTTGGGAAGAGTTTGAGAAGGATGGGTGTTAGCTCTTCTCTAAATGTTTGATAGAATTCGCCTGTGAAGCCATCTGGTCCTGGACTTTTGTTTGTTGGGAGATTTTTAATCACAGTTTCAATTTCATTACTTGTGATTGGTCTGTTCATATTTTCTGTTTCTTCCTGGTTCAGTCTTGGAAGGTTATACCTTTCTAAGAGTTTGTCCATTTCTTCCGGGTTGTCCATTTTATTCGCATAGAGTTGCTTGTAGTAGTCTCTTAGGATGCTTTGTATTTCTGCGGTGTCTCTGGTAACTTCTCCTTTTTCATTTCTAATTTGATTGATTTGAGTCCTCTCCCTCTTTTTCTTGATGCGTCTGGCTAATGACTTATCAATTCTTGTTTATCTTGTCAAAGAACCAGTTTTTAGTTTTATTGATCTTTGCTGTTGTTTTCTTTGTTTCTGTGTCATTTGTTTCCGCTCTGATCTTTATGATTTCTTTCCTTTTGCTAACTTTGGGTTTTGTTTGTTCTTCTTTCTCTAGTTCCTTTAGGTGTAAGGTTAGATTGTTTACTTGAGATTTTTCTTGTTTTTTTAGGTAGGCTTGTATAGCTATAAACTTCCCTCTTAGAACTGTTTTTGCTGCATCCCATAGGTTTTGGATCGTCGTGTTTTCATTGTCATTTGTCTCTAGGTATTTTTTGATTTCCTCTTTGATTTCTTCAGTGATCTCTTGGTTATTTAGTAACGTATTGTTTAGCCTCCATGTGTTGCTTTTCACGTTTTCTTCCCTGTAATTCTTTTCTAATCTCATAGCGTTCTGGTCAGAAAAGATGCTTGATATGATTTCAATTTTCTTAAATTTACTGAGGCTTGATTTGTGACCCAAGATATGATCTATCCTGGAGAATGTTCCGTGCGCACTTGAGAAGAAAGTGTAATCTGCTGGTTTTGGATGGAATGTCCTATAAATATCAACTAAATCTATCTGGTCTATTGTGTCATTTGAAGCTTCTGTTTCCTTGTTTATTTTCATTTTGGATGATCTGTCCATTGGTGTAAGTGAGGTGTTAAAGTCCCCCACTATTATTGTGTTACTGTCGATTTCCTCTTTTATAGCTGTTAGCAGTTGCCTTATGTATCGAGGTGCTCCTATGTTGGGGGCATATATATTTATAATTGTTATATCTTTTTCTTGGATTGATCCCTTGATCATTATGTAGTGTCCTTCCTTGTTTCTTGTAACATTCTTCATTTTAAAGTCTATTTTTTATCTGATATGAGTATAGCTACCCCAGCTTTCTTTTGATTTCCATTTGCATGGAATATTTTTTTCCATCCCCTCACTTTCAGTCTATATGTGTCCCTAGGTCTGAAGTGGGTCTCTTGTCGACAGCATATATATGGGTCTTGTTTTTGTATCCATTCAGCAAGCCTGTGTCTTTTGGTTGGAGCATTTAATCCATTCACGTTTAAGGTGATTATTGATATGTATGTTCCTGTGACCATTTTCTTAATTGTTTTTTGTTTGTTTTTGTAGGTCCTTTTCTTCTGTTGTGTTTCCCACTTAGAGGAGTTCCTTTAGCATTTGTTGTAGAGCTGGTTTGGTGGTGCTGAATTCTCTTAGCTTTTGCTTGTCTGTAAAGCTTTTAATTTCTCCATCAAATCTAAATGAGATCCTTGCCGGGTAGAGTAATCTTGGTTGTAGGTTCTTCCCTTTCATCACTTTAAGTATATCATGCCACTCCCTTCTGGCTTGTAGAGTTTCTGCTGAGAAATCAACTGTTAACCTTATGGGAGTTCCCTTGTATGTTATTTGTCATTTTTCCCTTGCTGCTTTCAATAATTCTTCTTTGTCTTTAATTTTTGCCAATTTGATTACTATGTGTCTCGGCATGTTTCTCCTTGGGTTTATCCTGTATGGGACTCTCTGTGCTTCCTGGACTTGGGTGGCTATTTCCTTTCCCATGTTAGGGAAGTATAATCTCTTCAAATATTTGAAGAGACTATAATCTCTTCAAATATTTTCTCTGGTCCTCTCTCTCTCTCTTCTCCTTCTGGGACCCCTCTAATGCGAATGTTGTTGCGTTTAATGTTGTCCCAGAAGTCTCTTAGGCTGTCTTCATTTCTTTTCATTCTTTTTTGTTTAGTCTGTTCCGCAGCAGTGAATTCCACCATTCTGTCTTCCAGGTCACTTATCCGTTCTTCTGCCTCAGTTATTCTGCTGTTGATTCTTTCTAGTGTAGTTTTCATTTCAGTTATTGTTTTCTTCATCACTCTTCGTTTGTTCTTTAATTCTTCTAGGTCTTTGTTAAACATTTCTTGCATCGTCTCGATCTTTGCCTCCATTCTTATTCCGAGGTCCTGGATCATCTTCACTATCATTATTCTTAATTCTTTTTCTGAAAGGCTGCCTATCTCCACTTCTTTTAGTTGTTTTCCTGGGGTTTTATCTTGTTCCTTCATCTGGTACATAGCCCTCTGCCTTTTCATCTTGTCTATCTTTCTGTGAATGTTGTTTTTGTTCCACAGGCTGCAGGATTGTAGTTTTTCTTGCTTCTGCTCTCTGCCCTCTGGTGGTTGAGTGTATCTAAGAGGATTGATGGGAGGCTGTGCTGTATCATTACTTTAGATTCCACATATAATTGATCTCATATGAGATGTGTCCTTCCTTGTCTCATGTACTTAATATGATAATCTCTAGGTCCATCTTTGTAGCTGCAAATGGCATTATTTCATTCTTTTTTATGGCTGAGTAATATTCCATTGTGTGTGTGTGTGTGTGTGTGTGTGTGTGTGTGTGTATGTATATATATACCATATCTTCTTTAGCCATTCATCTGTGGATGGACATTTAGGTTGCTTCCATGTCTTGGCTATTTGTAACATGTGATAGAATTTTTTAATTTTTTAGGGCTGAATAATATTCCATATGTGTATATAACACAGTTTATATATCCATGCGTCTATTGAGAAATGGATAATGGTTTCCTCCTTTTTGCTCTTATGAATATTGCTCAAGTGATGATGGTTGTGCAAATGTCTTTTTTAAGACTCTGCCTTCTGTTCTTTTGGATATATATTTAGCTATAGGTAATTTAATTTTTAATTTTTTGAGGAACCTCCATATTGTTTTCTGTAGAACTTGCATCATTTACTTTCTCAAAAACAGTACAGGAGGGTTCCGGTTACTCCATATGCTCACCAACATTTGTTATTTTCTACTTTTTTGCTTGTTTTCTGTTTTTTTTTAAATGGCCCTCCTAATGGATGTGAAATGCTAGCTCATTGTGGTTTGTATATTTATATTTATATCATTTTAGAGAAATGTCTATTCAAGTCGGTTCCACATTTTAAAAGTTGGGGTTTTTTTATTGCTAAATTGTTGAAGTTCTTTGTATTTTCTGGATATTAACCCTTTATCAGATATACAATCTGCAAATATTTTTTCATCTTATGGGTTTTTTTTTTTACTGTGTTGCCTATGTCCTTTGATGCAGAGATGTTTTTCACTGATTTAGTTCCATTTGTCTATTTTGGTGTCAGATCCAGGAAATTATTGCCAACTCTAATGAAGCCTTCTTATATTTTCTTCTAGGAGTTTATGGTTTGGGGTTTTACGTTTAACTGTTTAATCCATTTGATTTAATTTTTGAATATGTTATAAGGGTCTGGCTTTATTCTTTTACATGTGAATTCCAGTTTTCCAACAGCATTTGTCGAGGAGACTGTACTGTTCCCAGTGTGGTTTTGACACTGTTGTTGAAGATCAACTGACCATATAAATATGAGGGTTTATTTCTGGGCTTTCTATCTGTTCTCTTGCTCTGTTTCTTTCCTTGTGTACTGGTGCCACGCTATATTGATTACTTTAGCTTTGTAATATGTTTTAAATCCACAAAGTGTAAGTCCTCCAACTTCTTTCTTTTCAAGTTTGTTTGGGCTTTTTGGAGTTTCTTGAGAATCCATATAATTTTAGGATTTTTAAAATATTTCTGCAAAAATGCTGTTGGGATTTTGAGAGATATTGTGATTAATGTACAGGTTGCTTTGAGAAGTATTGATATCTTAACAATATTAAGTTTTCCAATTCATGAACATAGAATGTCTTTCAATATATTGTATCTTCTTTAATTTCTTTCAGCAGTGTTTTGTAGTTTCAGCATACAAGTCATTTGCCTCCTTGGTTAAGTATTTTATTGTTTTTAATGCTGTTGTAATATAATTTCTTTGTTAATTGCCTTTTCTGATTATTTATTGTTAGTGTACAGAAAAATGCAGCTGACTTTTGTGTGTTGATTTTATATCTTCAGTGTTGCTGAAAATTCATTTACTAGTTCTAACAGCTCTTTTCTTGGTGGAATCTGTAGGGTTTTCTACATAAAAGATTATGTCATCTATGAACAGAGAAATTCTATTTCTTTATTTCCAATTTGGATCACTTTTGTTGCTTTTTTCCCCTTGATTATTTTGACTCACTTTGACTTTCAGTACTGTGTTTAATAGACTGAAGAGAGAGGACATCTTTGTCTTATACCCTTCTTGTTCCTGTGGAAAAGCTTCCAATCTTTCACCATTGAGTATGAAGTTAACTGTGGACTTTTCATATTTGGCTTCTATATTGTTGAGGTAGTTTCCTTCTATTTCCCAATTGTTGAATTCTTTTTATTATAAAATAGTGTGGAATTTTGTCAAAGCTTTTTCTGCATCAGTCGAGATGATTATATGTTTTTTTCTTCATTCTGGTAAGGTGTTTACATTGATGGTTCAATATGTTGAGCCATGCTGGCATCCAAGAATCAATCTCCTGTAACTTGTCGTATAGCATAATCCTTTAAAAATGTCATTGAACTGTAATCTAGTGTTTTGTTGAAAATTTTTGTATAAATATTCACTAGGGATAGTTGTAGTTTTTGTTTTTGCAGTGTGTCTCATGTGCATGAGACAGTGTTGCTCTAACAGAATGAATTTGGAAGTCTTCCCTTCTTTTCAACTTTTTGGTAGAGTTTGAGGAGGACTGGTGTTAAATCTTTTTAAATTGCTTGGTAGTATTTTCCAGTGTGGCCAAGTGATCCTGGCTTTTTCTTTATTGGGAGGTTTTTGATTCTTGATTCAGTCTCCTTACTGGTTGTAAATTTGTTTAGATTTTGTTTCTTCATAGAAAATTGGTAGGTTTTATGTATTTGCTTACAGTTCTTTTTATTTCTCTGACAATATTTGTAATGTTTTCCCTTTCATTTGATTTTAGTTAATTTGAATCTATTTTTTTCTTGGTTAATTTAGCTAAGGATTTGTCAGTTTTGCAGGTACTTTTTTTAAAAAAAGGCTTACTTTCCTAAATTTTTTTGTATTGTTTTTCTTTTCTTCATTTCATTGATCTCTACTCTCATCTTTATCATTTCCTTCCTTGTGCTAGCTTTGGGTTTAGTTCTTATTTTTCTTGAAGTATAAAATGAAGTTATTGATTTGAGATTTCTTCTTTTTTACTCGAAGCATTTACAACTATAAACTTCCTCTTAGTGCTGTTTCACTGCATCTCATAAGGTTTTATATATTGTGTTTTCATTTGTCTCTGGGTATTTTAAAGTTTCTTTTTGTGATTTCTTTTTTGACCCATTTTTTACAGAGTGAGAGTGATGTTTAATTTCCACATATTTGTGGGTTTTTCAGTTTTCCTTCTGTTGGTTTCAGGTTTCATTCTATTGTGGTCTGGAAAGATGTTTGGTATGATTTGCATCTTTTTAGATTTAGTAAGAGTTGGTTTGTTCACTAACACATAGTCTGTTCTGGACCATGTTCTCATGTTCTACATGCTCATGAGAAGAATGCATAATATTCTGTTGTTGGATGTAGTGTTTGGAATATGTCTGCAAGCTGTAGTTGGCCTTTGGAGTTAAGTTCTTTTTTTTTCTTATTCATTTTTTGTCTGGTTATTCTATCTATTATTGAGTTACTATTATTGAATTGCAGGCTATTCCTACCTTCAATTCTGTCAATGTTTTGTTTAAATATTTAGCAGTTTTGGTGTTTGATGCATTTATATTTAAAATTGTTATTTCTTCCTGGTCCTTGTGAATTTGCCCTTTCATCATTGTATACTGTGTGTTTGTTTGTCTCTTTTGATAACTTTTTGTTTTGTTTTTGTTTTTTATTTTTTTCTTTCGACAACTTTTGACTTAAAGTCTGTTTTTTTCTGATATTGGTATAGCCAGTTCTCCTGTCTTTTGGTTACTATTTACGTGAAGTATCTTTTTCCATCCTTTCACTTTCAGCCTATGAGTGTTCTAAAGTAAGTCTCTATTAGACAGCATATAGTTACATCCTGTGTTTTTATCAAGTTAGTCTATGTATTTATTTTGACTGGAGTTTAATTAATTTATATTTGAAATAATTACTGATAGGGAAGGATTTACTGTTACCTTTGCTGTTTTCTGTATGTCTTGAGTGTTTTGGTCCCTCATTTCTTATTTTAATGTCTTACTTTGTTATGTCAACTTTTTGTTGTGATATGCTTTGATTCCCTTCTTATTTCCTTTGTGTATATTCTGTACATATTTTTTTCTGGTTACCATGGGGATTATATAAAACATCTTTCAATAATAATAATATATTTTAAATTGGTAACATCCATGGTATATAAAAACTATGTATTTTTAGGTTCACTGTCTCCATATAGGTGTCAAAAATTAATGTCTTTATATATATTGTCTCTATTAACATAGATATGATTTTTTTTGTTTCATAGTACAGTTAAAAAATGGACTTACAGACCCATATTACAGTAGTACAAGGTCCTTTATTTACCTGTCTATTTAACTTTATGGGAGAATCTTGTAATCCACATAACTTTGTGTTTCTATAGAGCATCTTTTTGTTTCAACTTAAAGGACTCCCTTTAGAATTTCTTCTAGGGAAGTTCTTGTGGTAATGAATTCCTTTATCGTTTTTGTTTTGTGTTTTTTTTAAATCTGGGAAAAGCCTTAATTTCTCCTCCAGTTTTGAAGGACATTTTTGCAGATGTTGTAATGTTGTATTCTTGGTTAACAATTATTTCGTTTCACACTTTTAATTTTATCATCCACTGCTTTTTTACCTGCAATATTTCAGCTAAGAAATGGGTTAATAATTTTATAGAGGTCCCCATGTTTGTGATGAGTCACTTTTGTCTTACTGCTTTCAAGATTCTGTCTTTGGCTCTGTCAGTGCCATCAGCTGGATACATTTCTAGCCTTTAAGTAGACCCTTACGGTTTACCCTTTACCAGTAAAATATGAAACACAGGATTATCTTCAGATACCAGGGAGAGGAAATCAAAAGATGCAACCACAGTTTGACCATTAGACTCTTTATTGATTTAGAAATGAGACAGGTAATATGCCATGTTCCAGTTGTCCAATGGAAGATTGTTTTTGGTTATATTAATTTGTGCCTTCCTATATCCAGGAAAGAATCCCTCCCACAAGCTCCGTGAGTATTTTATTTTTAGTTCATCTTTAACCATGGTTACTGTAATGTTAGGCTGCTGTCATAGTAAATTAATTTGCAGATTTTCTTTGGGGTGGGTACTGTTGCTTTGAAGGAATGGTAAGTAACACCCATGTTCTTTTTCTGTAAAGGTGGATGTGACTACTGCCCACTGGATCGATGGCGTGGCAGTGGTGAGCATGGACCGCAGTGGCCTGATCCCGAAAGAGCTCTGTGTACCTGAAGGCATTATATCTTCTGGCTTGTGTGAACTGGGCTCAGAGAAAGGTCAGGAGGCTGCCATGAGCTCTTTAGGTGGCCCTCGGTTTTCTTCAGAAAGAAATCCAGAGATGCAGTTCAAACCGAATATACCCGAGACAGTGGAGGCTTCTGCTGTCTCTGGAGAACCCCCAGATAGCTTCAGTGCTGTTTACAAAACACCATCTAGTATGCAAAAAAGTGCTATACCTACAGCAGAAACATTGGGCTTAGATAGGTCTGCTAGTAACAGATGCAGACCTCTCAACATCAGTGGTGCTAATTATCTGCAGATGCCCTGGGTCAATCCTTACATGGGGGAGGCCACGCCAGCCATCTCCCCTTTCCACAGCTCACCAAATAAGTATTCACTGAACATGTACAAGACCTTGCCACTTCAGCAGTCTCACAGCTTAGTCCAGCCGCTGTATTCTCCAGTTTTCAGAAATGAGGAGCACTTTTTCTACCTGCCACCACCTCACTTTGTCAGTCCCTACATGCCATCATCTTTTGCTTCACCTGTGAGGCTCTCAGTGCCTCCAGCCTCTTCAGATGTCCCGCCTCTGTCCGGCTTCTGGTCCAGAAGCCTGCCCTGGGAGATGGGCATCAGTCCTGGGAACCGGTTTAATTCCCACTCATATCTCCACATTCAGAACAGTGAGCAGTCTAGGGTGCTCTCTGCCAAGGAAGTCACCCATGGCCAGCTGGAGGACACAGCTCTCCTATTGCCCCCCTCACCTTGGCCTTTACCAAGAGTCCACTTTGCTTCCCAGCCCAGTGCAGACAGCTACTCTGAATTTCATAAGCACTCTGCCATGATTTCCACCTCGCCCTCCATTTCCCTGTCAAAGCCATATATGACAGTCAGCAGCGAGTTCCCCGTGGCCAGGCTCTGCAGCAGCGAATATCTGAAGACTGCAGAAGGAGGCAGAAGTGCTCAGCCAGTTCCTGAGCACATCTGGAAAACAGCAGGTGAACACAGAAAAGGTGTCCAGTCACCTCCTCTGTTGAAGAAGCAGGTGGTTACCAAAAACGTCACTAATAAGCCCCTAGACTTGTCTTCTGAAGTGGTGGATGTAGATGCTTCCACAGCTGACCACGTGAAAAAGAAGGCTCCCAAGGTCCTGGTTTACAGCAGAACTGGAAGTGGCCTAGTGCTCTCCAGAAGTGAGATTCCGAAAGAAACACTGTCTCCTCCAGGAAATAACTGTGCTGCCTATAGATCTGAGATCATTAACATGGCTACCTCATCCTGGGTGGTGCCTAGACCAAGTTGTAACAAAGAGAACAATGGCAAAGGCCTGCCACTGAAAAACAAGGCCTTGGACTGGGCCATCTCGCAGCAGCACAGTTCTTCATGTCTCCAAGTGGGAAACACAGGTACCACAGTCACTAACGTTTTGGGGTCAGTGCTGAGCACGGACCACCCAGCCTTTGTGTTGCCAGTTCCAGATGCCAATGCAGATGGCAGCAAGACTAGCAGGAGCTCCATGGATTCAATGGCATGTTTTAATCAACACATGGGCCAGCCCCTGACCACAACTGCCAAGCATGGCAGTGACACCAGCAGCAAGGGCACCAAAGCCAGCAACCCAGAGCCGAGTTTCAAAGCAAATGAGAATGGCCTCCCACCAATTTCAATATTTCTATCTCCAAATGAGGCGTTCAGGTCCCCACCAATTTCTTACCCTAGGAGTTACCTTCCTTACCCAGCACCTGAAAGCACTCATCTGAGTCCCATTTCCTTACATGGTGAGGGACCTATCTACCCTCACCCAGTTTTGTTGCCAAATAGTACTCTCTTTCCCGGGCACCTTGCCACAAAGCCTAGATTGCCCTACAGGGTACCCTTGGGCCAGCCAGAGTTTGTGACCAACCAAGATGCGTTGGATGTGGTACAGCCCACTATGCCCACTAAAGAAGAGAAACCAGAGAAGTTGTCCTGGTCCCACGACAGAGCCTCCCATGAGGACTCAACCATTCGGAATCAGATTCCTGAGGTGTTGGAAGCTAACAGCACCATGTTACATCCAGAAGTCTCCACTAACAAGAACCTAAATGCAACCCTTATCTGGAATCAAGGGAAAACTCTCATCAGGAGTGACAGTCTTGTCTGTGTAGATCTTCTCCAGGAAGAGCCAGATGCGAAACCTGATGCAGATATATCCAAAGCCAGGTTCACGGCTGAGAGTGTTGGCCAGAGTGCTGAGCCCACCAAACCCCCAACTGACCCAGCCCTGCAGCCAGGCCAGGATTTCATTGCCCTGAAAGAGGAGTTGGGGCGGATCAGTGACTTCCAGGAAGCCTGTACTTTCAAACAAGCTCCAGGCCAGTCTGTCTTCCGTTTAAGCAAGGAGAATGTTCCAGTGGGAACCAACAAGGAGAACCTGGCGATGTCAGTCTTGACTCCATTCCTGGAGCCAACTCTTGGGAATGATGGCCCTGCGGTAACTTCTGGTGAAACCCAAAAGGATCCCAAACCACTTTGCTTGGGCAGTGCCCCACTGAGTGTGGACGTCACCCCCACTTATACCAAGGATGGAGTTGATGAGGCAGAATCAAATGATGTCAAAGTTCTGAAACCAAAGCTATCTAAGCTGGCAAAGAGAATTGCAAACTCTACTGGTTATGTGGGTGACCAGTTCAAATGTGTTACTACTGAACTGTATGCAGATTCCAGTCAGCTCAACCGGGAGCAGCGGGCATTGCAGGTGAGCCCCCGACCCAGATTTCAGGAGGTTGACTAGTTGTCAGTTTTTTAAATGTATGAAGAGGATTGGGGGGACATGGTAGGGCAGGACACTAGGCAGATTTAATTAATGAAGCTTATGGTAATTGAAATGTTTGAAATGTCTCCAGTAAGGAGAGTACATGGTAGCACTTAGGAGGTTTGTGTATCTGCATACTTCAAATTATTGTGTAGACGATAAAAGGACTTTACTAAAATGCTGGCATCGGAAGTTTTAATAATTGCAAAGGTTGTGTGATGTTTACAAGCTGCTTTGATTTCTGTGCTGTTACTGTATGTTAACAGTTATACCTAGAATTGCTGTTCAGAATGCCCTATGTGGTGATAGTTGGTGGAAGTGTGTAGGAGCCGCATGTCTGTGGCATTCATGCAGCCTTCACACACATGCGCACGCAAGTGTGCACACACACACACACCCCCCCCCTTGCATAATGAGCTATAGCCTGTATCTAACTCAGTAGTGAATTATCGTGCAGGAATTTATCAAGATTTTTAGCATTATTTAAAAGATGAATAAAGTCAAATTATTGCTGTAATGTCATGATAAAAGTTGGCACATGTTTATAAAAATGGATAAAGTTATGTAAATGACCCATTGAATGCCCACCTTAATCACATGAATAGAAGGATTGCAAAAGGACAGTATTGTATCTACCTGGCTCACCATCAGTTCTGCAAATTTCTTTTTTTCAAATTATTTTTACTAGAATATTACATAAACTTTTAGAATTAAAATTTATTTCAAAATATTTGAAGGGAAGTTTATAGTTTATGCCCATCTTTGTTCATTGTGCATCTCTTCTTACTACTGTTTTATCTTTGTTTTTATTTATCTCCAAAAGAGAATGTATTTTTGCAGTAGTGTGTTCATGAATATACATACATACAGCATATGTATCTGCATGCTAAATTTTATGAAAAGGATATGGTAATACAGCTTTATTTCATAAATTGTATTTGTTTTCAGGCAAACATTTTTGGAGATACTTTCCTTAAAGATAAGGCAACTAAAATATCTTTAATGGTAAGATGTATTTTTTCCATATTCATTCTCTTTCTAGCGTGCAATGTTGCGCTTCTTGGAGCTGGAGATGAAAGAGAGAAAATGTGGCCAGCCTGCAACCAAAGGCTCTGAGGTGTGCAAGTTCAGCCCTGCTGACCGGGAAAGGCTGAAAGGAAATCAGGGCAAAAAGCGGAAGAAGGTAACCCTGGAGGCCACTGACAACCAGAATGATAGTGAGAGATGTAAGTAGCTTGAGTGTGGTACCACAGCTATGAGAATGGGGTTGAGTCTACTCTCAGAATTGAGGGAGGTGAGAGGAAGGAATTCACTTTGCAGTTTGGTGGCTGCAGGGGGAAATAGGCTGCTCTTTCAGTCTGCAGAGTGAAGAGTTGATTGTCCTTTTGAAAGTTGTGGCGTCCAAGAAAGACGCACATAGGGTGGATTATTTCTTGGGACACATATCCTTTTTCAAAGAAGCACTGGCTCTGAAGTTAGAAATACTCTAATATGGTACGTCTCTGGGTACATCTCTGTGGCAGTGGCCTACAAAAAGGTGAATTAACTTGAAAATATGGTGGTCAAGATTTTCATTTACTCTATGATAGTATAGGCAGTTGAGTGAAATTTTCACTTTAAAAGACAGCAAATGAGTTAGGTTCTTAAAACTAGGACGTGCATAAATAGGAACCATCAGTGGGAAGGACAAGGAGACATTCATCCCTTCCTTCTCAAACATGCAGTGACGGCCTTCTTTGCCAGCTGTTTGGCTGGGTCAGACTTAGGACCTGCTCAATGGAAATGGCTGGGCAGGAATTGGAAGAAGGCTGAGTCAAAGAGCTTCATGAAACTTTTTAGGTCAGGAAACCTCTCTTACACTACAGCATGTGTATGTTTTGTAAACTACTTTGAGTTTTGAACAGAGATTCCCAGTGCCTCTTCTGTAGAGGAAATAAGTTTTAACAAGGTTAGCTTTTGCTGGAGTTTCTGTAATTACCTGCAGTGGATGGAATTTAAATCATTAGTAAGTCTTAATCAATACTTCCCCATTTTGTTTAGTGCTAACTGGGCATGGCTCAATAGTAGAGAGGTTGTTTTGTTGCTGTGATGACTTGTAAATGTTGCCATGATGATGCTTTTGTGAGGAAATACTGTGGTACAACGTGATAAATTATGGGACATATGTGCTGTGAATCATATGACTGTGCTGCAGGAAGCAAGTGTTAAACATAGACATGGTAACATCTGCCTAGACTGCAAAACCAAGAACACGTGACTTTTTGCTTTTAGAAAAATAGCTACAATGGCAGATCCTCATGGTCAGTGCCCCTACATATTTCTTTGTCTGTCTTCTTTGTCTTCAAGGGTAGTCATTTGGATAGGCCTTAAAATGACCTCCATTGCAAAAGACTAAATTGAGATCTGAAGGAATGTGCTGTATAGCTTCTCTCCCATGTAGGTTGTATAGCCTTTGTATCTTGCACAGTCATAGGTGTTCTTCAGGAGCCCTCTTGTCAGGGCTTCATTTAAGAGAATCCAAATCTTTTCTCTGAGAGGCAGCACTGAAAAGGTCTCAATTATTATTATTTTTTTTCTTGTAGTGTCTTAAGTGGGTATTTGGGGGAAAAGGTGGATGGACCTAGTTTGGGAAAAGATCCTGTTGTGAAATGCAGAAGAAAACAACTAAACTGTGTGTGTGGGTGGGTGATTTCAGTGAACCATGACTTTAGCAGTGGAGCTTTCTGATAATAATTCAGAATGAGGCACCACAGCCATCACACTTTGGGGTCCCTGGGGACAAGGCATGAGGAGACTGTCTGTAATTTCAGGCACAGGAGTCCCATGCCTGGCTGAGCGGGAAGGGCAACACATGTGCTGCATGCTCCCAGACCTGGTGGGTGAAGGGGCACCCTCTGCACCCAGGCAGGTTTTACCAGATGGGAAGCCTAGAGCCTGTCAGGAAAGGGCTCTTTTTGTGGGGGTGCTGTCATTCAATGAGGAGCAGGGAGATGAGGTTACCAGTGAATCACTCTTTGCCAACACATGTGAAATAAGTCATCACAAGTGTTCTGGGTATTGTCTCTGGGCAGAAGATGCCAGCCAAAAAATCCGGTGGGTGAGATATAAACTAATATCACTTTTACGAAGTTTGCATGAGGGTGAAAACTTCAGTAGAAAATATTCTCCTTGAGAATGATGCCTGTTTAGGAATAGTTGAAACTATTATTAGAGATACAGGTGACTACATGACACCTGATGTTGAAATGTAAAATTTGGGCTTGGAATCTGAAACACTTGTGCTGATAAACTGATTCTTAATCTGATGATAAGTTATATGGCAAGGAAGATAGGGTCCTGTCTATTCAACAACTGTTTTGTTGTTCATCTGGAAGACACAAAATATCACCTAGCTAATCAGTCTTCAAACCACCTGTCTTGAGACATCTGTGAAAGGCATACGTGCCAGTGAATGGGATGGAAGTACATAGTGTCACTGAGGTGTTGAGATATTAAGGACCTTTCTCCTGGACAGGAAATGGTAACAGTTACATGGTTTCAGTGATACCGTTTTCCCTCTTAAGTGTGACAAGAGGACAGAGAAGGATTAGCAGTAACTAGATTGATTTCTTTGAAGTTGCCTCTGAACCTGTACATACACTAATAAACTTTGCTAAAGGGTTCCTCATCCTAGTGCCATTGGTCTTCTCAGGTTCCCTGAATTCCTCTGCTTATCTTGAAGGTTGCAGTAGTAGCCTGGGCTGTAGGCCCAGAACATACAGTAGAGACCATATGCTTTGTCCCATAAAAGACGTGGGCTTTCACCACTTTGTTTACTGTCCCTTTTCCTTTATCATTTTTCCTGTTGTTGACCCAAGTGAGTATTAGTGTTTTCCTTTCTGTAAGTGATATTTGGTAGATACTTGGTCTATTTATTATATCAGCCTTCACTTAATTGAAAATATGGACTTCAGCATATGTTTTCATAGAGATTTTTAGGTCAGTCTTGGCTTGCTTGGATTTTGCTGCCAAAAGAAAGGACCATGTATGCTTAAAAGGACTGCATATGCTTCATGTTGGTTGTTTCCTTCATGCCCCCAACTGTAAAAAGATAAAGTTACAAGTCCATTCAGAATAGAAGATAAGGCATTTGTATTTTGAATAGTTGTAGTGGAAGATACTGCTCTCTACTTTATATGCTGATTGTTTTCAGCTGCCCTTCCTTTGGGAAATTCTATTTGTAAGGAGTTTTTACTTCCAGTGTATAAGGCCCCAGTCCCTATAGAAGACTCTGTTAAAAACAGATTACCTTGGGTATGGAGGTCACACATGCTCCCCAGATCCTGCCTTCTCATCGTGACGTTTGGACCTTCATTTCTGTATTATTGTCTCCCGTCCCCCAGTCAACTATAGTGCTGGAAAGAAACAGCACCCCTTCGAAGCCCCAGAGGATAGAGATCTTCCTGTGGAGAAGTGCTTCATGGACAGGCAGCCTGTAAGTGAGCCACCCTCCAACCATGTAGCCTTGAACATGCTGCACAACCCCACCCTTTGGCTTAACAGAAAGCACAGCATCTCGAGTGACACCAACCACACTGAGAGCACTGCAGAAGAGCTGCCAGAAGACTCTTTGCGGAAAGCCAAGAAGAGACGTATTTCCAAAGGTGAGCTCATTCGGCTTTGGCCGCCTGCTTAGTGGCCTGAACAGGAGGCCAAAGGTGAACTGACAGGAGGCATGCTGCCCATGCTAGCCTCAGGATGCCCTGGGGAAGTCTTAGGGTGGAGCAGTGGAGGGCTCTGTTCTCATACCACCTCCAGGGCAGTATAGTAATGATTACATACAACCTACAGGCCCTGGGAAAGGTGCTTATACCTCCTCTTCCCCGTTGCTAGATGCTCAAGCCCCAAGATAGCTAAAGACAGAGAGACAAAGTCTCCCAAGACTTACGTTCCAGCAAAGAGAGTGACCACACTCCTCCCTTCCTATACTCCCATTACTGATGTGTAAGACAGGCTAACACCCACCCCCACAGGGTACTTTTTGATTAATTTGTAGTTATTTCTCCATTAGATGACTGGCCTGAGAGGGAAATGACAGGTGTGCATTGAATTAACAGGGCTCCATCCCAAAAAGCGCCACTTGCTGCACCTTAGAGAATGGGAGCATCAGGTGTTGGCAGCAGAGAGCAAACCTGCCTGGCAAGGCAGGAAGGAAGTGACCCAGGCTGTTAAGTCTGAGATCATTGCCCAGGGCAGTGAAATCTCTGAAGAGAAACCCAGCAGAAAGAGTGAAGAGGTCAAAGGCAACAGAAGCTGGTCGGAGGAGTTCCTCAAATCCAGTGACAATGATCAAGGTACATGGGGGCCTCTCTTGGAGGGTGGATCACCTGTCGTCTGTGACAAAGGGCCCTGGACGGGACCTGAGCACCATCGAAGTTGACTGAGTAGTATGTGGTAGGTGGGGAGTTCTCTCGTGAGGTCCTACTAGCCTCCATACTTCCTTCTGCAATGTACAGTGAGGAACTCAGTTGAAAGGAGGGAGCTTTATTTCTTGGGCTTTTCTTACCCAGACCGTGGCTGCTCAGGAAGGTAAGTCTTGTTGACCCTGTGGCGTGACAGTGCCCTCATTCCAACATCTTAGTATGTCAGTTTGATAGTTCCTTAGAATGTAGGCTGGTTGTCCTTGGTTGGGAAAGTCCTGCATCTGAGCCCACTAGGTGGGGGTGTAAAATCATGAAGAGCTGACTCTTGCTCTCTTGTCATGGCTCTTTGACCAAACATGACACTTGTCATTTTGTGGGTTAACTTATTAACTTATTAACTTATTTGAATTTGAGTCATTAAAATGTTAAGGCTTTGAAATGTAATTAGTATATCTTTGAAAACTGAAGTGATCAGTGTTAACAATAGGTTTTTCTTCCTGTACCAGCTAAAACTTGTAACGCATGTTTCTGCCTTCCCTACACCTCACCCCTCCACCCCCCTTTTAGACTTTCCTGTATTCTCCAGCTCCATGCCCATGAAGAGGCTTTTATCCACCATTGCGGGCAACCAAATGCAGACCCAGCCAAGCTGCACATCAGGCTTGATGATGCATACCAAACAGCAGAGAATTAAAGAAAGCCATGAGGCAGATGTACTGTACAGAGATGATCAAGAGGATTGCCAGGGTGCCATGCTGCTGCAGAAATACACTAATGACCCTGAGAAAACATCTGGGAAGAGACTGTGCAAAACCAAGCATTTGATTCCTCAGGAGCCCAGGCAGTGCACTTCACTGAAAAGCGACAATGCAGATAGCAAGGTACCTTTTGACATCTCCTCCTGAATCAGGCTTGTGCAGGCAGTCCATGAATTATTGCTTGCCTACCTGTTCCCTGCTTCTCAAAGAACAAAGCTTTCCTTTTCGTGATCTCCTTCCCGAAGTTCACTCACTTGTCCTAGGGACCATATCTCCTAGGTGGTGTTGAAGTTTCAAACTAGTACGAATGAAATCCTTTCCCCAACACCCTCTGACACCCCTCCCTCCTCCAAACAACTGAAAAGGAAAAAGTGCCTCCTTCTCAGGTTTGTAAGTCAGGGAGAAGGGCAAGAATCAGCTCTTGAAAGATGGCCTTAAATGTTTGTACTGCCTGGTTTTGTGATAGGTGAACATCCAGAGATTCCGAAATCAGCCTGAGCTCACTTCTAACTGCGAACGGTCACCAGCCAAGCAGGACCAGAAGTGCTTCAACGGTTTGCAGCAATTGCTGCCTGCTTCACAGACCTCACAGCTGCTATACTCAGGGTCATCTCCGCAGACAACCCAGTGTCGCCCTTTGCAACCAAAAGCACAGAGACTTACTGTCAATAAGAATGCTGGAGAGACCCTCCTGCAGCGGGCCGCCCGACTTGGCTGCGAGGTGGGTGTCCTTGTGGGTGTTTTTGTGGGTTCCTGGATTCAGAAATCACTGGCCGCTGCTCCGTGACATGGGGTAGGAGGGTGCACTGCCTGGGACCAGGGCAGGGGAGGAGATGGCATTCAGAGCCCAGCCCCCTTAACATTGGGAGCTGGGCTAGGTATTCTACCAGGATGTTTGTATTAGTCCTGCTGGTGCTGCCCTTCTTTTGGTGACTTGTTCAGTCAAGGTGTGAAAAGAAAGGCCGCTCTGATATTTGCTTTGTTTAAGCAGGTAGCTTGGTTTGGCATCCTCTAGTCTTGCTCACTTATGTCTGCTATCAAATTTGACATAACCCAGGGCTTGTGGAAATAAGCCTTTTGGATTCTGATTAGCAAGGGAAAGAGAACTTACTAGCCCATTTTGGCTTGTTTATGAACAGATACACATTGGGGTCAGCTGTTGGTCAGTGTCTGCAAGGTAGGTGCTGAGGCAGCAGGGTTGTGGAAATGAAGGGGGACAGACCTCTATTCCTGAGAGGGTAGGAAAGCCCAAGGGCAGATGAGAGGAGGGACTAAGACTTTGCTCCGAACTCCCTGCCCATTTCACCTGCATTTCCCCACCTAGCGTGGCTGATGTCAGTGATAGATTGTATTGTCTCAGCACTCATTCTAAGCCCACAAGATCATGGTAACGCATTTCATCCTTTCAACCTTTTCGTGTGGTTGTAACAAGTATTATCTTGACTTCACACGAGGAAATTGAACCCCAGAGGGGTTAAATGATACTTATGCAGGTAGCAGTTCACCAGTATGGCTCCAAAGCCAAGGCCCCCCATCTTCCCTTCTCTCCCCTACCCCACTGCTCTCCAAGGACTGCATCACATTGGAATTGCCCTACTTACAATTTGAAATATCTGTGAAATAGATTACTGCCACTGTGCATCTTTACCACCACACAGGATTTAACTGAAACTGTGTCTCCTTCACCTTGGCCAGATTTGTGCTGCTGTCCATTGTCCTGTGAGCCCTTTCTGAGTGCCCAGTTGTAGGTCTCCCATTGACCCTGAGCACACTTCATGAGTGAGTGGGAAGTTGTAAGTAAGCTAGCACCCTGTGGGACAGTCCTTTGAAACAGTAGCATTTTCTTAGTCTGGGATATTTTTAATTTGTGCAACAAAAACAGTTTGATTTTGTTTGGGAATGGGTGGGGTACCCTTCAAACATTCCCAATTTCTAGTGTTAAAAAATAAACCAGAAATGTATAGAGAGACTTACTTGGCATCTTAACCATTCTAACTGTTGGTGACAACAGTTATCATTTGTTTAGAAGCCACCACCCTTAAAAACTAGGAGGCAGGTATTTAACCAACTTGGCTGCAACAGAGTAGGTTTTACAGGTGGTTATCACATTTAGGTTACATCTCTCTAGCCAGGGCTATTGATTTGACCTTTTGACTCTCAACACTAGACATGAGTTATAAGTTTCCTAGGTCATGTAAACTTGAAGTTGGGGTTTGACCTCTCTTGTCCGCAATTTCCCCAGGTGTTGAGTAAGAATAATCCTGTTCCTGGTATCTCATAGGTATTTCTGTGGGATAACATAAGATATATTCATTTGCAGAAATGAGAAGTACTATGTGATAGTAACACAGTTGAGTTGACAGTTGATGGCAGAAAGTCTGACCTGGTTACTGCTGCTTTGCTGCCACCCTCCGCATGAAGAGAGTTGAAATAACCGTTAGCTATCATGTCTTTTTATTTCTGTGCACCCGTAAATCAGCTGTAGTAGTGATGAAGGTCTCCAGGTGAAGGCCATAATTGTCAGAGCAAATAAACCCTGGGTTGATAGGATACCAGGTGGGCTGCCAAGATCTGGGTAAATTGATCTGTACAGAGCAGTCAGTGCCTTTCAGAGCATTGTGACAGGGCCTCACCCTGGCTGGGGCACAAAACTCATTAGCTTTGCAGGTGTTCACTCGAGTCTGCCTAGTGAGGGCCTGCTAAAAGAGCAGCTTCATGCGGTATCCTAGTTCAGTAACCAGGGCTTCAGTGCAGGTGGCCTGGGAGTCCAGAGGATCATGGGCTCTCTGGCAGGTTAGGATCTGAATGAAGGAATCCATTTATGGGCGTGCCTTCTCTCTTTCTTCTCTTGTTTTGGAAGGGAGCTGCCACAGTGACCCAAAGTAACAGGGTGCTGATGGCAAGGTTTGCCAGCATGTCACATTAGGTTCGTGGGATGAGCAAATGGAATATTCTAGTTAGCTCCCAAGTGGGTGGTCACCTTTGGTTGATGTGTCCTTGAAGAGTCATGAAAGGCTCCTCACAACCCACCTCACTTCTGTGAGTGGCTAGAATGGCCCTTGTTTTAAATTTAGCAGTTGAGTTATTTAAGAGTTGTCACAATGAGGCCTGCTGCGACTCCAGTGAGCTCCCCCTTAACAAGTATTGGGTCCCCTGTAGACTCTATCTACTTTGTTTCCTTTGTTGTCAGAACATGATAGCGCTCTGCTGAACATGACTTGTAGGAAAACAGTGTAACTTGTTTATTGGTGGCACATTTTGTGCTATGTTTATGAAACTTTCTTAACCAAGGTAATAAAACATTGAATAAGTTGCTGCTCTTGTGTAGTGGGAGTATATCTGTGTATATATTTACACATTTTCAATAAACTATTTTTTAGCAGCTTTAGGTTTTTAGAATTGAGCAAAAATACAGAGTTCCCCCTGTATTTGTACAAACTTCTCCCCCTCAAATTTCTATTATTAATGTTTTGTTACAGTTGATATGTTGATAAGGACGCATTATTAGTAACTAAAGTTCATAGTTTCATTAAAGTTCACTCTATTTTCTACAGGCTCTGGTTTTGATTAACTGCTATTATAACATACCAAAGAAATGAAATTAGTTAACAGTGATTCTAATACAAACTCTTCATATTCTGTTCACATTCTGAAAAGTAGGAGGAATACACTTTTACCTAATACCTGAAATACATAGGTTGATTCCTGTCACTAACATAAGTAAATATGAAATGTTACATTGATTCAACCCCAATTGGGATGGAGAATGAAGCAAAATACAGCACTTTATGTAGTACATGGGGAGAGACTCTTCTTTTTTTTCTGTATTTTTTAAATTGCAGTATAGTTGCTTTACAATATTGTGTTAGTTTCTGCTGTACAGCAAAGTGAATCAGTTATACATACACATATATCCATTGTTTTAGATTTCCTTCCCATTTAGGTCACCACAGAGCATTGAGTAGAGTTCCCTGTGCTATACAGTATGTTCTCGGTAATTATCTGTTTTATACATAGTAGTGTATATATGTCAATCCCAAACTCCCAGTTCATCCCACTCAACACCCATCCCCCTTGGCATCCCATATGTTTGTTCTCTACGTCGGTGTCTCTATTTCTGCTTTGTAAATAAGATCGTCTATACCAGTTTTCTCAGATACCACATATATGAGTTAATATACGATATTTATTTTTCTCTTTGTGACTGACTTCATTTTGTATGACAGCTTCTAGGTCCATCCACGTCTCTACAAATGACCCAGTTTTGTTCTTTTTATGGCTGAGTAATATTCCATTGTATATATGTGCCACATCTTCTTGATCCATTCATCTGTCTGTGGACACTTACGTTGCTTCCGTGTCCTGGCTATTGTAAATAGTGCTGCAATGAACATTTTGGTACATGACTCTTTTTGAATTACAGTTTTCTCAGGGTATATGCCCAGTAGTGGGATTGCTGGGTCGTATGGTAGTTCTATTTTTAGTTTTTTAAGGAACCTCCGTACTGTTCTCCATAGTGGCTGTATCAATTTATATTCCCACCAACAATGCAAGAAGGTTCCCTTTTCTCCACACCCTCTCCAGCATTTATTGTTTGTAGATTTTTTGATGATGGCCACTCTGACTGATGGGAGGTGATATACCTCCTTGTAGTTTTGATTTGCATTTCTCTAATAATTAGTGATGATGAGCATCTTTTCATGTGCCTCTTGACCATCTGTATGTCTTCTTTGGAGAAATTTAGGTCTTCACCATTTAGATCTTCCACCCATTTTTTGATTGGGTTGTTTGTTTTTATGATATTGAGCTTCATGAACTGTTGGTATATTTTGGAGGTTAATCCTTTGTCCGTTGCTTCGTTTGCAAATATTTTTTCCCATTCTGGAGCGTTGTCTTTTTGTCTTGTTTATGGTTTCCTTTGCTGTGCAAAAGCTTGTAAGTTTAATTAAGCCCAATTTCTTTATTTTTGTTTTTATTTTCATTACTTTAGGAGCTGGGCAAAAAAGATCTTGCTGTGGTTTATGTCAAAGAGTGTTTTTCCTCTAAGAGCTTATAGTGTTCTGTTTTACATTTAGGTCTTTAATCCATTTTCAGTTTATTTTTGTGTATGGTGTTAAGGAGTGTTCTAATTTCATTCTTTTACATGTAGAAGTTCAGTTTTTCCAGCATCACTTATTGAAGTGGCTGTCTTTTCTCCATTGTATATTCTGGCCTCCTTTGTCATAGATTAGGTGACCATAAGTGTGTGGGTTTATCTCTGGGCTTTCTGTCCTGTACCATGGATGTATCTTTCTCTTTTTCTGCCGGTACCATACTGTCTTGATTACTGTAGCTTTGTAGTATAGTCTGAAGTCAGGGAGCCTGATTACTGCAGCTCCATTTTTCTTTCTCAGGTTTGCTTTTGCTGTTTGAGGTCTTTTGTGGTTCTATACAAATTGTAAAATTTTTTGTTCTAATTCTGAGAGAAATCCCATTGGTAACTTGATAAGGATTACATTGAATCTGTAGATTGCTTTGGGTAGTATAGTCATTTTCACAATGTTGATTCCTCCAATCCAAGAACATGGTATATCTCTCCATCTGTTTGTGTCGGCTTTGATTTCTTTCATCAGTATCTTGTAGTTTTCTGTGTACTGGTCTTTTGTCTCCTTAGGTAGATTTATTCCTAGGTATTTTATTCTTTTTGTTGCAGTGGTAAATGGGATTGTTTCCTTGATTTCTCTTGCTGATCTTCCGTTGTTAGTGTACAGGAATGCAAGAGATTTCTGTGCATTAATTTTGTAACTTGCAATTTTACCAAATTCATGGATGAGCTCTAGTAGTTTTCTGGAGGCATCTTTAGGATTTTCTATGTATAGTATCATGTCATCTGCAAACAGTGACAGTTTTACTTTTCCAATTTGTATTCCTTTTATTTCTTTTTCTTCTCTGATTGCCATGGCTAGGACTTCCAAAACTATGTTGAATAACAGTGGCGAGAATGGGCACCTTTTTGTTCCTGATTTTATAGGAAATGCTTTCAGTTTTTCACCACTGAGACTAATGTTTGCTGTAGGTTTGTCATATATGGCCTTTATTATGTTGAGGAATGTTCCCCTATGCCCACTTTCTGGAGAGATTTTATCATAAGTGGCTGTTGAGTTTTGTCAAAAAATTTTCCTGCATCTGTTGAGATGATCATATGTTTTTTTTCCTCCAGTTTGTTACCATGGTGTATCACATTGGTTGATTTGCGTATATTGAAGAATCCTTGCATCCCTGGGATAAATCCTACTTGATTATGGTGTATGATCTTTTTAATATGTTGTTGGATTCAGTTTGCTAGTATTTTCTTGAGGATTTTTGCATCAGTGTTCAAAAATTTGATACTGGTCTGTAATTTTCTTTTTTTGTGCTTTCTTCGTCTGGTTTTGGTACCAAGGTGATGGTGGCCTTGTAGAATGAGTTTGGGAGTGTTCCTCTCTGTAATTTTTTGCAGAGTTTCAGAAGGATAGGTGTTAGCTCTTCTGTAAATGTTTGATAGAATTCACTTGTGAAGCCATCTGGTCCTGGACTTTGTTGGAATATTTTAAATCACAGCTTCAATTTCATTACTTGTGATTGGTCTGTTCCTATTTTCTATTTCTTCCTGGTTCTGTCTTGGAAGGTTGTACTTTTCTAAGAATTTGTCCATTTCTTCCAGGTTATCCATTTTATTGACATACGGCTGCTCATAGTAGCCTTTGATCCTTTATTTCTTCGGTGTCAGTTGTAACTTTTTTTCATTTCTAATTTTATGGATTTGAGTCCTCTCCCTCTTTTTCTTGATGAGTATGGCTAAAGGTTTATCAATTTTGTTTAGATTTTCAAAGAACCAGCTTTTTGTTTTATTAATCTTTGCTATTGTTTTTTTTTCAGTTCTATTTTATTTTATTTTATTTATTTCTGCTCTGATCTTTATGATCTGATCATATGATCTTTATGATCTTTCCTCTACTAACTTTCGGTTTTGTTTGTTCTTTTTTCTCTAGTTGTGTTAGGTGTAAGTTTAGTTTGTTTGAGACTTCCTGTTTCTTGAGTTAAGATTGTGTTGCTGTAAACTTCCCAGTTAGAACTGCTTTTGTTGCATCCCGTAGATTTTGGGTTGTCGTGTTTTCATTGTCATTTATTTGTAGGTATTTTTTTGATTTCCTCTGATTTCTTGAGTGATCTCGTTGGTTATTTAGTAGCATATTATTTAGCCTCCATGTGTTTGTATTTTTTACAGTTTTTTTTCCTGTAATTGATTTCTAATATCATAGCATTGTGGTTAGAAAAGATGCTTGATATGATGTCAGTTTTCTTAAATTTACCAAGGCTTGATTTGTGACCCAAGATGTGATCTGTCCTGTAGAATGTTCTATGTGCACTTGAGAAGAAAGTGTATTCTGCCACTTTTGGAAGGAATGTCCTATAAATATCAGTTAAGTCCATCTTTTTAATGTGTCATTTAAAGCTTGTGTTTCCTTATTTATTTTCATTTTGGATGATCTGTCCATTGGTGTTAGTGGATTGTTAAAGTCCCCCAGTCTTATTGTTTTACTGTCAGTTTCCCCTTTTATGGCTGCTATCATTTGCCTTATGTATTGAGGTGCTCCTATGTTGGATGCATATATATTTATAATTGTTATATCTTTTTCTTGCATTAATCCCTTGATCATTATATAATGTCCTTCCTTATCTCTTGTTACAGTCTTTATTTATTTATTTATTTATTAATATAATGCCTAGAAGTTAATCAGCAAATGTTTTTCTTATTTTTTTTTTTATATTTATTTTTGACTGTGTTGGGTCTTCATTTCTGTGCAAGGGCTTTCTCTAGTTGCGGCAAGTGGGGGCCACTCTTCATTGTGGTGCGCGGGCCTCTCACTATCGCGGCCTCTCTTGTTGCAGAACACAGGCTCCAGATGCGCAGGCTCAGTAGTTGTGGCGCACGGGCCTAGTTGCTCCACGGCATGTGGAATCTTCCAAGACCAGGGCTCAAACCCGTGTCCCCTGCATTGGCAGGCAGATTCTCAACCACTGCGCCACCAGGGAAGCCTGACAGTCTTTATTTTAAAGTCTGTTTTTCATGAAACGTGTATTGCTACTCCAGTTTTCTTTTGATTTCCATTTAGATGGAATATCTTTTTCCATCCCTTCACTTTCAGTCTGTATGTGTTCCTGAGTGAAGTGGGTCTTTTGTAGACAACATATATACAGGTCTTGTTTTTGTATCCATTCAGCCAGTCTATGTCTTTTGGTTGGAGCATTTAATCCATTTACATTTAAGGTAATTATTGATAAGTTTGTTCCTATTACCATTTTCTTAATTGTTTTGGGTTTGTTTTTGTAGGTCTTTTCCTTCTCTTGTGTTTCCTGCCTAGAGAAGTTCCTTTATTATTGTAAAGCTGGTTTGGTGGTGCTGAATTCTCTTAGCTTTTGCTTGTCTGTAAAGCTTTTGATTTCTCCATCGAATCTGAATGAGATGCTTGCTGGGTAGAGTAATATTGGCTGTAAGCTTTTCTCTTTCATCACTTTAAGTATATTCTGCCACTCCCTTCTGGCCTGCAGAGTTTCTGCTGAAAAATCAGCTGATAACCTTATGGGGATTCCTTTGTATATTATTTTTTGCTTTTCATTTGCTGCCTTTAATATTTTTTCTTTTTATTTAATTTTTGTTAATTAGATTGATATGTGTCTCGGCATGTTTCTCCTTGGGTTTATCCTGTATGGGACTCTCTGCACTTCCTGGACTTGATTGACTATTTCCTTTCCCATGTTAGGGAAGTTTTTGACTATAGTCTCTTCAAATATTTTCAGACCCTTTCTCTCTCTCTTATTCTGGGACACCTATAATTCGAATATGGTGCACTTAAGGTTGTCCTGGAGGTCTCTGAGATTGTCCTCATTTATTTTCTTTCTTTTTTCTTTTTTCTGCTCTGCAGCAGTTATTTCCACCATTCTATCTTTCAGCTCACTTACCCATTCTTCTGCTTCAGTTATTCTGCTATTGATTCCTTCTAGAATATTTTTAATTTCAGTTATTGCTTTGTTCATCTCTGTTTGTTCTTTAGTTCTTCTAGGTCTTTGTTAAACATTTCTTGTATTTTCTTCATTCTGTTTCTGAGATTTTGGATTATCATTACTGTCATTATTCCGAATTCTTTTCCAGTAGATTGAGTATTCCTTCTTCATTTGTTTGGTCTTGGTGTTTTTTACCTTGCTTCTTCATCTGCAACGTATTTCTCTGTCTTCTCATTTTGTTTAACTTACAGTGTTTGGGGTCTCCTTTTAGCAGGCTGTAAGGGTCATAGTTCCACTTGCTTCTGGTGTCTGCCCACAGTGGGTGAGTTTGGTCCAGTGGCTTGTGTAGGCTTCCTGGTGGGAGGGAGTGGTGCCTGCACTCTGTTGGATGGAGCTGGATCTTTTCCCTCTAATGGGCAGGGCCACATTAGGTGGTGTGTTTTGGGGTGTCTGTGGGCTTAGTACTTTAGGCAGCCTGTCTGCTGGTGAGTGGGTTTGTGTTTCTGTCTTGCTTGTTGTTTGGCATGGGCCATTCAGCACTGGAGCCTGCAGGCAGTTGAGTGGAGCCGGGTCTTGGAGTTGAGATGGAGACCTGCAGGAGAACTCTAGCTGTTTAATATTCCCTGGGGCTGGGAATTGTATAGTGTTCCAGCGTCCTGGACTCAGTTCTCCCACCCCAGAGGCTCAGGCTCGACTTCCAGCCTGGGAACTAAGACCCAACAAGCCACACAGCTTGGCATAAAAGGGAAAAAAAAAAGAAAGGGTTGTATGAAAACAAATATTCAACACCAAGACAAATAGCAATGACGAAAACAAGAAAACAGCAACAACAATTAAGAACAAATAAATGAACAGACAGAGAAGACCCCAGACAGATGGTAAAAGCAGAACCAAACAAGAACAAAGAAACACGCACACATACAAAAAAAGAAACAAAAACAGGGAAACCAAAAAACAAGAGAAAAAACAGAAACGAAAGAACCACAAAATGAAATCAAACAATTAAAAACAAAACTGACAAAAACAAAAAATAAAAAAAAGGCAGAATGCAAACTGAAGGAAAAAGGAAGGAAAACAAAGCAAACAAAAGAAAAATGATTAAACAAAAAATAAAGATGAGAACAAATAGAACATAGGAAAAAAATAACAAAATAGAACAAAGGAAAGGAAAAATAGCAAGGAAGAAACAGCGAGAAAAAAGTAACATAGAAATAGAAATATAAAAACAATTTTAAGAATCTGAAAGTGTTAAAAACTAAATGAAAATTAAAAAATAATTTTTAAAAATCCAACAGAACAGAACAAAACATATACACATACAAAATAAGAAACAAAAACACAGAAAACAAAAAACAAGAGGACAACCAGACAAACAAAAGAATCCCAACATGAAATGAAACAATTAAAAACGGAACTAAGAAATACAAAAAATAAAAAATACAAAAGCAGAATGCAAATTGAAAGAAAAAGCAAAAAAAACAAACACACAAATGATAAAAAAAAGTAAGAAAAGATAAGAACAAATTGAACAAAGGAAAAAGATAGAAAGTAGAACAAAGGAAAAGGAAAAAAACAAGGAAGAAACAACAAGAAAAAAGTAACAAATAGAAATATAAAAAATTAAAAATGTATGAAAAATATAAACAATAGAAATAAAAACAAACAAAAAACAAGAGAACAGAACAAAACAAAAAATAGTAATAATATATTCCTGGGTCTCACCTGTCAGTGTCCTTGCCTCCACCATGAAGCACAGCGAACCTCTGCCTCCCCAGGAGGCCCTCCAAAACCTCTTGGTAGATCTCTATTCCTCCTGTGGGAACTGTGGAGGCAACTCGGACTCTGTCCTGGCCCAACTTCTGCATGTACTAGTACCCAAAGTACACAGCTGCTTAGAGCTAGACTGGTGTCATTTGTGTGAACACTAATCCATTCAGTTATTCCATAGATGCAGGGTTTACCAAGCTGATTGTAGGGACTTAATCTGTGGCTTATGCAGTTACTCAGAAAGATATTTTTCCTGTTCCTTAGTTGCCCTGCTCCTGGGGCTCAGCTGTGGTTTTAGCCCCACCTCTGTGTGTGGGCCACCCACAGGGTCCTGCTTCTGAGGCTGCCCTGGAGCACTCGGGTCTGCCCCCATGAGGACAGGTTGTGGAGGTGGCACAACTCCCTGGGTCGTGGGGACCCTGGCAGTGACAGGTGCATGAAAAAGCTGGAGGCCATGGGCACAATAGATGTAGCCCTAATGCCTGGCTGTCTGCGCTAGAAGGTCAGCCCTGGTGGGGGCTTTTCCTTGTGCTTGGTGGCAGGTGTGACAAAGTCACCCCTGGAGGAGGCTTTTCTTAGCCTTGGCCACAGGCGTGAGAAGGTCAGCCCTGGAGGGGGATTTTCCTAGTTCCTTGTAGCAGGCATGAGAAGGTCAGCCCTGGTGGGGGCTTTCGTAGTGCCTGGCGGGTCATGGGGCCAGCACATGGAGAAAGCGGCTGCAATAACAGGCTCCACTCCTGCGTGTCACTCAACAGTGGCCCCTTGCTTCTGTGACAGTCTGGGTTTTCTCTACTAGCATTCTCGAGAGAGATTCTTCTTTAATATAAAAACAGAAGCATTTGCTTCCCAGGTTCTGATCTTTACAGGAGCGTGGGACCTGGCTAACCTCCTGAGTTTCCCTCCCTCTTTAAGGTTAAGGATATTCTTTACCTCATTTACTCTCTTCTTGTGTATTGGTTTTCTATACTTTTATCTAAACTTGTATTGTCATCCACTACCACCTACCAAGTATACCCATCAAATGGGAGTGCTTTTGTACTTATCAGTGCATCGTCTAAGGTATTAGCAGCCCTTGACAACACTGTCTCCATCATCAAGACTTTCACACGTGCTGTTACCTTTCACCAAGATGGATATTGCCTGCCCATGCTACAGTGGGGTCTCAGGCCTGAGGGTGGACGTCTTTGAAAATGGATACTACCAAGCTATGGAGAGATCATTATTATGAGGTTTATTGTGTGCTATCTGATGGCGTCCCCTTTTCTCCTCCTCATAGAAATTGGTCTTGTACTGCCTGGAAAACAAGATTTGTGACGTTAATCATCAGGACAATGCAGGTTACTGTGCCCTACATGAAGCTTGTGCAGGAGGGTGGCTCCAGATTGCTGAACATCTTCTTAAATATGGTGCTGATGTCAACTGCAGTGCCCAGGATGGAACCAGGTTAGTGGTGTGTCTTGCTAGGGCACTAGCAGTGGTCCTCAGGTATGTGGGAAACACTTAAGGAAATATGAGTAATCACATTGATGACAAAGTACTCCAGAATTGAATCAAATGTATATTTCTGGCAAAGTTGAGTATTACTTCAATTTTTCTTATTTTTTTCAATTGAAATATAGGTGATTTACAATGTTGTGTTAGCTTCAAGTATACAGCAAGGTGATTCAGTTATACCTGTAAATATATGTATATTTTTCTGATTCTTTTCCATTACAGTTTATTACAAGATATATAGTTCTTTGTGCTATACATTAAATCCTTGTTGATTATCTATTTTATATATAATAGTGTGTATATGTTCATCCCAAACTCCTAATTAATCCCTTCCCCCCTTTTCCCCTTTGGTAACCATAAGTTTGTTTTCTATGTCTTTGAGTCTATTTCTGTTTTATAAATAAGTTCATTTGTATCATTTTTTAGATTCTACATATAAGTGGTATCATGTATTTGTCTTTGACTTCACTTACTATGACAATCTCGGGGTCCATCCACGTTGCTGCAAATAGGATTATTTCATTCTTTTTTATGGCTGAGTAGTATTCCATTGTATATATGTATCTCATCTTCTCTATCCATTCATCTGTCAGTGGACATTTAGCTTGCTTCAATGTCTTGGCTATTGTAAAAGTGCTGCTATGATCATTGGGGTGTAGTATTGTTACTAATTAGAGTTTTCTCCTTATACATGCCCAGGAGTGGGATTGCAGAATCATGTGGTAATTCTGTTTTTAGTTTTTTTTAGAAACCTCCGTACTGTTTTCCACAGTGGCTATACCAATTTACATTCCCACCAATGTGCACAGAAGTTGTCTTTTAATTTTGTGGTTGGTTTCCTGTACTGTACTAAATCTTTTAAGTCTAATTACGTTCTGTTTGTTAATTTTTGCTGTTGTTTCCATTACTTTAGGAGATAGATCCAAAACGATATTGCTGCAATTATGTCAAAGAGTGTTCTGCCTATGTTTTTCTCTAGGAGTTTTATACTGTCCCACGTTACATTTAGGTGTTTAGTCCATTTTGAGTTTATATTTGTATATGGTGATAGACAGTGTTTTAATTATATTCTTTTACATGGAGCTCTCCAGTTCTTCCACCATACCTTATTGAAGAGGCTGTCTTTTCTCTAGTACATATTCTTGTCTCCTTTGTCATAGAGTAGGTGACCATAAGTGCATGAGTTAATTTCTGGGCTTTCTACCCTGTTCTGTTGATCTCTTTGTCTGATTTATGCCAATACCGTACTGTTCGGGGTTTTTTTTTCGGTTAAATTTTTTCAATTTTTATTTATTTATTTTTATTGGAGTAAAATTGCTTTACAGTGTTCTGTTAGTTTCTGCTATACAAGGAAGTGAACCAGCTATGTGTATATGTATATCCCCTCCCTCTTGGACCTCCCTCCCACCCCCTTCATCTCACCCATCTCGGTTGTCACAGAGCACCCAGCTTAGCTCCATGTGCTATATACAGCACAACCCACTAGCTATCTGTTTTACACATGGTAGTGTATTTATGTCAAACCTAATCTCCCAGTTCGTCCCACCCTCCCCTTCCCCACTGTTTCCACATGTCCATTCTCTATGTCTGTGTCTCTATTCCTGCCCTACAAATAGGTTCATCTGTATCATTTTTTTGGATTCCACATATATGCATTAATATATATTTGTTTTTCTTTTTCTGGTTAATCTCACTCTGTATGACAGACTCTAGGTCCATCCATGTCTCTACAAATGACCCAGTTTCATTCCTTTTTATGGCTGAGTAATATTCCATTGTATATATGTACCACATCTTTATCCATTCATCTGTTGTTAGACATTTAGGTTGTTTCTATGTCCTGGCTATAGTAAATAATGCTGCAATGAACATTGGGCTATATGTGTCCTTTTGAATTATGGTTTTCTCAGGGTATATGCCCAGTAGTGGGATTGCTGGGTCATATGGTAGTTCTATTTTTCGTTTTTTAAGGAACCTCAATGCTGTTCTCCATAGTGGCAATATCAATTTACGTTCCCACCAAGAGTGCAAGAGGGTTCCCTTTTCTCCACACCCTCTGCAGCATTTATTGTTTGTAGAATTTTTGACGATGCCCATTCTGACTGGTGTAAGGTGATACCTCATTGTAGTTTTGATTTACATTTCTCTAATAATTGGTGATGTTGCACATCTTTTCTTGTGCCTCTTGGCCATCTGTATGTCAGCTTTGGAGAAGTGTCTATTTAGGTCTTCTGCCCATTTTTGGATTGGGTTGTTTGCTTTTTTTGATACTGAGCTTCATGAGCTGCTTATATATTTTGGAGATTAAACCTTTGTCAGTTGCTTTCTTTGCAAATATTTTCACCCATTCTGAGGGTTGTCTTTATGTCTTGTTTATGGTTTCCTTTGCTGTGCAAAAGCTTTTAAAAGCTTTCAAAAGCAAATTTCATTAGGTCCCATTTGTTTATTTTTTTAATTTTCATTACTCTAGGAGGTAATTTCCCAGCACCACTTATTGAAGAGGCTATCTTTTCTCCATTGTATGTTCCTGCCTCCTTTGTCATAAATCCATGCACATATGGTCACCTAATTTATCTCTGGGCTTTCTATCCTTTGCCATTGATCTATATTTCTGTTTTTGTACCAGTACCATACTGTCTTGATTATTGTAGCTTTGTAGTATAGTCTGAAGTTGGGGTGCCTGATTCCTCCACCTCCATTTTTCTTTCTCAAGATTGCTTTGGCTATTCAGGGTGTTTTGTATTTCCATGCAAATTGTAAAATTTTTTGTTATAATTCATGAAGAATGTCATTGGTAATTTGATATGGATTGCATTCAATCTGTAGATTGCTTTGGGCACAATAGTCATTTTCACAGTATTGATTCTTCCAATCCAAGAACATGGTATATTTCTCCATCTGTTTATGTCATCTTTGATTTCTTTCATCAGTGTTTTATAGTTTTCTGCATACAGGTCTTTTGCTTCCTTAGGTAGGTTTATTCCTAGGTATTTTATTCTTTTTGTTGCAATAGTAAATGGGATTGTTTCCTGGATTTCTCTTTCTGATTTTTCATTGTTAGTGTATAGGAATGCCAGAGATTTCTGTGCATTAATTTTGAATCCTGCAACTTTACCAAATTCATTGATTAGCTCTAGTAGTTTTCTGATGGCGTCTTTAGGATTTTCTGTGTATAGTATTATGTCATCTGCAAACAGTGACAGTTTTACTTCTTCTTTTCCAATTTGTATTCCTTTTATTTCTTTTTCTTCTCTGATTGCCGTGGCTAGGACTTCCAAGACTATGTTGAATAAGAGTGGCGATAGTGGACATCCTTGTCTTGTACCTGATCTTAGTGGAAATGCTTTCAGTTTTTCACTATTGAGAGTAATATTTGCTGTGGGTTTGTCATATATGGCCTTTATTATGTTGAGGTAGGTTCCCTGTATGCTCACTTTCTGGAGAGTTTTTATCATAAATGGATGTCAAATTTTGTCAGAAGCTTTTTCTGCATCTATTGAGATGATCATATGGTTTTTATTCTTCAAATTTTTAATATGGTGTATCACATTGATTGATTTGCATATATTGAAGAATCCTTGCATCTCTGGGATAAATTCCACTTGGTCATGGTGTATTATCTTTTTAATGTGTTGTTGGAGTCTGTTTGCTAGTATTTTGTTGAGGATTTTTGCATCTATGTTCATCAGTGATGTTGGTCTGTAATTTTCTTTTTTTGTGATATTGTGTCTGGTTTTGGTATATCAGGTGGTTGTGGTTTCGTAGAATGAATTTGGGAGTGTTCCTTCCTCTGCAATTTTTTGGAAGGGTTTGAGAAGGATCTGTGTTAGCTCTTCTGTAAATGTTTGATAGAATTCACCTGTGAAGCCATATCTGGTCCTGGACTTTTGTTTGGTGGAAGATTTTTAATTACGTTTTCAATTTCATTACTTGTGATAGGTCTGTTTTATATTTTCTAATTCTTCCTGGTTCAGTATTGGAAAATTGTGCCTTTGCAAGAATTTGTCCATTTCTTCGTGGTTGTCCTTTTTATTGGCGTATACATGTTTGTAGTAGTCTCTTATAATCCTTTGTATTTCTGCATAGGCAGTTGTGATTTTTCTTTTTTCATTCCTAATTTTATTGATTTGTGCCCTCTCCCTGTTTTTCTTGATGAGTCTGGCTAAAGGTTTATCAATTTTGTTTATCTTCTCAGAGAACCAACTTTTAGTTTTATTGACCTTTGCTATTGTTTTCTTCATTTCTATTTCATTTATTTCTGCTCTGATCTTTATGATTTCCTTCCTTCTACTGACTTTGGGTTCTCTAGTTGCTTTACATGTAAGGTTAGATTGTTTATTTGATATTTTTCTTGTTTCTTGAGGTGAGGTTGAATTGCTATAAACTTCCCTCTTAGAACTGCTTTTGCTGCATCCCATACATTTTGGGTGGTTGTGTTTTCATTGTCATTTGTTTCTATGTATTTCTTAATTTTTTCTTTGATTCCGTCAATGATCTCTTGGTTATTTAGTAGCTCATTGTTTAGCCTCCATGTATTTATGTTTTTTAGTTTTTTTCCTGTAATTGATTTTCAGTCTCATAGCATTGTGGTCAGAAGAGATGCTTGATACAGTTTCAGTTTTCTTAAATTTTCCAAGGCTTGATTTGTGACTCAAGATGTGATCTATCCTGGAGAATGTTCCGTGTGCACTTGAGAAAAAAGTGTATTCTCACACCTTTGGGTGGAATGTCTTATAGATATCAATTAAATTTATCTGGTCTGTCATGTCATTTAAAGCTTGTGTTTCCTTATTTAGTTTCTGTTTGGATAATATGTGCATTGGTGTAAATGGTGTTAAAGTCTCCTAATATTATTGTGTTGCTGTTGATTTTCTCTTTTGTGGTTGATAGTATTTGCTTTATGTATTGAGGTGCTCCTATGTTGGGTGCATAAATATTTATAATTGGTATATCTTCTTGGATTGATCCCTTGAACATTATATAGTGTCCTTTCTTATCTCTTGTAACAGTCTTTAGAGTCTGTTTTTTCTGATACAAGTATTGCAGCTCCAGCTTTCTTCTGATTTCCATTTGCATGGAATCTTTTTCCATCCCTTCACTTTCAGTCTTTATGTGTCCCTAGGTCTGAAGTGGGTCTCTTGCAGACAGCATATATATGGGTCTTATTTTTGTATCCATTCAGCCAGTCTGTATCTTTTGGTTGGAGGTTTAATCCATTTACATTTAAGGTAGTTATCTATATGTATGTTCCTATTACCATTTTCTTAATTGTTTTCGGTTTGTTTTTTTAGATATTTTCCTTCTCTTGTGTTTCTTGCCTAGAGAAGTTCCTTTAGCATTTGTTGTAAAGCTGGTTTTGTGGTGCTGAATTTGCTTAGCTTTTGCTTCTCTGTAAAGGTTTTAATTTCTCTGTCGAATCTGAATGAGATCCTTGCTGGGTAGAGTAATCTTGGCTGTAAGTTTTCCTCTTTCATCAGTTTAAGTCTTACCCTGCCACTCCATTCTGACCTGCAGAGGGTCTGCTGAGAAATCAGCTGATAACCTTATGGGGATTTCTTTGTATGTTATTTTTCACTTTTCCTTTGCTGCTTTTAATATTTTTTTCTTTTTATTTAATTTTGATAGTTTGATTAATATGTGTCTTGGAGTGTTTTTTCTTGGGTTTATCCTGTATGGGACTCTCTGCGCTTCCCTGACTTGATTGACTATTTTCTTTCCCATGTTAGGGAAGTTTTCCACTGTAATCTCTTCAAATATTTTCTCAGACCCTTTCTTTTTCTGTTCTTCTCTGGGACCCTTATGCTTCAAATGTTGGTGTGTTTAGTGTTGTCACAGAGGTCTGTGAGATTGTTCTCAATTCTTTTCATTCTTTTTTCTTTATTCTGCTTCTCGGCAGTTATTTCCACCATTCTGTCTTCCAGCTCACTTATTCGTTTTTCTGCCTCAGTTATTCGGTTATTGATTCCTTCTAGTGCATTTTTCATTTCAGTTATTTTGTTGTTCATCTCTGTTGGTTTGTTCTTTAGTCCTTCTAGATCATTATTAAACATTTCTTGTATTTTCTCAATCTGTGCCTCCAATCTATTTCTGAGATTTTGGGTCTTTACTGTCATTATTCTATATATTCTTTTTCAGGTTGGTTGCCTATTTCCTCTTCATTTATTTGGTCTTGCAGGTTTTTACCTTGTCATCCGTGACATATTTTTTTGTCATCTAATTTTTTTTTTTGGATGGTGAGACTGTGTTCCTGTCTTACTGTTTAGCCTGAGGCTTCCAGAACTGGAGTTTGTAGCCTGTTGGGTAGAGCTGGGTCTTTGTACAGAGATTAGGACTTCTGGGAGACCTCACTCTGAGGAATATTCCTTGGAGTCTGAGGTTCTGTGTTAGTCAAGTGGTTCAGACTCAGTGCTTCTACTACAGGAGCTCTGGCTTGATCCCCGGCTCATGAACCAAGATCCCAGAAGCCACATGGGGCGGGGAAAAAAAAAGAAAAAGAAATAAAGGAGCAGAAGAATAACAAGTAGTAAAAAAATAAAATAAGATTAGATAACTAACAGATATGTTACAAAGAATTAAAAAATAAAAATATAGATAACACAATAACCGGAAGATAGAACCACAATAGTAAAAAAAAGAGGAGTAAAACCAAACCAAACCAAACAAAAAGCCGGAAAAGGCCTTGGCTGTGGGGGGCGGGGCTTAGGCAGGGGCAGAGTTTAGGCCATTGGGGGGAGTCTATGCTTAGGACCCACAGGGCTGGAAAAGGCCCTGGGGGTGTTGGGGGTGGGGCTTAGGCTCAGTGCAGCAAGAGGGGCCCAGGAGTGCCTCTGGCCCTGGAGGTCAGAGGACCAGGTCCAGGACCCCAGCAGGCTCACTGGGCCCAAGTGGGCAAGGGAAACACTAAGTGCGTTCCCCCCGATCCCAGAGGGCCTCTCCCCCTTGGGCTCTTTTCTTGCTCCTTCCTCCCCCTGGGCTCTTCTATACCCCCAGGACCCATGCAGCTAGAGGGGGCCCCAGAAGGCAGAGGACCAGACCTCGAAGCCCAAGAGAGTTCCTGGAGCTGAGTGGGTGTGGGAACGCCCTGCTCCACCTCCTCTGGTCCTCTGGTCCTGGAGGGTTCCCCCTACACTGTCTGCGTCTGCTCCCCATCCTCCTCCTGCCTCCCTCCCTCCCATGCCCCTATGACTCAAGAGGCCAGAGGGGGCGGTGGAGAACAGAGGACCGGTCCTGGGCACCCAGCATCCTTCCCTGGGCCCAAGTGGGCAGGAGAAACTCCCTCCGTGCCTCCCCTGATCCTCTCCGGTCCTAGACAGTTCCCCCCCAACCATCCCCCTGTGCTCCTCTTCCCCCCTCCTCCCTCCCTCCCACACCTCTAGAACCCACGAGGCTGTAGGGGGCCCCAGAGAATGGAGGACCAGGCCCAAGAGCCCGGCAGGCCTCCTGGGGCCCCAGTGGGTGGGAGAAACACCCGCTGCACCTCCCCTGATCCTCCAGTCCTGGAGGGCCTTTCCCACCCACCTCTTCTCTTCTCCCCCCACCTCCCTCCTATGCCCTAGGATCAACGCGGCCTGGAGGGGGCCTTGGAGGGTGGAGTACCCGGCCCAGGAGCCCCGCAGACTTCCCGGGCCTGATTGGGCAGGGGAAATGCCTGATTCTCCAAGCCCCCAAGGGTCCCTCCAGGAGTGGGAGCCCCTCCCCTTCCCAGCCACCCATCAGGGGCACTGGTCCTGTCTGGTCTCCACTTCTCCCCCCGCATCCTACCCAGTCACTCAGGTGTTCCTCCTGTCTCCTTGGGCATCGAGGGCACCCACCAGTGTCCATCAGGTGCCCTATTTGTGGGGAGACGCAAACTCTGCGTCCTCCCCGACCACCATCTTGACTCTGCCCTACCATACTGTTTTGATGACTGTAGCTTTGTAGTATATTCTGAAGTCAAGGAGCATGATTCCTTCAGGTCCATTCTTTTTCAAGATAGTGTTGCCTATTCCAGGTCTTTGTGGTTCCATACAAATCTAAAAATTTTTTGTTCCAGTTCTGTGAAAAATTCTATTAGTAATTTGATAGGCATCGCATTGAATCTGTAGATTGTCTTGGGTATTATAGTCATTTTGACAGTATTGATTCTTCCAATCCAAGAGCATTGTGTATCTTTCCATCTGTTTGTCTAGTCTTCAGTGTCTTTCATCAGAGTCTTACAGTTTTCTGAGTACAAGTCTTTTGCCTGCTTGGTAGGTTTATTCCTACCGAGGAGGCAAAAGATGTTTTATTCGTTTTGATGCTATGGTAAATGGTATTGTTTTCTTAATTTCTCTTTCAGATAGTTTGTTGTCAATGTATAGAAATGCAGCAAATTTCTGTGTATTAATTTTGTATCCTGAAACTTTATCAGACGTATCTCAACATAATAAAGGCCATATATGACAGATTGATAGCTAATATCATACTCAACAGTGAAAAACTGAAAGCCTTTCCTCTAAGATCAGGAACAAGAGAAGGGTGTGTCCACTCTTGCCACTTTAATTCAATGTATTCTGTTGCTTTTGGATGGAATGTACTATATGTCTCTGTTAGGTTCATTTGATCTCATGTATGATTCAAGTCCAGTGTTTCCTTGTGGATTTTCCATCTGGATTTCTGTCCATTGCTGAACGTGTTTTGAAGTCCTCCGCTCTTACTGTATTGTCTATTTCTTCTTTCAGATCTGTTAGTATTTGGCTAATGTATTTTGGTACTCTTATGTTAGGTGCACATGTATTTACCATTGTTATGTATTCTTGATAGGCTGACCCTTTATCATTATATCATGACTTTCTTTGTCTCTTCTTATCCTTTTTGGCTTAAAATCTGTTTTTTTCTTATATGAGTACAGCTACCGCTACTCTCTTTTTCATTTGTATGGAATTCCTCTTTTAATCCCTTAACTGTGAGCCTGTGTATGTCCCTAAAACTGAAGTTACTTTCTTGTAGATAGTGTACAGTAGAGTCTTGTTTCTTTATGCATCCACCCACTTTGTACCTTTTGATTGGACAACTCAGTCCATATAAATTTAGAGTAGTTATTGATATGTAGGGACTTACTGTTGCCATATAACTGTTTTCTGGTTGTTTTGTAGTCGTCTTGTTACTTTCTTATTCTTTTAGTATGTTTCTTTGTGAACTATTGATTTTCTGTGGTAGTTTGCTATGATTTCCTGTCTTTATTTTTGTGAATCTGTAGTTAGTCTTTGCTCTGTAGTTACCGTGAGACTTACATTAAACATCTTGTAGGTATAACAGTCTATTTTATGTGGTCGGCAACATCATGTCTATGCCATACAGAAACATTATCCTTTTATGCACTGCTTCAAGTGTTTAGAGTTGCAATTTGATTTTTATATTATATATTCTTCAACAGATTACAGTAGCCTGAATTATTTTTGATACCTTTAGCCTTTTTAATATAGTTAATTGGTTTAACACACCCTCGTGTTACAGTATTAGAGTTTCACAATTTGACTATGTATGTGCACTTACCAGTGTGTTGTATATTTTCATATGTTTTCATTACTAATTAGCATCCTTTCGTATCAGCTTGAAGAACTCCTTTCAGCATTTCTTTTAAGACAGGTCTGGTGGTGATGAATTCTCTCATCTTTGTTTCTAGAGGATAAGGTGGCAGCTTTTCTGTTTTAACACTTTGAGTATATTATTCCATTTTTTTTCCTGGCCTATAATTGTGCTCAGAAATCTGTTGGTAGCCTAATGGGATTTTCTTGTAGGTTACAATATTTTTTTCTCTTGCTTCTTTTAGAATCTTTGATTTTTGACAGTTTGCTAGAATGTGTCTCAGAGAAGAACATTTTGAACTGAAATAATGGGTTGATATATATCTTCATGATTTTTGGATTCCAAGTCTCTCCCCAGGTTTGGGAAGTTCTTGGCCTTCCATTCGTTCATTCATTCATTCATTGAATTATATTTGATTTACAATATTATATTAGTTTCAGGTATACAACATAGTGATTCAGTATTAAACTTTCTGTTCCCTTCTCCCTCTCTTTTCCTTCTGGATTTTCGGTGATTTGGATGTTGTTGTTGTTGTTAGCTTTATGGTATCTCTTAGATCATGTAGGTGTTATGCACTCTTTTCCTTTCATTGACTCTATCTCACTGGTTCTGTATTCTGTTTGGTCTCTTCTGATATTGGTGCTGTCTGTTGCATTTTTCATTTCATGTATTGAATTCTTCAGATCCAGAATTCCCCTATGACTCTTTTTATGATTTCTGTCTCTGTTAAATTTCACATTTGGATTGTGTTTTGTTTTCTTTATTTCATTGAATTGTTTTTCTGTATTTTCTTGTAGCTTATTGAGTTTGCTTAAATAGCTCATTTGAATTCTTTAATTAGTAAATATAGATGTCTGTGTCTTTGGGTTGGTTACTGGAAGATTATTGAAATCCTTTGGTGATTTTATGTTTCTTTGAGTTTTCAAGTTCCTTGGAATTTTGTGTTGTGGTTTTCATGTTGGTACAGTCACCTCCTTCACTTTTTTGCTAATTTCCTTCAGGGTAGAAATACATTTAAGTCAGTCCTGGTATAGATTCTGAGGCTTTCTTAGACCTTGTATAGATAGGCTATACCTGATCCATGCTTCTAGCGCTCTCTTGAGGCAGAATTCTTAAGCTTGTATGCATTCTCCTGATCCTGCAAAGCTGGGCCATGAAGTTTGGAAGTGATCCCGCTTTTCCATTTTTTTTGGAAGGAGTTGAGGGGTATGTTGTTAATTTGACTTTAAATGTTTGGTATTTACTAGTGAAGTCATTTGACCCTGGGGTTTTCTTTGTTGGGAAACTTTTGATTACTCACTCATTACTCGTTGTCCAGATTTCCTATTTCTTTATGATTCAGCTTTGAAGTGTTTCATGTTTCTAGGAACTTATCTTTTTTTCCAGGTTATCCAATTTGTGGACATTTAACTGTTTATATTAAATAACTACAGAGCAAATTATTTCTTTTTATTTCTATAGCATCAGTTGTAACGTTACCTCTTTCATTGCTGATGTTATTTGAGTCTTGTTAAAGGGTTTTCAGTTTTGTTGATCTTTTCAAACAACTAGCTCATTTCCTTTCATCCATTTTTCATATTGTATAACTTGAAGAGGTATATAATTCACAGGGTAACCACAAAGAAAAAACAATAGGACATGAATAAAAGGAACTGAGGTCATAAAAGTAGGGCCCTAATGCAATAGGCCTGTGGCCTTATTAGAAGAGGAATCTCTTTTTCTTTCTACCATATGAGAACACAGTGAGAAGGTAGCCACCTGCAAATCAGGAGGTGAGTCAATCACTAGGAATCTTAATCTTGTACTTGCCAACTTCCAGAGCTGTAAGAAATAAATTTGTCTTATTTAAGCCACCCATTTTGCTTTATTAATTTACAGTAGCCTGAACAGACTAATATAGCATCCAAAGATTACATCTCTGTTCACTTCAGTGTTCTGAGTCAGGCATATAGACTCAGTCCCTCAGTCAATCCCTCAGGTAGACCCACTGCAATGCTAGAACATTGCTACACATTCCATTCTTGCCTTTCCCTCACTAAGAAGAAGCTGAGAACTTTTTCCTGATTTGTTCTTGCATTGTGCTAAGTAGGGGGTGGGAGTCCTCTCAAATGTAAATGGAACAAATATTCTTACCTGCTTCATTGCAGCTCGTCTTGATTTTGCACTTGCCTGGCTTGCTACAGCTTCTTAACTGGTTTCTGGTATTATCATAAAGACAATTTAGTCTGTATATTGTTGTTAAGTCAGTGTCTCTGGGTGGGGGAATGACGGCCTAAGGCTTCTGATTCCTCTGTCTTGTTAATGTTATTCAGTTCTATGATTTTAGTGCAGCCTTATGAAAGTACCAACAGTATTTATTGAAGAGAGAGAAAAATCCATCTTAAAATTCATATTGAATTTCAAGGAGCCCTGAATAATTTTAAAAATCTGTTTTAAAAGGCAAGGTTTGTTTTTTTGTCTTGATTTGTCCTGATTTCAAAATTTAGTACAAAGCTACACTAATAAAAGTGGAATGTGAGTAGCATAAAGACAGCCATATTGTCCAATGGAATAAAATAGAGAAAAAAACCATTGTGTATATAGTCAAATGAGGCTCTGCAGGTGTGCCCAGATTGCTCATGGGATGGACAAATTTCTTCATCCACAGTTGCAAGTAAACCTGCACGTCCACATGCAAAGCAACGAAGCTGAATCCCTACCTTACTCCATATACAAAAGATAACTTATGATGGATTAAGTATGTAAATGTAAGACGTAAAACTATAAAACTGCTAGAGGAAAACTAGGTATAAAGCTTTATGACATTTGACTTGTTATTGATTTGTTGGATATGACATCAAAAGCAGAAGCAGTAAAAGCAAAAACATAAATGGGATTATATAAATTTCTACTTGTCAAAGGATACATTCAATAAGAGGGAAAACAACGGGAGAAATTATTTGAAAATTTGTATCTAAGAAAGTGTTAATAAAAAGGATTCTACAAGCCTCTTAGATAGCCTCATCCACCAGAGGGCAGACAGCAGAAGCAAGAAGAACTATAATCCTGCAGCCTTTGGAACAAAAACCACATTCACAGGAAGATAGACAAGATGAAAAGGCAGAGGGCTATGTACCAGATGAAGGAACAAGATAAAACCCCAGGAAGACAACTAAATGAGGTGGAGATAGGCAGCCTTTCAGAAAAAGAATTCAGAATAATGATAGTGAAGATGATCCAGGGCCTCGGAAAAAGAATGGAGGCAAAGATCGAGAAGATTCAAGAAATATTTAACAAAGACGTAGAAGAATTAAAGAACAAACAGAGATGAACAATACAATAACTGAAATGAAAAATATCCTAGAAGGAATCAATAGCAGAATAACTGAGGCAGAAGAACAGATAAGTGACTTGGAAGACAAAATGGTAGAATTCACTGCTGTGGAACAAAATAAAGAAAAAAGAATGAAAAGAAATGAAGACAGCCTAAGAGACCTCTGGGACAACATTAAACGCACTGACATTCACATTATAGGCGTCCAAGAAAGAAGAGAGAGAAAGGACCCACGAAGATATTTGAAGACATTATAGTCGAAAACTTCCCTAACATGGGAAAGGAAATAGCCACCCAAGTCCAGGAAACACAGAGAGTCCCATACAGGATAAACCCAAGGAGAAATACGCCGAGGGACATAGTAATCAAATTGGCAAAAATTAAAGACAGAAAAATTATTGAAAGCAGCAAGGGAAAAACAACAAATAACATACAAGGGAACTCCCATAAGGTTAACAGCTGATTTCTCAGCAGAAACTCTACAATCCAGAAGGGAATGGCATGACATGTTTAAAGTGATGAAAGGGAAGAACCTACAAGCAAGATTGCCTGGCAAGGATCTCGTTCAGATTTGATGGAGAAATCAAAAGCTTTACAGACAAGCAAAGCTAAGAGAATTCAGCACGACCAAACCAGCTCTACAACAAATGCTAAAGGAACTTCTCTAAGTGGGAAACACAAGAGAAGACAAGGACCTACAAAAACAAACCCAAAACAATTAAGAAAATGGTAACAGGAACATACACATATCGATAATTACCTTAAATGTGAATGGATTAAATGCTCCAACCAAAAGACACAGGCTTGCTGAATGGATACAAAAACAAGACCTATATATATGCTGTGTACAAGAGACCCACTTCAGTCCTAGGCACACATACAGACTGAAAGTGAGGGGATGGAAACAAATATTCCATGCAAATGGAAATCAGAAGAAAGCTGGAGTAGCTATACTCATATCAGGTAAAACAGACTTTAAAATAACGAATGTTAAAAGAGACAAGGAAGGACACTACAAAATGATCAAGGGATCAATCCAAGAAGAAGATATAACAATTATAAATATATATGCACCCAACGTAGGAGCACCTCAATACATAAGGCAACTGCTAACAGCTATAAAAGAGGAAATCGACAATAACACAATCATAGTGGGGGACTTTAACACCTCACACCAATGGACAGATCATGCAAACAGAAAATTAATAAGGAAACACAAGTTTTAAATGACACAATAGACCAAATAGATTTAATTGATATTTATAGGACATTCCATCAAAAACAGCAGATTACACTTCCTTCTCAAGTGTGCACGGAACATTCTCCAGGATAGATCACATCTTGGGTCACAAATCAAGCCTCAGTAAATTTAGAAAAATTGAAATCATATCAAACATCTTTTCTGACCACAGTGCTATGAGATTAGAAATCAATTACAGGAAAAAAAAGTCAAAAAAAAAGTCAAAAACACAAACACATGGAGGCTAAACAATACGTTCCTAAATAACCAAGAGATCACTGAAGAAATCAAAGAGGAAATCAGAAAATACGTAGAGACAAATGACAATGAAAACACGATGATCCAAAACCTATGGGATGCAGCAAAAGCAGTTCTAAGGGAAGTTTGTAGCAATACAACACTACCTCAAGAAACAACAAACATCTCAAATTAACAATCTAACCTTACACCTAAAGGAACTAGAGAAAGAAGAACAAAGATCAGAGCAGAAGTAAATGAAATAGAAACAAAGAAAACAATAGCAAAGATCAATAAAACTAAAAGCTGGTTCTTTGAGAAGATAAACAAAATTGATAAACCATTAGCCAGACTCATCAAGAAAAAGAGGGAGAGGAGTCAAATCAATAAAATTAGAAATGAAAAATGAGTAGTTACAACAGGCAATGCAGAAATACAAAGCATTCTAAGAGACTACTACAAGCAACTCTGTGCCAATAAAATGGACAACCTGGAAGGAATGGACAAATTCTTACAAAGGTATAACTTTCCAAGACTAAACCAGGAAGAAACAAAATATGAACAGACCAGTCACAAGTAATGAAATTGAAACGGTGATTTAAAATCTTCCAACAAACAAAAGTCCAGGACCAGATGCCTTCACAGGTGAATTCTGTCAAACATTTAGAGAAGAGCTAACACCCATCCTTCTCAAACTCTTCCAAAAAATTGCAGAGGAAGGAACACTCCCAAACTCGTTCTATGAGGCCACCATCACCCTGATACCAAAACCAAACAAAGATACTACAAAAAAAGAAAATTACAGACCAATATCACTGATGAATATAGATGCAAAAATCCTCAACAAAATACTAGCAAACAGAATCCAACAGCACATTAAAAGAATCATACACCATGATCAAATGGGATTTATCCGAGGGATGAAAGGATTCTTCAATATATGCAGATCAATCAATGTGGTACACCATATTAAGAGATTGAGGAAGAAAAACCATATGATCATCTCAATAGATGCAGAAAAAGCTTTTGACAAAATTCAATACCCATTTATGATAAAAACTCTCCAGAAAGTGGGCATAGAGGGAACCTACCTCAACATAATAAAGGCCATATATGACAAACCCACAGCAAACATCATTCTCAATGGTGAAAATACTGAAAGCATTTTCTCTAAGATCAAGAACATGATAAGGATGTCCACTCTCACCACTATTATTCAACATGGTGTTGGAAGTCCTAGCCATGGCAATCAGAGAAGAAAAAGAAATAAAAGGAATACAAATTGGAAAAGCTGAAGTAGAACTGTCACTGTTTGCAGATGACATGATACTATACATAGAGAATCCTAAAGATGCCACCAGAAAACTACTAGAGCTAATCAGTGAATTTGGTAATGTTGCAGGATTCAAAATTAATGCACAGAAATCTCTTGCTTGCATTCCTATACACTAATGATGAAAAATCTGAAAGAGAAATTAAGGAAACACTCCCATTTACCATTGCAACAAAAAGAATAAAATACCTAGAAATAAACGTACCTAGGGAGACAAAAGACCTGTATGCAGAAAATTATAAGACACTGATTAAAGAAATCAAAGATGATACAAACAGATAGAGAGATATACCATGTTCTTGGAATGGAAGAATCAATATTATGAAAATGACTGTACTACCCAAAGCAATCTACAGATTCAATGCAATCCCTATCAAATTACCAATGGCATTTTTTTTACAGAACTAGAACAAAAAGTCTTAAAATTTGTATGGAGACCATAAGAGCCCGAATGGCCAAAGCAGTCTTGAGGGAAAAAAACAGAGCTGGAGGAATCAGACTCCCTGACTTCAGACTATACTACAAAGCTACAGTAATCAAGACAATATGGTACTGGCACAAAAACAGAACTATAGATCAGTGGAACAGGATAGAAAACCTGGAGATAAACCCACGCACCTAATCTATGACAGAGGAGGCAAGGATATACAGTGGAGAAAAGACAGCCTCTTCAATAAGTGGTGCTGGGAAAACTGGACAGCTACATGTAAAAGAATGAAATTAGAACACTCCCTAACACCATACACAAAAATGAACTCAAAATGGATTGGAGACCTAAATGTAAGACCAGACACTATAAATCTCTTAGAGGAAAACATAGGAAGAACACTCTTTGACATGAATCACAGCAGGATCTTTTTTGATCAACCTCCTAGAGTGATGCAAATAAAAACAAAAATAAACAAGTGGGACCTAATGAAACTTAAAAAGTTTTTGCACAGCAAAGGAAACCATAAACAAGACGAAAGGGGAACCCTCAGAATGGGAGAAAATATTTGCAAATGAAGCAACTGACAGAGGATTAATCTCCACAATTTACAAGCAGCTCATGCAGCTCCGTAACAAAAAAACAAACAACCCAATCCAAAAATGGGCAGAAGACCTAAATAGACATTTCTCCAAAGAAGATATACAGATTGCCCACAAACACATGAAAGAATGCTCAACATCATTAATCATTAGAGAAATGCAAATCAAAACTATAATGAGCTATCATCTCACACCAGTTAGAATGGCCATCATCAAAAAATATACAAACAGTAAATGCTGGAGAGGGTGTGGAGAAAAGGGGAAGCCTCTTGCACTGTTGGTGGGAATGTAAATTGATACAGCCAGTATGGAGAACAGTATGGAGGTTCCTTAAAAAACTAAAAATAGAATTACCATATGACCCAGCAATCCCACTACTGGGCATATACCCAGAGAAAACCATAATTCAAAAAGGCACATGCACCCCAATATTCATTTCAGCACTATTTACAATAGCCAGGTCATGGAAGCAACCTAAATGCCCATCGACAGATGAATGGATAAAGAAGATGTGGTACATATATACAATGGAATATTACTCAGCCATTACAAGGAACGAAATTGAGTCATTTGTTGAGACGTGGATGGATCTAGAGACTGTCATACAGAGTGAAGTAAGTCAGAAAGAGAAAAACAAATATCGTATATTAACGCATGTATGTGGAACCTAGAAAAATGGTACAGATGAACTAGTTTGTAGGGCAGAAATTGAGACACGGTTGTGGAGAACAAAAGTATGGACACCAAGGTGGGAAAGCAGCGCAGGGGAGGAGGGTGGTAGTGGGATGAATTTGGAGACTGGGATTGACATGTATACACTAATATGTATAAAATGGATAAGTAATAAGGACCTGCTGTATAAAAAATAAAATAAAATAAAATTCAAAAATTCAAAGAAAAAAAGGCATTCTGTAGTTACCCTCATAGGATTGATTATGGTTTCTAAGTTGGTAGTGTGTGTGTGTTTGTGTGTTCATGTGTACACATGTGTGCTTGTTCAGGCCAGTTAGGGATGCTTCAGTGATGCACTCTAATTTTATTGTTCTGATTTTATAATATTGTTTACTGTTGTTTTTAAAAACCTTGATCATTTCCCCTTTATTTCTTGGTCTTTCCGTTTTTTTCTTTCCAAAAGTCTGTAGCTAAACTATTTTACTGTTCAAAACCAATAAAAAGTAAGATACAGTTCAGTTCAGGGCAACGAGACATTATTTTGACCACTTTTTTTCCCCTAAATTTACGTAGCTTTCCAGTGTGTCCAGCAGAAGAAACTTCCTGCTCCATGAGGTCTGCTTGGCCTCCATGATCCTTCTGCACACTTTATGCCTGTTCTCAGTAATTGCAAGCTCCTACTCCAGCGTTCTGTGCCAGCCTTTGTTTTGGGGCCTCCTCTTGCACATTATTGGCAATTTGCACTATTGCTTCTTCCTAATTTTCTTTGTGTTTATTTCTTCTCCTCAGATGGCTTATAGAGTCAAGGCATAAAACATTGGTCATTCGTACAATGACCCCGTAGGTTAGTCCCTGAAATAATCAAGGGTTACATGAATAAATAGTAGTGCTAAGTTTTAAGACACTGAACTCTTTAATCATTTCTTTAAATCACTGCGTTCAAAATATATATGATCTTCAAGTCCCAACAGTACAGAGTACAGACCTGTGTTGGCTTTGTGTACAACCTGCTGTCATAACCCACATCCTCAGACCTGGCCCCATCCCGAACATGATCACAATTTATTGGCCTGAGGACCCAGTTTGTGCTTGTGTGCATGAAATGCTACCAAGAGGCAATGTACTAGGGCTCTCCCACAGTTATAAAGTAAGCAAAATTGAAATGTTTGTGGTATTTTATAGTGTCAAATTACTACTCATTCAGGTTGGGAATGCAGGCAATGTTTCATCCCCTAGTGGAAATGGATGGAGGACTCTTTATCCCCATGAGAACTCACCATAATGACTCTGGTTCTGGGATGACTCTGGACCCTGTTTCTTCTCTCCCCATCAGTCACTGAGGTTCTGAGGCAGAGAGTTCATCATTAATGTCTACAAATTCCTAGGGCCCAGCTTCCAAGAGAAATTTGCACTGATCACTGATATTTGTACCCTGGTTCTTTTTAAAATGGAGTAGGTATTTTTAAAAATTGTGTAACAATTGATACTCCTATTGGCTTCCATAATGATGGGATTTTTTTCCCCTGTGATGTGTCTTTATATACAGTCTGTCATTAGTTTAATTCCTTCAAAATATTTTCATCTTTGTCTTGAATTAGGCCTTGGACTAAAATAGATTTTCATTTGAGAATTATTTCTGAAATTGTTCATTCACCTGTCCTATAAATGATACAGAACTAACAGTAATTTATCATTTCATCTTGGGTCAGTTATCATGCCTCAGTTTCCCTTTGTGTAGAATGGTTAGAAATTACATACCTTCTTGGTGAAATATTCCATGTAGGAGGTTTATCACATAGTACACACACTGTATTTTGCTTATTGTTAAATGAAACTACTCCAGAAACAAGTATGTGTACACAAGTTTAATCCCACTGTACATCTCTTCCTAGGCCTCTTCATGATGCAGTTGAGAGTGATTTCCTGGAGATTGTTCGCCTGCTTCTCTCCTATGGTGCTGACCCCACTTTGGCTACGTACTCCGGTAGAACCGTCATGAGTATGACTCACAGCAAAGTTATGGAAATGTTTCTGGCAGGTAGGTAACTTCAAAGAATAGGAAGAATAAACAAAGAATAAACTTCAAAGAATAAACAAAGTTTAACAAATGTTTTAAATTAAAAATTAGATGGTAATTTGCAACACTTCTAATTTCTCTAGATCCTCTCACTCACTGTTTTTTGTTCTAATTGATGTGAGGTGGTATCTTACTATAGTTTTTATTTGCTAATTTATGAAAATGTGCTTATTGGCCATTTATAGATCTTTGGAGAAATGTTTATTCAGGTTCTTTGCCCATTTTAAAATTAGATTATTTGTTTTTTGTTGACTTGCAGGAGTTCCTTATATATTCTGGCTATAAACCCCTATCAGACTTGCAGTATTTTCTCCCATTCTGTCGATTGTCTTTTCACTGTATTTTGTTTGATACACAGAAATTTTTTAGTTTGATGTAGTCAGATTTATCTGATTTTGCTCTTGTTGCCTGTGTTTTGGTGTCATATCCAAGAAATGTTTGTCAGATTCAATTTCCTGAACCTTTCCTCCTATGTTTTTATGGCATTAGGTCTTATTTATTATATCCATTTTGAGTTAATTTTTGCATTTGGTGTAAGGTAAGGGTCCAGCTTCATTCTTTTCCCAACATCATTTTTTTGTTGCTGTTGTTTTGGTTTTTTGGCCACACCACATGGCTCGTGGGATCTTAGTTCCCTGACCATGGATTGAATCGGGGCCACTGCAGTGAAATCACCAAGTCCTAACCACTGGACCGCCAGGGAGTTCCCCCAGCACGCTTTGTTGAAGAGACTGTCTTTCTCCACGTGTAGCCTTGGCACTCTTCTCAAAGATTATTTGACAGTGTATTGTCTTTATGCCAGTGCTATACTGTTTTGATTACTTTGTTTTGTGGTGTGTTTTGAAATCAGGGAGTGTGAGGCCACCAATTTTGTTCTTTTTCAAGATTACTTAGGCTATTCAGAATCCCTCGAGATTCCACGTGAATTTTAGGGTAGACTTTTCTATTTTTGCAAAAAAAAAGGCTGGGATTTTGAGAATGATTGCCTTGAATCTGTAGACTGCATTGGGTAGTATGGACATTTTAACAATAAAGTCTGCTTAATCTGTGAACATGGGCTATCTTTCCATTTATCTGAATCTTCTTAGATTCCTTTTAACTAAGTTTTGTAGATTTTAGTGTACAAGTCTTTGTCCCTTTGTTTTTTTTTTAACATCTTTATTCGAGTATAATTGCTTGTGTGTTAGCTTCTACTGTGTAACAGAGTGAATCAGCTATACATATACATATATCCCCATATCCCCTCCCTGTTGTGTCTCCCTCCCACCCTCCCTATCCCACCCCTGTAGGTGGTCACAAAGCACCAAGCTGATCTCCCTGTGCTATGCGGCTGCTTCCCTCTAGCTATCTATTTTACATTTGGTAGTGTACGTATGTCCATGCCACTCTCTCACTTCGTCCCAGCTTCCCCTTCCCACCCCGTGCCCTCAAGTCCATTCTCTACATCTCCGTCTTTATTCCTGTTCCGCCCCTAGGTTTTTCAGAACCATATTTTTTTTAGATGTCCCTTTGTTATTAAGTTTATTCTTAAGTATTTTTTCAATGCTACTGTGAGATTCTTTTATTTCCTTTTTGAATTGTTTATTGTTAGTATATAAAATTGCAACTCATTTTTGTATGTTGACTGTGTATCATGCAACTCTGCTGAAATCATTTATTACTTTTAACATTTTTTTAAAAAACCCTTTTATTTTGTCACCTCCCTAGATTACTTAAAGGACCTACAAGGTCACAATGATGATGAACTTGGTGGCCCTTGGGAGTTCTATGGAAGCTCTGTATGTGGTGAGAAACATTTTTTCTCCACATTTTTCTTTCAGTGGGAAGTGAATGAGTAACAGAATATTTCTCTCTGGTATGGGTGAGGGGATGATGGGTGATGGGTACTGTAAGCAGGGATCATTAGGAAATTATCTGTTTTTATTTAGAATTATTTCGTTATTGAGAGCTGAAATCTGATAGAGCCTACTGACTCCTTTCTTTCTTTTTACCTGCATTAGAACCAGATAAAAAGGCTGGATTTAATGTTTTGACAAATCCTCCAGGACCAGAGGACGAGGATGATGAGGATAAGGCTTTCAGCGATGTGTTTGAATTTGAATTTTCAGATAGTCCTCTTTTACCTTGTTATAACATCCAAGTGTCTGTTGCTCAGAGGTAAGGATGTATATATCATGTGGTTGAAAAATAGCTTGCAGTAGTTTTCTTGGTGAAGCAGGACCTAAAACCCCTTTTAAGCAGATGAGGGTGGGCGAATGATTTCTAATTCTCCATGAACCTCACTTAATGAAAATTTCTGGAAAAGATTAATTATACACAGTGGGGATCAGATTCATAGCACAGTATAAACTATCCTCAATAGAACACCACCAAGGCAAATAAGACCCTGGGCCCAAAGTGTTGAAGGTGTCATTCAGTGGAATTTCACAGAATACTTGCTCCCTTGGAGACTTCGGCCACGAAATGTTTGGGAAAGAGTCCTAGAAGCTCCCAACATAGGAGACTTCTTAGCCACATGGAGTGTGTAACAATGTATTGATAATCTGCCTTCTCTTGTAAGATTAGAAAAATCATTTATTCATGGGCTTTTATATATCGTATACACATAAGAGACTAATCCTTTGCTGTGTTAACAGAGGTACTTAATAAATAAAAGTATATATGCCATTAAAACAGTGAAATTTTATAGTAACAGAAAACATACAGTTGTGTTGCAGTGTGCATGTAAGGAATGTCACAATTTGCTTCTAAAAACCATCAATCCCGAAAGAGATGAAGGTTAAGGTGTGGCATGTGTAAAAAGAAATGTGGTGTAATGTGTATTTAAAATGTGTTCTATTGTGGGGGTAGGAGGAGGGATCAGAAAAGGTGTTTGTAATCAATCCTCTTGGGTTGGGATACAGACTTCCCTCAGTGAATATAGTGGAACACAGAGAGAGTTATAACTTGAATTGTGATTAGAGCTCAGTGAATAGGAATTAACCCGTTTCTGTTAGCAGTGAGAGCAGTGAAAAGCACATTTGATGAATTTCATTAAGATGTTCCTTCTGCTTTCTAAAAATCAGATGGTCTTCTCTAGATGTTCTCTTAAAACCAGATGAGTTCAGAGTTACTCATACTCGAAGTAAATACTTTCCCTTACTTTGATAAGAGAGCATTGGTCAATGATGGGTATGGTTAGAAAATTTTTGCCAGCAACTTGAACCACTTTCTTTTTTATTTTGTAGGCCACGAAACTGGTTATTGCTTTCAGATGTGCTTAAAAAACTGAAAATGTCATCCTGTGTATTCCGCTGCAATTTTCCAAATATTGAAATTGTCACAGTCACAGAGTCAGAGTTTTACAGGCAGGTTTCTGCAAGTCTCTTGTTCTCTTGCCCCAAAGACCTGGAAGCCTTTAATCCTGAAAGCAAAGAGCTACTAGATTTGGTTGAATTAACAAATGAGCTTAAGACTCTGCTTGGCTCCTCTGTGGAGTGGTTAAATCCCAGTGATGTGGCCCTGGAAGACCACTGAGCAGTTTAGTTTCACTGTATACAAAATGTGTTGTTGTGTTAATCCCGTGCATTATTGTTTAAATACAACTTTGTCTGTAAAGAAGGGACATTATTACATATGAAAATATATATCTGCTTTATCTAAAACATGATTTGGAAAACGTACAAGCTTGTCTTTCTTTTTAGTTTTTATGAAATTGAAGTGTTTTGCCTTTAAATGTACACAGGGTTTTTTGAAATAAGTTTGTTTTACATGGAACGTTTTTCTTTTTCCTTTTTAAGGAGAAAACAAATTATAGCAGATCTTCATTCATTGACTTTTTTTCATATAAAGCCCCAATGACAGAGGCAGTTAAGAGAGATCACCAAAATTGAGAAGGTGTTTGGGAAAACAACTTTTTGTTTTGTTTAGAGACTATATGCTAATGCCCAGGTCTATGCTATTGAATATAAGTCAATTTAAAACCACATCTGTACACAACAACTAATTGTATGAACTCCATATCATAACTTAAAAGTTATGAAATTAGTTTTCTTGCCTTAACTGGATTGTTTATGTATTCTATTGTCTTATTTAAGGAAGACTTCGAGCTCTATTTCTATCTACTATATAGATCTAATATTGAAAATTATTATTGTAAGTTGAAGTTTGCTTAAAAATGTATATAAACTGAAGTTTTTTATTTTTATTTTTATTTTTGGCTGTGTTGGGTCTTTGTTTCTGTGCGAGGGCTTTTTCTAGTTGCGGCAAGCGGGGGCCACTCTTCATCGTGGTGCGCGGGCCTCTCACTATCGCGGCCTCTCTTGTTGCGGAGCACAGGCTCCAGATGCGCAGGCTCAGTAGTTGTGGCTCACAGGCCCAGCTGCTCCGCAGCACGTGGGATCTTCCCAGACCAGGGCTCGAACCCGTGTCCTGTGCTTTGGCAGGCAGACTCTCAACCACTGCGCCACCAGGGAAGCACTAAACTGAAGTTTTTTGAATTGTGTTCTTAACGTGTATTTTAATTTTATAAGTAAATTCTGTGCCTTTTTAACAATTTTACAGAAATGTTCTGAAAGGCAATAAAACTGTTGAGGAAGTGAGAGAATTGTATTCCTAAATTCCTATTGTGTTCCTAAAATAAATGGTTTTTACTCCTATTTAAAAAAATGTTGGTGATCAAATTTTTATAGTTATATTTATATCAATTTGTAGTCTCTATACACCAAAGCAAACTGGAGATTTCAGAGGCATTATACTCTGAATATGTCCTACACTCCTGTGCTATAATCTCAACTCCTAGGAGTGTCTGTGTGTATATGTATACATTCATTCACAGATATAAACATACAGAAACATATGTTATTTACATACATTTTATTTAGTTATTCCAGTTTTTTAATTGAGGCAAAATACACATACCATCAAATTTACTAGCTTAATTATTTTTAAATGTGCAGTTTGTTAAATGTAGAGTGGTACTAAATACATTCATATTATTGTGCTACTGCCACTATCATACATTTCTTATTACACTTTTCATCTTGTAAAACTGAAACTCTACCCATTAAACAATAACCCTCCTGTACCCCTTTCTCTTCCTTGTTAACCACTAAATTCTATTCTTTGTCTCTGTGATTTTGACGATTCTCAGTACATCATAAAGAGGTGTCGTACAGTATTTGTGACTTACTTATTTCACTTAACTTAATGTTTTCAAGGTTCATCAATGTTGTCACATATGTCAGAATTTCATTTTTGAGGCTGAATAATATTTCATAGTATGTGTATATCACATCTTGCTTATCCATTCATCAGTTGATGGAACTTGGGCTGCTTCTCTGTTTAGCTATTTTGAATAATGTTTCTGTGATCATGGGTATAAAAATAATTCTTCAAGACCCCTTATATTCTTTTAGGTATGTACACAGAAGTTGAATTACTGGTTTATACTTTAATACTGTCTTTAATTTTTTTCAGGAACTGCCAGTGTTTCTCATAGTGGCTGTAACCAATCATGAACAAAGGTTCCAGTTTCCACGTTCTCACAAGCACTTGTTATTGCAGAAAATTTTTTCATTTTTGTTAGTTCAGTTTGCCTATTTTTTCTTTTGTTGTCTGTGCTTTTGAGGTTATAGCTAAGAAATCATTTGTTAAATCTAATAATGTTGTGAAGGTTTTGCTCAGTTTTCTTCTAAGAGCTTTATAGTTTCAGCTCGTATATGCAGGTGTTTGATCCATTCTGAGTTAGCTTTTGTGTATGGTGTCAGTTATTAGTCCAGCTTCATTTTTTGCATTTGGATATATCCAGTTTTTCCAGCATCATTTGTTGAATTCTTAATTAAATGGTCTTGGCATCCTGTAGAAAACCGTGTATGTGAGGGTTTATTTCTGAGCATTTGTTTTGCCCCATTGATCTTAATGTCTGCATGCCAGTATCATTCATCTTGATTACTGCACCTTTGTAGTAATATTTGAAGTTAGGAAGTGTTTTGTTCTTTCTCAAGGTTATTTTGGCTACTCAGGATCCCATGCAATTCCATATGAATTTTAGGATAGGTTTTTCTATTTCTGTAAAAAATGTCATTGGTGTTTTGATAGGGATTTCATTGAATCTGTATATTGCCTTGGATAGTACGCTCATCTTAACAATATTCTTCCAATTCATGAGGACAGAATATTCCTTAAGTCTTCCAGCATGTTCTGTAGTTTTCACTGTACAGTTCTTTTACTTCCTTGCTTAAGTATATTTCTATGTATTTTATTCTTTCTGATGCTGTTGTAAATGGAGCTTTTTCTTATTTTCTTTTTGTATTTTTTGTTAGTGTATAGAAATGCATTATTTTTGTATTGATGACTTGGTAACCTCATATTTGCTGAATTTATTGTTAGGTCCAGTAGTCTTTTTGGTAGAATCTTTAGGGTTTTCTACATATAAAGTCAGATCTGCTAACAGAGATAATTTAACTTCTTCCTCTCCAATTTGAATACTTCTGATTGTTTTTCTAGCTTAAGTATTCTTGCTAGCATTGAATAACAGTGATGAGACTGGGCATCTTTGTCTTGTTCCTGCAGTTAGGGGGTTAGTGATCAGGCTTTCACCACTATGATGTTCACTGTGGTATTTTCATACACAGCTGTTATTATGTTGAGGTAGTTTACTTCTGTTTCTTTTCTGTTGAGTTTTTGTAATGAATGTGTGCTGAGTTTTGTTAAATGCTTTTTCTTTATCAATTTAGATGATTATATGCCATTTTCTTCATTTTTAAAAATATATTACACTGATTTCCAGTTGAAAATTTGCCTTCCAGGAATAACTCCCACTGAATCCTTTTAATATGCTGCTGAATTCACTTTGCTAGTATTTTGTTGAGGATGTTTGTTTGCATTCATAAGAAATATGTGTCTGTAGTTTTCTTAGGGTGTCTTGGTTTGGTTTTGGTATCAGGGTGATGGCACCCCTATAGACTGTGCGCAGAAGTGTTCCCACCTTTTCAGTATTTTTGGATATGTTGGGAAGTATTGGGATTAGTTCTTTAAATATTTTGTGGAATTTAGTAATGAAGCCTCAGGTCCAGAACTTTTCTTTGTGGGGGGATTTTTGATTACTGACTTCATGTCCATATAAGGTCTATTTAGATTTTGTATAGTATTGGTTAGTTTTCTGTTCCTAGAAATTTGTCTATTTCATTTAGGTAGCCAGTGTGTTGGTGTACAGTTGTTCATAGTACTGTCTTATAATCCTTTTTATTTCTGTAGATTCAGTAAGAATGTATGTCCCCACTTCATTTCTGATTTTACTAATTTTAGTTTTCTTGTTTTTCCTATTATTTTAAAAATGGTTTATATCCACTTTTTGTTTTCTACATGATTTGAGACTAATACAGCTTTTTAAAAAACAATTAGTCTAGAAGCTAATGTAACTGTATTTTTTGTTTGTACCTAAACATTTTGTTCTACATAATATGAGAGGAAGGCATTTAAAAGAATATTAGTTTATGTTTTTATGCACAGAGTGAAATAAAAATGTAATTTCATGATATCAAAACTTGAAAGGGGTAGGGATGGAACTACAAAACTATAGAGTTATTCTATGTTATTGAAGTTAAGCTGGTATAAATTTAAATTAGAGTGTTATATCTCTAGGATGTTAAATGACCTCTCCATGATAAAATATAGAGCGTACAAAGGAAATGAGAAGGAATTTCAACATTTCACTGCAAAAAATCCATCTAAACACAAAAGAAGACAGTAATGTAGGAAAGGGGGGACAAAAAACTATAAAACATAAGGAACATAAATAGCAGAATGACCAAAATAAGTCCCTTCTTATCAGTAATTACTTTTATTTTTTAAATTTTAATTTAATTCTTTAAATTGAAGTATAGTTGATGAGTAACTACTTTTACAATGTAAGTAGATTAAATTCTTATCAAGGGACAGATGAGCAGAATGAGTTAAACAAAAACATAATATAACTATATGCTTTCTACAAGAAATTCATTTTAGATCTAAAACACAAAAATGAACAGTGAGAGCATGGATTATTCAGCCATGAGAAAAAATGAAATCTTGCCATTTGTGACAACACAGAAGAACCTTGTGGGCAGTAAGATAGAGACAACTGCTGTATGATCTCACTTTTACATGGAATCTCAAAAAGCCGAACTTGTAAAGATGAGTAAAATGATGGTTTCCAGGAGCTAGAGGATGGAGAAGTTGAGATGTTGTTGAAAGGTACAGACTTGCAACTGGTAGATAACAGATAACAATAACAAGCAACACAGATAGCAGTAACAAACAATAATACTGTATTATAAACTTCAGAGTTCCTAAGACACCAGATCTTAATTGTATGCTATATATTGTAATATATAAATGCATTAAATTAGCCATAGAATGACTCATACACCTTAAACTTTACAATATATGTCAATTATATCTCAGTTTATAAAAAGATAATTATAAGAGTGCTTATAATGCTCATCACCTGTTTCTGTGAAAAGAAATATTCAAGGAGTGGCTATAACAGCCATTCTGTACACGTAGAGAAGTGTTTAAGAACACATAGAATAAAGATGATTATAAGAGAAAAAAAGTAAAAGGGTGGAAAAAAATACTCTATGGAAATACTAACCAAAAGAGAGCAGGCATGAGTTTATTATCAGACAAAATAAATGTTAAAACAAGGTTACAGGAGACAAAGGAGGACTGTTATGTTAATAAAAGATTCAATACAGCAGTAAGCTATAATAATTAAAAATACTGGTGTACTGAACAACGACTACCAAAATATATGAAGCAAAAATTGACAGAAAGGAAGGTAGAAATAGTTCTGCAATACTACTAATAGTTGGAGAGTTAAATATCCCACTTAGAGTACTGGATAGAACATCCAGCCAGGATAAGTAAGAAAATAGATAACTTTACCAAGACAATAAACCAACTAAATCTAACACATATGCAAAACACTCTACCCAGCAACAAGAGCTTTTTTTTCTTTTTCTTTCTTTCTCTTTTTCTCTCTCTCTTTTTTCTTTTTTTTTTTTGCAAAAGCTTGTAAGTTTGATTAGGTCCCGTTTGTTTATTTTTGCTTTTGTTTGTATTGTCTTGGGAGACTGACCTAAGAAAACAATGGTATGATTTATGTCAAAGAATGTTTTGCCTATGTTCTCTTCTAGGAGTTTTATGGGGTCATGTCTTATGTTTAAGGCTTTAATCCTTTTTTAAAATATTTATTTATTTATTTTTGGCTGCGTTGGGCCTTTGTTGCTGCGCGCAGGCTTTCTCTAGTTGCAGCAAGAGCTGCTTTTTGTTGCAGTGCGTCGGCTTCTCATTGCAGTGGCTTCTCTTGTTGCAGAACACAGGCTCTAGGCGCACGGGCTGAGTAGTTGTGGCTCACGGGCTCTGGAGTGCAGGCTCAGTAGTTGTGGTGCACAGACTTAGTTGCTCCGTGGCATTTGGAATCTTCCCAGACCAGGGCTTGAACCCGTGTTCCCTGCATTGGCAGGTGGATTCTTAACCACTGCACTACCAGGGAAGTCCCCCTTTAATCCATTTTGAGTTTATTTTTGTGTATTTTGTTAGGGAGTGTTCTAATTTCATTCTTTTACATATAGCTTTCCCATTTTCCCAGCACCATTTATTGAAGGGACTGTCTTTTCTCTATCATATATTTTTGCCTCTTTTGTAGAAGATTAATTGACCATAGATGTGTGGGAAGAGAGCTGTTCTAAGAAGCTATATTGCTAGTGTCAGAAGAAAGGTCCAGGAGGCACTCCCATTTTTCAGAAGGTATGGTTAATGTGTAATGCAGGTACACACAGCACATTAGGGAGAGAGCAAGGATGTCCAAATGGACACAGAACTTTATGTTTAAATTCTCTTGTCCTGCCTTAAAATATAAAGTTTATTTCATCAGTAACTTTAAAGTGTACAGTTCAGTGCGTTTAATTATATTTACAGGATTGTGCAACCATCACCAATATCTCATTCCAGAATATATTTTATTACCCAAAAAAGAGAGCTGCACCTAATGTCTTTCTCTGACTTGTTTCACTTAGCATAATACTCTCTAGGCCAATGTATTTTATTGAAAATGGCAACATTTCAGTCTTTTTTATGGCCAAGTAATATTGTATTGTATATGTTATATATACCACATGTTTTTTTTTTTTTAATCTTTATTGGAGTATAATTGCTTTACAATGGTGTGTTTCTACTTTATAACAAAGTGAATCAGTTTTACATATACATATGTTACCATACCTCTTCCCTCTTGCATCTCCCTCCCTCCCACCCTCCCTATCCCACCCTTCTAGGTGGTCACAAAGCACAGAGCTGATCTCCCTGTGCTGTGCGGCTGCTTCCCACTAGCTAGCTATTTTACATTTGGTAGTGTATATATGTCCATGCCACTCTCTCACCCTGTCACATCTTACCCCTCCCCCTCCCCATATCCTCAAGTCCATTCTCTAGTAGGTCTGCGTCTTTATTCCCATCTTGCCACTAGGTTCTTCATGAACTTTTTTTTTTTCCCTTAGATTCCATATATATGTGTTAGCATACTGTATTTGTTTTTCTCTTTCGGACTTACTTCACTCTGTATGACAGACTCTAACTCCATCCACCTCACTACAAATACCTCCATTTCATTTCGTTTTATGGCTGAGTAATATTCCATTGTATATATGTGCCACATCTTCTTTATCCATTCATCCGATGATGGACGTTTAGGTTGCTTCCATGTCCTGGCTATTGTAAATAGAGCTGCAATGAACATTTTGGTACATGACTCTTTTTGAATTATGGTTTTCTCAGGGTATATGCCCAGTAGTGGGATTGCTGGGTCATATGGTAGTTCTATTTTTAGTTTTTTAAGGAACCTCCGTACTGTTCTCCATAGTGGCTGTATCAATTTATATTCCCACCCACAGTGCAAGAGTGTTCCCTTTTCTCCACACCCTCTGCAGCATTTATTGTTTCTAGATTTTTTGATGATGGCCATTCTGACCGGTGTGAGATGATATCTCATTGTAGTTTTGATTTGCATTTCTCTAATGATTAATGATGTTGAGCATGTTTTCCTGTGTTTGTGGGCAATCTGTATATCTTCTTTGGAGGAATGTCTATTTAGGTCTTCTGCCCATTTTTGGATTGGGTTGTTTGTTTTTTTGTTATTGAGCTGCATGAGCTGCTTGTAAATCTTGGAGAATAATCCTTTGTCAGTTGCTTCATTTGCAAATATTATCTCCCATTCTGAGGGTTGTCTTTTGGTCTTGTTTATGGTTTCCTTTGCTGTGCAAAAGCTTTTAAGTTTCATAGGTCCCATTTGTTTATTTTTGTTTTTATTTCCATTTCTCTAGGAGCTGGGTCAAAAAGGATCTTGCTGTGATTTATGTCATACAGTGTTCTGCCTATGTTTTCCTCTAAGAGTTTGATAGTGTCTGGCCTTACATTTAGGTCTTTAATCCATTTTGAGTTTATTTTTGTGTATGGTGTTAGGGAGTGTTCTAATTTCATACTTTACATGTACCTGTCCAGTTTTCCCAGCACCACTTATTGAAGAGGCTGTCTTTTCTCCACTGTATATGCTTGCCTCCTTTGTCAAAGATAAGGTGACCATATGTGCGTGGGCTTATCTCTGGGCTTTCTATCCTGTTCCATTGATCTATGTTTCTGTTTTTGTGCCAGTACCATACTGTCTTGATTACTGTAGCTTTGTAGTATAGTCAGAAGTCAAGGAGCCTGATTCCTCCAGCTCCATTTTTCGTTCTCAAGATTGCTTTGGCTATTCGGGGTCTTTTGTGTTTCCATACAAATTGTGAAATTTTTTGGTCTAGTTCTGTGAAAAAGACCAGTGGTGGTTTTCTCGGGATTGCATTGAATCTGTAGATTGCTTTGGGTAGTAGAGTCATTTTCACAATGTTGATTCGTCCAATCCAAGAACATGGTATATCTCTCCATCTATTTGCATCATCTTTAATTTCTTTCATCAGTGTCTTATAATTTTCTGCATACAGGTCTTTTGTCTCCTTAGGTAGGTTTCTTCCTAGATATTTTATTCTTTTTGTTGCAGTGGTAAATGGGAGTGTTTTCTTAATTTCACTTTCAGATTTTTTGTCATTAGTGTATAGGAATGCAAGAGATTTTGGTGCATTAATTTTGTATCCTGCTACTTTACCAGATTTATTGATTAGCTCTAGTAGTGTTCTGGTAGCATCTTTAGGATACTCTATGTATAGTATCATGTCATCTGCAAACAGTGACAGCTTTACTTCTTCTTTTCCGATTTGGATTCCTTTTATTTCTTTTTCTTCTCTGATTGCTGTGGCTAACACTTCCAAAACTATGTTGAATAATAGTGGTGAGAGTGGGCAACCCTGTCTTGTTCCTGATCTTAGTGGAACTGGTTTCAGTTTTTCACCATTGAGGACAATGTTGGCTGTGGGTTTGTCATATATGGCCTTTATTATGTTGAGGAAAGTTCCCTCTGTGCCTACTTTCTGCAGGGCTTTTATCATAAATGGGTGTTGAATTTTGTCAAAAGCTTTCTCTGCATCTATTGAGATGATCATATGCTTTTTTCCATCAATTTGTTAATATGGTGTATCACGTTGATTGATTTGCGTATATTGAAGAATCCTTGCATTCCTGGAATAAACCCCACTTGATCATGGTGTATGATCCTTTTCATTTTCTGTTGGATTCTGTTTGCCAGTATTTTGTTGAGGATTTTTGCATCTATGTTCATCAGTGATATTGACCTGTAGTTTTCTTTCTTTGTGACATCTTTGTCTGGTTTTGGTATCAAGGTGATGGTGGCCTCGTAGAATGCGTTGGGGAGTGTTCCTCCCTCTGCAATATTTTGGAAGAGTTTGAGAAGGATAGATGTTAGCTCTTCTCTAAATGTTTGATAGAATTAGCCTGTGAAGCCATCTGGTCCTGGGCTTTTGTTTGTTGGAAGATTTTTAATCACAGTTTCAATTTCAGTGCTTGTGATTGGTCTGTTCATATTTTCTGTTTCTTCCTGGTTCAGTCTCGGCAGGTTGTGCATTTCTAAGAATCTGTCCATTTCTTCCAGGTTGTCCATTTTATTGTCATAGTTGCTCTCATGATCCCTTGTATTTCTGCAGTGTCAGTGGTTACTTCTCCTTTTTGATTTCTAAGTGTATTGATTTGAGTCTTCTCCCTTTTTTTCTTGATGAGTCTGGCTAATGGTTTATCAATTTTGTTTCTCTTCTCAAAGAACCAGCTTTTAGTTTTATTGATCTTTGCTATTGTTTCCTTCATTTCTTTTTCATTTATTTCTGATCTAATCTTTATGATTTCTTTTCTTCTGCCAACTTTGAGGTGTTTTTGTTCTTCTTTCTCTAATTGCTTTAGGTGCAAGGTTTGGTTATTTGAGATGTTTCCTGTTTCTTAAGGTAGGATTGTATTGCTATAAACTTCCCTCATAGAACTGCTTTTGCTGCATCCCATAGGTTTTGGGTCGTCATGTTTTCATTGTTACTTGTTTCTAGGTATTTTTTGATTTCCACTTTTATTTTTTCAGTGATCTCTTGGTTATTAAGTAGTGTATTGTTTAGCTTCCATGTGTTTGTATTTTTTACAGATCTTTTCCTGTAATTGATATCTAGTCTCATAGCGTTGTGGTCGGAAAGGATACTTGATACGATTTCAAATTTCTCAAATTTACCAAGGCTTGATTTGTGACCCAAGATATGATCTATCCTGGAGAATGTTCCATGAGCACTTGAGAAAAATGTGTATTCTGTGTTTTTGGGTGGAATGTCCTATGAATATCAATTAAGTCCATCTTGTTTAATGTATCATTTAAGGCTTGTGTTTCCTTATTTATTTTCATTTTGTATGATCTGTCCATTGGTGATTGTGGGGTGTTAAAGTCCCCTACTATGATTGTGTTACTGTCGATTTCCCCTTTTATGGCTGTTAGTATGTGCCTTATGTATTGAGGTGCACCTAAGTTGGGTGCATAAATATTTACGATTGTTGTATTTTCTTCTTGGATCGATATGTAGTGTCCTTCTTTGTCTGTTGTAATAGTCTTTATTTTAAAGTCTATTTCGTCTGATATGAGAATTGCTACTCCAGCTTTCTTTTGATTTCCATTTTCATGGAATATGCTTTTCCATCCCCTCACTTTCAGTCTGTATGTGTCCCTAGGTCTGAAGTGGGTCTATTGTAGACAGCATATATACGGGTCTGTTTTTGTATCCATTCAGCCTGTCTGTGTCTTTTGGGGAGAGCATTTAATCCATTTACATTTAAGGTTATTATTGATATGAATGTTCCTATACCGATTTTCTTAATTGTTTTGGTTTGTTATTGTAGGTCTTTTCCTTTTCTTGTGTTTCTTGCTTACAGAAGTTCCTTTAATATTTGTTGTAAAGCTGGTTTGGTGGTGCTGAACTCTCTCAGCTTTTGCTTGTTTGTAAAGGTTTTAACTTCTCCATCAAATCTGAATGAGATCCTTGCTGTGTAGAGTAATCTTGGTTGTAGGTTTTTTTCCTTCATCACTTTAAATATGTCCTGTCACTCCCTTCTGGCTTGCAGAGTTTCTGTTGAAAGATCAGCTGTTAACCTTATGGGGATTCCCTTGTGTGTTATTTGTTGTTTTTCCCTTGCTGCTTTTAATATGTTTTCTTTATATTTAATTTTTGATAGTTTGATTAATATGTGTCTTGGCATGTTTCTCCTTGGATTTATCCTGTATGGGACTCTGTGTGCTTCCAGGACTTGATTAACTATTTCCTTTCCCATATTAGGGAAGTTTTCAACTATAAACTCTTCAAATATTTTCTCCGTCCCTTTCTTTTTCTTTTCTTCTTCTGGGACCCCTATAATTCGAATGTTGATGCGTTTAATGTTGTCCCAGAGGTCTCTGAGACTGTCCTCAATTCTTTTCATTCTTTTTTCTTTATTCTGCTCTGCAGTAGTTTTTCCACTATTTTATCTTCCAGGTCACTTATCCGTTCTTCTGCCTCAGTTATTCTGCTATTGATCCCTTCTAGAGTAATTTTAATTTCATTTATTGTGTTGTTCATCATTGCTTTTATCCTCTTTAGTTCTTCTAGGTCCTTGTTAAATGTTTCTGTTATTTTCTCCATTCTATTTCCAAAATTTTGCATCATCTTTACTATCATTACTCTGAGTTCTTTTTCAGGTAGACTGCCTATTTCCTCTTCATTTGTTAGGTCTGGTGTGTTTTGACCTTGCTCCTTCATCTGCTGTGTGTTTTTCTGTCTTCTCATTTTGCTTATCTTACTGTGTATGGGGTCTCCTTTTTGCAGGCTGCAGGTTCGTAGTTCCCGTTGTTTTTGGTGTTTGCCCCCAGTGGGTAAGGTTGGTTCAGTGGGTTGTGTAGGCTTCCTGGTGGAGGGGACTAGTGCCTGTGTTCTGGTGGATGAGGCTGGATCTTGTCTTTCTGGTGGGCACGTCCACGTCTGGTGGTGTGTTTTGGGGTGTCTGTGGCCTTATTATGATTTTAGGCAGCCTTTCTGCTAATGGATGGTGCTGTGTTCCTGTCTTGCTAGTTGTTTGGCATAGGGTGTCCAGCACTGCAGCTTGCTGGTTGTTGAGTGAAGCTGGGTCTTGATGTTGAGATGGAGATCTCTGCGAGATTTTCGCCATTTGGTATTATGTGGAGCTGGGAGGTCTCTTGTGGACCAGTCTCCTGAAGTTGGCTCTCCAACCTCAGAGACACAGCCCTGATGCCTGGTTGGAGCACCAAGAGCCTTTCATCCACACGGCTAAGCATAAAAGGGAGAAAAAATAGAAAGAAAGAGGATAAAATAAAATAAAATCCAATAAAGTAGGATAAAATAAAGTTATTAAAATAAAACATAATTATTATGAAACAATTTTAAAAAGAAAAAAAAGAAAAAAAGAATGGACAGACAGAATCCTAGGACAAATGGTGAAAGCAAAGCTATACAGACAAAATCTCACACCGAAGCATAAACATACACACTCACAAAAAGAGGAAAAGGGGGAAAAATAATGTATCTTGTTCCCAAAGTCCACTATCTCAATTTGGGATGATTCGTTGTCATTCAGATATTTGTTGAATTCAGATGCAGGCACATCAAGTTGATAGTGGAGCTTTAATCCACTGCTTCTGAGGCTGCTGGGAGAGATTTCCCTTTCTCTTCTTTGTTTGCCCAGCTCCTGGGGTTCAGCTTTTGGATATGGACCCGCCTCTGGGTGTAGGTCGCCCGAGGGCGTGTGTTCTTCGCTCAGACAGTACGGGGATAAAGGAGCAGCTGATTCGGGGGCTCTGGCTCACTCAGGCTGGGAGGAGTGAGGGGTACAGACGCAGGGCAAGCCTTCGGCGGCAGAGGCTGGCGTGACGTTGCACCAGCCTGATGCGCGCCGTGCGTTCTCCCAGGGAAGTTGTCCGTGGATCGCGGGACCCTGGCAGTGGCAGGCTGCACAGGCTACCAGGAGGGGCAGTGTGGATAGTGACCTGTGTTTGCTCACAGGCTTCTTGGTGGCGGCAGCAGCAGCCTTAGCGTCTCATGCCCGTCTCTGGGGTCCGCGCTGATAGCTGCGGCTCGTGCCCGTCTCTGGAGCTCCTTTAAGCAGCGCTCTTAATCGCCTCTCCTTGCGCACCAGGAAAGAAAGGGAAGAAAAAGTCTCTTGCCTCTTCAGCAGCTCCAGACTTTTTCCCAGACTCCCTCTCGGCTAGCCATGGCGCACTAGCCCTTTCAGGCTGTGTTCACGCCGCCAACCGCAGTCCTCTCCCTGCGATCCGAGCAAAGCCCTAGCCTCAGCTCCCAGCCCCCGCCCGCCCAGGCGGGTGAGCAGACAACCTCTTGGGCTGGTGAGTGCTGGTCGACACTGATCCTCCGTGTGGGAATCTCTCCGCTTTGCCCTCCGCACCCCTGTGGCTGCGCTCTCCTCTGTGGCTCCCAAGCTTCTCCCTCTGCCACCCACAGTCTCCGCCCGCGAAGGGGCTCCTAGTGTGTGGACACCTTTCCTCCTTTACAGCTCCCTCCCACTGGTGCAGGTCTCGTCCCTATTCTTTTGTCTCTGTGTTTTCTTTTTTCTTTTGCCCTACCCAGGTACGTGGGGAGTGTCTTGCCTTTTGGGAGGTCTGAGGTCTTCTGCCAGCGTTCAGTGGGTGTTCTGTAGGAGCAGTTCTGCGTGTAGATGTATTTCTGATGTGTCTGTGGGGAGGAAGGTGATCTCCACGTCTTACTCCTCTGCCATCTTCTCGTCTCTGAGGTTATCACTTTTGAGGCATGCTGGTACTACTGCATCCTGGTGTCCTATGGAGGAAATCAACTAATAAAGGGGGAAAATCTTCAAGATATCTTCAAATATCCTTAAGATATGCAGGAAATTGACTGCATAATCAAAGCCGATACAGAAACTGCATTTATGGAACATACATTCTTGCCTGAAAGACAAAGCAATAAAATGGACATCTGTCGAATCCCACGACAGTGTGGCTTGCCTTCCTCTGCAGCGAAGGAGCCCTGTGTTCAAATCCTAGCATGATCATTAATTGGTTTTGGGAAGGTGGATAAGATTCTTAAATTCTCTAAGTATCAGCTTTCTCATAAAAAAACAAAAAAACGAGGCTATTAATATTGCTTCCATAAGAGGGTTGCTTTGAGAATTGAATCAAACGGCATATTCAGAATGCCTAGCAGAGAACCGGGCACATATTTAACTGTTTAGTAAATTGTAGTTATTATTATTAAGATGGCTCGCTGCTCTATGAACCTGAAAATTCAGGAGCAGCAGTTTATTTGGAACAAAATTAGTGTAGAATTCTGATGAGCTGTGGAGAAAAGTAACGAATCACAATATTTGTGACGTAGAGAGTTGCCTCTCTTTGAAAATGGGGCAGTTTTTTTTAAAAAATTTCATCCTAAGGGACCCAGGCCCAAGGGGTTAGAGGAAGCATGACAAGGATTGAGGTGTCTTATTGGAAACCAGATGTGGACACATCTGGAGAAAAGAGATCATCCAGAGCAATGCTCAGGTAGGTTATTAATCAGACAAATTAGAACGGACCCTGCAGGCAAAGTTACTGATGCTCCCAAGTCATTAATGATTTTTGGAATCCCACGAAGACTTTAGGAACTGTGGAATCACCAACCTTGGTATATGTTAAATAATCACAATGATAAAAATAATTATCCATTAGGGGAAATGCAGAAAATGTAGACAAGTGAAAACAAGAAGAAAAAAACCCTACAAATATCTTTTTTCAGAGCATCAACATTATGGTGTATTGTCTCCCAATCTTTATTCTTCTTGACATTTAAAGGAGAGCCACAAACTAGATTGGAAATTATTTCACAGAAACAGGACACTTTTTTTTCCCCCTGAAAACAAAACAGGTGTTATTTCATTGTCTCTGACAGAGAAAGCTGAAAAATGAATCTCAGACTCCAAAAAAAGCATTTCAGTAAAATATCAGAGTTACCGTTTGCGCCCTTAAAATTGCTGTAATAGACCTCGGCATTTTTGAATCTTTGTTCTACTAAAAGGTGAGAGGAAAATGTGCACAGGTGTCTGACATAAGCAAGATGGTATTAAACGACCCTATATTAGTGGCTTGGAAATATGCTGATGAAAGAGAACTAACACAATACCTTGACTAAAAAAGAAAAGTACTTACTCGGGTCTCTCTGTTGGAAACAAAGCACAACTCTGAAATTTGCTTCCGTTTTGAGTTTATGGGCACTCCAACTAATCTCTTTTCTTCCTTAGGGTGTTTGAAAATGATCCCAGAATGCTTCCCATCAGCATAATCCATGGATCGTAGTGGTAGAAGTTTATTCGATTCCCTGATAGCCATTCTAGTTAGGCACATGAGGCTGTACTGGTTGCCTCAAAGTTCTGTCCAGATCCCTCATAGGTTATGGATCCAAAAGGACGTGGGATGCAATACAGACTGACCCGAGCTGGGAAGGCTGTTCGAAAGCTAACGGGGCAATTACTCTTTTAGGATTTGAGACTAAATCAGTGGCTATTGGATGGAAATAGATGTCCTGAGCTACAGTGACTCGCTGGGACCTTATAAAAACAGCATCTTGCCCTGGAGTGATGTAACTTGGGTCATGCCATATACTCCTAGGTCTCCAGCTTGATGGACATCCACCCAGCATCTCAATTAGCCAGCTCTGCATGTGCACACGTGCTTCTGTGGCTCTGAGTGCACAGCCCAGAACACTGAGGACCAAACAAACCTTCCAGTACATATGGGAAATTGCTAGTGAACCACTTGTGTGACCGAAGATTTAAGCCATATGAAGGCAAGAGATGCCTATTCATCATCCTCACCCCTGCATCCTGCAGAGGCAACGCAACAACTGAAGAGAACTTTTCAGTGCATGTGCTGAAGACATGAATTTTTCTTTTCGTTCTCTGTAGGGTTGATTTCCACAGATACAGCAGAATGTAACAGAACGATGAATCAGTGCCTGGCAGAGCCATAAGTCTTAACGAAGAGGCCTGACTGGTCATCTGCCAGATGACAGAGGAATCCCTCTTCCAATCATTGCCTTAACTCGGATTTACAAACAGATATTAAAAGTACTGAAGGGAGGTTCCAAATCACCAGCTTTAAAAGGGACTATCCAGAGCACTCATAATCCTATTTTTTTCTAGCCAATACCTTGTTTTAACCACATATAAACTATCTACTTGAGCCCTTCTGTGTCTTTTCTATCAACACACCATGGTTTTGGCACTTCTTAATCTGTGTCCAGTCAATAAATTTTTTATTGGGGTATAGTTGCTTTACAATATTGTGTTAGTTTGTGTTGTACAACAAAGTGAATCAGCTATATATGTACACACATCCCCTCCCTTTTGGACCTCCCTCCCACCCCCCCATCCCACCCATCTAGGTCACCACAGAGCACTGAGCTCAGCTCCCTGTGCTATATAGCAGGTCCCCACTAGCTATGTTTTACACGTGGTAGTGTGTTTATGTCAAACCTAATCTCCCGATTAGTCCCACCCTCCCCTTCCCGCAGTGTTCACATGTCCGTTCTCTACGTCTGCGTCTCCATTCCTGTCATGCAAATAAGCTCATCTGTACCATTTTTCTAGGTTCCACATGAGTTAATGTACTGTTTTTCAAAAAAAATTTTTAATTGGGGTAAAGTTGTTTTACAATGTTGTATTACTGTACAGTGGAGTTCCCCGTGCTACACAGCAGGTTCTTGTTATCTATTTTATATTAGTGTATATATGTCAATCCCAATCTCACAGTTCATCCCACCCCTCACTTTCCCACCTTGGTGTCCATTTGTTCTCTACACCTGTCTGTATTTATGCCTTGCAAACTGGTTCATCTGTACCATTTTTCTAGATTCCACATATATGTGTTAATATATTGGTTTTCTCTTGACTTTACTCTGTACGACAGTCTCTAGGTCCGTCCACATCTCTACAAATGACCCAATTTCATTCCTGTTTATGGCTGAGTAACATTGTGTGTATATACCGCATCTTCTTTATCCATTCATCTGTCAATAGACACAGACATTAGGTTGCTTCCATGTCCTGGCTATTGTAAACAGTGCTGCGATGAACACTGCGGTGCACGTGAGTTTTTGAATTATGGTTTTCTCAGGATATTCCCAGCAGTGGGATTGCTGGGTCGTATAGTTCTACTCTGCAGGCAGCAGCTCAACTCTTTCACTACATTATCAGTATTTTCCATTAAATGGTAATTCTCAAAACGGTGAGCTGCGTATGTAAACTGAGGGAACAAATACAGGGAGCAGATGCTGTATTTAGAAGACACTCTTTAGAAAATACAAAATTTCTCAGGCCCATGGGGAATCATAGGTCCTTTTGCTACATTGCGGGGGAAGAGGAAAGACACAAAAGCTTAAGAAATAATTCTTTTACTTCGATAAAATATCACAAGACATTCTATTTTACCTGATCTTTACGCTGCAAGAGGATATCACTTTTTTTTTTTTTTGGACAAGTGAAAAAGGTAAATCTGGGGGAAGGAGACTATGATTAGGTTTCCCAGTAACAAAGCTGTACTTTAGTATCACCTGCTGGTATAAAGAAGAAAAGGGAAGAGAATAAACAGGGTGGCAGTGATTACAGGCATGAAATTTCATAGAAAAACAAAGAAGTCTACACTGCTGGGGTCAGCAGGAAGAGAGGGAGCAGCATTGACTTAAGACATTCAAACCAGGTTGACAGAATTAGATTACTGGAAAGGAGTAATAGTACAACAGCATCTATATGACTAGACCCCTTAGAGAGAAACAAAAACAAAATGATTAAAGGTCTTGTACTGGTCTTGCCTGAGATATTTACACATTGGTCTCATTGAAATCTTACAAAAAATGCTATGAGATGAGATGTTATATTTATCATTTGAAAGCACAGGAAAAGCTAAACAAGTAACTTTTTACACTTCAAATCTTATCAGAAACAGAACTCAAAGCCAACTGTATATGGAAACAGATTGGTTCTAGGCTACTAGAACAATTTGAAAAAGAATAAAGTGGGAGGAACCACTCTACCTTAATGTAAAACTTCCTAAAAGCTACATTAATCAAGACAATGGAATAGATCAAGACACACACAGTAGAAGCAACATTTTTGACATAATGCTAATAAAGCAAGAAAGAAAATAACTTTTCAGTAAATGGTGCTGAAACTGGCATCCATGAGAAAAAAGTGAACCTTGACCTAAGTCTAACACCTTATACAATGAACAGTCCTTCATCCCTACCAAGAAAGACATTATGCATTTTAAAACTAAATTTTTACATTTCCAGACCTCAGCCCTTCACTTTTTCTGTATTCCCAAAAATGCAAAAAAAAAGATCTGCAGTTTCAAATCACACCTGGTGGTGTTTTATTTCTAAGTAAATAAACATAGAAAACAGCTCTAACAATGTGTTTTGCTCTATTCTTTTTGGCCTTACCAAATAATTACATCATAAATGTTTTATTACAATGTGAACCAAGGTGAGAAAAGAAAAGGACATAGAATGAAGGTGGAACAAGACTTTAAGCACCAAAATATTTTAAAGATATAAGGGGGAAAAGAAGAGGAATACAGGAAGAGAAAAAGGAAAAAAAAAAAAAAACACAAGACATTTGCCTTTCTCAAGTTTTATTTGCACCAGTCTAGGAAAAAAAGTGGCTTAGGAAATATCTCCCTGTATGCTAGTCACAGTAATGTTGCTGGGAAAAGGTGCTATCCGTAGGGACAGAGCTTAAAAAACATGACCTTTAGGAGTTAGGATTTAAGAACTGTCTGAAGTGACAAATCCTAGATAGAAAAGAAGGTATAGGACCTACAAAGGTCCAGGAGGCAGTGGTATTAAATAAAAATCTTTTGTGTTATTGTCACAACTCTTGCTGCTCAGGGTACGACAAGTGTACCAAAGGTGTTAAAGAAGGAAATGGTGTTGTAGCAGCTGAATCCTTCTCTTGTAAGTTATTTTGGTTCCCTTTCAAGATAGGGTTATGCTCTGCAGGAGGTGTCATGAATGTATTTTCACAATCTGTTCCCTCCTCAAACTCTTCTTCCTCTTGGCCCTCCTCAGGCTTGATCTGTGAACTCCGGGCCTTTTTAGACTCCAGCTCTTCTTGAACAATACATTCACTCTTTCTACCCAGATCTACTTTCCGCTGCCGCCGCCGTCGCTTCTCAAGTACCTGGCCCCTTATCCGACTTCCTTGATGCTCAGGCTTCTCCAGCTAGAATAATACACAGACAAGCAGAAAGGAGTTGTGGGTCAGTGGCCAGGCCTGGAATTTCTGCCTACTTGGTCTGATCTCCTGGCCCTGGCCATCACCCCACCACATCACCTCCAGAAGCGTGCGGATCCGTGCTAGGTCTGGAGGCTGCCCAGCTTGCAACAGCTGCCAGATGCTGTGGTTCTCATCCAGAGTCACCTCAAGGAGATCCCCCTCCAACATGAGCTCCTCCAGGGGGGCCCTAGTTGCCTCAGGCAGTTCCAATACGGGGCCAATCAACTGGGGCAGTACTGAGGAGAGCTGTTCCAAGTCTGGGGCATGTGGAGACAGGCTGCATTAGAGTCTGCTCCTGTCTGATCCACAACACCTTGACAAAGCCAAGGACTACATGGATTACTCTGGTAGTATCTATTCAACAGCCTACCCACACTTACACATACCTGTCTTATACGAGTCATACCCAGCAGCTACCTTCTCAGGACTGCTTACACTGTCTCTGTTCTCCAGCAACCCTTGGACCTGCAAATGAAAGCAAGGATGAGTCACAACAGCAGAAGAACCAGGCCCTATTGTTCCTCCCCAAACACCAAGCACGGGGATCCTCTACCTCCTGCAACAGGAAAGCAGACACAAGTTTACAGAAGTGGGAAGTCTAGGGATCTGCACAACATGAATGGGGCAGGGAGGCTAGACCAAGAGAGACTGAAAATTCAAGAACAAAAACAGGGCTGCATTGTAAATATGGGTAGTGAGAGGAGAATGAAATTTAAGGACAAGAGCTGGCACTGGGCTGCTAACCTTGGTCATCTTGCCATTGCCTTCTCTGAGAGGGTCAGAGACAGCAGCTGAAGAGCAGGTATGGGGATCCTTGGGTGTGGGTTCAAGCTGCAGCCGCTGGCGAAGCTCAGCCAGCCGTTCCAAAAGAGCAGTCACATCCTTAGACGCCAGAGCTTCTCTGGCACGGCCTTGCCACCCAATGGCCCTCTCTGTGAGGCACTGTAGGGCCTCACCCTCAGGCAGCCGCACAGGCAGTCTCTGCAGTGCTACCAGCAGTGCCAGTATTGTCTCCAGGCGTGGGCGCCGTGAGCGCATGCACAGTGGACACAAGAATTTGGTGTCCCACTCCCACCAGGCCAGCAGTGGTGATGAGGTGGCACTGGGTCTTGGGGAGCTGAAGAGGCGGGGTACTGACACACATCGCCCGTGGAACCAGTCCTGACATAGGTCACACTGTAGAGCTTCCACCCCGGCTGGCATCTGTCCACACACACAAATGGAGGTTGTGGTTGATGGACTGAGCTTGGCGGAGTTGGTGTGACGAAGCTGCAGGATTCCCTCCTTCTCCTTCTGTTCCCCCTCCTTGAAGGCCATAATCTGCCAGGCCCAGGACAGAAGAATGGCAAATCAGCAGTCTACCCCCTCCCTCTTTTGGTGCCATTAACACCACAAACCACGAGTACTAATGCCCAGGGAGCAAGTGGTCTACCTACAGTCACACAGCTGAGACACTAGTAGGCAGGTTCTTCACCCCATCTGTGCCCAGTTCCTTACCACGGAGCCTGGGTCCCTGAGGTCCTTCGCAGAAAGTCCCAGCAGCTCTGTATCAGATTTATATAACCCCACCTCCTTCTCCATCCACCAGCTGCGCTTGGTCCTGTCTGAACCAGTGTCTGCACATGGGCAAAGCACCTGAGGCAGACAAACAGAGAAGTCAGGATTTCCCCATCTCACACCCACTTTCCTCTCCTCCCAGGACCCTCCAAGGCCCCATGTTCTCATGTGAGTCATGTCACAAGAGCAAGGCCAGGGATATGACTGGTGTGGTTCATGGTCACAGGATGCACCTCCAGCAATGTGTAGCATGAATTCTTCTTCAGGAACATCTTGGAAGCCTTCTCTCTCCAGGAGTGTGCTGTCAGTACCTGCAACTCTAGCTGTTTCAGCTCTTCCAGCCCTACCGGTAGGTCCCGGCCCACAGCTACCAAGCCCTCCAAATCATCCAAGCATGGGTAGTGGTCACCATTCTGGGATAGGGGCAAGAGAAAAGCTCAGCTGAGTAATGTCAAAAACTACTAAGTGCAGACATGCTGACCAATGTTGAGTTTCATGCTGCATAGTCATGAAGAATCTAGACTATTCTGGAGGAAAAAGAGGGATAGAAACAACTTTCCTATCAGAACTCCCAGTTTCACTTCAGGAAAAAACAGCTACTTAACAGGCCACTTGTTCTGTTCTGCTTTGTCTGGCCCCTTCCACATTGATACTCTCTGCTCTAGGCCCGTGCACGTGCTTCCCTTTCACCTGTTCTCATGCTGATATCCTTAGTTCCTTAAGGGTGCCCTTCAACCTGCAGCTTCCACTTTCTAGCACTTCTTTTAGCTGAATGTTTGAGGTAGGAAAAGAAACAAGGTTCTCACTTGAATCTCATCCACATCAGCAATCCAAGCCTGTGCCTTGGTCAGAGCCTCTTTGAGTGCCTGGATGTTAGGTAGGTGAACAGGGATGTTTTCTGCCTCACGAATTATGGCTTCCAGTGTAGCTAGTGGATGCTTCTGCCTAAAAACATTTGGGGAGAAAGAACCAATCCTTAATGTATATATACACTGGGTTTTTTTTTGGTCCTAGATTTCTTCGGCAAAATCAGAGGCAATGAAAACTTTGACAGAGAAAGTGAGCAACAATTCTCCAATTCTTAGGAACTCTCTAAACACTGAAGTAAACGTGACTCTTCTAGAAGTCACGTCCAGTGTCTCTCATCTGAGAACAAACTCAGGCCAGGAGTATTTCCTCAATTATCGCCTTTAAACAGTAAAGTGTCTATAGGACTGTATGACATGTCATATTAATCCTTTATAGTTTACTGGATGGGTAACTGGGACTCTGGTACCAGGGTCGTGCATTAGAAGCCATACTTAGGATCACCCCCAAACTACAAAGACTTCGAGTCACAGTAATATGAAAAAAGTCTGGGCTCCACCTGGCCTCCAAGCAGAAATGAGCCTTTTCTTCCCAGCGCTCTGCAATGGTCAGCAGCTCCTGAAGCTCAGCACGGGCCTTGTCCACAAAAGGGCTGGAAGCTACTTTGGCACCTGTAACCAACAGCCCCTGCATGATGACCAGGGAGCCCCTTTGGGCCGAAGGGTCCAGTGCTTGCTTTACTTCATCTAGCCATCGTGCTTGCTCCACTTGCTGCTGGAGCTGACGGGCTTCAGGCACTTCCACACCCAGCTGCTGCCCCCTTTCCAACAGGGACCGCAGTTGCCCCAGACTGGGTGGCAGTGAGGCCAGGGCTTCCCGGGCCTCAGCTTGGTAGTCCTCCACCTGCTGCAGGAAATCCTGTAGAGAAATTGAATAAAAAACATATTCTTTATTCATCCTGATACTCAACCAGCTGGCCTTGTTGTGCTCCCACTTATCTTCAATGATGTCCTAAGACATGGTCTGCTTGATATCAACTGATTTATTTACCATAAATACCCCTGCTTCTCCTTTAATTATTTGAAATTTACTTTTTTTTGGCCTACTTTAACACCATCTTACTCTTCTAGAAAGCTTCCTGAGACTTTAAAGTAAAAAAAAAAATCTTCCCACCCCCTTCAGGTTCTCCAATGACAGGAGTAAGACTTTCATGTAGCCCTCTGCTTAGTATGTATAGTAACTTTTGTTTGGAGGATATCGCCTTGTACTGTAAGCTATCAGGATAGACATTGGACCAACCATCTCCATAGCTTCTAGGAAAGATGTATCATAAGGAGCTACTTAGAATAATCAGTTCTCACACCTTCCTAGCATCTTAGACTTCACTAGTATCTGATGTTAACAAGGATTCCATGCCACATCCCTCTTCACCTTAACATCCCTCATCTGACGCATGGCACAGGGGAGGCTGCCCATCTGCTCAAGAAGGACCCGGAGCTCAGTCAGGGTCAGTTGTGGTGTTTCAATCCTGCAGGAGTCAGGCAGAAAGAATTCACTCAATGAACCTGCAAAGTCCACACTTCATGCATTCATGAGAAACCCATCATCCTTATTTCTCTTCCATGTAATAGAAATGCTTTCAAAAGTCATTTTCTAAATTGGTACTGTGAACCAGTAAGTTAAGATAAAAAAGACCTGAGGACAATTGATAGCTGACAGAAACTGTTAACGAAGACAGTGGAGATAACCTAAGTGAGAGAATCTAAGTTTTTTAAAAATTTTATTTATTTTATTTTTGGCTGTGTTGGGGCTTCGTTTCTGTGCAAGGGCTTTCTCTAGTTGCGGCAAGCGGGGGCCACTCTTCATCGCAGTGCGCATGCCTCTCACTATCGCGGCCTCTCTTGTTGCGGAGCACAGGCTCCAGACACGCAGGCTCAGTATTTGTGGCTCACGGGCCCAGCTGCTCTGCGGCATGTGGGATCTTCCCAGACCAGGGCTTGAACCCGTGTCCCCTGCATTAGCAGGCAGATTCTCAACCACTGCGCCACCAGGGAAGCCCGAGAGAATCTGAGTTTTTGAGGAAATTTAATAGTTTGGGGTCTAGGGTGAGTGTCATTAGTTAGAAGAGTGAAAATAAATACAGTGTTTTTCTGGACATAACAAAAATATGAGATGGTCCCTAGATAACTTATTTGCTGTAGTATTCAGTTAAGACATATAAGGATATCTAAATGTAGAATAAGTAAGACATAAAAGTAAACAGCCAACAGGATATGAGCAGTAGTCAAGGCCACTGACCATGAGTATCCCTTGTCAAGGTGCGAAAGTTTTTATTTCTTTTGAAGTAGAAAAAGGAAAGAAGTTATCTACAAGAAGGGAATTCACCTCTACTACCTTTAACTTTTTAAAAACTTCTTTAAGTTAAAAAGAAATGCCTCTGACATTCTGATTAATAGCTCCTACTTTTCCTTTACCTAAAATTTATAAAGCATATGTATATAAATAATCACTAAGTTAATTTTTCAGTCAGAGAAGCAGGCATATATCAGTTAATCATATACTTCTGCAACCAATTATGTAAACACAATGTGAGGATTTCTTCCAAATTCTAAAATTTTATCTGCCTACATAGAAAAACATAAATTTTGTGGAAATTCCAGTGGTTGAATATCTTTATGAAATTTGCTGATAGGTCAGGACTACAATTTTTCCATTCATGACATATTATGTTTGAAATTGCCTATTTTCAATGGTTTGTTGTTCATATCCCATTGTTTTCATGTCTTAATAAGTTCTCACTGTAAGTCACCCTATGTTGAATCCATGCCTTGTCAACTAGATTATTAACTACTGGTCACCAATAAATATAACTTATTATATATACACAAATATATAACATATTAACTTTTGTTACATGCATTCTTCACTTACGGTCTACCCATTTTTTCTTACCGATTTTCACATACTGCCCATCCTTTTTGGCTCTCTTCTCTAACATACCTGACCTCTTGGCCACTGACCAGACCCAAGACTTGGGAGACACAAGCCTCTGCTTCATTCAGGCAGTTCGTCAATCGCTGAAGCAGCTCACTGTTAGGGAACCTTCTTTCACGGGCCTCAGACTCCAGTGCCCTTAGCTCTTCAAAGCCTGGAGAGACAGTTAAAGTTTCAAGAGGTAGGCAGTATTATGAACAGTTGGAGAAAAGAGATTGGGAGTGCTGAAGAAAAAGAAACAGCGCTTGCCCTTGGGTTGTTCCACCTCTTATCACTTACTCCGCTTCCGGCCATCCTCTACCTCTAGGGCCACTCGCACTTTGTTAGCCCAGGTGTCAAAGGACTTGGCCCGAACCTTCAGCTTATGTAGCATGGCGGGGAGCTCATCCAAGGTGTAACGATACCTGGGGGAATGGTGCAAAGAAAAGCACATCTGGCCCAGTTCTATAAACTCCTCTGTGTCCTCTAAGTAGGCCCCATGCTCACCGCAGGTACTGCCGGCTACTGGAACACTTGCAGAGGTCATTGATGTGGGAAAGGCAGACAAGGCCATCTGGGCAGTCATAGCAGGCCAGGGCTGATAGGAAGCATGTCGTCTTGCACTTGATGCACTGGCGTTCATCATCTGGGAGCAGCTCGAAAGCCTCTCGCTCAGCCTCCGTGATGCCCTGGGGGTGTTCAACCCACATATACTGTAAAGACTAGGAGCAGGGTTGTGGACACCCCACCTCAGCCAACACCGAGCCCTGCTGTGGGCTCAACCTTGTAAGGACAGCTGTAGAGAAATCGGAAGAAAAAAATATAAACAAATACAGTTTTTCTTCATCTTCAAAATGTATGACTTAGAGATGAGGAACAGAATTCTTACTCAATTTCTGTCTACGTCTCCCATCCATAGTCTACTTCACTGAATCCCTGAGTTCTGTTCTCCACCACGCACCTTGTCCAATAGGGACTTTCGTAAACGTCGCTCCTCCTGCACCATAATGAACATCTCCTTGTACACAGCCACAGCCAGGTTCAAGTCTAACTTCTCTGGAAAGGCAGCCATTTTGCATATGAGCTCCTCATGGGAGAAGACACAGTAGCGCCGAAGTCGGCGGTAGTGTTCGATGCACTGGCGTCCAGCAGGCAGCTGTAAGCAGTTCAAGACTATGTTAGAGAATCTGGAGACCAGAGTGCTTACCTTCTCCACAATAACCTCTACTCATATTCTTTACACTTTTCTATCTGCAAACCCATCCATTCCAGACTCACCCAGTCAGCAGTACAAAAGTTGACAGCCTCTGCAAAGTTGTAGCCTTGGTTAAAGCCGCTGTGGTAAGCTCGAGGGAAAGTGATGACAAATTCTCCTGCACACTGATTTGTGCGCACAACCTGAAAAGAAGAGACAGGAGGGTGTGGGTCAGGACTAAGGATGGGACGTAGAGTTAAGAATGCCTTTCACATAAACTCTACTTCAGCATTTATGTGCCCTAAAAGAGAAAATGAAGAGTGTGATGGTTAAAAGTGATATTCAGACAAAAGTACAGAGGAAAATAATGCCCAATTAAAGAATTAAATACACAAATCATCCATAAACGTGAAGAAAATTCTTAACGTCAACAAATAAAGAAATGTCAATTTCAAAGGTCAGGAAATAATATCAGCACAAATGATGGAATGGGAACTCCAAACTTTTGTCCCTCTACCAATGATTAGGCTGGCAAAAAGTGTCCTAAGCATTTTCAAAATTCTGCAGTAAAATCACAAACTACAAAAACCATAAATTAAAAAAAAAAAATGAAAAAAGAAGAAGAAATTTTTAAACTGTCGCAAGTACACCATGGTGTCATAACTTCTCTGCCTATGACCCCTTCACCCAATCTCAACAGCTACCTTGAGGACAGCAGTTTTAAGATCCTGGTGCAGCCTGCTGGTGCCTGCAGCACAACGTACACCTTGTTTTCAAAAAACTGATGTGTGTTTTGACCTGTCATATGGCTCCCTGAAAAATTAGCTCAAGTATCTCCCCTTATTTCATCTGCCTGAGGGTTTCCCCTCAGGAATAGAAGCAGCTTCACATGTTCTGTTTGTTGAAAGCATGCAAAGAAAAATGTATTACCCATTGTCACCTTTACTAAGAGAAAAAAGACTGACCAAAAAATAAATTCTAAAATGCCTGGGAAGTAAAAGGCAAGGGAAAGAGACATTTGGGGAAATAAGGGCTCTGAAAAGCTCCTACTTATTTCTGAAAATTGAGAAGGCTATATGAATACTAAGGAAAAAAACCTGTGAAGACCCTAAACTCCCACCTCTGGCTGATTTTTTGGCTACAATCAGGTGGTTACAGTTTTAAACAGCTTTCACTAAGCACTGAAAAAGAGCCCCCAACCAGAGCCAACCTGGGAAGACTGGGAGGATATATTTTTCTTTCTCCTTGGTTTAAGGAAAAGTCTCACTGATAGATGACTACCACTCTAATGGAACAAAGAAAAAGAATAGACTTTACAAGATTACTTCAAGCCCATAAAAAAGACACTCAAAGTCATTAGTCATTAGGGAAATGCACATCAAAATCACATGAGATACTTCTTCTTACCACTGTGATGGCCAAAAAATTTTTTTAAAGAAAATAACTGGATGGCAAAAATGTAGAAAAAATGGAACCTGTCAGTAGGAAAGTATACTGGTGGATCCACTATGGAACACAGTATGGAGGTTCCTTAGAAAGTTAAACGTTGAATCATATGATGCAGCATTTCTGGCTATATAACAAAGAATTGAAAGCAAGCACTCAGGGACTTCCCTGGCGGTCCAGTGGTTAAGACTTCACCTTCAAGGAAGACCTTCAAGATGGCAGAGGAGTAAGACATGGAGATCACCTTCCTCTCCACAAATACATCAAAAATACATCCACATGTGAAAGAACTCCTACAGAACTGAACGCTGAACAGAAGACCTACTGAACGCTGGCAGAAGACCTCAGACTTCCCAAAAGGCAAGAAACCCCCCACGTAACTGGGTAGGGAAAAAGAAGAAAAAAACAGAGATGAAAGAATAGGGAGAGGACCCACACCTCTGGGAGGGAGCTGTGAAGGAGGAAAAGTTTCCACACACTAGGGAGACCCTTCACTGGTGGAGATGGGGGTGGCAGGGGGGAAGCTTTGGAGCCACGGAGGAGAGTGCAGCAAGAGGGGTGCAGAGGGCAAAGCAGAGAGATTCCCGCAGAGGATCGGTGCTGACCAGCACTCACCAGCCTGAGAGGCTTGTCTGCTCACCTGCTGGGGCAGGTGGTGGCTGGGAGCTGAGGCTCAGGCTTTGGAGGTCAGATCCCAGGGAGAGGACTGGGGTTGGTTGCATGAACACAGCCGGAAGGGGGCTAGTTCGCCACAGCTACCTGGGAGAGAGTCCAGGAAACAGTGTGGAACTGCCTAAGAGGTAAGAGACCACTGTTTTGGGGTGTGCGAGGAGAGGGGATTCAGAACACCATCTAAATGAGCTCCAGAAACAGGCGCGAGCCGCGGCTATCAGCACAAACACCAGAGACGGGCATGAGACGCTAAGGCTGCTGCTGCCGCCACCAAGAAGCCTGTGTGTAAGCACAGGTCACTCTCCACACCTCCCCTCCCGGGGCCTGTGCAGCCCGCCACTGCCAGGGTCCCATGATCCAGGGACAATTTCCCAGGGAGAATGCACAGCACACCTCAGGCTGGTGCAACGTCTCTCCGGCCTCTGCTGCCCCGGCTCGTCCCGCATTCCGTACCCCTCCCTCCCCCCGGCCTGAGTGAGCCAGAGCCCCCTAATCAGCTGCTCCTTTAACCCCGTCCTGTCTGAGCGAAGAACAGACGCCCGCAGGCGACCTACACGCAGAGGCGGGTCCAAATCCAAAGCTGAACCCCAGGAGCTGTGCGAACAAAGAAGAGAAGGGAAATCTCTCCCAGCAGCCTCAGGAGCAGAGGATTAAATCTCCACAATCAACTTGATGTGCCTGCATCTCTGGAATACCTGAACAGACAACGAATCATCCCAAATTGAGGAGGTGGACTTTGGGAGAAACTGTAGACTTGGGGTTTGCTTTCTGCACCTAATTTCTTTCTGGTTTTACGTTTATTTTAGTTTAGTTTTTAGTTCTTATCATTGGTGGATTCGTTTATTGGTTTGGTTGCTCTCTTCCTCTTTATTTTTATTTTCCTTTTTTCTCTTTTTGTGAGTGTGTGTATGTTTCTTTGTGTGATTTTATCTGTTTAGGTTTGCTTTACCATTTGTTTTGGGATTCTTTCTTTTTTTTTTTCTTCCTTTTCTTCCGAGCTGTGCAGCTGGCAGGATATTGGTGCTATGGCCAGGTGTTGGGCCTGAGCCTCCAAGGTGGTAGAGCCAAGTCCGGGACACTGGACCACCAGAGACCTTCCACCCCACGTAATAACAATCAGTGAGAGCTCTCCCAGAGATCTCTGCCGCAACACTAAGACTGAGCTCCACCCAACAGCAAGCTCCAGTGCTGGATGACCCATGACAAACAACAAGCAAGAGAGCAACAACCCCACCCATTAGCAGAGGCTGCCTAAAGTCATAATAAGTTCGGACACCCCAAAACACACCACCAGACGTGGACATGCCCACCAGAAAGACAAGATCCAGCCTCATCCACCAGCACACAGGCACTAGTCCCCTCCACCGCGAAGCCTACACAACCCACTGAACCAACCTTACCCACTGGGGACAGATACCAAAAAAACCCAGGAACTACGAACCTGCAGCCTGAGAAAAGGAGACCCCAAACACTATAAGGTAAGCAAAATTAAGAAGACAGAGAAACATACAGCAGAGGAAGGAACAAGGTAAAAACCCACCTGACCAAACAAATGAAGAGGAAATAGGCAGTCTACCTGAAAAAGAATTCAGAGTAATCATAGTAAAGATAATCCAGAATCTTGGAAATAGAATGGAGAAAATACAAGAAAGGTTTAACAAGGACCTAGAAGAACAAAAGAGCAAACAAACAGTGATGAATAACACAATAAATGAAATTAAAAATTCTCTAGAAGGGATCAATAGTGGAATAAGTGAGGCAGAAGAACAGATAAGTGACCTGGAAGATAAAATAGTGGAAATAACTACTGCAGAGCAGAATAAAGAAAAAAGAATGAAAAGAACTGAGGACAGTCTCAGAGACCTCTGGGACAACATTAAACGCACCAACATTCGAATTATAGGGTTCCCAGAAGAAGAAGAGAAAAAGAAAAGGTCTGAGAAAATATATGAAGAGATTACAATTGTAAGCTTCCCTGACATCGGAATGGAAGTAGTCAATCAACTCCAGGAAGCACAGAGAGTCCCATACAGGATAAATCCAAGGAGAAACATGCCAAGACACATTAATCAAACTATCAAAATTGAAGAAAAGAAAGAATATTAAAAGCAGTAAGGGAAAAGCAACAATAACATACAAGGGAAACACCATAAAGATAACAGCTAATCTTTGAGCAGAAACTTTGCAGTCCAGAAGGGAGTGGCAGGACATATTAAAAGTGATGAAAGGAAAAAACCTCCAACCAAGATTACTCTACCCAGCAAGGATCTCATTCAGATTCGACAGAGAAATTAAAACCTTTACAGACAAGCAAAAGCTAAGAGAATTCAGCACCACCACACTAGCTTTACAGCAAATGCCAAAGGAACTTCTCCAGGCAGCAAACACAAGAGAAGGAAAAGACCTACAATAACAAACCCAAAACAATTAAGAAAATGGTAATAGGAACAAACATATCAACAATTACCTTAAATGTAAATGGATAAAATGCTCCAATCAAAAGGCAGAGACTGGCTGAATGGACACAAAAACAAGACCCATATATATGCTGTCTATAAGAAACACACTTCAAACCTAGGGACACAAACAGACTAAAATTGGGGGAATGCAAAAAGATATTCCATGCAAATAGAAATCAAAGAAAGGTGGAGCAGCAATACTCATGTCAGACAAAACAGACTCTAAAATAAGACTATTACAAGAGACAAAGAAGGACACCACATAATGATCAAGGAATGAATCCAAGAAGAATATACAACAATTAAATATTTATGCACCCAACACAGGAGATCCTCAATATATAAGGCAAATGCTAACAGCCTTAAAAGGGGAAATCAACAGTAACAGAGTAATAGTAGGGGACTTTAACACCCCACTTTCACCAGTGGACAAATCATTCAAATGAATATAAATAAGGAAACACAAGCTTTAAATGACACAGATGGACTTAACTGATTGATATTTATAGGATATTCCATCCCAAAACAACAGAATACATTTTCTTCTCAAGTGCACATGGAACATTCTCCAGAAGAGACCAAATCTTGGGTCACAAATCAAGCCTCAGTATTTAAGAAAACTGAAATCATATCAAGTACCTTTTCTGGCCACAATGCTATGAGACTAGATATCAACTACAGGAAAAAACCTGCAAAAAATACAAACACATGAGGGCTAAACAATACACTACTAAACAACCGATGGATCACTGAAGAAATCAAAGAGGAAATCAAAAAATACCTAGAGAGAAAGGAAAATGAAAGCATAATGATCCAAAACTTTTGGGATACAGCAAAAGCAGTTCTAAGAGGGAAGTTTACAGCAATACAACCCTACCTCAAGAAACATCTCAAATAAACAACATAACCTTACACCTAAAGCAATTAGAGAAAAAAAGAACAAAAAAGCCCAAAGTTAGCAGCAAGAAAAAAATCATAAAGACCAGATCAGAAATAAATGAAAAAGAAATAAAAGAAACAATAGCAAAGATCAATAAAACTAAAAGCTGGCTCCTTGAGAAGATAAACAAAATTAATAAACCATTAGCCAAACTCATCAAGAAAAAAAGGGAGAAGACTCAAATCATCAGAATTAGAAATGAAAAAGAAGTAACACTGACACTGCAGAAATACAAAGGATCATGAGAGACTACTGCAAGCAACTTTATGCCAATAAAATGGGCAACCTGGAAGAAATGGACAAATTCTTAGAAACATATAACCTTCTAAGACTGAACCACGAAGAAACAGAAAACATGAACAGACCAATCCCAAGTAATGAAGTTGAAACTGTGATTAACAATCTTCCAGCCAACAAAATTCAAGGACCAGATGGCTTCACAGGTGAATTCTATCAAACATTTAGAGAAGAGCTAATACCCATTCTTCTCAAACTCTTCCAAAATACAGCAGAGGGAGCAACACTCCCAAACTCATTCTACAAGGCCACCAACATCTTGATACCAAAACCAGACAAAGATGTCACAAAAGGGAAAACTACAGGCATAAATCACTGATGAACACAGATGCAAAAATCCTCAACAAAATACTAGCAAACAGAATCCAACAGCACATTAAAAGGATCGTACACCACAATCAAGTAGGGTTTATCCCAGGAATGCAAGGATTCTTCAATATATGCAAATCAATGTGATACACTATATTAACAAACTGAAGGAGAAAAACCATATGATCATCTCAATAGATGCAGAGAAAGCTTTTGACAAAATTCAACACCCATTTATGATAAAAGTCCTGCAGAAAGTAGGCATAGAGGGAACTTTCCTCAACATAATAAAGGCCGTATATGACAAACCCACAGCCAACATCGTTCTCCATGGTGAAAAAGTGAAACCATTTCCACTAACATCAGGAACAAGACAAGGTTGCCCACTCTCACCACTATTATTCAACATAGTTTTGGAAGTGTTAGCCATAGCAATCAGAGAAGAAAAAGAAAAAGAATCCAAATCGGAAAAGAAAAAGTAAAGCTGTCACTGTTTGCAGATGACATGATACTATACATAGAGAATCCTAAAGATGCTACCAGAAAACTACTAGAGCTAATCAATGAATTTGGTAAAGTAGCAGGATACAAAATTAATGCACAGAAACCTCTTGCATTCCTATACACTAATGATGAAAAATCTGAAAGTGAAATTAAGAAAACACTCCCATTTACCACTGCAACAAAAAGAATAAAATATCTAGGAATAAACCTACCTAAGGAGACAAAAGACCTGTATGCAGAAACTTATAAGACACTGATGAAAAAAATTAAAGATGATGCAAATAAATGGAGAGATATATCATGTTCTTGGATTGGAAGAATCAACATTGTGAAAATGACTATACTACCCAAAGCAATCTACAGATTCAATGCAGTACCGAGAAAACTACCACTGGCATTTTTCACAGAACTAGAACAAAAAATTTCACAATTTCTATGGAAACACAAAAGACCCCGAATAGCCAAAGCAATCTTGAGAAAGAAAAACACCATACCAGAGCTGGAGGAATCAGGCTCCTGGACTTCAGACTATATTACAAAGCTGTAGTAATCAAGACAGTATGGTACTGGCACAAAAAAAGAAACACAGATCAATGGAACATCATAGAAAGCCCAGAGATAAACCCATGCATCTTTGGTCATCTTATCTATGACAAAGGAGGCAAGAATATAGAGTGGAGAAAAGACAGTCTCTTCAATAAGTGGTGCTGGGAAAACTGCACAGCTACATGTAAAAGATTGAAATTAGAACTCTTCCTAACACCATACAGAAAAACTCAAAATGGATTAAAGACCTAAATGTAAGGCCAGACACTGCAAAACTCTTAGCGCAAAACACAGGCAGAACACTCTATGACATAAACCACAGCAAGATCCTTTTTGACCCACCTCCTAGAGAAATGGAAATAAAAACAAAAATAAATAAATGGGGCCTGATGAAACTTAAAAGCTTTTGCACAGCAAAGTAAACCATAAACGAGACACAAAGATAACCCTGAGAATGGGAGAAAGTATTTGCAAACGAAGCAGTTCACAAAGGATTAATTTCTGAAATACACAATCAGCTCATGCAGCTCAGTATCAAAAAACCAATCAACCCAATCCAAAATTGGGCAGAAGACCTAAATAGACATTTCTCCAAAGAAGATATACAGATTGCCAACAAACACATTAAAGAATGTTCATCATTAATCATTAGAGAAATGTAAATCAAGACTACAATGAGATATCATCTCACACCAGTCAGAATGGCCATCATCAAAAATCTACAAACAATAAATGCGGGAAAGTGTGGTGGGAATGTAAACTGATACAGCCACTATGGACAACAGTATGGAGGTTCCTCAAAAAACTAAAAAAAGAACTACCATATGACCCAGCAATCCCACTACTGGGTATATACTGTGAGAAAACCATAATTCAAAAAGAGACATGTACCACAATATTCACTGCAGCACTATTTACAATAGCCAGAACACTCTATGACATAAATCACAGCAAGATCCTTTTTGATTCACCTCCTAGATTAATGAAAATAAAAACAAAAATAAACAAATGGGACCTAATGAAACTTAAAAGCTTTTGCACAGCAAAGGAAACAATAAACAAGACAAAAAGACAACCCTCAGAATGGGAGAAAATATTTGCAAATGAAGCAAAGGATTAATCTCCAAAATATAGAAGAAGCCAAACTGAGTTATTTGTAGTGAGGTGGATGGAACTACAGTGTGTCACACAGAGTGAAGTAAGCCAGAAAAAGAAAAACAAATACCATATGCTAATACATATATATGGAACCTAAAATAAATGGATGTGATGAACCTAGGGGCTCGACGGGAATAAAGATGGAGATGTAGAGAATGGACCTGAGGACATGGGGGGGCATGGGAAGTGTAAGCTGGGACGAAGTAAGAGAGTAGCATGACATATATACACTACCAAATGTAAAATGGATGGCTAGTGGGAAGCTGCTGCATAGCACAGGGAGATCAGCTCAGTGCTTTGTGACCACCTAGTGGGGGGGGATAGGAAGGGTGGGAGGGAGGTTTAAGAGAGAGAGGATATGTGGATGTATGTATACATATAGCTGATTTGCTTTGTTATACAGCAGAAACTAACACAACATTGTAAAGAAATTATACTCCAATAAAGATGTTAAAAAAAGACTTTGCCTTCCAATGCAGGGGATGCGGTTTCAATCCCTGGTTCGGGAGCTAAGATCCCAAATACCTCTAGGCCACAAAACCGAAACATAAAACAGAGGTAATGTCGTAACAAATTTAATAAAAAGACTTAAAAAAAAATGGTCCACATCAAAAAAGTCCTTAAAAAAAAAAGGAAGTACTCAAACATTTTTACAGACAAATGTTGAAAAGCAGTATTATTCACAATAGTCAAAACGTGGAAAAAACCCTCCCTCTATGGAGGGAAGAATGGATAAACAAAATGTGGCATATACATACAATGGAATACTTTTAAACCAAAAAATCAACGATGAATTGACATGCTACAACATGGATAAACCCTGAAATTATAATAAGTGAAAGAAGGTGAGACACAAAGGCTACATACTGTACAATTACATTTACAGGAAATATCCAGAATAGGGAAATCTGTATAGACCAAAAATAAGTCTTTGGCTCAAGGACTAGGAGAAAGGGGTGAATGGAGACTGACTAGATGGCTAAAGATTTGTTTTTGGAACTACACACAGGTGGTGGTTGCACAACACTGTGGATGTACTACCCCACTGAATTATTCACTTTTAAATGGTTTATTTTCTATTGTGTATTTTGTATTATGTATTATCTCAAATGACAACCCCTAAATTAGTTCAGGAAAGTCACTAAACAACAACGCTACCACAAAAGCAGCAATAACAAATACTGAGAGGAGGTGGTAATGACACAATCTGATTTCTGGAGCTGCCACAATACAATACTCAGAAGTCCTATTTTCAAGAAAATATTAGAAGGGAAATGAAAAAATAGGAAAGTATGGCCTACTCAACAAAACTATCCCTGAAAACTGGACCTGACAAAACCTGAAAATCAACCGTCTTAAATAGGCACAGTTAAAATACTGTTCAAAGAACTGAAGAAAAACAGGAGAATGGTGTCCCCTGCAAATAGAGAATTTCAATAAAGTACAAAATTATAAAAAGGAGACAGGAAAGTATTCTTAAGCCACAAAGGACAATAATTAAGGGAAGAAAGTCACTGGATGGTTTCAATAGATTTGGGTAGGCTAAAGAAAAAATCAGCAAGCTTTAAAATAGGTTGACTGAGATTATTCAGTCTGAGCAGCACTGGAAAAACAAGAATAAAGAAAAATAAACAACCTAAAACACCTGTGGGACACCAATAACAACATCAATACATGCATTACGGAAGTCCAGAGAAAGAGGACAGAAATAAAGTGGCAGAAAGACATTTGAAGAAATAATGGCTGAACAATTTCCAAATTTTAGGAAAAAATGTGCACATCCAAGAAGCTCAATCCACTCTAAGTAGAATAAATTTAAAAAGACACAGTATAATCAAACTCTCAAAAGCCAAAACCAAAGACAGAATCTTCAGAGTAGCAAGACAGAAGCAATTCATCATATATAATGAATCCTCAATAAGACTATCAGCAGATTTCTCATCAGATATCAGGGATGCCAGAAGTTTGCAATAACACAGAGTGATGAAAGAAAAAAAGAATACACAAGATATAAAGATAACATTGCTTATATGTGGAATCTAGAAAAATGATACAGATGAACTTATTTGCAAAGCAGAAACAGAGACACAGACATAGAGAACAAACATATGGACACCAAGGGGGGAAAGGAGGGGTGGGATGAATTGCGAGATTGGGATTGACATATATACATTACTGGATTGACATATATACATTACTATGTATAAAACAGATAACTACCAAGAACCTACTGCACAGCACAGGGAACTCTATACTCAGTGCTCTGTGGTGACCTAAATGGGAAGGAAATCCAAAAAAGAAGGGATCTATTTCTACGTATAACTGATTCACTTTGCTGTACAGCAGAAACTAATACAACACTGTAAAACAACTGTACTCCAATAACAATTAATTTTAAAAAAAGGAAATTACACGGGGGGTCTGGGCAAGATGGCGGAAGAGTAAGACATGGAGATCACCTTCCTCCCCACAGACACATCAGAAATACATCTACACGTGGAACTGCTCCTACAGAACACCCACTGAACGCTGGCAGAAGACGGCAGACCTCCCAAAAGGCAAGACACTCCCCACATACATGGGTAGGGCAAAAGAAAAAAGAAATAACAGAGACAAAAGAACAGGGATGGGACCTGCACCTGTGGGAGGGAGCCGTGAAGGAGGAAAGGTTTCCACACACTAGGAAGCCCCTTCGCGGGCGGAGACTGCGGGTGGCGGAGGGGGGGAAGCTTCGGAGCCACGGAGGAGAGCGCAGCCACAGGGGTGTGGAGAGACTCCCGCACAGAGGCTCGGCGCCGAGAAGCACTCACCAGCCCGAGAGGCTTGTCTGCTCACCTGCCGGGGCGGGCGGGGACTGGGAACTGAGGTTCGGGCTTCGGTCGGATCGCAGGGAGAGGACTGGGGTTGGCGGCGAGAACACAGCCAGAAGGGGTTAGCGCACCACAGCTAGCCGGGAGGGAGTCCGGGAAAACGTCTGGAGCTGCCGAACAGGCAAGAGACTTTTTCTTGCCTCTTTTGTTTCCTGGTGCGTGAGGAGAGGGGATTCAGAGCGCCGCCTAAATGAGCTCCAGAGACGGGCGCGAGCCGCAGCGATCAGCGCGGACCCCAGAGACGGGCATGAGACGCTAAGGCTGCTGCTGCCACCACCAAAAAGCCTGTGTGCGAGCCCAGGTCACTCTCCACACCGCCCCTCCCGGGAGCCGGTGCAGCCCGCCACGGCCAGGCTCCCGTAATCTGGGGACAACTTCCCCGGGAGAACGCACGGGGCGCCTCAGGCTGCTGCAATGTCACGCCAGCCTCTGCCGCCGCAGGCTCGCCCCGCATCCGTATCCTTCCCTACCCCCACCACCCCCTGCCCGAGTGAGCCAGAGCCCCCGAAGCAGGTGCTCCTTTAACCCCGTTCTGTCTGGGCGGGGAACAGACGCCCTCAGGCGACCTACATGCAGAGGCGGGTCCAAATCCAAAGCTGAACCCCGGGAGCTGTGCGAACAAAGAAGAGAAAGGGAAATCTCTCCCAGCAGCCTCAGAAGCAGTGGATTAAAGCTCCACAAACAACTTGATGTGCCTGCATCTGTGAAATAACTGAATAGGCAACGAATCATCCCAAATTGAGGAGGTGAACTTTGGGAGCAGGATATATTATTTCTTCCCCTTTTCCTATTTTTGTGAGTGTGAATGTGTATGCTTCTGTGTGAGATTTTGTCTGTATAGCTTTGCTTTCACCATTTGTCCGATGGTTCGGTCTGTCCGTTTTTGTTTTTTCTTAAAAAATTTTTTCTTAATTTGTTTATTTTTAATTAAAAAAATTTTTTTTCTTAATAAACTTTTTTATTTTTCTATTTATTTTAAAAAATTAAAAAATTTATTTTAAGAAGTTAAAAAAATTTTTTACTTAAATTTTTTCTTAATAATTTTTTTCTTATTTTTTATTTTAATAGCTTTATTTTATTTTATCTTACTTTATTTTATTTTGTCCTCTTTCTATTCTTTTACCCCTTTTATTCTGAGCCGTGTGGATGAAAGGCTCTTGGTGCTCCAGCCAGGCATCAGGGCTGTACCTCTGAGGCAGGAGAGCCAATTTCAGGACACTGGTTCACAAGAGACCTCCCAGCTCCACGTAATAATACCAGACGGCGAAAATCTCTCACAGATCTCCATCTCAACATCAAGACCCAGCTTCACTCAACGACCAGCAAGCTACAGTGCTGGACACCCTATGCCAAACAACTAGCAAGACAGGAACACAGCCCCATCCATTAGCAGAGAGGCTGCCTAAAATCATAAGGCCACAGACACCCCAAAACACACCACCACACGTGGACGTGCCCACCAGAAAAACAAGATCCAGCCTCATCCACCAGAACACAGGCACTAGTCCCCTCCACCTGGAAGCCTACACAACCCACTGAACCAACCTTATCCACTGGCGGCAGACACGAAAAGCAACAGGAACTACGAACCTGCAGCCTGTGAAAAGGAGACCCCAAACACAGTAAGTTAAGCAAAATAAGAAGACAGAGAAACACACAGCAGATGAAGGAGCAAGGTAAAAACCCACCAGACCAAACAAATGAAGAGGAAATAGGCAGTCTACCTGAAAAAAAATTCAGAATAATGATAGTAAAGGTGATCCAAAATCTTGGAAATAGAATAGACAAAATGCAAGTAACATTTAACAAGGACCTAGAAGAACTAAAGAGGAAAAAAGCAATGATGAACAACACAATAAATGAAATTTAAAATACTCTAGAAGGAATCAATAGCAGAATAACTGAGGCAGAAGAACGGATAAGTGACCTGGAAGATAAAATAGTGGAAATAACTACTGCAGAGCAGAATAAAGAAAAAAGAATGAAAAGAATTGAGGACAGTCTCAGAGACCTCTGGGACAACATTAAACGCACCAACATTCGAATCATAGGGGTCCCAGAAGAAGAAGAAGAGAAAAAGAAAGGGACTGAGAAAATATTTGAAGAGATTACAGTTGAAAAGTTCCCTAATATGGGAAAGGAAATAGTTAATCAAGTCCTGGAAGCACAGAGAGTCCCATACAGGATAAATCCAAGGAGAAACACGCCGAGACACATATTAATCAAACTATCAAAAATTAAATATACAGAAAACATATTAAAGGCAGCAAGGGAAAAACAACAAATAACACACAAAGGAATCGCCATAAGGTTAACAGCTGATCTTTCAGCAGAAACTCTGCAAGCCAGAAGGGAGTGGCAGGATACACTTGAAGTGATGAAGGAGAAAAACCTACAACCAAGATTACTCTACCCAGCAAGGATCTAATCCAGATTTGATGGAGAAATTAAAACCTTTAAAGACAAGCAAAAGCTGAGAGAGTTCAGCACCACCAAACCAGCTTTACAACAAATGCTAAAGGAACTTCTCCTAGGCAAGAAACACAAGAGAAGGAAAACACCTACAATAACAAACTCAAAACATTTAAGAAAATGGGAATAGGAACATACATATCGATAATTACCTTAAATGTAAATGGATTAAATGCTCCCCCCAAAAAGCACAGACTGGCTGAATGGATACAAAAACAAGACCCGTATATATGCTGCCTACAAGAGACCCACTTCAGACCTAGGGACACATACAGACTGAAAGTGAGGGGATGGAAAAAGATATTCCATGCAAATAGAAATCAAAAGAAAGCTGGAGTAGCAATTCTCATATCAGACAAAATAGACTTTAAAATAAAGACTATTACAAGAGACAAAGAAGGACACTACATAATGATCAAGGGATTGATGCAAGAAGAAAATATAATAATTGTAAATATTTATGCACCCAACTTAGGAGCACCTCAATACATAAGGCACATACTAACAGCCGTAAAAGGGGAAATCGACAGTAACACAATCACAGTAGGGGACTTTAACACCCCACTTTCACCAATGGACAGATCATCCAAAATGAAAATAAATAAGGAAACACAAGCTTTAAATGATACATTAAACAAGATGGACTTAATTGATATTTATAGGACATTCCACCCAAAAACAACAGAATACACATTTTTCTCAAGTGCTCATGGAACATTCTCCAGGATAGATCATATCGTGGGTCACAAATCAAGCCTTGGTAAATTTAAGAAAATTGAAATCTTATCAAGTATCTTTTCCGACCACAGTGCTATGAGACTAGATATCAATTAAAGGAAAAGATCTGTAAAAAATACAAACACATGGAGGCTACACAATACACTACTTAATAACGAAGTGATCACTGAAGAAATCAAAGGGGAAATCAAAAAATACCTAGAAACAAATGACAATGGAGACACGACGACCCAAAACCTATGGGATGCAGCAAAAGCAGTTCTATGAGGGAAGTTTACAGCAATACAATCCTACCTCAAGAAACAGGAAACATCTCAAATAAACAACCTAACCTTGCACCTAAAGCAATTAGAGAAAGAAGAACAAAAAAACCCCAAAGATAGCAGAAGGAAAGAAATCATAAAGATCAGATCAGAAATAAATGAAAAAGAAATGAAGGAAGCAATAGCAAAGATCAATAAAACTAAAAGCTGGTTCTTTGAGAAGATAAACAAAATCGATAAACGATTAGCCAGACTCATCAAGAAAAAAAAAGGGAGAAGACTCAAATCAATAGAATTAGAAATGAAAAAGGAGAAGTAACAACAGACACTGCAGAAATACAAAGGATCATGAGAGATTACTACAAGCAACTCTATGCCAATAAAATGGACAATCTGGAAGAAATGGACAAATTCTTAGAAATGCACAACCTGCCGAGACTAAACCAGGAAGAAATAGAAAATATGAACAGACCAATCACAAGCACTGAAATTGAAACCGTGATTAAAAATCTTCCAACAAACAAAAGCCCAGGACCAGATGGCTTCACAGGTGAATACTATCAAACATTTAGACAAGAACTAACACCTATCCTTCTCAAACTCTTCCAAAATATTGCAGAGGGAGGAACACTCCCAAACTCATTCTACGAGGCCACCATCACCCTGATACCAAAACCAGACAAAGATGTCACAAAGAAAGAAAACTACAGGCCAATATCACTGATGAACATAGATGCAAACATCCTCAACAAAATACTAGTGATCAGAATCCAACAGCACATTGAAAGGATCATACACCATGATCAAGTGGGGTTTATTCCAGGAATGCAAGGATTCTTCAATATACGCAAATCAATCAACGTGATACACCATATTAACAAATTGAAGGAGAAAAACCATATGATCATCTCAATAGATGCAGAGAAAGCTTTCGACAAAATTCAACACCGATTTATGATAAAAGTCCTGCAGAAAGTAGGCATAGAGGGAACTTTCCTCAACATAATAAAGGCCGTATATGACAAACCCACAGCCAACATTGTCCTCAATGGTGAAAAACTGAAACCATTTCCACTAAGATCAGGAACAAGACAAGGTTGCCCACTCTCACCACTATTATTCAACATAGTTTTGGAAGTGTTAGCCATAGCAATCAGAGAAGAAAAAGAAATAAAAGGAATCCAAATTAGAAAGAAGTAAAGCTGTCACTGTTTGCAGATGACATGATACTATACATAGAGAATCCTAAAGATGCTACCAGAAAACTACTAGAGCTAATCAATGAATTTGGTAAAGTAGCAGGATACAAAATTAATGCACAGAAACCTCTTGCATTCCTATACACTAATGATGAAAAATCTGAAAGTGAAATTAAGAAAACACTCCCATTTGCCATTGCAACAAAAAGAATAAAATATCTAGGAAGAAACCCACCTAAGGAGACAAAAGACCTGTATGCAGAAAATATAAGACACTGATGAAAGAAATTAAAGATGATACAAACAGATGGAGAGATATATCATGTACTTGGATTGGAAGAACCAATATTGTGAAAATGACTCTACTACCCAAAGCAATCTACAGATTCAATGCAATCCCTATCAAACTACCACTGGCATTTTTCACAGAACTAGAACAAAAAATTTCACAATTTGTATGGAAACACAAAAGACCCCGAATAGCCAAATCAATCTTGAGAACGAAAAATGGAGCTGGAGGAATCAGGCTCCCTGACTTCAGACTATATTACAAAGCTACAGTAATCAAGACAGTTTGGTATGGCACAAAAACAGAAACACAGATCAATGGAACAGGATAGAAAGCCCAGAGATAAACCCACGCACATATGGTCACCTTACCTTTGATACCGGAGAAAAGCATATACAGTGGAGAAAAGACAGCCTCTTCAATAAGTGGTGTCGGGAAAAATGGACAGGTACATGTGAAAGTATGAAATTAGAACACTCCCTAACACCATACACAAAAATAAACTCAAAATGGATTAAAGACCTAAATGTATGGCCATACACTATCAAACCCTTAGAGGAAAACATAGCCAGAACACTCTATGACATAAATCACGGCAAGATCCTTTTTGACCCAGCTCCTAGAGAAATGGAAATAAAAACAAAAATAAACAAATGGGACCTAATGAAACTTAAAAGCTTTTGCACAGCAAAGGAAACCATAAACAAGACCAAAAGACAACCCTCAGAATGGGAGAAAATATTTGCAAATGCAGCAACTGACAAAGGATTACTCTCTAAGATTTACAAGCAGCTCATGCAGCTCAATAACAAAAAAACAAACAACCCAATCCAAAAATGGGCAGAAGACCTAAACAGACATTTCTCCAAAGAAGATATACAGATTGAGAACAAACACATGAAAGAATGCTCAACATCATTAATCATTAGAGAAATGCAAATCAAAACTACAATGAGATATCATCTCACAGCAGTCAGAATGGCTATCATCAAAAAATCTAGAAACAATAAATGCTGGAGAGGGTGTGGAGAAAAGGGAACCCTCTTGCACTGTTGGTGGGAATGTAAATTGATACAGCCACTATGTAGAACAGTATGGCGGTTCCTTAAAGAACTAAAAATAGAACTACCATATGACCCAGCAATCCCACTACTGGGCATATACCCTGAGTAAACCATAATTCAAAAAACGTCATGTACCAAAATGTTCATTGCAGCTCTATTTACAATAGCCAGGACATGGAAGCAACCTAAGTGTCCATAGACAGATAACTGGATAAAGAAGATGTGGCACATATATACAATGAAGTATTACTCAGCCATAAAAAGAAATGAAATGGAGTTATTTGTAGTGAGGTGGATGGAGTTAGTCTGTCATACAGAGTGAAGTAAGTCAGAAAGAGAAAAATGCAGTATGCTAACACAGATATATGGAATGTAAGGAAAAAAAAAAGTTCATGAAGAACCTAGTGGCAAGACGGGAATAAAGACACAGACTTACTTGAGAATGGACTTGAGGATATGGGGAGGGGGAAGGGTAAGATGTGACAAAGAGAGAGAGTGGCACGGACATATATACACTACCAAATGTAAAATAGATAGCTAGTGAGAAGCAACCGCATAGCACAGGGAGATCAGCTCTGTGCTTTGTGACCACCTAGAGGGGTAGGGTAGGGAGGGCGAGAGGGAGGGAGATGAAAGAGGGAAGAGATATGGGAACATATGTATACGTATAACTGATTCACTTTGTTATAAAGCAGAAACTAACACACCATTGTAAAGCAATTATACTCCAATAAAGATGTTAAAAAAAAAAAAAAAGGAAATTACAAAAAAGAGAACTATTCTTAGAGTATCAAAAGCTGAGGAAGTTTGTCTCTAGCAGATATGTGTGCTCTGTAAGAAATGTTAAAGGGAGTCCTTCAGACTGAAATTAAAGGACAGGAGAGTGTAACCAGAATCCATACAAAGAAAGTAAGAACACTGAAAAAGGCATCTAAATTGGCAAACACAAAAATCAGTGGTGCATTTTTTATGACTCCTATTTTCTTTATAAATGACAAGTGTATGGAATGAAAATTTAAATACCATGTTGAAGGGCAAACAAGTAATTTGTGACAATAATAGTATAAAGGAAGAGGGACAGACCTACATAGGAACGAAGATTTTTTTGAAACTTACTATTGAAAATAAATTGGTATTAATTCAAACCAGATTGTTATAAATTGAAACAGTAATTGTAATCACCAAGGTAACCATTAAGAAAATAATTAGAAAATAAACACCAAATAAGGGCATTAAGTAGAATTAAACTAGAATAAACCAATTAATCACAAAGAAGGAAGTAATGGAAGAACTGAGGAATAAAAAAGATTCAGGACATGCACAAAACAACAAATGGCAGAAAGAAGTAAAGTCCCTCCTTACTGACTATTACATTAAGTTTAAAATTAAAGTTTCAAAAAGCAAAGACTGGCAGAATTAATAAAAAACTTCATTCAACTATTATCTTCTTTATAAGAAACTCACCTACACGTAAGACACAAGTGGACTGAAAGTAAAAGAATGCAAAAATACACTACAGGTAAATAGTGATGAAAAGAGACTAGGAGTGGCTGTAGGAATATGAGATGAAATTAGACTTTAAGTAAAAAATTGTCATGCAATGAAGACGGACATGATATATTTATAAAAGGGTAAATTTCTTAACAAAATAAGTAAAACAGAGAATAGAAAACCAACAGAGAATCAACAAAACCAAAACCTAGTTCCTTGAAATGATTAACAAAATTGAGAAACCTTTAGGAAGAGTATGACAAAAAGAGAGAAGACAAATTATTAAAATGAGAAATGAAAGTGGATTACTGCTAACTTTACAGAAATAAAAAGGATAATAAGAAAATACTATGAATAACTACATGAGCAAATTAGGTAACAACAAAAAAGATGATGCACAAACTCTAGTCCCGAATATGAAGGCTAGTCCCCAATATATGTGGGGGAAAAAAAGTAAGTAAGAATCATTAGGAAAGAGAAATGGTAAAACTAGATTAGCTGTATGATCTCATTATAATGAATATTCAGGGCTATCTTTTTTAATGAAACAATAGTGATGTTATTAGGAAGAAAGGAAAAAAATTCAAGAACTTATAAAATGTCAGAACTGGAAGAGAGCGCTGGAGATGCCAAGTCCATTTTATGCGGATGGAAAAACTGAGGGAGAAGGACATAAAAGTTATGAAAATGTTTTGTGGAGGCTACTCTAAATCTAAAAGTTGTTCAAATGAGAATATATGTAGTGTGTTGCAGACAGAGACAGTGTGCTATTTTATCTCCTAGAAATTGCTGGCTTAGTAACCTTTGCAAAACAGGGTGATATAAATGAATCCTGGAAAACTTGATGTCTGAAAGCATCCCTCCCACCTCTGTTTAAGCATTATAAAATTACAATCTATATCCAGTAATGTTATCAGAAAACCAATTACAGACTATGAGGCAGATTAAAAGGCCAGAAACAAGGTTTCAGGTTTCATGCTGTTAAATAATTTTCTGATTTCTCTTTTCTCTTTGCCTTAAGGATACCCCACACCCTGGTGGTCTACACAGGATTGCAGCTTGAAATAGCATATAAAGGGAAAGAGAGATGCACTGCTAATCCCAGTCTCCAAAACTTTATTTCCTCCAAAACTAAGTTTTTCATTCACTGCCCACCTCATGGCAAACATTAAATCCATTTGTCCCCTATTTCCAGGTACTTACTGGCACACCATGAGACATGAGGGTGTTGGGATTCATGAGGGTGACGAGCTGGTGTAGGAGGTCAGGTTGGCTATCAAAGAGCTCAGGTGTTAGCCTCTTCATCACCTCCTCCAAATGCTCTGCTGCCAGTGAGGGTACACCATACCATGTCTTCGGCTCACCCCTGTCAGGTAAAGAGAGACACATAAAGACTGGAAATACCCTTGCATACTGAGGGAATCTTGATATCCATCCCGGCCATTTGGAGCCCGCTCACCAGTGTAGGTAGTTAATGGAGTAACTCCAGTGATCCTCAATATGCCAACAAAATGCTGAGAATACCATGCCTACATAGAGCCAGGGAACCTTCATGCCTGAGATATCTGCATTAATGTGGCAAAGAACAGACTGATCCAGCACTGGCATCACATTCAGGTTCCATCCACTGTTTGCGTACTCCTGTCAGGTAAGAGATTTGCCAGAGTGAGTAGGGAGCAATTGGGTGAAGAAAGATAACTGCTTGCTCTAGTTTGGGACTAAAAACCCAGTTTTCATGGGCCCTCAGGAGGTCCACTGTGTTTTCTGAATGCAAATCATTTTTCTGCATAGAGAGAAAAGACTATGACTCAAAATATAAATTATCTATAATCCAGAATAAGATTTATCTGCCCCTGAAATTAACAAACACTCTTCATAAATGTTCTTTAAAATCACTTTATCTCAGTTACACTCCAGGCATTCTGTGCCCCTAATGAAAATTTACAGACAATGATGTTACTCCTTAAATTACTTACATCTTGTAAATATCATTATCATATTTTTCTTTTCTTTATGCCTTTCTATTACTTGTCCAAAACAAACACACAACAGAAAATATGTTATCCTGGAAGTCTTGCCCAAACCTTAGTACTACTCTGGGTAGTTCCCATAGGATATTTTAGGCTGTCTCTTACTTCCAAACTACTAAATTATTAAGTAAATTATTTATACCATCTCATTTATTTTTTGGTTGTGTTTGACACATTAAGTTATTAATTCATTTTTTGGAGTATAAAAGTCATTGGTGAAATCTCAGAGTAGGAAACTAATGGCTCATCCCTTCACAGAAACATCAATAAAAATGGGCAAAAATTATCTGATTCACTTTATCAGAACTCTGAATACTTATCGCTGCAAAGCTTTACTGCAACCAAAAGACAAAAACAATCATGAAAAAAACAACTGTGAACACATCAGAAAAGCTTTATGATATTTTAACTTACCCTCACCCAACCCTTACCCTATGGCTTAGCTGTAATCTTGAAAACAGCAGCCTATATCGCCAATGTGGGTTCCTGGTTCCAGAAGGTAGAAAAGAGACCTGTTCTCAAAGAACTGTGTTTATTTTAACCTGTTTGAGAATACACTGAAGAACTAATGCAAAAAGTTTATCTTTATTTTGCCTAACTCAGAACTATCTCAGAGTTAAGAGGACATTTCTCAAAAATACTAAAAGCAAATGAACCAACCAAAGCTTACTACAGGCAAAAAACAAAAAAAAATGGTTGGGTGAAACAACAGATACTGCAGTACACTTGGGAGGAAAAACTCCAAAACTCCTGCTTTTGAAAGCTTCCTTATATTTCAAGGAATACCAACTCTTGCTATACCTCCAAGCTGTGCTTAAGTAGAAAGTGATGAGTTATAAATATCTATGCATTGAAAGGTCATACACAGAGCCAATCTGCAAAGAATGAAAGAGTATTCAGAGATCTAACAAAAAATTTATCCTTGCAAAATCCTTTAAGAAAACTCATATAAAACGTACACACTACACAATCCCAAAAAGTAGCAACAAAAAACCCCAAGGCAATGAGAATATGATTTCCAGAGCTACCACATTAAAATACTCAAAATGTCCAGCTGTCAAAAAAAAACTATGATGCATACAAAAAAAAAAAAAAAACCAAAAAATATGACCCATTCAATGACAGGGAAAAAAAAAAAAGAAGAGAAACTGTCACTGAGAGAGCAGAGACACTGGACTTGCTAGAAAAAGGCTTTCAGCATCTTAAATATGCTCAAAAAGCTAAAGGAAACCATTGACAAAGAACTAAAGGAAACCAGGAGAACAATGTCTCCTCAAATAGACTCGAGAGACAGAAGAAAAAAAAGGTCTCAAATAGAAATTGTGGAGCTGAAAAGTATATTTGAAGTAAAAAATTCACTGGAGCAGTTCAACAGTATGAAAAGTCAGAACTAAATATCAGGAAATTTGAAGACAGGTCAATTGAGATTATTTACACTGAGGAGCATAAAGAATAAAGGAAAACGAACAAATCCTTTAAGTCAGCTATGGGAAACATTCAAGCAAACCAACATACTCTTAATAAGAGTCCTAAAAGGAGAGAAGATAAAACAAGAAACAGAATATTTGAAGAAATAACAGCTGAAACTTCCTTAAAGATATTAATCTACACATCCAACAAGCCTAATGCAATCCAAGCATAGCCAAACTGTTGGAAGCTAATAGAGATTCTTACAAGCAGCAAGAGAGAAGTGCTATCTCTCCTACAAAGTATCCTCAATATGATTAACAGCCTATTTCTCACTAGCAACTATGGAAACCACAGACTGTAGACTGACATATTGTAAGTTATAAAAGAAAAAAAAAATAAATCAAGAATTCTATAACTGATAAAAACTATCCTTCAAAACTGAAGGACAAACTGACATTCCCAAACAAAAACTGAGGGATCTGCACTACAAGAAATAGTAAAGAGAGTTATCTAGGCAGAAGTTCAAAAATCACTAGATGGTAACTTAAAGATTTATGAGAAAATATGATACAGATAACTACACATGTAAATGTAAAAACTCAATACTACTGTATTTCTGATTTGTGACTCTTTTTACCCTTATGATAGAAACACTAATGTATTAATATAAAATAATAATTATAAGTCTATGTTAATGGGCACACAATTTATGAAGATATAATTTACCATAATAACAAAGGGATACAGAAGACTCTGTTTAGGAACAATGTTTAAAACTAAGGTGGTATTAACTCAACCAAGTGTAATATATTAGTTGTATAAGGTAACCACCAAGAAAATAACTAAAAAATATACAAAAAGGGAAATGACATACTGAGGAAAAAAGTCAATTAAACAATCAAACACAAAATAAAAGAGCAATGGTAAATGAGTAATAAAGGAGAAAAATAATCAATTAAAAATTAAACACAAAATGAAGGAGTAATGTGGGAACTGAGAAGAAAAATGATTAAGGACATAAGAAAAAAAGAGCAGAATTAAGTTTTTCATTATCAGTAAATACCTTAAATGTAAATGGATTGAAGAGGAATGCCTCTTCAATTAAAAGGCAGAAACTGGCAGAATAAAGAAAAAGACCTGATCTATTATGAGTCTTGAAAAGACTCAAAGCCTTAAACACAGAAAAAATTAAAAGGGAAAAAATCTGAAGAACTTATTTTGTGCAAATAGTAACCAAAGGAGAGATGGGGTCATTGTATCACTATCAGACAAGACAGATTTTGAGAATTATTCAAGATAAAAAGACATTATACACTGATAAGAATGGTCAATCCATCAAGAAGACAAAACAACACACACCTAAAAACTAGCCCCAATATAAATGAAGCAATAATTGACAAAGTTGAAGGGAGAAATAGAAAATTCTATAAAAATAATTGAAGATTTTAATATTGCTATGACAATAATGGCCAGAACACCACCAGAGCAGATATGAATATGAAAATAGGAAATGTGAACAACACTATAAACCAGCTCAAGGTAGACACAGACTATCCCATCCAGTAACAGCAGAATTCATATTTCTCACAAGTGTAAAACATACCATTCCCCAGGATAAAACATGTTAGGCCATAAAACAAATCCCAATGAAGTATAAAAAAACTGAAATAATAAAATCTTTCTGCACCACAAATGAAACTAGAGATCAATATCAAATGAAAAACCAGAAAATTTACAGATATGTGAAAATTAAACTACACACTTTTAAAAACCATGGGTCAAAGATGAACTCACAAAGGAAAAATGAAAAGATACTTTGAGACAAATGAATAACAACTGAAAAAGCTTAATCTAGAGAAAGAAGTTCAAATGACTAAAATCACAAATGAAAATGGGTAACTAAAAACCTCACAGAAAAAGGTATTATATAAGAGAACACTGTAACAACTGTATACCAACAAATCATACAATCTAGATGAAATGAACAATTACTAAAAACAATCTCCCCAAACTGACTCAAGAAATAAAAAATCTGAAGACTGGTAACACATAAAGAGATTTAATCAGTAATCTAAAACCTCTGAACGAAGAAATGCTCAGAATGAGATGGCTTCACTGGTGAATTCTACCAGTGAAAGAAAAATCACAAGAAAAATTGCAATCTGACTCAAACTCTTTGAAAAACAGAAAAGGAATGAATCCTTCTTAACTCACTTTATGACATCAAGTCAGACAAAGACAGCACACAAGAACTACAAACCACTATACATTATACACTGATACAAGGCACTTCAGCAAATACTAACAAACCAAGTCCAGCTGCTTATTAAAAGGATTATACATCATGATCCAGTGAAATTGTCCCAGGAATATAGAGGATGGTTCAAATATAAAAACCAGCCAATGTACTACCCTGTATCAGTAAAATGAAAATGGTTAAAAAACTTATGATCATCCTAACTGATGCATTTAACAATAATCAGCGCCCTTTCATGGTAACTATCCTCAACAGTCTCAGATTAAAAGAGAACTTTCTCAACCTACTAAAAGCACTTGTGAAAACCCCACAGCTAATATCATACTCAATGGTTAAAGACTGAAAGCTTTCCTCTAAGATCAGGAACAAGACAAGGATTCCAACATTTTGCCACTTCCATTCAATACTGTAGTGTAAGTTCTGCTCAAAGCAATTTAGCAGAAAAATTTTAAAATAGTAAGTAGATGTATAGCTATATTTGCATACCACATGATCTAATACATCGAAAATCCTAAAGAATGTACCCATAAAAAACTGAGCTAGTAAAGGAATTCAGCTAAGTTGCACAACACACAATCACACAAAATTCAATTGTGCTTCTTTACCTGAAAAGAAAATTTAAAAAACAAGTCTGTTAATAACAGCATTATATAGAATAAAATGTTTAGGAATAAATTCAACCAGAGATGAAAAACTAATACAATGAAAACCACAAAGCACTGCTGACAAAATTAAACAAGACAAAGAAATGGAAAGAGATATGTGTTCATAGGTTAGAAGTCTTAATATCATTAACATGGCAAAGCTACTCAAAGCAATCTACACATTCAATGCAACCCTTATCAAAATTGCAATGACCTTCTTAGCAGCACTGGTAAGCCAATCTTAATATTCAAATACAACTGTAGGTGATCCCAAACAGCCAGTCTTGAAAAAGAACAAAGTTGAAAGATTCATAGTTGCAAATTTCTAAATTTACCACAAAGCTACAGTAACCAAAACAGGGTAACATTTAGACTAATGGAGTAAAATGAGAGATCATAAACAAAGCCACATTTCTATGTCAATTTTGACAAGGATGCCAAAACTACTCAGTGGAGAAAGAGCAGTCTCTTCGAGAAATGATGCTATGACTACTGGATATCCATCTTCAAAAGAATGAAGCTGAAACTTTATTTCACATTGTAAAGGAAAAGTAAATAAAATGGGTCAAAGACCTAACTAGAAGAAGAAAACACAAAGGTGAATCTTCACTGCTTTGGATTTGGTGGATTCTGAAAATGACACAAAAAGTACAGGGGACAAAAGAAAAAAACCTGCACTTCTTTAAAATGAGCACTTTTGTTTTCAGAACACTATCAAAATTATTTTTAAAATCCTGTAATAGGACAAAAAACTCTTTTAAGTCATGTAAGTCATGTATCTGATAAGGGTCTCTTATTCCAAACATACATAAAACTCAAAGTCAACAATAACCTCAACAAAGTATAATATGAGCAACTCTAATTCAGCTACACATTAGGATACTACACCACTTACAAGTGGAAGTGGAAATTCCACTTTTAAGTGGAATTTATTCCCGGAATGCAAAAATGGTTCAACATACAAAAATTAATGAATGCAAACTTTTCATTAATAAAGTGTAAAGGAAAAAGACACACAGTCATCTTAAGTTATTCAGAAAAAGCACATCTGACAAAATTCTACAACTTTTCCTAATAAAAACAAGAAATGGAAGGAAATAGAAACTTCTTCAGGATGATAAAGACTACATATGAAAAACCTCTAGATGACATTACACTCAATATTAAATTCAATATTAAAGACTGAAGCTTTGCCCCTAAGATCAGAAACAAGTCAAACGCCTACTTTCACCATTTCTGTTCAACACGGAATTGGAAGTTAGTCACAACAATTAGGCAAGAAAAAAAAAAAAGCAATCAAAATGGAAAAGGAAGAAGTAAAATCATCTGTTTGCAGATGACAATATTCTATATGTAAAGAACCCTAAAAAATCTACCAAAAACCTGTTACAACAAATAAACTTAGTAAAGTTGCATGCTACAGAAATCAACCTACAAAAAACAGTTGCATTTTTAAAAGCTGACAATTAACAATCCAAAAAGAAAATTAAGAAAATAATTCTACTAACAACAGTATCAAAGTGAATACCAAGCAGTAAAAGTATACAAACACTAAAAACTACAAAACATCGCTGAAAGATATTAAAGACATAATTAATGGAAACACATCTGTGTTCATGAATTCTAAGACTTAAGATGTCAATACTACCAAAGTGTTCTACAGACTCAATCTTTATCGAAATTCGAACAACAATGGAGAAGTGAAAAAAATCCATCTACAATTTTCCTGAAATAGAAAAATCCACCCTAAAATTCACATGGAATCTCAAGGACAGCAAATAGCCACAAAATACAGTTGAAGGTATTACGCTTCAAGAAGCTATAGAAATCAGTGTGGTACTGGCATAAGGATACATTAGAGACCAATGGAATAGAACAGAGAGCCCAGAAATAAATTTCTGCAAATACAGTCAACTGATTTTGACAAGGGTGTCAACACCACCTAACAGGGAAGGACAGCCTTTCCAATAAATAGGAAACTTAGATATACACTACAAAAGAATGAGGCTGGCCCACATACAAAATTTCAACTCCAAGTAAGTCAAAGATCTATATGTAAGAGTTAAAGCTATAAGACTCCTGACATTTCTCCAAAGTCGGCAACAAGTACATGAAAAGATTCTCAGCATCTCGTCATTTAGGGAAATGCAAATCCAGACGGAAGATAATAGTTTACTTTCACACATTAGGAAACTGCTATTACCAAAACAAAAAACCAGCCCACAAACTGACCAAAAGACAAACAGCAGAAAATATGTGTTGACCTATAAATGGAGAAATTGGAAAGCTGGTGCACTGCTAGCCAGAATGTAAAATGGAATTGCTGCTGTTGGGGTTTCAAATTATATAATCTAGTAATTCTAATCTAAGCCTATACCCAAATGAAAGCAGGAACTCAAAAAGAAATTTGCTACACCAATGTTCACAAAAGCATTATTCACAATAGCAAAAAGATACAAACAATCCAAATGTCCAACAACAGAAGAATGAATGAACAAAATGTGCTATATATGTATAGAAATATTATTCAGTTTTAGAAAGGAATGAAATTCTGTTATATGCTACAATACTGATGAATCTTTATGACACTATGCTAAATGCAATAAGCAAGACAAAAAAGTGTGACTCCATTTCCATGACATATCTAGAGCAGTCAAATTCATAGGCAGAAAACAACAGTGGTTACTAGAGGCTGGAGGGAAAGGAGAATGGGAAATTATTTAATGGAAACAAAGTTTGTGTTTGGGGTGATAAGAAAGGAAGGTGGTGTTGGTTGCATGACCTTGTGACTGTACTTAATGCCACTCAAGTATATAATTAAAAATGATTAATATGGTAAATTTTATATTATGTGTATTTTACCATAATTTGAAAAATATCAACTACAAAAGTCAAAAACTTCAATTAAAATATGCAAAGGACCTGAATAGGTATTTCTCCAAAGGAGTTACATAAATGGTCAACATACACATGAAAAGATGCTTGACATTAGTTATTATAATGAGATGACTACAACCATGTAAGTCAATAACAAACATTAGTAGGCATGTGGAAAGTGGAACCCTCATTTGCTACTAGTGGTGTGGTAAACAGTTTAACAAATTAAACATAGATTATCGCGCAATCCAGTAATTCCATTCCTAAATACATAGTCAAGAAAAATGGAAACTGGTGTTCAAACCAAAAGTGTACAGGAATGTTCACTTGACAAATTCAATACTCTTTCATAATAAAAACACTAACAAACAAGGAAAAGAAGGAAAATACCTCAACATAATAAAGGATATACATAAAAAGCCCACAGCTAATTTCACAATCAATAATGAAAGATTGAAAGCTCTTCCTCTAAAGAATAAGAAACAAGAAGAATAAGCAATAAGCCCGCTCATTCTTCACAGTACTATTCAGAAGAAGGTACTGGACTGCCTTTCTGGTGGGAGTGTAAAATGACACACCACTGTGAAAAATGACATGGTTGCTCTTCAAAAGATTAAACTTTATGTTTCAGGAATTCCACCTCTGGGAATACTATACGCAAAAGAACTGAAAAAGGGTCTTGCGTAGATATCTGTACATCTGTATTCATGAAAGCATTATTCAATATAGCCAAAAGGCAGAAACAACCCAAATATCCATCAAACAATGAAAAGAAGATCAAATATAGGAAATTATGACACATGCTACAAGATATAAATCTTGAAGTTTATAAACTTTGAAAACAGTACAGCAAGTGAAAGAAGCCAGCCACAAAGGACAAATACGTATAAGGTACCTAAGCAGTCAAATTTAGAGACAGTAAAGTTAGAATCATAGTTGTCAAGGGCTGGAGCAAACACTCTCATTTACCACTGCAACAAAAAGAATAAAATACCTAGGAATAAACCTACCTAAGGAGGCAAAAGACTGTATGCAGAAAACTGTAAGACACTGATGAAAAAGAAAGTAAAGATGATACAAACAGATGGAGAGATATACCATGTTCTTGGATTGGAAAAATCAACACGGTGAAAATGAACCTACTACCCAAAGCAATCTACAGATTCAATGCAATCCCTATCAAACTACCAATGGCATTTTTCACAGAACTAGAACAAAAAATCTTAAAATTTGTATGGAGACACAAAAGACCCTGAATAGCCAAAGCAATCATGAGGGAAAATAAATGGAGTTGGAGGAATCAGACTCCCTGACTTCAGACTATACTACAAAGTTACAGTAATCAAGACAGTGTAGTACTGGCACAAAAACAGAAATATAGATCAATGGAACAGGATAGAGAGCCCAGAGATAAACCCATGCACCTACGGTCTACTAATGTATGACAAAGGAGTCCAGAATATACAAGGGAGTAAAGACAGTCTCTTCAATAAGTGGTGCTGGGAAAACTGGACAGCTACATGTAAAAGAATGAAATTAGAACACTTCCCAACATCATACACAAAAACAAACTCAAAATGGATTAAAGACCTAAATGTAAGACTGGACACTATAAAACTCTTAGAGGAAAACATACAAAGAACACTCTTTGACATAAACCACAGCAAGATCTTTTTTGACCAACCTCCTAGAATACTGGAAATAAAAACAAAAATAAACAAATGGGACCTAATGTAACTTAAAAGCTTTTGCACAGCAACGGAAACTACAAACAAGATGAAAAGGCAACCCTCAGAATGGGAGATAATATTTGCAAACGAAATCAATGGACAAAGGATTAATCTCCAAAGTATATAAACAGCTCACGCAGTTCAGTATTAAAAAAACAAACAACCCAATGAAAAAATGGGTGGAGGACCTAAAGACATATTTCTCTAAAGAAGACATACAAATGCTCAAGGAGTACATGAAAACATGCTCAACACCGCAAATTATTAAAGAAATGCAAATCAAAATTACGATTAGGTTATCACCTCACACCAGTTAGAATGGGCATCATCAGAAAATCTACAAACAACAAATGCTGGAGAGGGTGTGGAGAAAAGGGAACCCTCTTGCACCATTGGTGGGAATGTAAACTGATACAGCCAGTATGGAGAACAATATGCAGGTTCCTTAAAAATCTAAAAACAGAATTACCGTATGACCCAGCAATCCCACTACTGGGCATATATCCAGAGAAAACCATAATTCAAAACGACACATGCACCCGAATGTTCATTGCAGCACTATTTACAATAGCCAGGACATGGAAGCAACCTAAATGCCCATCAACAGATGAATGGATAAAGATGATGTGGTACATATATACAATGGAATATTACTCAGCCATAAAAGGGAACGAAATTGGGTCATTTGTAGAGACGTGGATGGATCTAGAGACTGTCATACAGAGTGAAGTAAGTCAAAAAGAGAAAAACAAATATCGTATATTAACGCATGTATGTGGAACCTAGAGAAATGGTACAGATGAACCGGTTTGCAGGGCAGAAATTGAGACACAGATGTAGAGAATAAACGTATGGACAGCAAGGGGAGACAGTGGCCAGTGGGTGAGGTGGTGGTGGTGGGATGAACTGAGAGATTGGGATTGACATGTATACACTAATATGTATAAAATGGATAACTAATAAGAACCTGCTGTATAAAAAAATAAAATTCAAATAATAAATAAAAATAGAAAAAAAAAGAACATGTTGCCACTTCTTCAGTGATAGTAAATGCTGCTGAAACATTTGCAAAATGGAGGGAAAAAAAAACAGAGAAAGATCCCGCATGCCCAACTAAAGATCCCACATGTGGCAATGAAGATCCTGTGTGCCAAAACGAATACCTGGTGTAGCCAAATAAATAAACAAACAAATAAATAAATATATATTTTTTTTAAAAAAGAGCAGCTCTGGGTGATTTTCTTCCTTTTCATTTATATTTTTCAATTTGCCACAATTGATGTGTAATACTATTAAGAAAAAAAATCTGTGGAAAAACAGACTCAAGTGCTTCTACGTACACACACACATATATACAGTAATATGGTATACATACACAAAAACTGAATATGCCTTGCTGAGAATCTCTATCTTCTTAGAATCACTACTTCTTAGAATCCAGACTTTTTTGTTGTCTGGATCAATTGTCACATAAGGCTTAACATGTAGGACAATCTATATAAAAAAACCAAACACTGATTTTCTTGGCTGTAACTAGCATGGCAAAACAACAGTTATTATAGGGATAATTCATCAATAACACATGATGGATTTTTTTTTAGCTTCTTCACCCCAAATAAGGTTGCTTCATCCATCATATTTTTTGGTTCTGCACTGAGGGAGAGATTTCTAACAAGATTTAGTCAGAATTTAGGACATCTAAATTGACCTCTGAGTAGGTAAGAGATCTCCTTGTATTAAAGAATAAAATGAAGCCATTTCTTGATGCCCTCCTAGTTCTTTCAAATCATAAATGTGAACAAGTTAGTTGTAGCATTTGTATTTTTCCATTATGTAGATAACCAAAAGGTGGTAAACTTCTAACAATTATATGTGGGGGAAAGAGGAAGGACTACTGTGGATTCTAACTGATAACTGCAAGGTATCATACTATTCCTTGTGCTTATCCCCAGGAAAATACCGAAGAGGAAAATGTGGTAGTAATAGTGGCTATCCAAATTCTGGGTCACTGACAAGATTTTCCAATATCATTAAATTTTATTGGCCTGCTCCCCAGTCACCGTGTAAATATGAATTACCAACCACATTACCTCCTCCTCAGGGGACAGGTTTCCTTTGCTACTGCTGACAGGAAAACCACTGCCAAATTCCTTGGAATGAATGTCTGCTCCATACTCAACTGTCACATCCTCCTCAATGCTGCTCACCAGCCTCCAGAATTCCTTCTCCACAAGTTCCGTAGGTACCATCTGTGACAACAGGTATCAAAAATGATCACAGACCACTATATTTTGGCCCCATGTCTCCATGAGCACTAAGACTATCAGACACCAATCCCTACATCCACATTCCACAATCACATACATGAACAGGCATGTTGAAGTAGTCCACCTTGAAGGAATCAGCCATTTCACCAAAGCTCTGCAAAGTGTACTCCTGGGTAGCCTGCTCAAAGCCAAAGGCTTCCGGGGGTTTCTTACACTCCTGAAATAGAAAATATTTCAGTAAGACAGAGGCAATAGACAACAAACCCCTTCAAAAAACCAGCTAGAGATATATCTTATGTTATTCCTCCACTTAAATTTTCCAGGTAGAATAGTTTCTTTAATATCTACTAAACTTATTTCCTTTTGTTCCTTTGGTTCACATCATCTGGATTATAGTCCTTCCTGTCTTAAATTTCTACCATCCTACAGCTACTCTACCCAACCATTCTTTCATTTACTGTGTCACTGACAGCTAATTATAACCTAACAAAAGTTATTAACTTAGAAAAATGGAGGTACCTACTTTACTCTTTCCTAAAACCAGGAGTCTGTATTAAAAACAATTACCAAGAACTAAATTTAAAACATCTATCGTGGACAGCCCTTACCGCCATGATACACTTTGGGCACCTCCAGACCCCTCTGGGGATTTCAGGAAGGGGTGGCAATAGGCAAAAGATGTGATAATTGTCATTACAGCCATCACAAAGAAGAAGTTTATCATCTTCATCCCCTCTAGAGCACATTCGGCAAACATATGAGTCAATCTACCAGGAAAAATAAAATAATATTAAGTTGCTTGTCCAAGGAAACTTTATCCTAGGCTTCCAGACCATTCATTCTGAACACCCACCACCAGTCAATGACTATGCATTGTTCTACTCATGACTTCACTCATGACCTCACTATCTGGTGAAAAATATGACAACATAAATAATTACTATGCATGTTAAGAAATGAACCATATTAAGGTGTGCTGGAAGAAACAAAAAGTAGACTTTAAGTTTCACGGTACAAACCCAAATCATGAAGGTACATACTAGCATAGATCATTCAGAGAATTACCTATGTTAATAATAGCTGGTATAGACTGCAAGTTGAATATAAATAGGTCAAATGACCCACTATCCAGTTATACCTGCTATTCTAATGTGAAGTTTAACAGGTTTCCATTTCATTTAACTGTCTTCAGTTTAGATAATGAATTAGATAGGTCATAAGGACAGAAAGATTAAGGCAAGGTCTAACAGCTTGGATTCTTAGCTACTACTGAAATAATTTATTATGAAGTACACTTTAAAAAGATGAGACACTAGTAGACTTTTACCAGGAAGGATTCATTACTGAAAAATTACTTGCAGTGAGGATAGGCTACATTGGGAGAATGAAGAAGTAACATGATCAGTAAAGAGCACAAAGACACAACTGAGAGTGGGAGAAAAAAATCTGCTTAGTATATGGAGGTAGACACACACACATCAATTCTCTTATTAATCTGTAGATATTATAATTTGTCAAGAACATGTATATGTAAACATATGCATTTACAAACATATGTAAATATATGTAAATTTATAAAATATACACGTTTATACACAGATATATACATTGGCATATACTTACATATATGTATGTAGGCAGTTACCCTCAGTCACAGCAATTCCAATACTATATATATACACCACGTAAGTGTCTACATAGCTTACCTAAAGTCATGTAATTTAATAGTAGTATTATCTATAGTAGCCCCAATCTGGAAAGTACTAAAAACACAGGGTTAAGTGGGGACACAATCCCAATGGTGGTAGTAAAGATAATCCTTCAGTGGACATGATTAAGAGGAAGGAGAAAGCAAATTTATCACTTTAAAAAATGTAGCAACTCTAGCATACTGAAGAGATTATAAAATCTTTCAGGTGAAGTGGAGGAAAAGGTGAAAAGAAAGATTTATATGCATAAACGAGTTAAGTAAAGCAATATCATAGGAGAGGCACTACTATGTAAAATGTGGTTTTTAGACCCCTGACGCCATTTGCCAGAAAACAGCTCTTTCACATAATTTATATTTAATCACATTGTCTCCTACCACATTAAGATGTAAAAGTTAAGAATGTGCTTATCACTGGAGTTGAAAAGACACAAAAGTTTGGAGGAAAGTTCTGATATAGAACATAGGATATGAATTTTGCTCCTGACTATAATACTTGAGTATGTTCTTTCTCCCTCCTGGCCATCAGGAGGCCATTCATATTTAAAGGGCTCAGAAGTAAACTGAAGGAAGGAGAAAGTAAGGTGCGATAAAATAATTTTAGCTTCCATCTCATCCTGATAGTTCATAAACAGTGTTAAGAGTCCTTACAAACTGGGTATTGCTTTGATTCTTCCGCAGCCGCATGGTCATATTGGTGCAGGGCTCTAGGCTGTTACTCGAATCCTCCTTGGGCAGTGCTGACATCACTTTCCAGTTCCCACTCGGTTCCTCCTTCATTGTAACAGTGGAGGGGCATACGACCCCTTCTTTATCTAGGAGAGTCAGAAACAAACCTGAAAACAAACAAATCCATCTGCCATCAGGATTAACAAACTGTCTTCCCCATGGTACTTTAGTACTTTACCCCTCACTTTGCCTCATAGCCTATTAGGCTTCACCTTTCTTCCGTAAAGTCTTATCCTTGGCTACGAGGCCCAAGCCCATCATCTTGGGACCTGCCCCATAGATTTGTAGCTTCTTCAGCTCTGGGTTTTTCTCAATGTCTTCTTCTGTGGGTTCTGGCTGTTGAAAGAAGGTTCAGAGAAGGAAGTGAGTTTTATATAAACAGGCATTATACTTAAGAAATAGATTTTCAATTTGCAAAATATTCCAGCAGTATAAATGGAAAAGAGGTCATAAAAATTCAAGTCAGTCAACAGCCTCCACCTCGTTTACTGATGTATTTTTATCTGTGGGTAACGGGTGACCAGGGACGGACAAACGAAGAGAGAAATTTGAGATGTAATAGTCTCGATTTTTTTCACGCTATAAAGGATATGGTAGAGTACTCCAGTATGTTAAGCTTAAGTATCACAAAATATATAACTTATACCAAAGAGTGCAATAAATTAATTATAAAAAAGCCCCCTTCTGCAACTCAGTTGAAGATGCAAATGGGAAAATAAGAGGACTCCTACTATTCTACTGTTCTGTTTGAACTCAGATCATGAGAAATAATTCCTTTCTCCTGACAATGTATTTAAAGACCTGGGAAAGTAGAAATATGTTATGTGTCAAAAAATACACACATTATATGCCATTTTCAGCACATCTCTTTTTAGTGAACACCACGAAATATAGTTTATCGACTGTTTCAGTTATGAACAAAAACTTAAATTTAAGCTCTATTACATTTCTTCTTTCCATCTAAAATCTGACGTTATCTAACTTTTATTCTACATATATATAAAAACACATATGATAACCGATTTTCTGGTTTTATTTCCAAAATAATTTATGCAAACAATATATATATTGTATGACCATATCCATGACAAACACAGCGTTAACTAGGGACACAGTGGTAGCAAAGATATCACTCAGTGATCAGGTAGAAATGATTAAAGGAAATGAAACATAGGAGGCTTGAGTTTAAAAGGACCATCAACATATATATCTGTCCCCTAGCTTATTATTCTATTATTATGGCATCAGAAAAGATTCAACCTACTCTTTTATTGTTTTTTTGGTATTATAAACAAATGATATAATTAGTTATACTAATCATATTCTAAATTTTTTATATTTTATGTTTCGACATCTTTTGAAGGGCCTTGCTGACTGGGGAGACTGTTCCTCCCAGGTCTAGCTAATTTCTAGAGGCAACAAACAACGGTCATATACAAACTAACTAATCCCAAGTCCATACCCCCAACCACCTCCTTATCTAACACTTACAAATGACGCCCAATTGTTTGGTTCCTGGCCAAATCAACCTCTGGCCAGGAACCAAACAACTAGGAAAAGTCCATAGGCCCCAAACCTTGCTGAGATTATTCAAACCAGCCAGTTATTTCTAAGATGTTTACCCTACTTTGCCTTGCTTTCCCTGAGGATACACTGATAAAGGCTGTGGCCTATGCCTTCCCCCTATTCTTTTCTGCCCCCCACAGACACTAATGTTTCCTTCCTCCTGTCGCCCTGTGGCATGGTATTCCTCTTGCTTCTAGGGGCACTGTGAGTAACATTAAAACTTTTCTTTCAAAGATACTGAGATCTCCCTGTTGGCATTCAGGCATTTTTATAAATTAAGACCTGGGCACAAATTAATAATACTCATATAATGGCTGCATGCTATTATGAAAGATTAATTGAGTTAAAACAGGACTGCATGCACATCTAAAATTTTAATTAAAAATTATAATTTTAGTACAATCTTTTACTCTACCAACAATATACTACGATCCCTAGTCCCTTATCCTTGACACATTTTCGCTTTTTGGCCAATTAGTTATTGTAAAAAGAAATATGTAACTATTTTATATTTTCAATTTGTTAGTAAGGTAAAACATTTGATTAATTATTTAGTAAGGTTAATGTAAGAGGAAGCTTGAAAACACACTGCAAAAGACAACTGCATCAGTTAGTAGGCGTGGGACTCCTAGGTGCCTTGTACATTTATAATTTCCTCTTATATCATATTAACTATACCATGACATATTCCCTTAATATACTCTATAGGTAACTGCTGGCAAAGCAAGTACCTTTTAAAAGAGTTAATACTTGCTTGTCTTAAAATATGAACTAACACAGTACTACTCTTAATCTTTCCGGCATCTTACTATTAATTCGTGTATTACATACACTTATGTATGAAGTGGAAAAACGACGTACATGTTAGTCCTCACAATTTCTTTGTCACCAGATTTACTTGTTTTCTTTTCTGCTCTACTTAGAATTTATTTGTATTTTTTCCCTGGTAATGTTTTGGAAATACAACCCCTTTCTTTCTTTTAGTAACCACATGGTTTTCTAGAATTTTTAAAACCTTTCCAGCACAGTGGACAATCCCATTCTTAAAAAAAACCTGACTAAAGATCATTTGATTGTGAAAATTTTTTTGGTCTTGACTGGCACTGACAATTTTGAAACGTATTTGTTTCCAAGTTATTACCTGATCATTTTTTCTTATTCAACTCATTTTCAGACACTTGTCTCTATACAGAACTAAAGTACTAATGCAGAATCCATTTCAATTTCAATAATCTGAACATCACTATTTCTCATTTCTTCATTCTACATGACAATGTTAATTATTTTAAAACTTAATAGTACTAAGATTATTCACAACCTAACTAAAGATACACACAACCTTATGCTAAGATATTTCAGAAGTAGATACATTCAAAATTTTATGAAAATATACGCAGACATACAAAACAGGCTAAGACAAATAAGAAGACTGTACTGTTCATATTTTAAATTTTCTGTATATTATGATGTTTGACATCTTGAAAAGTTTTCTGGCAGTGGAGAGACTGCCCCTTCCAGGCTAGCCAATTCTTCAAGATTGGACTCACCAGAGAGTACACCTTGATATGCAAACTAACCAGCCCAGAGCCATACCTCCTGTGTCTCGCTCCTGCACCCCAGGAGGCAACATTTCTCTGCCATAATCATGCAGGGCCAGGTGTCAGGAAAGTAGGGACCACCCTGTAAGTCAAAGCTCACTGAAATTGTTCAAAGTAGCCAATCCTAACCTGTCCTTCCCTTGGAAACCTAAATAAAGGCTGTGGTTTAGGCTCACCCTTCTCTCCTGCCCCACGCTCATGTTTCTACTGTATTTTGTTTTCCTGAGCCTTTCTTATGTCACCTCTCAAGGCAGCATCTGACTGCCCATCTCATAAAAGAACACATAATGAAAACCAATGGTTTCAAAATTAAACTATATAGTATGCTTAATAAAAACCATCACAAGATTCATAAAAGTTCACCCTTAAGACAACATTAGAAGAATACACGTTTGCTTTTAAAATGTACAAAAGGAAAAGTACAAAAGAAAAATACTGCACACCATACCTATGAAACAACTCATTCACTTTCAATTAATTCAACCATGAACCAGCTATAGGTTAAAAAAAAAAAAAGAATGTCTTATATAAATGGACTGTCCGTAAAAGGGAGTCCTAGATGAACTTTGGCAGTTTGTAGGGAAAAACAAACAGGCACTCACATCAGGCTGTAGTCTTTTTGCCCGCCGACTATAGCTGCTGAACTTGGAAGGCTGCACAGACTGTCTAAGGGGAATGCTGTGAGGTTTGTATTCCTTGTCTTTTTCCTCACTGTCAAATGGCTGAGTGTTACACTGCTGGGGATAGGGAAAAGTGAAGTATCAGGAAATGAGTAATATTCACAATCAGCAAATAACTAAGTGATTCTCTCATCCTAAATCTCTGGCAAGAAAAGCTGTACTTTTTGGTAAATTATAGAAATCTACCCTTCTGTTCTTTGGAATGAAAATTCCTCTACATCTTTGCATACACATAAGCAGTAGAGCCTAGTGAAGACCCACAGTCTTGGGGACCAAGGTTTGAACCTGGACTTCTACCCTTACTTTCTGTGTGCCTTATGCACTTCAAATCTAATAAAACCAGGTAAGTTAAAATTAATATGTTTACACACATACATGATACACATGTAGTTTTAAAAAGTGTTCTGGATGTAATAAAACCTAAAAAGTTATTATTTAAGATAACCAGCTAAATCAGTTGCCACTCCTTGTTAAGCCCAAGTTACACCATGGTTTTATTCCTAAACTCTTTTTACATGAACTATCCTCCGTAAGTTTAATAACTCATAAGAATTATCTTTTTCACGGAGAATGGCTAAAATAAGAACTGCTTTTCTCTAACTCCTACTTTAAGACCTTGTCCATGAAAACCCTAAGACACAGGGAAAGGACACTCCACTTCCCATAATCTAACCTAGAAGGTGTAAAACCTTTTCATACATGCTGCACAATATTTTACAGGGCCAGTTCTTGGTATTTCTAATTTTGTCAATGAGCTAAAGACTCTCTAAACCTTGACTATTCAGAAGAAAGCCCAACCAGAAAAGGGAAGGTAAGAGGAAAAGCAACAAAATCACATTAGGATCCAAACCAGCTAAGGGACCTCACCACAAGGTTAGCTCCAGACTGAAACATTTCATAAGGATAAATGATACGTTCATAGTGAGATCGTAGCAGGGAGCCAATGTTTTTGCCTGGTGGGTAGCTGAGGCGCTGGGCAACTCGGGCCCATCGTCGGTCCTTACAGATGGCTTCATAGCCACCTTCCTCCATCACAATCTGAAAGAATAAGAAAGGGTATAGATTAACTGTGAACACACTGGAAAGACCTAAAAAATTGCAATGAGGCTTAAAATGAGTGCTCTCTGCCCCCCAGTACCAATTATTCCAGGTCTCAAAGATTGTGTCAAGCAATGTTGGCAGGACTACGTCCCAAGTGAAAGTTCAAATAGCAGGGTTGTCATCTTGAAGACTGAGCCCTAGTTTACCTGCTCTAGTACTAGTTGGTAGAGGAAGTCCCAGACTGAAAATCTGCATACAACAAGTGGCTCTCTCTAGGTCCCGGTTTCTACGAAATCTAATAAATCACTGCTGGAGCACTGAGGGAAAAAATGTTGGCAGACTCTTGTGTTCTCTCCTTTCCTGTCCAAACACAATGTTCAACAACAGATGTGTCCAAAGTAATGTTTTTTGTTTGTTTTTCCTTTTAAAAGCAGAAGTACTCTTACCTTACTAAGACTGTAGAGGTCCAAGATCCTCCGCTCCACATTGGGAATTTTTAAAGAAGAACCTTGAATTTCCCAGAATTTTGCAATCTGGTCCAAATAATTCAGTTTCACTCTGGTCTGAGCCTAGAGAATAGAGAGCCCTATGAGTTTGTCTTACTCCTTATCCTGACTTTGGTGCAGTATGAAATGGGTGAGCAAGTATCGTTCCGTATTTTCTATGGCTTTCTACTAGGCTAGAATCTAGGCTTCACTGCCTTTAACACCACTGGTGTCCATAAATAGCTCAAATAAACTAATTCTTTCACGTGAGAGGAGGAACTCAGAAAGTGATGCCTCAAAGTCAAAACACTTCGTGCCTAAGTTTAAAGCGTTATCTTTGGGCTTAATGAATGCTGAATAAGAGTATTTAGGCTCAATCTTATATCTTCCTCAAGATAGAGCCATCTAGAGTCTACAGAAACACAACTGAAGGGAATAAAGTTGTTTTCCTTTCCATGTCATAAACTCAAGACATGAGACCAGTTTATGAATTATCATTCTCTTACCTTAAGCCATTTTGGAGCTTTTAGTCACCAACCACAGTCAAAACAGACAATGCCAAACCATTCATATGCTTTCCAAAAATAATACTAAACCGAATATGGACACTCTTGAGTACTTTAAACAAGATTTTCCTCTCCTACTTACTCTAACACATTCTTAAATACAGTCATACATACACCACCACCAGCCTTAAGGTAGAAATTTAGGAGGCCAGATTTCTGCTCTGTACTTTGCTTTTGTTAAGGAAATCAGGGAAAATCCAAAATAATAAAATACAAAGTTACGGGGAAAAAAAAAATAGGAAAGACAGTATCTATTTTCTTGATAGGTCTAGTTTTAGCCCATTCTGTGGCAGAAAAAAAATATGTGATTCATCTCCCTAAATTTAAATGCTGTATATGTCCTGCCATTCTGCACAAGACTTTTTGCAGGATCAATATTCTTGGAAATAATGAAGCTGATGTTACAATCAAAATATATTTACTTCAAAACCTAACCTCTTAATGCGTTGTTATCAAACTACAAGCAAAACAAGATTGGAGCTGAGATTCCACTCTTAAGAGGGTGACAAATATTAAAGAAATACCTCTAGTTCATTTAGCCTCTGGATGCGTGGAGTAAATTTGAAGTTGTCAACTTCTACTGCAAAGGGAGGCTGCCAGTCCTAAAAGAAAGTGAAAGAACTTGGTTATTATAGCATAGGAAAAGATAAAGATAGAATTAGAATCTCCTGTTTCTATCTTAATATCCCTCATTTTAAGAGTTATTACTATTTTTGCCTCTAAAAGCCTCAAGGTGTTGCATCTTTAACACTAGGTCACTGGGGAAAAAAAATCTACTAATCCAAAGGTCTGCTTGGTATGTCTCCTCCAAAAAAGACAACAAAGAAAAACAAAAGAAAAAAGTCCCAAATTCTGACAAAATGAGGCCTAAAGCTCACTTTAAGAACAAAGGACAAAAAGGTTGTGAGAAAGGTCCTTATTGAAATGAAGATAACCCTATTATGAACAAGAAATTGTTTAATTTTCAAACTTAGACTATTATCTTTTCCTACTCTTGGTGGTCTGGCAAAGATGAACCGAAGCATAACTACTATACTGAGAAAAGTATTACCATTGAAATAGAAAAAAAGAGAATCAGGGAGTCAGGCTCAGCATGTGACTAATGAGCAGCATGCTGTGCAGTAAGTGGACACTACTCTGGATGTCATATTAGTTGTTTAAACTGATGGCCTAGGTTCATTTCAACTTGCATTCAAAATTCAGTCAAATAACAGTTTCAATTAGCAGTTTTAAGTATCCCAAAACAGAGAAGAAGCCTCTAAGTGAACTAACAGTACTTCGGTTGGTAGTAGGAGTTCCATATCCCTTCCCATTTTTAGGTATGTTTATCACACACATCGCAGGTCATATGAGAAAATGTAAACAACGGAGGCCCAGTGGCACAAATTCATGCAACTTTTCGTCGGTTCAATTACATATCAAATAACTTAGAATGAATTAAATGTCATTTAAATAAAGTATAAAAGACACATATCCCTATAACAGAGATGGGTGTAACACTGGCACAGCTGAGAATCAGTACCGATTCGGGCTTTTTAGTTATTCACATAAGTTTTTTGTTACTCCACGAAGTCTAGTGATAGGATATTAGTTTTCCGACACCAGCGCGTTTTAGTCAAACATTTACAAGGGGAGAAACTAGGAGCTACGTGGAGGATTCAATTAACTGGTTCCGAATCTAAGGCGTTAAGTAGCACAGTGGTCCTGCGATCACTGCAAAAGTCACCTTCAGGCCAAATTCTGCTTTAGCGGCTTACCGCGGGTGGGCGAATCTTGCAAATGCCGGACTTCTCGGCAATGGGCCTGATTTTCGCGATGTAGCCAAGGGGGTCTCGAAATTCTGCCCAACTGGGCTCGAACACCGGACACTCTGGCGGCGGTAGGAAGTCGTCCGTCCCCGGTTCCATGTCGGGCCCGAAAGCTAATCTGTAAAATACGATTTTGCTGTTTTTTTCAATAGCGCATGGATCCTTCCTACATAAAAAGTAAGTGCCACACAGCCTTTATTTTCTAGTAAACTCCAGAGTTATTTTAACGCATGTACGTGCTTACCAATCGTCAAGGATGCGTTTTACAGCCACCATCTTGAACCACCAGCCTTTCCGGTCTCTTTGCGTGCTGTGTCACTCCGCGCACCGATTCTTCAGCAGTTATCTATAACCTGAACGACGTTCTGAACGCTAGATAAAAGCTGAGATTGCAGAAGCAAGTTCACCACCGTAAAAGCACCACAAAGTAGCCACTAGCGTGATATTAAGTAGTTTTTTTAACGGAACAGAGGGGTAGAGTTACGACTACAAGCACCGGATCTTTTTTTAAAATGCCTATTGCGCATGTTACGCCTGCGCATTAGCGACGAAAGAATTTTGAAAACTCACCAGTGTGGCTGAACACTGCAATTGCAGCCCAAATGCTCCTCCGTTACTTTACCAGTATAAACCACAGCGACATTAATGCGTTTGCCAAAACGCAGTTTCTCTAGACCCTTACTGAGTTATCTGTGACAGGCCAGGCTTTATTGGAAAAGAACCCGTTGCAGCAGTTTTACAAACCTGGAACCATGATAGAATATAAATTATTTACGTTCATGCACAGTATTTCACTCAGGACCCACTTTCCATGCGCACGTTTATTATTCCATTTCTGCAAACTGCAGATTGGATTCTTAATAGAAAAAAAAAAAAATTCAAAAAACAAAAAAGGTACCGTGAAAACTTACTCTGACTAGAACTTGTCCCGCTTATTTCTACGTTATTCTTTCAGTGGATGACTATGCTGAATTTTGCGGTGTCGAACACTTAACTGTTTCTCAAAACAAATTCTATTTCTTCGTGAGGTTTTATTTTAAAACAAACTGTTAACAATTTGCTGTCCATAACATTATTTACAGTTTTTTACGTCTTTGTTAATGAGTGAAATTTCCCATATTTGTTGTTCTCCACTTAGCTTGATGTCAGTTTTACATTTGTAAAATTTATTTCCTGGTATCTTCTTAGCGCTATATTTTTTAACATTTTGCAAAATTTAGGAAGTATCCATTTCTTTTAAAAAACGCTTTAAAAAATTAACTGTTAGGCCCCTTTTTAAAGGGAACTGGAAATAAATCTTTGATTCAAAGTTTGTTGGTCTGATTTGAATATTGTTTCATTTAATACTATTCTTGCCATTTACGTTTTCCCAGAACTTTATCCACTTGATCTGTTATCAACATTATTTTATTATGCTAGATTAAACATATTATTTATGTTAAATGTTTTTATGTTTATTTTGTTTCCATCGTGTGGGACTTTTCTTTGTTTCATAAAATCAGATTTGCCATAGTTTACCCAGTATTATTAATCTTTCAAATCATTAGATCTTTCAAATGGTTAGATCTACTCCTACTCCACAGTTTTTTAATGCATATATTTATTGTGTATTGAATTTGTTAATTTAAAGAGTGTTTGCACTGCCAAACCATGCCTGAGAATTCAAACGAAGAAATGGTACAATGGACAGCCTTATCCACCTATCATACAGCATGTTAAAACTTCATTCATGTGCATTTTGACAATATCACAATCTTCTTAAAAAAGTTATAACAAGGGTTGGAATTTTTAAATCTCCTGCAGGTCTTCAGATTTCTAGGACAGTATGCCGTTACATACCAGTTCCACATATTCATCTCAGTTCATTCCTCAATAACATAAACCCCAACAAAATTTTGCTGGAAAAAAACGCATACTTTTCAGGGGAAATATGTGGCTCAAGGTCCAAGACATTATTAAGAGTTTTGGTTGCCAAATGAATTCTTCATATTAACCAATATTCTTTATAAGTGTTAGATTCAGTACATAGAGTCTGTGAACTAATCTGACAAAAACCAAATTAACAGGAGAAAAAAAGTATATTTTTGTATGCTCACAGTAGCTTCACATAAAAGAAGTGCAAACCCCAATCAGGTTGTTAGACTAAGGGACTTATATCCCATTTTAACAAAGGGTGAGGAGACTAGACAAAGGAAGAGAGTTTGGACTTTGGAGGAGGGGGTTAAGTTGTGGGAAGGTGACTAGGAAATGTATGATAAATAGCGGGTTGTTTTGTTTTTTGTAGTTTCTTAATGCTACTCATCTTAATTGATAAGAATTTTTGTTTTCTTCAGAGCTCTTGTAAATGGCATGGTTTTTAATTTGGGGCCCCAAATTAATGCAAGGGATAAGCAGGCACAGTGCTGAAGAACCATTCAAAAAGATTATAACAATCAATTTCAAATGCCCAATAACACTGTCTCCATATACACACGAAGCAAAACTGATAAATATACAAAGTGATTTTGAGAAACCAACAATTTTCATGAGATTAACACATCAGTCATTTGGACTGATAAACAACAAAATTTTTAGAAATGATTGGGAATATTTTGCAATTAACAATGAACAAACCTAACTTTATGTTATAAATTATAATATATATAATATTATAAATATGCAAAAATATACATATTTTATATGTATATATAACTTATACATTGCACATATATACATACTTATGTATAATGAAAACATGTATACATATTTACACATATATATTTGTAAGTGATATCTGATTTGTTTACAGAAAATGATATGATTTGTTTACAGAAAATCTTGAGGAATCCATTAAAAAGATTTAGAACTAATAAGTAAATTCAGCAGAGTTGCAGACAAGACCAGTATACAAAATCAATTAAATTTCTATAGACTGACAAAGGACAATCCAAAAAAAATTAAGGAAACAATTTTACAAAGGCATCAAAACAACAAAATACTTAGGAATAAATTTTACAAATGTGCAAAACTTATAATCTAAGAACTATAAGCCATTATTGAAAGAAATGTAAGAAAACATAAGTAAATGCAAGAATATCCAATATTCATAGACTGGAACACAAAATTAAGATGACAATACTTTCAAATTCATACACAGATTCAGTGCAATCCCTTTCAAATTCCAGCTGACTTCTTTATAAAAATTGTCAAACTTCTTCTAAAATTTGCATGGAAATTAAAGGGACCTAGAGTAGGCAAAGCAATTTTTTAAAATAAGGAAAATTTAGACAACTCACACTCCCAGTTTCCGAACTTACTACAAATCTACAACAATCAAGGTAGTGTAGCACTGGCATAAGAATGTATCAAAAGAATAGAACTGAGAGTCCAAAAATAAGCCCATCTACTTGAGGTCAATTGATTTTCAACAAAGGATCCAAGATAATTCAGTGGGAAAGAATAGTTTTTCAAGAAAAGGTATTGAGACAACTGGATATTCACAAGAAAAAGAATGAAATAGAATCCCTATCTCATTCCATAAACAAAAATTAACTCAAAATTAATCAAAGACCTAAATCTAAGAGCTAAAACTATAAACCTCTTGAAAGAAATACAAACATAAACCTTCATGACCTTGGATTAGGCAGTGGTTTCTTAGATATCTCACAGAAACACAACCAGTAAAAGAAAATAGTTAAATTGGACTTCATCAAAGTTAAACTTTTGTGCTTCAAAGGAAACCATCAAGAAAGTGAAAAGAACAACCCACTCTATGGGAGAAAAATATTTGTACATCATATGTCTGATAAGAGACTCGTATTTGGAATATTTAAGGAACTCTTACAATTTAAAGAGAAGAAAATTACCAAAAATATATGAGCAAGGGAGATAAATAGGCATTTCTCCAAAGAAGATAAGCACATGAAAACATGCTCAGCATAATTTGACACCGGAGAGATGGATACTGAAGCCAACAATTCAAACTGTCTAGAATGGATATAAAAATAATTTAAAAATAATGACAACAAATGTTGGTGCATATGTGGAAAAATTGGAACTCTCATACATTGCTAGTGGGAATTTAAAATGGAGTAGCTTCTTTAGAAAGGTGGAACATAGAACTACCATATAAACCACAATTCTACTCTTAGAGAAGTGAAAACATATTTCCATGCATTTGCAACCCAAATGTCTATCAACTGAAATAAACAAAATGTGTTTATCCATACATAGTAGACTATTTTTTTGACCATAAAAAGGAAAGATGTATTGATATGTGATACAAGATGGATGAACCGTGAAAATATTATGCTATTTGAAAGAAGTGAGTTAGTGAAGATCACATATTCTGTGATTCTATTTAAATAAAATGTTCAGAATAGGCAAATGCATAACAGCAGAAATTACATTAGTGGTTACATAAGGTTAGAAGGACTGGGCAGAAAAGTGAGATGACAGCAAATGGGAAAACGGTTTCTGTATGGAGGGATCAAAAAGTTCTACAAGTGACTGTGGTTATGGCCACATAACTCTGAATATACCAGAAACCAGAGACTTGTACACTTTCATAGGATGAGTATATGGTATGTAAATTTTATCATGACAAATCTGTAACCAAAAATATTGTGGACAAATAGAGAAGTAAAAATATTGATTATATTCAATATTTGTGCTGGGATGAAAACTTCATTTTCTAATTTATATAATTGCTTTTTAGTAGGTAACTGCTTGACTTTCATGACAAAGATAATTTTATTTTTGGTAAGAAATACAGTATTTTAAATATAAATTTGACTGTTGATAACACTTCTGGTTAAAAACCTTAACATGGCTACCTGAGGCATACAAGATCAAATCAAGGATTCTTTAAATTCACTTGAAGTTTTATATTTTTCTTCTGCTTATTTTTTTACTCATATATATCTCCACTCTTTCTCTAACAGTTAATTTCACTGACTTGCTCTAGTTTTTTGTTTACATCATCCTTTTCTAATCTATTTTATAAGCAAAGATTTGAGGGCTGTGTAATATATAGACAACAGATTTTGGTGATTGAGCATTAGTTTTGAAAGGGGTTTATAAACGGAAATAAAAAATTAATAAGATGGGCTTCCCTGGTGGCGCAGTGGTTGAGAATCTGCCTGCCAATGCAGGGGACACGGGTTCGAGCTCTGGTCTGGGAAGATCCCGCGTGCCGCAGAGCGGCTGGGCCTGTGAGCCACAATTACTGAGCCTGCGCGTCTGGAGCCTGTGCTACGTAGCAGGAGAGGCCGCGATAGTGAGAGGCCCGCGGACCGCGATGAAGAGTGGACCCCGCTTGCCACAACTAGAGAAAACCCTCGCACAGAAACGAAGACCCGACACAGCCATAAATAAATAAATAAATACTTCAAAAAAATTAATAAGAATTCCCATGTTTTAAGTTTAGCTGAGAGTTTGCAATTTCACGTCGGAAAAAAAATAAAGCTAATGTGTAGCAGAATTTCCCAATAGGATTAAATGTTTATCTAAGGTTGATAACTATTAACTTATAAAAATACCATTCGCATTGAATTTTTTTCTGGAGATAGGTCAACAGTGCAGATAAAATAGTTGTGAAATTAAGAATTTAATAGGTAGAAGAATTTTAGTTGATGAATACCAAGCACTGTGAAGGGTCTAGTACTTACAGCACACCAAGGGGTATAATGTTCGCCTTTGTGCAAATAGCCATTGGGAGAGATATATATATGGACCTAGGTAGATGCAGCTTGTGATGTGAATTTGCATCACTGCTGAGAAATCCCAAGTTTAGGAAATCCTGGAACTTTTAAGGGAGATAAATGCAAATTTGCCCATCCTCTGCCCCAGGAGATATAGTCTTTATTTCCATGGTGTTTGTTGTACAAACCTTGAGGATAGTCTAGAGCAAATGCTGTCAGCCATTTATGTCCAGAAAATGCAAATATATATATATACACACACAAGATAGGAGGTTGCCTTGGGCTGAGAAAGGGGGGGGGGAGGGAGAAAAATTAACAGCTTAATGTGTACAGAATAATTTTTTTTAAGGTGATGAATGAAAATGTTTTATGTTTAGATAGTTGTGATGATTGCTTAATAAAAAACAAAAGCCACTGGCATGTATACATATTGTTCTAATAGCTTTACCAGTAAAAGAGAAGAACGACTGAACAGGAGAATGGCTAAAGAGATAGAAGTTAATTAGCTAAAATAAAATTAGACTGTTTCATTTAGCATTTAAGAGGGAAATATTCAATAAACATTTTTAAAGGAAAATAGTCATTCGTTTTTCAAACTTTATTAATACAATATTGAATAAAACATCATTCAAAGATACAAAGAGAGAAATTATAGTACATTATCACAAAGATGTCATTTGACATTATCAGAAGTTATCTGGAATTATATTTATATTTACAGGTATAAAGGAAAAACAGTTACAATATTAAACTTTCTTACTAACTTTTTTTTTTTAATGGGTGCTGTTGTCTTTTTTTTAAATTGTATTTATTTATTTTTGGCTGTGTTGGGTCTTCGTTTCTGTGCGAGGGCTTTCTCTAGTTGCAGCAAGTGGGGGCCACTCTTCATCGCGGTGCGCGGGCCTCTCACTGTCGCGGCCTCTCTTCTTGCGGAGCACAGGCTCCAGACGCACAGGCTCAGTAATTGTGGCTCATGGGCCCAGTTGCTCCGCGGCATGCGGGACCTTCCCAGACCAGGGCTCGAACCCGTGTGCCCTGCATTAGCAGGCGGATTCTCAACCACTGCGCCAGCAGGGAAGCCCCTAACTTTTTTTTTGAACAAGGAAAGATAGTTTTAATTTATCTGAACAACAAAATAAGAAGGAATAGCCACAGATTTGAAACTTTTAATAATCATGGTAAACTATATCTATTAAATATAAAACCTATTTTTAGGCCAAATAAACAGTTTCTCAAAGAAATAAGTGATAATAGGACATAGAAACTGGAATTAAAACCAATTAGATACACGTTTTCACATATCCTAGATCACTTAGTTATATTAAACCTTCAGTGATTAAACATGAAGAGATAAAAACACCTAACATTATGAAGCCTCTACAAAGGGTGATGTAAATATTTATGTTTTGAAATGGAATATTCTCTTATGGGTTCTATAATGAGAAAATATTTTCAAGAAAATTTAACCTGTGTAAAATAAATGTATGTGAAGTGAATTTATATTTGGGAAATTCAAAGGTGGAGTTTGACCTCTGAATTTCTTTTTTATATTATTCTAGTAATTCATCTTTAAAGTTATAATAGCTTTATAGCAATAGAAGCAGAGAAACTGTACAAATAGGATCTGTAGACAGTGTGTCTGCATCTGTGTATTCATTCTTTGTCTTACAATTGAATAATTTTTGACAAGTTTCTTAATTCCTGTTTTGTTATATCTAAAAAGGGCAAAATTTAAATACCTATTTCTAGACTTCTGAAAATTACGTGAATTTAATACACTTCACATACTTAAAATATTGGCAAAGTTCATGGGAGCACTTAATTTATATTTTTTATATTTGTTCTTGTTTGTATTATTTTCAAAGGTTAAATGACTTACGAAGGTATACTCTAGTTTGGTAGAATTTCTCCAAATGAGCATATGAACTTTTAGAGACAGATTTTTTTTAAAACTTCCTTTTAATTTTTTTTGTTGGACAGTTGACTCATTTTTAATCAATTTTTTATGCATCTTTCTTAAAATCAAACATTCAGCTAGATATTATAAGAATTTGTATAAATTGTATTTAATATTCTTAAATGACCTTGTATAGTTCCTATTGATCTGTTGTTTTTGGTATTATTAAAGTTGTGTATTGGCAATATCTGTCTTTGTTTCTTAGTACTGTTTTCAAATTTATGTATATAATTTATTTTGTAATTTACTAATATCATTTTTGTTATTAAATCTTTTCTTCTGCTATGGAGTTTTAATTTTTAAATTTTGTTTCTTAACATTGAATTTTTAGGTTATTTATTTTCAATTTTGCTTGCTCATAAATGCAGTTAAGTTTGTTAATGTTTTTAGGGTTTCATTCTGAGAATTTCTCAAAGTATGAATAGAGTGTTGTTCATTTTCTAAATGGTGTGCAATTTGAATTTTGATTTGCTATTTTAATTTATATGAGAAATGACTATTTGGTCTCTTTTTCTTTTTTGGTTTAATTGCATCATTTGGAGAGTGTTTTTAGAGAAATCAGTGTTTTTGTACGTTGCACACTTATATTTGAAAAGAATCTTCACTGTTCCTTTCAACCAAATTTAATGTAAAATTATTTAAACAGACTATTTGGTTCGTTTATTTTCTTGATTATCTTTTATGTGCTTAGTTGTCTGATTTCTGAGAGAATAGTGTTGAAATAAAGTTAATTTTGCTAGTGGAAAATTTTATTTCTCATAATAATCCTGAAAAACATGTATATCTAAATTCCTAAATTATTGATTCTTCTCCTTCTCTAACACCTCTTACACTTTCAGTCAGCAAAACTGTACATTTCTAGGATTTCTTTTAACTCCACAAATTATTTTTCTTTCCTGCTATCACTGAGATCTAAAGCATGATCCATATTAAATTAGCCTCCTACTTGGTACCCTTGCTTTTTTTTTTTTTAAACTAAGGTTTCTAAGAAGAACAGAGTTATTTCAGAGACTCCTTTTTCAGAGACTCCTAATGGCTTTTACTTTGAATAAAATTTAAACTGCTTCCTATTCTACCACACACCTTGCAGGATCAGATCAGATCTATCTCTCTAATCTCATCTGTCAGAGAATGATGTATATATTTGTAAATGTATGTACATATTTTGTTTATTTTCTCTTTTTCCCAAGGAGACTATACAGTTCATATGAATATATTTTCTGTATCTCTGATTATAGAAGCTTGATAGACACTTATTTCTTGAATAAGTGAATACATTTTTAACCTCCAATAAACAGGGTAGATTGATAGGGATGTATCTTTAAAATGACAGCTTTATGATAGAACATTGTTATTATTTATGAAAATATTCTCTAATATTTCAATGTTTATTTTTAATAACATTGCTGATGACATTTTCCCCAATATCCGTTTCTTATGGGGCTATTCACTGCAATATATTGGCCATCCAGATCAAGTACAACAACACTAATATTAAGTTACAGCCAATAGAATTCATCTGCCTTATGATACGGTGTTGCTTGGAGATTACCTCACGTGTAGTGATTCTGGTACTTTTTACCACATCTCTGAAACTGAAGAGTGTGCCCTTTTTATCATATATATTTTCCATAACATTGTTGGCAGCATGGCTGGAGTTTGGGAGAAGTGAAACTTATGTTCCCAGCAAAATTTTTAAAAATTCCTATCCAGTGGATATAGTACTGATGCTTATCCTGATCACTCTACTGTATGTTGCCATCAACTTCTCCTGCTAGTCAGCAGTGAAACTGCAGTTGTCAAGTGAAGAAATGATAAGAGACGGAAGTGGAGCCATAGAACCCTACACTACAGCATTCGTTTCTTAGAAAATATGATAATGATACTGGTATTTAGGCATTTGGGTGGGAAATCTTTACTGAATTGCTGTTACTCATTAATTGCCACACAGTTCATCATAACCTGATATTATCCATTGGTTTTATGCTGCACTTCTATCAGTATTTGCACCCAGCATGGTCAGACAAAGCATTATCAGAACATACTGCAAATAGACCTGAAGCAATGTGATTTTACATACAATCTAGAGAAAACTCAATTAAAAGAATAATATAGGCAGCTGAGAATTTGCTACCAACCCGGGAGTAGGACTGGGTATTTTTCACTTAAGAGTGTATAGGCTATTCATTAAGAAATGGACTTCCAAAGAAAAATGAACATGCTGATTGTGACTTTATTAAGATACTCCTAATGGTAAGAGACATTCAATTTCCTTTCACATAAAGCAAAAGATTGTAAGCAGTTGCTAATAAATTGATTATTCTCTTGTGAATCTTTAGTACTTTGACTTCTTATCATCACTTCCAAATAAATAACTTCTAATTTTTTTCCCCTCAACTCTACAGAATTAAAAACACAAAACAAAACAAAAACAACAAGCCATCTAGGTCCCAAACTGGAGCAGGACAAATAAATCTATTTCCCACCTAGAACATCTTCAGAACCTGTGTCTTGAATTAGACCAACACCGTTTGCAGTCTTGAACATGAGTTATTTGTTTACATTCACCCTTCAAAAAGAACATTACCACAGGTTTCACTCTGTGTTTTGCCTAAGGCAAGAACAACTTGGGGGAGAACTCTTGTGAGCATGGTAATATTTATATCAATTTAATGTAGCTAAAGGTCCTCCTCATTGAACTTTGACTAATAAAAAGTAACACCAAATTAATGTATCTTAAAGCACAAAACCTGTGTTGTTAAAAAGAAAATGTCATGACAGAAAAAGTTAAAAGAAACATAGGCTTGTCCTAATGTACATAGTATAGTTTTAAAACCTATATATACTTTTATTTTGACTACTTTGTTTTTTTTTATTCTTGGGAAAGCAATAGCCATTTGTGATCAAGAACTATAAGGAGTAATATAATTTGAAAATCTAATAATTTTATGTTTTTTTTCCTTCTAATAACTTTACCCAAAATTTGAGACAACAACTTTTTTGTTTATTTAAGTTTTTTTTCAGTTTTATTGAAATATACTATATAAGTTAAGGTGTATAATGTGATGATTTGATACATCTGTATACTGCAAAATAACTACCAGGAAAGGTTAATTAACACATTCCTCACCTCACATCATTACAATTTTGTGTGTGTGGTGAGAATACTCATGATTCACTCTCTTTGCAGCTTTCAAATACAGGCATATTTTACTTTATCTTACTTAAAAGATATTGTGTGTTTTTACAAATTGAAGTTTATGGCAATCCATAAACATGAAGCAAGTTTATTGGTACTACTTTTGCAACAGCATTTACTCACTTCACGTCTCTGTCACGTTTTGGTAATTATCACATTATGTCATATTTTTCATTATTATTATATTTGTTATAGTGATCTGTGATCAGTGACCTTTGATGTTACTATTGTAACTACACCCTTGAGGGAAGGAATTGAATTTAGGCCAATTCAAGTGAAAAGGAAGAGTTGCTTGTCTTTCACTTTAAATCAAAAGTTAGAAATGATTAAGCTTAGTGGGGAAGACATGTTGAAAGCCAAGAAAGGATGAAAGTTAGGCCTCTTGTGCCAAATAATTAGCCAAGTTGTAAATGTAAAGGAAAAGTTCTTGAAGGAAATTAAAAGTGCTGCTCCAGCGAACACAAATTATAAGAAAGCAAAGCAGCCTTCTTGGTGACGTGGAGAAAGTTTGAGTGGTCTGGATAGAAGATCAAACCAGCCACAACATTCCCTTAAGCCAAAGTCTAATCCAGAGCAAGGCCTTAACTCTGCTCTATGAATGCTGAAAGAAATGAGGAAGCTGCAGAAGAAAAGTCTGAATCTAGCAGAGGTTGGTTCATGAGGTTTAAGGAAAGAAACTGTCTCCGTAACATCAAAAGTACCAGCTGAAGCAGCAAGTACTGATATGGAAGCTGCAGGAAGTTATCCAGAAGATCTAGCTAACATCATTAATGATCGTGGATACACTAAACAACAGATTTTCAGTGTAGATGAAACAGCCTTCTACTGGAAGAAGATGCCATATAGAACTTTCATAGCTAGAGAGGAGGCGTCAAGGACTGGCTTCAAAGCCTCAAAGGACAGGCTGACTCTTGTTAGGGGCTAATGCAGCTGGTGACTTTAAGATGAAGCCAGTGCTCACTTACCATTCTCAAAATCCTAGGGCCCTGAAGAATTATGCTATATCTACTCTGCCTGTGCTCCGTAAATGTGACAGCAAAGCCTTAATGACAGCACATCCATTTATAACATATATTTAATTTTTTTAGCCTGCTGTTGAGACCTGCTGCTCAGGTAAAAAGATTCCTTCCAAAATATTACTGCTCATTGACAATGCGCTTGGTTACCTGAGAGCTCTGCTGAAGATGTACAATGAGATAAATGTTTTCATGCCTGCTTACACAACATCCATTCTGCAGCCAAAGGGTCAAGGAGTCACTTTGACTTTCAGGGCTTATTGTTTAAGAAATACACATCATAAGACTATAGCTTATGAGATAATGTTTGCTCTGAGAGTCCTGGAAAAAGTTAATTGTAAACCTTCAGGAAAGGATTCACCATTCTAGCTGCCATAAGAGCATTCATGATTCATGGGAAGAAGTCAAAATATCAGCACTAATAGGAGTTTGGAAAAAGTTGATTCCAACCCTCATGGATAACACTGAGGGGTTCATGACTTTGGTGGAGAAAGTCTCTGCCGATTTAGTGGAAACAGTGAGAGAACCAGAATTAGGAGTGGTGCCTGAAGATGTGACTGAATTGCTGCAGTATCATGATAAAACTTTAAAAGATGCAGAGTTGCTTCTTATGGATGAGCCAAAACAGTGGTTTCTCGAGATGGAATCTACTCCTGGTGAAGATGCTGTGAAGGTTGTTGAAATGACAACAAAGGATTTAGAATATTACATAAACTCATTTGATGCAGCAAATTTCATTGTCTGATATTAAGAAATTGCCACACCCACCCCAACCTTCAACAACCAACATGAAACTAGTCAGAGCCATCAAGATCAAGGCAAGAGCTTCCACCAGTCAAAATGTAATGACTCACTGAAATTTCAGATGATGGTTAGCATTTTTTTAGCAATAAAGTATTTTAAAATTAAGGTATGTACATTGTTTTTTAGGCATAATACTATTGCATAAAACTTAATAGACTACGGTATTGTGTAAACAACTTTTATATGCACTGGAAAACCAAATAAATTGTGTGACTCAATTTTTTCGATATTTGCTTTACTGCAGTGGTCGGGAACCAAACCCCAAATATCTCCAAGTTATGCCTGTATGCAATACAGTATTGTTAACTACTGTCATTATGCTGATTATTAGATCTGCTGCACTTATATAACTGGATGAATATCTTTCCATTTCCCTCGAACCTCAGCTGCTGGCAAACACAATTTTCTGTTTCTATATGTTTGGCTTTTTTTTTTTTTTTTTTTGATATAAGTGAGATCACACTGTGTTTGTTTTTATATGTCTGACTTACTTCACCTAACATAATGCCCTCAAAGTCCATCCATTTTGTTACAAAAGACAATATTTTCCTTCCACTATGGCTGAATAACATTTTATTGCCACATTTTTTTTTTCTGGCACACAAAATACTTTTCTGTGCCACATTTCCTTTATCCATCTAGTCAACCTAAGTGTGTTGTTTTCCTGTGTTGGCATTTGAGAATGATGGTGCAGTGTACATGGGATGCAGATATCTTTTTGAGGCGGTGTTTTTGCTTCCTTTATATAAATACCCAAAGAGGTTTTCCTAGATGATTTGGTAGTTCTACTTTTTAGCTTTTTGAGGAACCTCCAAACTGTTTTCTACAGTGGCTGCACCAATCTGCATTCCCACCAACAGTGTAGGAGGGTTCCCTTTTGTCACGCCTGCTATCTTCTCTTTTTTGATAACAGCCAATCTCATAGGAATGAGGTGATATTCCACGATTGAGTTTTTGCACTTTCTTAATGTATGTTGGATATTAGCCCCTTATCAGCTATGTGTTTGTAAATATTTTATACAATTCTGTATATTGCCTGTTAATTCTGTTGATTGTTTCCTTTATTATGTAGAAATGTTTCAGTTCAATTTCACTTTACTTTTGATTTTGTTGCCTGCTCTTTTGCTGTCATAGCCAAGAAATTATTGCCAAGGCCAATCTTGCGAAGTTTGTTCCTTATCTTTTCTCAAGGGCTTTGAAACTTTTGCGTCTTATCTTTAAATCGTTTTCCCCAACATTATTGAGATATAATTGACATATAACCTGGGTAATTTTAGGATATACAGCATGATGATTAGATTTACATCTATGTTGTGAAATAATTACCACAATAATGTTAGTTAATACATTTATCACCTCACATAGTTACCAATTTTGTGTGTGTGTTATAAGAACATTTAAGATCCACTCTCCTAGTAACTTTGAAATATGCAATAAAGTATTGTTAACTAAGTCACTATGCTGTACTTTAGATCCCAAGAACTTACACATTTTATAACAGGAAATTTGTACTCTTTGACCATCATCTCCCTATTTCTCCCAACCCCACACCTATTAAATACATATACACTCTCTGGTTTTATGACCTCAGCACTTTAGATTTCATAAATAAGTGGGACCACACAGTTTGTCTTTCTCTCTCTGATTTTTTTCTCTAAGCATAATGCCTGAAAGTTTATTCCATGTGGTCACAAATTGCAGGATTTCCTTTATATGGCTCTATAATATCCATTGTGGAAATATATACATTTCTTAATCCATTTAACCATTGATAAACACCTAGTGACTATGCCTTGCATAATTTAGGTAAATAATAATACAGTGAACATGGGCGCGCAAATATCTCTTTAAAGTAACTGATTTCATTCCCTTCAAATACGTATATCCAGAAATGGAATTACTAAGTTATATGGTGGTACTATTTTTAGTATTTTGAGGAACATCCAAATTATTTTCCATAGTGGTTGTACTAAGTTACATTCCCACCAACAGTCTATAAGTGTTCCTTTTTTTCTACGTGCTTGACAACACTTTATGTCTTGTCTTTTTCATAATAACCATTCTGAAATATGTGAGTTGACATCTCATTGTGGTTTTATTTTGCATTTCTATTACTATTAGCGATGTTGAGCATATTTTCATGTGTCTGTTGGTCATTTGTATGTCTCCTATGGGGGGAATATGTCTGCTAAGGTCTTCAGCCCACTTTTTAGATTATTCGACTTTTTTTTTAATTGAGTCCTTTTATGTTTTGGACATTAGTCCTTTAGCTGGCATGTGGTTGGCAAATCTTTTCTCCCATTCCATAGGAGAATTCCTATGCCTCCTATTCCATTGCCTCTTCACTCTGTTCAAGTTTCTTTTTGTGCAGAGGCTTTTTAATTTGATGTCACACATGCTGATTTTTCTTTTTGTTCCTTGTACTTTTGGTATCATATCCAAAAAAGTCATTGCTGAGACAAATGTCAGGGAGACTTTTTTCTGTTTCATTCTAGGGGTTTTGTGATTTCTGTTCATTTTGTGTTAATTTTTGAGTGGTCTAAGATGGGTGTTCAGTTTGATTCTTTTGCATGTGGATGTCCAGTTTTTCCAACACTACTTCGTGTAAAGACTATTTTTTCTCCATTGTTTATTCTTGACTTCTTTGTCAAATATTGGTTGATTGTACATGCATGAGTTTATTTCTGGACTCTCAGTCCTGTTCTATTGTTCTATTGTCTGTTTTTATGCGAGACTCACACTATTTTGATTACTGTAACTTTGTATTATAATTTGAAACCAGGAAGTGAGATGTATCCAGCTTTGTTTATCTTGCTCAAAATTGCTTTGGTTATTTTCAGGGCCCTTTGTTGTTTTGTACAATTTTTAGGATTGTTATTCTATTTCTAGGAAAATTGCCATTGAAAATTTGACTGGGATTCTATTGAATCTATAGCTAGCTTTAGGTAGCGTGAACATTTTAAGAGTATTCATTTTTTCGATTCATAAACATGGGATAGCTTTCTATTTATTTGCGTCTTCAGTTTTTGCAAATGTATTTTTTAATGTACAGATTTTTTATTTCCTTGGTTAAATGCATTCCTAAGATTTTATTGTTTTTGGTGCTGTTGTAAATGGAAGCATTTTTGGTCAGCTATTTTGTTGTTAGTGTATAGAAATGCAACTCTAACAGTTTCGTGGGGTATTTGGTGGAGCCTTTAGGATTTCCTGCATACAGAATTATGTCATCTTCAAACAGAGACAGTTTTACTTCTTCCTTTCTACTTTTGATCCCTTTTATTTCTTTTTCTTGCCTAATGGTTCTGACTAGGGATTCTAGTACTACGTTGAATAGGAGTGGTGAAAGTGAGCATTTTTTATTTGTTCCTGTCTTAGAGGAAAAGATTTCAGCTTTTCACCATGAGTATGATGTTAGCTGTAGGCTTGTTAATATATGACCTTTATTACATTTGAAATGTTTCTTCTCTACCGAGTTAGTTGAGAACTTTAATCAAGAAAGTTTAAAAGAATCTTTCAAACACTTCTTCTGCATGCTATTCCTGTGGTTAATTAAATTTATTGTTTTGAAAATGTTAACTCCCCTTGCATTCCCGGGAATTATCCCACCTTATCATGTTGATCCTTTTGGTGTGCTATTGAATTTGGTTTGCTAGAATTTTGTTGAGAATTTTTGCATCTATATGTACAAGGATATTAGCCTGTACTTTCTGGGGTTTTTTTGTTTGTTTGTTTGTTTTTCCCTTGTTATGTCCTTATCTGGCTTTGTTAATCAGGACAATGCTGGTTTTATAAAATGAGTGTGGAAGTGTTTCCTCTTTATTAGTTATGTGGAAGAGTTTGGGAAGGACTAGCAATAAACCTGCATTAAATGTTCAGTAGAATTCACCCGTGAAACTGTCTGATCCTGGGCTTCTTTTTGTTGGGAGAGTTTTGAATACTGCGTCAATTTCCTAAGTCATTATTTGTATGATCAAGATTTTTTTTTTTTTTTGACTTCTTCATGATTCAGTCTCGGTACATTGTATATCGGTGTTGGTGGAGGTTTATTCATTTTTGTCACCCAGTTTGTTAGCATTCTTTATAATGATTTGTATGCTTTGGTGTCAGTTACAATTTCTCCTCTTTCAGTTAAAGTTTTATTTATTAAGTTGTCTTTTTCTCTTGGTTAGTCTAGCTAAAGATTTGTCAATTTTATTATCCTTTCCAAATACCAACTCTTGGATTCAGTTTTTTCGTAATTATCTGATTTTTATTTTATTCATTTCCATCTGAAACTTTCTTATTTTCTTCCTTTTATTCTTGGAACTTGTTCTTTTTTCCTAGTCCTTCAGTTATAAGGACAAGTCGTTTATTTTAGATCATTCTTTTCTCTTAATATAAGAATTTATTATTGCTAAAAAGAAATTCATTCCTTAGACTGATTTTGCTACATCCCCAAGTTTTGGTATGTCATTTTTGTTTATCTGAAGATAGTTTCGGACTTCCCTTTTGACTTCTTCTTTTACCCAATGATTTTTCCAGTGTGTGCTGTATAATTTTACATATAAGGAATTTTTCAGTTTTTCTCTTGTTATTGATTTCTAGCTTCATACCATTATGATCAAAAAGGATGCTCAGGGCTTCCCTGGTGGCGCAGTGGTTGAGAATCTGCCTGCTAATGCAGGGGACGCGGGTTTGAGCCCTGGTCTGGGAAGATCTCACATGTCGCGGAGCAACTGGGCCCGTGAGCCACAACGGCTGAGCCTGCGCATCTGGAGCCTGTGCCCCGCAACGGGAGGAGCCGTGATAGTGAGAGGCCTGCACACCACGATAAAGAGTGGCCCACGCACCGATGAAGAGTGGCCCCCGCTTGCCGCAACTAGAGAAAGCCCTCGCATGAAATGAAGACCCAACACAGCTAAAAATAAATAAATAAATAAATAAATAAATAAAGTAGCTATTACTTTTTTTTTTTAAACATCTTTATTGAAGTATAATTGCTTTACAATGGTGTGCTAGCTTCTGCTTTACAACAAAGTGAATCAGTTACATATATACATATGTTGCCATATCTCTTCCCTCTTGCATCTCCCTCCCTCCCACCCTCCCTATCCCACCCCTCTAGGTGGTCACAAAGCACCGAGCTGATCTCCCTGTGCTATGCGGCTGCTTCCCACTAGTTATCTATTTTACATTTGGTAGTGTATATATGTCCATGACACTCTCTCACCCTGTCACATCTCACCCCTCCCCCTCCCCATATCCTCAAGTCCATTCTCTAGTAGGTCTGTGTCTTTATTCCCATCTTGCCACTAGGTTCTTCATGACTTCTTTTTTTTTTTTTTCCCTTAGATTCCATATATATGTGTTAGCATACTGTATTTGTTTTTCTCTTTCTGACTTACTTCACTCTGTATGACAGACTCTAACTCCATCCACCTCATTACAAACACCTCCATTTCATTTCTTTTTATGGCTGAGTAATATTCCATTGTATATATGTGCCACATCTTCTTTATCCATTCATCCGATGATGGACACCTAGGTTGCTTCCATGTCCTGGCTATTGTAAACAGAGCTGCAATGAATATTTTGGTACATGACTCTTTTTGAATTATGGTTTTCTCAGGGTATATGCCCAGTAGTGGGATTGCTGGGTCATATGGTAGTTCTATTTTTAGTTTTTTAAGGAACCTCCATACTGTTCTCCATAGTGGCTGTATCAATTTACATTCCCACCAACAGTGCAAGAGTGTTCCCTTTTCTCCACACCCTCTCCAGCATTTATTGTTTCTAGATTTTTTGATGATGGCCATTCTGACCGGTGTGAGATGATACCTCATTGTAGTTTTGATTTGCATTTCTCTAATGATTAATGATGTTGAGCATTCTTTCATGTGTCTGTTGGCAATCTGTATCTCTTCTCTGGAGAAATGTCTATTTAGGTCTTCTGCCCATTTTTGGATTGGGTTGTTTGTTTTTTTGTTATTGAGCTGCATGAGCTGCTTGTAAATCTTGGAGATTAATCCTTTGTCCGTTGCTTCATTTGCAAATATTTTCTCCCATTCTGAGGGTTGTCTTTTGGTCTTGTTTATGGTTTCCTTTGCTGTGCAAAAGCTTTTAAGTTTCATTAGGTCCCATTTGTTTATTTGTGTTTTTATTTCCATTTCTCTAGGACCTGGGTCAAAAAGGATCTTGCTGTGACTTATGTCATACAGTGTTCTGCCTATGTTTTCCTCTAAGAGTTTGATAGTGTCTGGACTTACACTTAGGTCTTTAATCCATTTTGAGTTTCTTTTTGTGTATGGTGTCAGGGAGTGTTCTAATTTCATACTTTTACATGTACCTGTCCAATTTTCCCAGCACCACTTATTGAAGAGGCTGTCTTTTCTCCACTGTATATGCTTGCCTCCTTTATCAAAGATAAGGTGACCATATGTGCGTGGGCTTATCTCTGGGCTTTCTATCCTGTTCCATCGATCTATATTTCTGTTTTTGTGCCAGGTACCAAACTGTCTTGATTACTGTAGCTTTGTAGTATAGTCAGAAGTCAAGGAGCCTGATTCCTCCAGCTCCATTTTTCGTTCTCAAGATTGCTTTGGCTATTCGGGGTCTTTTGTGTTTCCATACAAATTGTGAAATTTTTTGTTCTAGTTCTGTGAAACATGCCATTGGTAGTTTGATAGGGATTGCATTGAATCTGTAGACTGCTTTGGGTAGTATAGTCATTTTCACAATGTTGATTCTTCCAATCCAAGAACATGGTATATCTCTCCATCTATTTGTATCATCTTTAATTTCTTTCATCAGTGTCCTATAATTTTCTGCATACAGGTCTTTTGTCTCCTTAGGTAGGTTTATTCCTAGGTATTTTATTCTTTTTGTTGCAATGGTAAACGGGAGTGTTTTCTTAATTTCACTTTCAGATTTTTCATCATTAGTATACAGGAATGCAAGCGATTTCTGTGCATTAATTTTGTATCCTGCTACTTTACCAAATTCATTGATTAGCTCTAGTAGTTTTCTGGTAGCATCTTTTGGATTCTCTATGTATAGTATCATGTCATCTGCAAACAGTGACAGCTTTACTTCTTCTTTTCCGATTTGGATTCCTTTTATTTCTTTTTCGTCTCTGATTGCTGTGGCTAACACTTCCAAAACTATGTTGAATAATAGTGGTGAGAGTGGGCAACCTTGTCTTGTTCCTGATGTTAGTGGAAATGGTTTCAGTTTTTCACCATTGAGGACAATGTTGGCTGTGGGTTTGTCATATACGGCCTTTATTATGTTGAGGAAAGTTCCCTCTATGCCTACTTTCTGCAGGACTTTTATCATAAATGGGTGTTGAATTTTGTCGAAAGCTTTCTCTGCATCTATTGAGATGATCATATGGTTTTTCTCCTTCAATTTGTTAATATGATGTATCACGTTGATTGATTTGCGTATATTGAAGAATCCTTGCATTCCTGGAATAAACCCCACTTGATCATGGTGTATGATCCTTTTAATGTGCTGTTGGATTCTGTTTGCTAGTATTTTGTTGAGGATTTTTGCATCTATGTTCATCAGTGATATTGGCCTGTAGTTTTCTTTCTTTGTGACATCTTTGCCTGGTTTTGGTATCAGGGTGATGGTGGCCTCGTAGAATGAGTTGGGGAGTGTTCCTCCCTCTGCAATATTTTGGAAGAGTTTGAGAAGGATAGGTGTTAGCTCTTCTCTAAATGTTTGATAGAATTCGCCTGTGAAGCCATCTGGTCCTGGGCTTTTGTGTGTTGGAAGATTTTCAATCACAGTTTCAATTTCAGTGCTTGTGATTGGTCTGTTCATATTTTCTATTTCTTCCTGGTTCAGTCTCGGCAGGTTGTGCATTTCTAAGAATCTGTCCATTTCTTCCAGGTGGTCCATTTTATTGGCATAGAGTTGCTTGTAGTAATCTCTTATGATCGTTTGTATTTCTGCAGTGTCAGTGGTTACTTCTCCTTTTTCATTTCTAATTCTATTAATTTGAGTCTTCTCCTTTTTTCTCTTGATGAGTCTGGCTAATGGTTTATCAATTTTGTTTATCTTCTCAAAGAACCAGCTTTTAGTTTCATTGATTTTTGCTATTGTTTCCTTCATTTCTTTTTCATTTATTTCTGATCTGATCTTTATGATATCTTTCCTTCTGCTAGCTTTGGGGTTTTTTGGTTCTTCTTTCTCTAATTGCTTTAGGTGCAAGGTTAGGTTGTTTATTCGAGATGTTTCCTGTTTCTTGATGTAGGCTTGTATTGCTATAAACTTCCCTCTTAGAACTGCTTTTGCTGCATCCCATAGGTTTTGGATCGTCGTGTCTCCATTGTCATTTGTTTCTAGGTATTTTTTGATTTCCCCTTTGATTTCTTCAGTGATCACTTCGTTATTAAGTAGTGTATTGTGTAGCCTCCATGTGTTTGTATTTTTTACAGATCTTTTCCTGTAATTGATATCTAGTCTCATAGCGTTGTGGTCGGAAAAGATACTTGATACGATTTCAATTTTTTTAAATTTACCAAGGCTTGATTTGTGACCCAAGATATGATCTATCCTGGAGAATGTTCCATGAGCACTTGAGAAAAATGTGTATTCTGTTGTTTTTGGGTGGAATGTCCTATAAATATCAATTAAGTCCATCTTGTTTAATGTATCATTTAAAGCTTGTGTTTCCTTATTTATTTTCATTTTGGATGATCTGTCCATTGGTGAAAGTGGGGTGTTAAAGTCCCCTACTATGATTGTGTTACTGTCGATTTCCCCTTTTATGGCTGTTAGTATTTGCCTTATGTATTGAGGTGCTCCTATGTTGGGTGCATAAATATTTACAATTGTTATACCTTCCTCTTGGATCGATCCCTTGATCATTATATAGTGTCCGTCTTTGTCTCTTGTAATTGTCTTTATTTTAAAGTCTATTTTGTCTGATATGAGAATTGCTACTCCAGCTTTCTTTTGATTTCCATTTGCATGGAATATCTTTTTCCATCCCCTCACTTTCAGTCTGTATGTGTCTCTAGGTCTGAAGTGGGTCTCTTGTAGACAGCATATATATGGGTCTTGTTTTTGTATCCATTCAGCCAGTCTGTGTCTTTTGGTGGGAGCATTTAATCCATTTACATTTAAGGTAATTATCGATATGTATGTTCCTATTCCCATTTTCTTAAATATTTTGGGTTTGTTATTGTAGGTGTTTTCCTTCTCTTGTGTTTCTTGCCTAGAGAAGTTCCTTTAGCATTTGTTGTAAAGCTGGTTTGGTGGTGCTGAACTCTCTCAGCTTTTGCTTGTCTGTAAATGTTTTAATTTCTCCATCAAATCTGAATGAGATCCTTGCTGGGTAGACTAAACTTGGTTTAGGTTTTTCTCCTTCATCACTTTAAGTATATCCTGCCACTCCCTTCTGGCTTGCAGCGTTTCTGCTGAAAGATCAGCTGTTAACCTTATGGGGATGCCCTTGTGTGTTATCTGTTGTTTTTCCCTTGCTGCTTTTAATATGTTTTCTTTATATTTAATTTTTGATAGTTTGATTAATATGTGTCTTGGTGTGTTTCTCCTTGGATTTATCCTGTATGGGACTCTCTGTGCTTCCAGGCCTTGATTAACTATTTCCTTTCCCATATTAGGGAAGTTTTCAACTATAATCTCTTCAAATATTTTCTCAGTCCCTTTCTTTTTCTCTTCTTCTTCTGGGACCCCTATAATTCGAATGTTGGTGCGTTTAATGTTGTCCCAGAGGTCTCTGAGACTGTCCTCAGTTCTTTTCATTCTTTTTTCTCTATTCTGGTCTGCAGTAGTTATTTCCACCATTTTATCTTCCAGGTCACTTATCCGTTCTTCTGCCTCAGTTATTCTGCTATTGATCCCATCTAGAGTATTTTTAATTTCATTTATTGTGCTTGTCATCGTTTCTTGGTTCCTCTTTAGTTCTTCTACGTCCTTGTTAAATGTTTCTTGCATTTTGTCTATTCTATTTCCAAGACTTTGGATCATCCTTACTATCATTATTCTGAATTCTTTTTCAGGTAGACTACCTATTTCCTCTTCATTTGTTAGGTCTGGTGTGTTTTGACCCTGCTCCTTCATCTGCTGTGTGTTTTTCTGTCTTCTCATTTTGCTTATCTTACTGTGTTTGGGGTCTCCTTTTCACAGGCTGCAGGTTCGTACTTCCCGTTGTTTTTGGTATCTGTCCCCAGTGGCTAAGGTTGGTTCAGTGGGTTGTGTAGGTTTCCTGGTGGAGGGAACTAGTGCCTGTGTTCTGGTGGATGAGGCTGGATGTTGTCTTTCTGGTGGGTTCGTCCACGTCTGGTGGTGTGTTTTGGGGTGTCTGTGGCCTTATTATGATTTTAGGCAGCCTCTCTGCTAATGGATGGGGCTGTGTTCCTCTCTTGCTAGTTGTTTGGCATATGGTGTCCAGCACTGTAGCTTGCTGGTCGTTGAGTGAAGCTGGGTCTTGATGTTGAGATGGAGATCTGTGAGAGATTTTCGCCGTTTGGTATTACGTGGTATTACGTCTCTTGTGGACCAGTGTCCTGAAGTTGGCTCTCCCACCTCAGAGGCACAGCCCTGATGCCTGGCTGTAGCACCAAGAGCCTTTCATCCACACGGCTCAGAATAAAAGGGAGAAAAAATGGAAAGAAAGAAAAAAAGAGGATAAAATAAAATAAAATAAAGCAATTATAATAAAAAATAAGAAAAAAATTATTAAGAGTAAATTTATTAAGAAAAAAAATTTTTTTTAATTTTTAAAAATAGATTTATTATTTTTTTATACTAAAAATAAGAAAAAAATTATTTAGAAAAAATTTATTAAGAAAAAAAATTTTTTAATTTTTTAAAATAAAAAATATGAAAAAACTTATTAAAAATTTTTTTAAAAATAGAAAATAAGGAAAAAATTATTAAGAAAACATTTATTAGGGAAAAAAAAATTTTATGCCAAAAAAAAAAAAAAAAAAAAAAAAAAAACGGACGGACCTAACCCTAGGACTAACGGTGAGAGCAAAGCTATACAGACAAAATCTCACCCAGAAGCATACACATCTACACTCACAAAAAAAAGGAAAAGGGGAAAAGTTAATATATCCTGCTCCCAAAGTCCATCTCCTAAATTTGGGATGATTCGTTGTCTACTCAGGTATTCAACAGATGCAGGCACATCAAGTTGTTTGTGGAGCTTTAATCCGCTGCTTCTGAGGCTGCTGGGAGAGATTTCCCTTTCTCTTCTTTGTTCGTACAGCTCCCGGGGTTCAGCTTTGGATTTGGACCCGCCTCTGCATGTAGGTCCCCTGAGGGCGTCTGTTCCCCGCCCAGACAGAACGGGGTTAAAGGAGCAGCTGATTAGGGGGCTCTGGCTCAGTCAGGCCGGGGGGAGGGAGCGGTACGGAGGAGGCGGGGTGAGCCTGCGGCGGCAGAAGCCGGCGTGACGTTGCAGCAGCCTGAGGTGTGCCGTGCGCTCTCCCGGGGAAGTTGTCCCCGGATTACGGGAGCCTGGCCGTGGCGGGCTGCACAGGCTCCCGGGAGGGGCGGTGTAGAGAATGACCTGTGCTTGCCCACAGGCTGTTTGGTGGCGGCAGCAGCAGCCTTAGCGTCTCATGCCCGTCTCTGGGGTCCGCGCTGATAGCCGCGGCTCGCGCCCGTCTCTGGAGTTCGTTTAAGTGGCGCTCTGAATCCCCTCTCCTTGCACGCCGCGAAACAAAGAGGCAAGAAAAAGTCTCCTGCCTCTTCGGCAGCTGCAGACTTTTTCTCGTGCACCCTCCCGGCTAGTTGTGGTGCGTTAGACCCTTCAGGCTGTGTTCACGCAGCCAACCCCAGTCCTCTCCCTGGGATCCGACCGAAGCCCGCGCCTCAGCTCCCAGCCCCCGCCCGCCCCGGCGGGTGAGCAGACAAGCCTCTCGGTCTGGTGAGTGCTGCTCGGCGCCGAGCCTCTGTGCGGGAATCTCTCCGTTTTTCCCTCTGCGTCCCTGTTGCTGTGGGATCCGCGCTGATAGCCGCGGCTCACGCCCGTCTCTGGAGCTCGTTTAGGCGGCGCTCTGAATCCCCTCTCCTTGCGCACCGCGAAACAAAGAGGCAAGAAAAATTCTCTTGCCTCTTTGGCAGCTGCAGTCTTTTTCCCGGACTCCCTCCCGGCTAGCACCGAAGCCCGAGCCCCAGCTCCCAGGCCCCGCCCGCCCCGGCGGCTGAGCAGACAAGCCTCTCGGGCTGGTGAGTGCTGGTTGGCACCGCTCCTCTGTGCGGGAATCTCTGCTTTTCCCTCCGCACCAATGTGGCTGCGCTCTCCTCCGTGGCTCCGAAGCTTCCCCCCTCTGCTACCCGCAGTCTCTGCCCACGAAGGGGCTTCCTAGTGTGTGGAAACCTTTCCTCCTTCACAGCTCCCTCCCACTGGTGCAGGTCCCGTCCCTATTCTTTTGTCTCTGTTATTTCTTTTTTCTTTTGCCCTACCCAAGTACGTGGGGATTTTCTTGCCTTTTGGGAGGTCTGACGTCTTCTGCCAGCGTTCAGTGGGTGTTCTGTAGGAGCAGTTCCACGTGTAGATGTATTTCTCATGTATCTGTGGGGAGGAAGGTGATCTCCGCGTCTTACTCTTCCGCCATCTTGCCCCTCCCCCCAGTAGCTATTACTTTTTTAAAAAAAAAAAGGATGCTCAATGTGGTTTTGATCTTCTTAAATTTCTTAAGGCTTGCTTTATGTCCGAAGATGGGGTCTATCCAGGGGAGTGTTCCATCAGCACTTAAAAAGAATGTGTATTCTGGTACAGTTGGATGGAAGTTCTATATAAGTTTATTAGGTCCATTCTGTGTCTTTATTAATTTTCTAATGGAGAATGTGGGATAATATAGTTCCTTATTATTATTATTTTTACTGTTGATTTCTCCTTTCAGATCTGTTAATGGTTGATTTAAATATTTATTTAATCCTTCCGTTGAGTACATATATATTTACAATTATTATATCCTCTTGATAAATTGACCCATTATCACTGTATAGTGACCTTCTTTATCTCTTGTGAACTATTTTGACTGAAAGTCTGTATTACCTGAGATTGGGAGAGCCAGTCCTGCTCTAGTTTAGAAACTGTTTGGACTACCATTTTCTATTCCCTCACTTTCAGCTTATGTGTGTCCTTAAAGTTAAAATGGCTCTTGTAGACAGCATTTTTTTTTTAACATCTTTATTGGAGTATAATTGCTTTACAATGTTGTGTTAGTTTCTGCTATATAACAAAGTGAATCAGCTATACGTTTACATATATCCCCATATCCACTCCCTCTTGCGTCTCCCTCCCACCAGCCCTATTCCACACCACTAGGTGGTCACAAAGCACTGAACTGATATCCCTGTGCTATGAAGCTGCTTCCCATTAGCTATCTATTTTACATTTGGTAGTGTATATATGTCCATACCACTCTCTCACTTAGTGCCAGCTTACCCTTTCCCCTCCCCATGTCCTCAACTCCGTTCTCTACATCTGCATTTTTATTCCTGTCCTGCCCCTAGGTTCATCTGAATCTTTTTTTTTTTTTTAGATTCCATATAAATGTGTTAACATACCGTATTTGTTTTTCCCTTTCTGACTTACGTCACACAATATGACAGACTCTAAGTCCATCCACCTCACTACAAATAACTCAATTTCATTTCTTTTCATGGCTGAGTAATATTCCATTGTATATATACATGCCACATCTTCTTTATCCATTCATCTGTCGATGAATGGACACTTAGGTTGCTTCCGTGTCCTTGCTATTGTAAATAGACCTGCAATGAACATTGTGGTACATGACTCTTTTTGAATTATGGTTTTCTCAGGGTATATGCACAGTAGTGGGATTGCTGGGTCATATGGTAGTTCTATTTTTAGTTTCTTGATGACCTCCATATGTTCTCCATAGTGGCTGTATCAATTTACATTCCCACCAACAGTGCCAGAGGGCTGCCTTTTCTCCACACCCTCTCCAGCATTTATTGTTTGTAGATTTTTTTGATGATGGCCATTCTGACTGGTGTGAGGTAATACCTCATTGTAGTTTTGATTTGCATTTCTTTAATGATTCGTGATGTTGAGCATCCTTTCATGTGTTTTCTGGCAATCTGTATGTCATCTTTGAAGAAATGTCTATTTAGGTCTTCTGCCCATTTTTGGATTGTTGTTTTTTTTTTGGTATTTAGTTGCATGAGCTGTTTGTAAATTTTGGAGAATAATCCTTTGTCAGTTGCTTCATTTGCAAATATTTTCTCCCATTCTGAGGGTTGTCTTTTCATCTTGTTTATGGTTTCCTTTGTTGTGCTAAAGATTTTAAGTTTCATTAGGTCCCATTTGTTCATTTTTGTTTTTATTTCCATTTCTCTAGGAGGTGGGTCATAAAGGATCTTGCTGTGATTTATGTCATAGAGTGTTCTGCCTATGTTTTCCTCTAAGAGTTTGATAGTGTCTGGCCTTACACTTAGGTCTTTAATCCATTTTGAGTTTATTATTGCGTATGGTGTTAGGGAGTGTTCTAATTTCATTCTTTTACATGTAGTCGTCCAGTTTTCCCAGCACCAATTGTTGAAGAGGCTGTCTTTTCTCCATTGTATATTCTTGCCTCCTTTATCAAAAATAAGGTGACCATATGTGCGTGGGTTTATCTCCCGGCTTTCTATCCTGTTCCATTGATCTATATTTCTGTTTTTGTGCCAGTACCATACTGTCTTTATTAATGTAGCTTTGTAGTATAGTGTGAAGTCCAGGAGTCTGCTTCATCTAGCTCTGTTTTTCTTTCTCAAGATAGCTTTGGCTATTCAGTGTCTTTTTTGTTTCCATACACATTGTGCAATTTTTTCTTCTAGTTCTGTGGAAAATGCCATTGGTAGTTTGATAGGGATTGCATTGAATCTGTAGATTGCTTTGGGTAGTATATTCATTTTCACAATGTTGATTCTTCCAATCCAAGAACATGGTATATCTCTCCATCTGTTTGTATCCTCTTTCATTTCTTTCATCAGTGTCTTATAGTTTTCTTCATACACATCTTTTGTGTCCTTGGGTAGGTTTATTCCTATTCTTTTTGTTGCAATGGTAAATGGGAGTGTTTCCTTAATTTCACTTTCACATTTTTCAGCATTAGCGTATAGGAATGCAAGAGATTTCTGTGCATTAATTTTGTATCCTGCTAGTTTTCCAAATTCATTGATTAGCTCTAGTAGTTTTCTGGTGGCATCTTTAGGATTCTCTATGTATAGTATCATGTCATCTGCAAACAGTGATAGTTTTACTTCTTTTCCAATTTGGATTCTTTTTTTTTTTCTTCTCTGATTACTGTGGCTAAAACTTCCAAAACTATGTTGAATAATAATAGTGGTGAGAGTGGGCAACCTTGTCTTGTTCCTGACCTTAGTGGAAACAGTTTCAGTTTTTCACCTTTAAGAACGGTGTTGTCTGTGGGTTTGTCATATATCGTCTTTATTATGTTGAGGTAAGTTTCCTCTATGCCTACTTTTTGGAGAGTTTCTATCATAAATGGGTGTGGAATTTTGTTGAAAGTTTTTTCTGAATCTATTGAGATTATGTCGTTTTTAACCTTTAATTTGTTAATATGGTGTATCACATTAAATGATTTGCATATATTGAGGAATTCTTGCATTACTGGGATAAACCCCACTTGATTGTAATGTATGATCCTTTTAATGTGCTGTTGGATTCTGTTTGCTAGTATTTTGTTGAGGATTTTACACCGATGTTCATCAGTGATATTGGCCTGTAGTTTTCTTTCTTTGTGACATCTTTCTCTGGTTTTGGTATCAGGGTGATGGTGGCCTCATAGAATGAGTTGGTGAGTGTTCCTCCCTCAGCTATATTTTGGAAAGAGTTTGAGAAGGACAGGTGTTAGCTATTCTAAATGTTTGGTAGAATTCACCTGTGAAGCCATCTGTTCCTGAGTTTTTGTTTGTTAGGAGATTTTTAACCACAGTTTCAATTTCAGTGCTTGTGATTGGTCTGTTTATATTTTCTATTTCTTTCTGGTTGAGTCTCAGAAGGTTGTGCATTTCTAAGAATTTGTCCCTTTCTTCCAGGTTGTCCATTTCATTGGCATAGAGTTGCTTGTAGTAATCTCTCATGATCTGTTGTATTTCTGCAGTGTCAGTCGTTACTTCACCTTTATCATTTCTAATGTTGTTGATATGAGTCTTCTCCCTTTTTTTCTTGATGAGTCTGGCTAATGGTTTATCAATTTTATTTACTTTTTCAAAGAACTAGCTTTTAGTTTTATTGATCTTTGCTATCATTTCCTTAATTTCTTTTTCATTTATTTCTAATCTGATATTTATGATTTCTTTAATTCTGGTAACGTTGGTTGTTTTTGTTCCTCTTTCTCTAACTACTTTAGGTGTAATGTTAGGTTGTTTATTTGAGATGTTTCTTGTTTCTTGAGGGAGGATTGTAGTGTGATAAACTTCCCTCTTGGAACTGCTTTTGCTGCATCCCATAGGTTTTGGGTCATCGTGTTTTTGTTTTTTTTTTTTCTTTTTTTTTTTTAACAGGGCTAAGAAGTCAACAAGTCTTTATTAAACGCCTGCAAATTTACCGGGAGGAGGCCATGATGCTGGACACACTGTCAAAGTCGATCTTCTCCACAATGTTCTTGGGCTTAATGCTCTCTTCCTGGCTGCAGATGAAGATCTGACCCGACTCATCGGTGCTCCAGCGGTACTTGCTCATCCACATCTTTAGCTGGCTGTGTGTCAGATCCCCTAGCATCTTGGCCAGCAGCCAGCGATCAATGTGCTGATAAGTAATGCCCACAATATAGCAGATAAATTTTCAGACAGAGTCTTCAAAGCTAGTTATACCTTCCAAGAGGTCCATGTTTTCATCCAGGGCTTGCCAGAAGGCCTGGAAGTGGCATGTCTCCAGCAAGTCTCTGAGGTACAAAATCTGCCGGATGGGCCATTCTTCTTGATGGGCCTGGTCGATCATGCACTTGCACAGCGTGAAGTCAGAGTGGGGCAGGTTGGTGAGGGTCTTTAGCAGGATCTGGGCAGTGACTGTGGTCTGGAAGAAGGCTGGGTTGAACTGGTACAGCTACAGGACAGCCAGGTTGGCTTCCAGATCATAGGCATTCTCCTTGGCTTGTGTCTCCACATAGCGCTCCAGGGTGGCCAGATTCTCAGGATTGTACCTGTCAATCCCCTTGAGCAACTTAACCACGTTCACTCTCATCTGCTTGAACATTGCCATGACTGCTGTCGCCTCCCACACCAGGGCTGCAGCCAAAGTGCCTGCCGGCACTGCATCCTTGAGAACTGGAAGAGGAAGAGCTGGTGGAAATGGAAACTACATCTTTGTTTTCTCTCCAGCCCGAGGGGCAGTGAAGGTGTGGGGAGGCTCTGGAGGCTGCTGCCACGCTTTCTGGCTGCCACATGACTTCTTCCCATCGTGTTTTCATTGTCATTTGTTTCTAGATTTTTTTTTATTTCCTCTTTGACTTCTTCAGTGATCTCTTGTTTATTTAGTAGCATATTGTTTAGCCTCCATGATTTGTATCTTTTACATTTTTTCCCCTGTAATTGATGTCTAGTCTCATAACGTGATGGGAAAAGATCCTTGATATGATTACAATTTTCTTAAATGCTTGATTTGTGACCCAAGATATGATCTATATGATCTATCATGGAATAGAATATTCCATGAGCACTTGAGAATAAAGTGCATTCTGTTGTTTTAGGATGGAATGTCCTATAAATATCGACTAAGTCCATCTTGTTTAATGTATCATTAAAGCTTGTGTTTCGTTATTTATTTTCAGTTTGGATGATCTGTCCATTGGTGAAGGTGGGGTGTTACAATCTCCTACTATGATTGTGTTACTGTCAATTTCCCCTTTTACGGTTGTTAGCATTTACCTTATATATTGAAGTGCTCCTATATTGGGTGCCTAAATATTTACAATTGTTATATCTTCTTCTTGGATTGATCCCTTGATCATTATGTAGTGTCCTTCTTTGTCTCTTGTAGTAGTCTTTATTTTAAAGTCTATTTTGTCTTCTGAGAGAATTGCTACTCAAGCTTTCTTTTGATTTCCATTTGTATGGGATATCTTTTTCCATTCTCTCACTTTCAGTCTGTATGTGTCCCTAGGTCTGAAGTGGGTCTCTTGTAGACAACATATATATGGGTCTAATTTTTGTATCCATTCAGCCAGTCTATGTCTTTTCGTTGTAGCGTTTAATCCATTTACATTTAAGGTAATTATCAATATGTTTGTTTCTATTGTATTTTCTTAATTGTTTTGGGTTTGTTATTGTAGGTCTTTTCTTTCTTTTGTGTTTTCTGCCTAGACAAGTTCCTTTAGTATTTGTTGTAAAGCTGGTTTGGTGGTGCTGAATTTGCTTAGCTTTTGCTTCTCTATAAAGGTTTTAATTTCTTCATTGAATGTGAATGAGATCCTTGCGGGGTAGAGTAATCTTGGTTGTAGGTTTTTAACTTTCATCACTTTAAATATGTCCTGCCACTTCCTTCTAGCTTGCAGAGTTTCTGCTGAAAGATCAGCTGTTATCCTTATGGGGATTCCCTTGTATGTTATTTGTTGCTATTCCCTTGCTGCCTTTAATACTTTTTCTTTGTATTTAATTTTTGATAGTTTGATTGATATGTGTCTTGGTGTGTTTCTCCTTGGATTTATCCTGTATGGGACTCTCTGTGCTTCTGGAGTTGATTGACTATTTCTTTTCCCATATTAGGGAAGTTTTCAAGTATAATCTCTTCAAATATCTTCTGTCTCCCCTTCATTTTTTCCTCTTTTCTAGGACCCCTATAATTCAAATGTTGCGTTTAATGTTGTCTCAGAGGTCTCTAAGTCTGTCCTCAATTCTTTTCATTCTTTTTTCTTTATTTTTCTCTGTGGTAATTATTTCCACTATTTTATCTTCCAGGTCACTTATCTGTTCTTCAGCCTCAATGATTCTGCTACTGATTCCTTCTAGATATTTTTTAAATTCATGTATTGCATTATTCATCATTGTTTGTTTGCTCTTTATTTCTTCTAGGTCCTTGTTAAAACTTTCTTGTATTTGCTCCATGCTATTTCCCAGATTTTGGATCATCTTTCCTCTCATTGCTCTGAATTATTTTCATGTAGACTGCCTATTTTCTCTTCATTTGTTTGGTGTGGTGCGTTTTTATCTTGCTACTTCATCTGCTGCATATTTCTCTGTCTTCTCATTTTGTTTGACTTACAGTGTTCGGGATCTCCTTTTTGCAGGCTGCAGGTTTGTAATTCCCATTGTTTTTGGTGTTTGCCGCTGGTGGGTAAGGTGGTTCAGTGAGTTGTGTAGGTTTCCTGGTGGAGGGGACTGGTGCCAGTGTTCTGGTGGATGAGGCTGGATCTTGTATTCTTGGTGGTCAGGACTGCATCTGGTGGTGTGGTTTGGGGTGTCTGTGAAATTATGATTTTAGGCTGCCTCTCTGCTAATGGGTGGGTTTGTGTTACTGTCTTGCTACAAGTTTGGCATGGGTTGTCCAGTTCTGGAGCTTGCTGGTCATTGAGTGGAGCTGGGTCTTACTGTTAAGATAGTGATCTCTGGGAGAGCTCTCACAGATTGATACTACTTGGGGCTGGGAGGTCTCTGGTGATCCAGTATCCTGTACTTGGCTCTCCCATCTCAGAGTCTCAGGCTAGACACCTGGCTGGAGCAGGAAGACCCTGTCAGCCACATGGCTCAGTAGAAAAGGGAGAAAAAAAAGAAAGAAAGAAAAAATAAATGAAATAAAGTTATTAAAATAGAAAAAGTTTTAAACATAAAAAATTTTAAAAATATTATTATAATGTAAACAGTTATAAAAAAAAGAGAAGAGAGTAACCAAACCAATAAACAAATCCACGTATGATAACAAGTGCTAAAAACTAAACTAAGATGAAAATAAATATCAGAATCTAGGGAGAAGAAGATGGCGGAAGAGTAAGACGCGGAGACCACCTTCCGTCCCACAGATACAGTAGAAATACATCTACATGTGGAACTGCTCCTACAGAACACCCACTGAATGCTGGCAGAAAACGTCAGACCTCCCAAAAGGCAAGAAACTCCCCACGTACTTGGGTAGGGCAAAAGAAAAAAGAAATAACAGAGACAAAAGAATAGGGATGGGACCTGCACCTGTGGGAGGGAGCCGTGAAGGAGGAAAGGTTTCCACGCACTAGGAAGCCCCTTCGCGGGCAGAGACTGAAGGTGGCAGAGGGGGGAAGCTTCGGAGCCACAGAGGAGAGCACACTCACAGGGGTGCGGAGGGCAAAGCGGAGAGACTCCCGCACAGAGGCTCGGCGCCGAGCAGCACTCACCAGCCCGAGAGGCTTGTCTGCTCACCTGCTGGGTCGGGCGGGGGCTGGGAGCTGAGGCTCCGGCTTCGGTCGGATCGCAGGGAGAGGACTGGGGTTGGCGGCGTGAACACAGCCTGAAGGGGTTAGCGCACCACAGCTGGCTGGGAGGGAGTCCGGGAAAAAGTCTGCAGCTGCCGAACAGGCAAGAGACTTTTTCTTGCCTCTTTGTTTCGCAGCGCGCAAGGAGAGGGGATTCAGAGCACCGCCTAAACAAGCTCCAGAGACGGGCGCGAGCCGCGGCGATCAGCGTGGACCCCAGAGACGGGCATGAGACGCTAAGGCTGCTGCTGCCACCACCAAAAAGCCTGTGTGCAAGCACAAGTCACGCTCCACACCGCCCCTCCCGGGAGCCGGTGCAGCCCGCCATGGCCAGGCTCCTGTGATTCGGGGACAACTTCCCCAGGAGAACGCACTGCGCGCCACGGGCTGATGCAACATCACGCCGGCCTCTGTTGCCGCAGGCTCGCCCCGCATCCGTATCCCTCCCTCTCCCCAGCCTGAGTGAGCCAGAGCCCCCGAAGCAGCTGCTCCTTTAACCCCGTTCTGTCTGGGCGGGGAACAGACCCCCTCAGGCGACCTACACGAAGAGGCGGGTCCAAATCCAAAGCTAAACCGCGGGAGCTGTGCGAACAAAGAAGAGACAGGGAAATATCTCCCAGCAGCCTCAGAAGCAGCAGATTAAAACTCCACAAACAACATGATGTGCCTGCATCTGTTGAATACCTGAATAGACAATGAATCATCCCAAATTCAGGAGGTGGACTTTGGGAGCAGGATATATTAATTTTTCCCCTTTTCCTTTTTTTGTGAGTGTATATGTATATGCTTCTGGGTGAGATTTTGTCTGTATAGCTTTGCTTTATAATAGCTTTATTTTACTTCACTATATTTTATCCTCTTTCTTTCTTTCTTTCTATTTTTTCTCCCTTTTACTCTGAGCCGTGTGGATGAAAGGCTCTTGGTGCTCCAGCCAGGCATCAGGGCTGTGCCTCTGAGGTGGGAGAGCCAACTTCAGGACACTGTTCCACAACAGACCTCCCAGCTCCACGTAATACCAAATGGTGAAAATCTCTCAGAGATCTCCATCTCAACATCAAGACCCAGCTTCACTCAATGACCAGCAAGCTATAGTGCTGGACACCCTATGCCAAACAACTAGCAAAACAGGAACACAGCCCCATCCATTAGCAGAGAGGCTGCCTAAAATCACAATAAGGCCACAAACACCCCAAAACACACCACCAGACGTGGACGAGCCTACCAGAAAGACAACATCCAGCCTCATCCACCAGAACACAGGCACTAGTTCCCTCCACCAGGAAACCTACACAACCCACTGAACCAACCTTACCCACTGGAGACAGATACCAAAAACAACGGGAACTACGAACCTGCAGCCTGTGAAAAGGAGACCCCAAACACAGTAAGATAAGCAAAATGAGAAGACAGAAAAACACACAGCAGATGAAGGAGCAGGATCAAAACACACCAGACTTAACAAATGAAGAGGAAATAGGTAGTCTACCTGAAAAAGAATTCAGAATAATGATAGTAAGGATTATCCAAAATCTTGGAAATAGAATAGACAAATTGCAAGAAACATTTAACAAGGACGTAGAAGAACTAAAGAGGAACTAAGCAACGATGAAAAACACAATAAATGAAATTAAAAATACGCTAGATGGGATCAATAGCAGAATAACTGAGGCAGAAGAACGGATAAGTGACCTGGAAGATAAAATGGTGGAAATAACTACTGCAGAGCAAGATAAAGAAAAAAGAATGAAGAGAACTGAGGACAGTCTCAGAGACCTCTGGGACAACATTAAACGCACCAACATTCGAATTATAGGGGTCCCAGAAGAAGAAGAGAAAAAGGAAGGGACTGAGAAAATATTTGAAGAGATTATAGTTGAAAACTTCCCTAATATGGGAAAGGAAATAGTTAAGTCCTGGAAGTACAGAGAGTCCCATGCAGGATAAATCCAAGGAGAAACATGCCAAGACACATGTTAATCAAACTGTCAAAAATTAAATATAAAGAAAACATATTAAAAGCAGCAAGGGAAAAACAACAAATAACACACAAGGGACTCCACATAAGGTTAACAGCTGATCTTTCAGCAGACACTCTGCAAGTCAGAAGGGAGTGGCAGGATATACTTAAAGTGATGAAGGAGAAAAACCTAAACCAAGTTTAATCTACCCAGCAAGGATCTCATTCAGATTTCATGGAGAAATTAAAACATTTACAGACAAGCAAAAGCTGAGAGAGTTCAGCACCACCAAACCAGCTTTACAACAAATGCTAAAGGAACTTCTCTAGGCAAGAAACACAAGAGAAGGAAAACACCTACAATAACAAACCCAAAACATTTAAGAAAATGGGAATAGGAACATACATATTGATAATTACCTTAAATGTAAATGGAATAAATGCTCCCACCAAAAGACACAGACTGGCTGAATGGATACAAAAACAAGACCCATATATATGCTGTCTACAAGAGACCCACTTCAGACCTAGAGACACATACAGACTGAAAGTGAAGGGATGGAAAAAGATATTCCATGCAAATGGAAATCAAAAGAAAGCTGGAGTAGCAATTCTCACATCAGACAAAATAGACTTTAAAATAAAGACTATTACAAGAGACAAAGAAGGACACTATATAATGATCAAGGGATCGATCCAAGAGGAAGGTATAACAATTGTAAATATGTATGCACCAAATATAGGAGCACCTCAATACATAAGGCAAATACTAACAGCCATAAAAGGGGAAATTGACAGCAACACAATCATAGTAGGGGACTTTAACACCCCACTTTCACCAATGGACAGATCATCCAAAATGAAAATAAATAAGGAAACACAGGCTTTAAATGATACATTAAACAAGATGGACTTAATTGATATTTATAGGACATTCCACCCAAAAACAACAGAATACACATTTTTCTCAAGTGCTCATGGAATATTCTCCAGGATAGATCATTTCTTGGGTCACAAATCAAGCCTTGGTAAATTTAAGAAAATTGTAATCATATCAAGTATCTTTTCCGACCACAACGCTATGAGACTAGATATCAATTACAGAAAAGATCTGTAAAAAATACAAACACATGGAGGCTACACAATACACTACTTAATAACGAAGTGATCACTGAAGAAATCAAAGGGGAAATCAAAAAATACCTAGAAACAAATGACAATGGAGACACGACGACCCAAAACCTATGGGACACAGCAAAAGCAGTGCTAAGAGGGAAGTTTATAGCAATAGAAGCCTACCTCAAGAAGCAGGAAACATCTTGAATAAACAACCTAACCTTGCACCTGAAGCAATTAGAGAAAGAAGAACAAAAAAACCCCAAAGCTAGCAGAAGGAAAGAAATCATAAAGATCAGATCAGAAATAAATGAAAAAGAAATGAAGAAAACAATAGCAAAAATCAATGAAACTAAAAGCTGGTTCTTTGAGAAGATAAACAAAATTGATAAACCATTAGCCAGACTCATCAAGGAAAAAAGGGAGAAGACTCAAATCAATAGAATTAGAAATGAAAAAGGAGAAGTAACCACTGACACTGCAGAAATACAAACGATCATGAGAGATTACTACAAGCAACTCTATGCCAATAAAATGGACAACCTGGAAGAAATGGACAGATTCTTAGAAATGCACAACCTGCCGAGACTGAACCAGGAAGAAATAGAAAATATGAACAGACCAATCACAAGCACTGAAATTGAAACTGTGATTAAAAATCTTCCAACAAACAAAAGCCCAGGACCAGATGGCTTCACAGGCGAATTCTATCAAACATTTAGAGAAGAGCTAACACCTACCCTTCTCAAACTCTTCCTAAATATTGCAGAGGGAGGAACACTCCCAAACTCATTCTACGAGGCCACCATCACCCTGATACCAAAACCAGACAAAGATGTCACAAAGAAAGAAAACTACAGGCCAATATCACTGATGAACATAGATGCAAAAATCCTCAACAAAATACTAGCAAACAGAATCCAACAGCACATTAAAAGGAGCATACACCATGATCAAGTGGAGTTTATCCCAGGAATGCAAGGACTCTACAATATACGCAAATCAATCAACGAGATACACCATATTAACAAATTGAAGGAGAAAAACCATATGATCATCTCAATAGATGCAGAGAAAGCTTTCGACAAAATTCAACAGCCATTTATGATAAAAGCCCTGCAGAAAGTAGGCATAGAGGGAACTTTCCTCAACATAATAAAGGCCATATATGACAAACCCACAGCCAACATTGTCCTCAATGGTGAAAAACTGAAACCATTTCCACTAAGATCAGGAACAAGACAGGGTTGCCCACTCTCACCACTATTATTCAACATAGTTTTGGAAGTGTTAGCCACAGCAATCAGAGAAGAAAAAGAAATAAAAGGAATCCAAATCGGAAAAGAAAAAGTAAAGCTGTCACTGTTTGCAGATGACATGATACTATACATAGAGAATCCTAAAGATGCTACCAGAAAACTACTAGAGCTAATCAATGAATTTGGTAAAGTAACAGGATACAAAATTAATGCACAGAAATCTCTTGCATTTCTATACACTAATGATGAAAAATTTAAGAAAACACTCCCGTTTACCATTGCAACAAAAACAATGAAATATCTAGGAATAAACCTACCTAAAGAGACAAAAGACCTGTATGCAGAAAATTATAAGACACTGATGAAAGAAATTAAAGATGATACAAATAGATGGAGAGATATACCATGTTCTTGGATTGGAAGAATTAACATTGTGAAAATGATTCTACCACTCAATGCAATCTACAGATTCAATGCAATCCCTGTCAAACTACCACTGGCATTTTTCACAGAACTAGAACAAAAAATTTCACAATTTGTATGGAAACACAAAAGACCCCAAATAGCCAAAGCAATCTTGGGAACGAAAAATGGAGCCTGAGGAATCAGTCTCCCTGACTTCAGACTATATTACAAAGCTACAGTAATCAAGACAGTTTGGTACCTGGCACAAAAACAGAAATATAGATCAATGGAACAGGATAGAAAGCCCAGAGATAAACCCACACACATATGGTCACCTTATCTTTGATAAAGGAGGCAAGCATATACAGTGGAGAAAAGACAGCCTCTTCAATAAGTGGTGCTGGGAAAATTGGACAGATACATGTAAAAGTATGAAATTAGAACACTCCATGACACCATACACAAAAAGAAATTCAAAATGGATTAAAGACCTAAGTGTAAGACCAGACACTATCAAACTCTTAGAGGAAAACATAGGCAGAACACTCTATGACATAAATCACGGCAAGATCCTTTTTGACCCAGCTCCTAGAGAAATGGAAATAAAAACACAAATAAACAAATGGGACCTAATGAAACTTAAAAGCTTTTGCACAGCAAAGGAAACCATAAACAAGACCAAAAGACAACCCTCAGAATGGGAGAAAATATTTGCAAATGAAGCAGCTGACAAAGGATTAATCTCCAAGATTTACAAGCAGCTCATGCAGCTCAATAACAAAAAGATGAACAATCCAATCCATAAATGGGCAGAAGACCTAAATATACATTTCTCCAAAGAAGATATACAGATTGCCAACAGACACATGAAAGAATGCTCAACATCATTAATCATTAGAGAAATGCAAACCAAAACTACAATGAGATATCATCTCACACCAGTCAGATTGGCCATCATCAAAAAATCTAGAAACAATAAATGCTGGAGACGGTGTGGAGGAAAGGGAACACTCTTGCACTGTTAGTGGGAAGGTAAATTGATACAGACACTCTGGAGAACAGTATGGAGGTTCCTTAAAAAACTACAAATAGAACTACCATACGACCCAGCAATTCCACTATTGGGCATATACTGTGAGAAAACCATAGTTCAAAAAGAGTCATGTACCAAAATGTTCATTGCAGCTCTATTTACATTAGCCAGGACATGGAAGCAAGCTAAGTGTCCATCATCGGATGAATGGATAAAGAAGATGTGGCACATATATACAATGGAATATTACTCAGCCATAAAAAGAAATGAAATGGAGGTATTTGTAATGAGGTGGATGGAGTTATGGAGTTAGAGTCTGTCATACAGAGTGAAGTAAGTCAGAAAGAGATAAACAAATACAGTATGATAACACGTATATATGGAATCTAAAGAAAAAAAAAAGGCCATGAAGAACCTAGTGGCAAGACGGGAATAAAGACACAGACCTACTAGAGAATGGACTTGAGGATATGGGGAGGGGGAAGGGTGAGATGTGACAGGGTGAGAGAGTGTCATGGAGATATATACGCCACCAAATGTACAAGAGATAGCTAGTGGGAAGCAGCCGCATAGCACAGGGAGATCAGCTCGGTGCTTTGTGACCACCTAGAGGGGTGGGATGGGGAGGGTGGGAGGGAGGGAGATGCAAGAGGGAAGAGATATAGGAACCTATGTATATGTATAACTGATTCACTTTGTTATAAAGCAGAAACTAACACACCATTGTAAAGCAATTATACTTCAATAAAGATGTTTAAAAAAAAAATCAGAATCTAGTCAGTTGCATACAGAAAACCCCAAGTCTATTGTTGCTCCCATAGTCCACCGCCTCTATTTTGGGATGATTTGTTGTATGTTAGGTATTCCACGGATGTAGGGTACATCAAATTGATTGTGGGGATTTAATCCACTGCTCCTGAGGCTGCATGGAGAGATTTCCCTTTCTCTTTTTTGTTCGCACAGCTCCTAGGGTTCAGCTTTGGATTTGGTCCCACCTCTGCATATAGGTCGCCCTCTGGCGTCTGTTCTTCACCCAGACTGGAGGGGGTTAAAGGAAGAGCCAATTAGGGTGCTCTGGCTCACTCAGGCCGTGGGGAGGGAGGGGTATGGAATGTGGGGCGAGGCTGGGCGGCAGAGGCCAGCATGACATTGCAACAGCCCGAGGCGTGCCCTGTGTTCTTCCGTGGAAGTTGTCCCTGGATCATGGGACCCTGGCAGTGGCAGGCTGCACAGGCTCCCAGGAGAGGAGTTGTGGATAGTGACCTGTGCTTGCACACTGGATTCTTGGTGGCTGCAGCAACAGCCTTAGTATTTCATGCCCTTCTCTGGTGTCCTCACTGCTAACCGCATCTCACGCCTGTCTCTGAAGCTCATTTAGGTGGTGCTCTGAATCCCCTCTCCTCCTGCACCCCAAAACAATGGTCTCTTGCCTGTTAGGCAGGTCCAGACTTTTTCCCGGACTCCCTCCTGGCTAGCTGTGGTTCACTAGCTCCCTTCAGGCTGTGTTCACGCAGCCAACCCCAGTCCTCTCCCAGGGATCTGATCTCCGAAGCCGAAGCCGGAGCGTCAGCTCCTAGCCCCCACCCATCCCGGTGGGTGAGCAGACAAGTCTCTCAGGCTGGTGAGTGCTGGTCGGCAGCAATCTTCTGTGAGGGAATCTCTCCACTTTCCCCTCTGCACCCCTGTTGCTGCTCTGTCCTCCGTGGCTCCGAAACTTCCCCGCCACCACCCCACTGTCTCCACCAGTGAAGGGTCTTCCTAGTGTGTGGAAACTTTTCCTCCTTCACAGGTCCCTCCCAGAGATGCAGGTCCCATCCCTATTCTTTTGTCTCTGTTTTTTCTTTTTTCTTTTGCTCTACCCAGGTATGTGGGGAGTTTCTTGCTTGTTGGGAAGTCTGAGGTCTTCTGCCAGTGTTCAGTAGGTGTTCTGTAGGAGCTGTTTCACATATAGTTGTATTTTTGATGTATTTGTGGGGAGAAAGGTGATCTCCATGTCTTAGTCCTCTGCCATCTTGAAGGTTCTCCTGAAATTCGCCTTTTAATTTTGCTTCTTTACTTTAAAATACATCACACATTCAAAACATACAGGAAACATGTAGGTTCAGCTTTAAAAAAATATTTAACATTTTTAAGAAAAATGTCACCTGATATTAAAAACTCTCCTGTCCCCCTCTTGAACCGCCTTCCCATCCTGTACACCAAAGATAATCTTTCCCTGACTTTAAAAAAAAAAATGAGTTGTATATATTTTAGGTGTATATGATAATTTGATATACATACATAGTGAAATGATTACTGTAGTCAGGCTAACATATTTATCTCCTTTCATAATCATACCTTTACAATTTACACTGACAATTACTCCTTGTAATTACAAGGTTAATGATTTGATTCAACATTCCTAGTTTTAATTATTAATTCCACAGGTATTAAATTTATGTTTACATAAAAGCTGCACATAAATGTTTATGTAAACTATATTCATAATCACCAAAAACTGGAAACAGTTCAAATGTCCTTTGAAGTATAAAAGAAAAACTATGGTATATTTTCTTAAGAGGACACTGTTCAGTAATAAAATGGAATGAACTATTGATATGTAGAACAATGTGACTATACCTCAGATTAACCATGAAGAAATCAGTCTCAGAGGTTATATACTGTATGATTTTATTTATACAACACTCTAGAAAAGGTAAAAAAATATAAAGAGTAAATAACTCAGGATTTAGGCATGAGGAGAGGGAATCTGAATACAAAGAGGAAGCACAGCAGAATTTTCTGTGTTATTGGAATATTTTTGTAAGCTGTCTTTGCTGGTAGCAGAGATTATAGGAATTAATACATGTTTGAGATGTATAAAACTACACATCAAAAACACTGAATTTTGCATGTATGCAATTTCATTTTTTTTAATTTAAAAGACAACTGAGAGGATGGGACAAAATATTTGTAATATCTATATATATTATTTCTATGTATAATATATATAAAGAACTCTTAAAATTTGAATGAAAATGATGAAAATTTAACAAAAAATGGAAGAATCCATGAACAGAGACTTTCCCAAAATAAAAGGAACATAAAATTGAGCCCTTAAATGTTTACAATAATGTTCAACTTCATTTATAATTAGAGACAAAAGTCAAAATTAAAGCAGAAAAAAAATGGGAGGGATGAGCAAGATGACAGTGTTCCAGTTTTCGTCCCCCCACAGAAACATTATTTTGACAATCATATATGGACAAAAATACCTTCATGTGAGCTCTCTGATCCAGGTGATAGATTACAGCACCCAGGTGGAGCACAGAGCTGAAAAAAGAAGCATTAAAGTAAGATATGTACAAACTCTAAGGACTCTAGGAAAAAAAAAAGCACCTTTTAGAAATAATAAATAAATTCAGCAAATTTCTATGATTTAAACAAACTTAGGAAAATTGTTACATTATGTTACCTAATTTCTTACAACAAATTAGTTAAAAATGAATTTAAGAAAACAATCCTATTTATAATAGCATATAAAAGAATAAATACTGAGAAATAAACAAGGAGTGAACAGTTTGAATACTTAAAACTATTTATAAAAAGCTGATGAAAAAACTGATGAAAGAAATGAAAGCAAACACAGATAGTGAAGAGATACCACGTTTTATGTGTTGGAAAGATTCATATTGTTAAAATGTCCATACTACCAAAGCCATCTATGGATTAAATGCAATCCCTATCAAAATTTCAATGGCATTTTTCAAAGAAGTAGAAAAATAATCTTAAAATTCATGTGGAACCACAAAAGACCCTGAATAGCTGATGAAATACTGAGTAAGAAGAACAAAGCTGGAGCATCGCACTTTCTTTTCAAACTATACTACAAAGTTATAGTGATCAAAATGGTGAGGTACTGGCATAAAAACTGACAGTACACCAATAGGACAGAATTGAGGGCCCAGAAATAAATTCACACATAAATAGTCAACTAACATTTGACAAGGGAACCAAAATTACCCGATGGGGAAAAGGTAGTCTTTTCACTAAATGGTGTTAGGAAAAGTGGATATTCACATGCAAAAGAATGAAATTAGATCCCTATCTTAGACCATTCTGTGAAATAGATTAAAGACTTAAGTAAGAAATTTTGTTGACTTTGGTCCTGACAACAGCTTTTCTTTTTCATTTCTTTTTTTTGGATATGACTCCTAAAGCATAAACAATAAAAGCAAAACGTGAACAAGTGAAACTACTACATCAAACTAAAAACCTTCTGCATATCAAAAGGGACATTCAACAAAAGAAGAGGTATCTTTCAGAATGGGAGAAAATATTTTCTAACTATGCATCAGATAAGGGGCTAATAATCAAAATACCTAAGGAACTCATACAACTTGATAGCAAAAAATAAATAATTCAATTATTAAATGGTCAGAGGAGGTGAATAGGTATTTTTCCAAAGAAAACATACAAATGACTATATATTGTATGTGTGTGTGTATATATATATATATATTTTTTTTTTTCCTTTATCAATGCATCTAACAAAAGACAGGTAGTTTTCACATCTTGACTATTGTGAACAAGAATATGGGGCTGCTGACATGTCTTCAAGATAGTGATTTCACTTATTTTGCATAAGTACCTGGAAGTGGAATTACTGTATACATACATATAGTCAGCCATAAAAAACAAGGAAATCCTGGGTTTGTGCCATGGATAAACCTCGTGGTCATTATGTTAAATGAAACATCAGACAGATAAAAGCAAATATTACATGATTTACCTAGTATACGGAATGTAAAATGCCAGTCATAGAGAGAGTGGATGTGTGGTTGACAAGTTCTGGTGGGATGAGGGGATAAGGAAATGGTCAAAGGGGTCCAAATTTCTTTATGTATGTTATAAGATATGTAATTCCTGGGGTTCTAATGTATAACATAGCAACTCCAGTTAACAACTCTTTGCTGTATACTTGAAAATTTCTAAGTGATTACATCTTAAATGTTCTCAGCATACAAATAAAGGAATTATCTGAGGTGACGGATGTGTTAACTCACCTTATTCTGATAACCATTTCATAATATATACACATATCAAGTCATGATATTGTACCTGAAACTTACACAAGGTTATTTGTCAATTACATCTCAATAAAGCTGAGGAAAAATACACTACAGACTTAAATGTAAGACCTAAAAGTGTCAAACTCCTAGAAGAAAACATGGGGAAAGTTTTTTGATACTGGCCCTGGCAATGATTTTTTAAATATGAAAGAAAAAGAACAGGCAAAAAAAATAAACAAATGTAATTTTGTCAAACTGAAAAGTTTCTGCATAGCAAAGGAAAGAACAATTGAAAAGACAATCTACAGAATGAGAGACTATGTATGTATATGATAAAGTGCTAGTATCCAAAATTGTTAAGGAACTCCAAAATCTCAGTAGCAAAAATATCAATAACATGATTAAGAAACAGGTCAAGGAATTGGGTAGACATTTTTCCAGAGAAGAAATACAGATGGCCAACAGATATATGAAAAGGTATTCAACATCACTAATCATCAGGGAAGTGCAAATCAAAACCACAATGACATATCACTTCTCACCTGTTAGAATGACTATTACTGGAAAGACAAGAAACAAATATTTGGAGGATGTAGAGAAAAGGGAAGCCTGGTTGACTGATACAGGACTGATCAACCTGAAAAACATACTATGGGAAAGAGATAGACACAAAAAGTCACATATTGTATGATTTCACTTATATGAAATATCTACGATAGATAAATCCATGGAGACAGCAAATTACCGACTGCCATGGATGGCAGAAAGTGAAAAAGGAGAGTGAGTGTTAGATTTTCATCTGGGGTGATGAAAATGTTTAAAACTAGATACAAGTGATTTCTGCACAACATTGCAACGATGCGTATGAAACATCACTAAATTGTACTCTTTAAACGATTAACGTTTGTGTTAGTTTGAACCATACCTTAGTATTAAAATTTGGAAAACATTTTCAAATTTTTTCATGAAATGAAACATACACTTTATTACTCACCAATTCATTGCTAAATACATACATCAAAGGAGTGAAAAGAAAGACATATTCAGATATGTTCATTGTAGTTTATTCATAACAGACCAAAATAGAAAATAATTAAATGTCCATCAACAGGTAGGTGATATACAGAAGATATATCTACACAAAAGAATGCTCTTCAGCAACAAAAAGGAAAGCAATATGGATGCCAAATAAATTAAACTCAAAAAGATGCTGAGTGACAGCATCAGCAAAAGAGAATATAGTATATGATACTTTTGAAATAAATCTCTAATAAAGAGTATTGTGATGGAAAGCTGATTAGTGGTTGTCTAAAGCAAGGAGTAAGTTAATTTACGGGAATTAATTAAAATACCAAACAAGTATAATGAAATGTCCTATATCTTGACAGAGGTAGATATATGTATAAATGTACATACACATATATATCTCAAATACATGTTTATATCTAAACATATACACATAATTTATATAAATACGCACATGCATATTTAAATAGTATACCTACTACATTTTTAATATATATATATTTGAACTGTATACTAACAATCTGTGCATGTTTTTGGTGACAGATTACAAACCCTTTCCTTCACAGTCCCTCCTTTACTTACCTCACAGACTCATCACTCACTTACTTTCCTGACCTTTTAGCACTCCCCAACCCCCTTAACCATTAGTCACATCCCAAACCACCATCACTGATGCCACATACTACCAGAAAAATCCCCTTCTATCACCTAGGAGCCACTATCTCAGAGATGTCCATTACTGAGCCCAGGAAACTGGTAAACTCTGGTAATAACACAATCTAAAATGTATTTATTACCTTTATGTTATAAAAGTTTTTCATATTTTACCTGCTTAAGTTTTTACAAAACGATAATGAAGACAATATTATCCTTCACATTTCAGCAGTGATGAAATAAGTTTAAGTGATACAGCCGGGATGTGAGCTCAGTGAATCTTAAGTGCTACATTTAAATTTTAGCTCCCTTTTGTAATGTGGAGTAAGTAAAGTATCTGCAGTATAGAAACAACAGACAGCTATAAGAGAATACCTCTATGGTGACTAGGACATAGAGTTCACTCTCAATATATGTCAGCATTTCTTATTACTATAGCTGAACTTAAGGCTCTTGGCTACTGTTTAGGGTAGGTACTACCACGATTCCCCTCTTTCTAGAAGAGACCAAGTGACTTGTCAAAGGTCACTCAGTTGTTGTATGGTGTAGTTGGGCTCAAGCTGTGGTTACTTTCCTACTATAAACCCTTCTGTGATTTTATATCCTCCTTTGGATAAAGTCTGACACTATTAGTATGCCATTTAGAGCCATGTGTGATCTGGTTCCATCCTTCATCTTGATGAATGTATTAACTTAATGTATTTGATTACCCCCACTTCCTTTCTCTCTATCTACAACCTTTCTCTTCCTTTTCCTCCTCCATCACTATGCCCCTCTAGCACATTTAAATTAGTTGATTATATACCCTGAGAAAACCATAATTCAAAAAGTGACATGTACCACGGTGTTCATTGCAGCTCTATTTACAATAGCCAGGACATGGAACCAACCTAAATGTCCATCAACAGATGAATGGATAAAGAAGATGTGGCACATATATACAATGGAATATTACTCAGCCATAAAAAGAAACAAAATTGAGTTATTTTTAGTGAGGTGGATGGACCTAGAATCTGTCATACAGAGTGAAGTAAGTCAGAAAGAGAAAAACAAATACCGTATGCTAAGGCATATATATGGATTCCAAAAAAAAAAAAAAGGTACTGATGAACCTAGTGGCAGGAGAGGAATAAAGACGCAGATGTAGAGAATGGACTTGAGGACATGGGGACGGGGAAGCTGGGGCGAAGGGAGAGTAGCATCTACATATATACATGACAGAGGCAGAAATCATGAACGTAACGGAGACAGAGAAGGCAAGGAGAGAAACAGAGAGACATCTAAGTAAGAGAAAAGCCAAGGTTGTTGTTCCTTCTTCCCAGAAAGCCTTCTCCTCAAATTTAGTTGCGGCTGGCATCTTCTTCTCATTCAAGGTTTCAGCCCAATTATTACTTCTTTTAACAGTTGAGGTCTGATATCAAGTGCTTTGTCCGATTTCCACATTATTGTATCCCTATGCCCCTGAACTGTGAGAATGCAGAAGTCCCTCAGTACATAGTTGCAGAATGATCGAATAAGTGAGTAAGCATTCTGTACATTCAGACCCCTCAACTACAATTTTTATTGATGAGGCCCCTATTATATACTAGGTCTTTTCACATTTAGAAACCTTACAATATCTTGTGCTATAGAGGACCAATGAAAATAACGCCTTTAATACTAAGTGCCAGCTAATGTTTTGAGCATCTTGATTTATTTAATTTTAGAAAACAGGTGTAATATTTTATTTCCTAGGAGGGAGAAAAAATTCATTTTACAAACAGTCACCAAGAGATTAAGCTTTTTGCCCAAGGTCACACACATGAGTAATTGTCAGTGCTATTTGACTTCAGAGTCTCTGCTGTTAATACAACACATAAGAGGTTCAAATACCTCCAGTTCCACCACCAGTTATTTGAGTTTGAGCAAGACACAACTTCTCTCTGTTGCAGTTTCGTCATCTGTAAAATGAGAAAAATAGTGTATCTATCTATTTATTTTTAATTTTTACTTTATTTATTTATCTTTATTTTTGGCTGCGTCAGGTCTTAGGTGCAACACGCAGCATCTTCGTTAAGGCATGCGGCCTTCTCTCTAGTTGTGGTGTGTGGGTTTTCTCTCTCTAGTTGTGGTGTGTGAGCTCCAGAGTGCATGCACTCTGTAGTTTGTGGCATGCGGGCTCTCTTGTTGAGGCACGTGGGCTCAGTAGTTGTGGTGCATGGGCTTAGTTGCCCCGAGACCTGTGGGATCTTAGTTCCCTGACCAGGGATAGAACTCACATCCCCTGCATTGGAAGGCATATTCTTTACCACTGGACCACCAGGGAAGTCCCCAACATAACGTATTTAATGTAAAATGTGTGGACAAAAAGTTGTCACTGACCATCTACTTCTACAAGGATTACATCATTTGTCCACTGCCATTTCTGACCTTCAACACCTCTGAAAGGAGTTCAGGGTGGAGATCAGGAATGAGGCCCTCTGTGCTCTGGGAAAAAACTAGGAGAGCAGGTCTTCAGATAGTTAGATGTTTTCAGGAGAAAACTTTATAAGGCCAGATCTTACATCTCCTCATGTCTAGAAAGGCACTAAAATTATTAACAGGGACATCTGCTCCTTGTGACTAGCAATCTTCCACTGATATGTGTGCTTGGTTGCACATACCCCACTTCACCAAAATCACCTATATCCTGGCTCCTCCCTTACCTCTCCAGAGTGGTTTCTCAGAGCTTTCTGAGATGCTGCATCCCACGTTATAGTCCTCATTTTGCCCCCAATAAACTTAACTCACAGCTCTCACACTGTGCAGTTCTTTCAGTTGACAACTAAAATAGATAATATAAAAGTAGAATTTATTTCATTGTATTGTGGTAAAAAATAACATGTAATCTACCCTCAACAAATTTTCAAGGGTATAGTTCATTATTGTTAACCCTGTACACACTGTTGTACAGCAGATCTCTAGAACTTTTTCATTTTGCTTGACTGAAACTGTGTATTCTTCAAACAACAACTTCCCATTTCATCCTCTTGACTCTACCCAGCCCGTGGCAAGCACCATTCTTCTATCTGCTCCTATGCGTTTGACTACGCTGGATTATTTATGTAGGTGCATTTATGAAGTATTTGTCTGAATCTGGGTTATATTTAACATAATGTCTTCCATGTTGTCATAACCTACTGTAAGGTAGGTTTTCCTTTTTTTATAATATTCCATTGTGCATTGGCATGAACTTTGTCTCTTTCTCCTTCTTCCCCTGCAAATTTATATTTTGAAACTCGAATCCCCAATTTTTTTTAGTTTGATGTAGGTTCCACTTGTTTATTTTAGTTTTTATTGCCTGTGCTCTCAGTCCCATATCCAAGACATGGTTGCCAAAGCCAGTATCCAGAGGTTTTTACCCTATATTTTCTTGTAGAAGTTCAACAGTTTCAAATCTTACATTTAAGTCTCTAATCAATTTTGCCTTTATTTTCGTGTGTGGTGTAAGATTAGGTCTCAGTTTCATGTTGAAGAGACTCTCCTCATTGACTAGTGTTGGAACTCTTCCTGAAGATTGATTATACATGTGGGTTAATTTCAGCACTCTTTATTCTGTTCATTGTTCTATATATCTTTTTGCCAGTCTAATGACTGTTTTGATTACTGTAGATTTGTAATATGTTTTAACTCAGGAAGTATGAGACATTGTAAGGTTCTTCTTTCTCAACATTATTTTAGCTCTTCAGGGTCCTTTGTTGTTCCATATGAATTTTAGGATTATTTTTTCTATTTCTGTGAAACATGCCCCTTAGATTTTGATAGTGATTGTATAAGATCTTCAGATTGCTTTGGGTAATACATACATTTTAACTATATTGAGTATTCCAATTCACAAACACCGATGTCTTTATGCCTGTTTGTTCTTCTTAATTTATTTCAGCAATGCTTTGTAGTTTTTAGCAAAGAGTCTTTTGCCATCTTGGTTAAGTTTATGTCTATGTATTTTGTTTTTTCATGCTATTGAAAATAAGATTGTTTTCTTTTTTATTGAAGAATCGTTGATTTACAATATTATGTTGGTTTCAGTTATACATCAAAGTGATTTAGTTAAATATATATATTGAGATTACTTTGCACTATAGGTTATTACAAGATACTGAATATAGTTCCCTGTGCTATACAATAGGTCTTTGTTGATTATCTATTTTATACATAGTGGTGTATATATGTTAATCCCATGCTCTTAATTTGTCCCTCACCCCCTTTACCTTTTGGTAACCATACGTTTGTTTTCTATATCTGTGAGTCTGTTTCTGTTTTGTATATAGATTCATTTGTATTGTTTTTAAGATACCACATATACATATCATAGAGTGTTTGTCTTTCTCTGACTTACTTAACTAAGTATAATATTCTCCAAGTCATCTATGTTGCTGAAATTTTCAGTGTGGGAAGGGTGTAGATTCAGGCCTGGCCTGCTTGGTCCTGGTGTGGGTAGGCTGGGCAACCAAAACCCAGGAATTTTACACAGTATTTTGAGGGAGACTTATGGTGGTAGAGGTTTGACCAGTGTTGAGGATCAGCAAGGGACAGTGTCTGACACCCTCATTATTTTACCAGTCACTACTGGCTGGCTCTGGTAGAGATTTTAAACTTTTCATATGCCCGTATTTTGGAGACAGGACCCATTTGGTGGCTTTTATTGGGAAACAGTAGAAGATGTGTAGCTTTCTCAGCCTTGTGGAATAATTGCGCATACACCAACTGGGCTGATGAGGGAGAAGGAAGGAAAGGACATAGAAGGTGGGGTCCAGTATGGAAACTCCAAGCAGTCTTCTCAAAGAAGATTAAACTGTGTCAGGTGGCCTTTTCTTGGGAATTCCCCCTCCACCTCTTCTACACCCACCCCCTGCACCAGTACTGCCATCAAACTCCCCCACCCAAACTCCCAAGGCACTTCCGCAAAGCTAGTTTTTTCAGAATTTGTAGCCCCAGAACATTTGCATTCTACAGCCTCACCTACAAAAAAGAAGTTGCCAGGGGATTTTAATTTCCATTTTTCCTGTACTCGTTTTTGTCAGAAGCGTCAACTTTCTTCACTGATTGCGTATATCCTTCCTACCTTGCTTTCCTTCACATTAGTCTCTCCCTTCCATTTTTCTACTTTTTCTCCTGTTTCTTTATCATACAGCTGCCTCATGATAAACCATGTTAAAACTGCAAGAAGGCAACTGGAATATCCTCCTTACCAGCCTCCTCTCTGATTCCCATCCATCTTATTTTACACTACCCCACTGAATTTATTTTTTAATACAGCAGTTGTTTTTATTAGTTACCCATTTAATACATATTAGTGTATATATATCAACCCCAACCCCCCAATTCATCCTACCACCATATGTGTACATATAGCTGATTCACTTTGGTATACAGCAGAAACTAACACAACATTGTAAAGCAATTATACTCCAATAAAGATGTTAAAAAAAAGTTTTAAAATGACAAAAAAAAAAAAAGATATCTATCAGCCACCTTTGGTGGCTGCAAAAAGCATTGTAGCACAGCAGACATCCCTAAATTCCTTAGTCCAAATAGTATTAGATAACATAGTTGCCTTATAAAATGTGTAGTCATAAAATGTTTCCCCATCAGCATATACATCCATGTTTGCTTACTACATTTGAATAATTTACTCAATTCTGAAGTTTCTGTGATGGGAAAGTGATGTTGCAAAACCAAATGGCTCAACTTTTAAAACTGCTTTGCAAGGAGAAACTTATGCTGTAATTCAGACAATGTTGTGCTTTCATACCAGATGAGACCTCTAATATAGCTCATCTAATGACTCACATGAGCAATCAAACATGTACTAGTCCAGGGGAAATCTTGGGTAAATTGTTCAGTTCTGGGGTTCATAATTGAAATCTCTGCTTATTATATTGTTATTGTCGTTGGCTATACTCTGTTGTATACCGTAATATCTCTTGTGCCTCTTGATGTATATTCAAAACTCCAACTAAAATAATGATGTCTAAATGACATGAAACTATTGATTATAGTTCTATATAAAATGATGGGCATGCACAATGCACATACAGGGTAAAACTGGCATAAGTCCAATTGGACAACTCAGAATTTACTACCAGTCTTTGCCAAGCATTCTACTAACCTATCCGCCTAAAAAGAAAGAAAGAGCCCAGCTAATAAGACTTGGCATCAAGGAATAGAGTGGATCCAGGGCAGGTAAACAACCACCCAGTCATCAGGGACCCAACATTTGATTACCTAAAGCTTTCTATTGAAAGATCAATGATCAAAGGGGGAAAACTGATGAAGTAAAATTTTTACCTTACAGCATGACAAGAAAATTTAAACCTAAAATTCTCTTTCTCTGTCCATTTGGGTCTCTTCCCTCCCCTTTAAGTGTGCAATGTTGATAAACAAAAATTAACCAGACCTCCTCAAAGATGGGAGCACCTGCTCAACCATAAAGATCTTTTTTCTTTTCTTTTCTTTTTTTTCTGAAGCCAGCAAGTAACTTCTTAAAAGAATAGTGTTCTTTCCCAACTCTGTAGGGCATCATTGTGACTTGTTGATTGCTTTGTACCTACTTACTTGGACTATATATCCATGGTGAACTTTATGTAAAATATCAGTATGTCACTTTGATGTATGATCCTTTGTCTCAAGGACTGCATCTTCAAGTTCTAATAGTTGGAACAGATTTCAGAGCTTTCTGAGAGCCAGTCTCCCAGGTTATAATCCTCAGTTTGGCACAAATAAAATTCTCTTTTTTTTCCTTAACTTGATTGTTAGTTGAATTTTCATTGACAGCAAGACATTTTATTCTTTTTGATGCAATTGTAAATTGGATTGTTTTCTTAATTTCTCCTTCTGGTAATTCATTGTCAGTGTATAGAAATGCAACAGATTTATATTAATTTTGTATTCTGCAAATTGATCCAATTTATTGATGAGTTCTAGTGTTTTTTTTGTAGTGTCTTTAAGATTTTCTATGTATAATATTGTCATCTACAAACAGTTTTGTTCTGCCTTTTCTATTTGGATTCCTTTTATTTCCTTTTCTTCTCTGATTGCTGTGGCTAGGACTGCCAAAACTGTGAGTAAAAGTGGTGAGATTCGGTATCAGTGCCTTGCTCCTGATCTTAGAGGAAATGGTTTCAACATTTCACCATTGAGTATCTTGTTAACTGTGTGCTTGTCATATATGGCCTATGTTATGTTGAGATATGTTCCTTCTGTACCCACTTTGTTAGGAGTTGTTTTTTTTTTTTATCCTGAATGGATGTGGAATTTTGTCAAAGGCTTTTCTGCATCTATTGAGATGATCATGTGGTTTTTATTTTTAAATTTGATTTGTTAATATGGTGTATTACATTGGTTGATTGGCAGACATTGAACCATCCTTGCATCTCTTGGATTAATCCCATTTGTTCATGGTGTATAATCCTTTTAATATATTGTTGGATTCAGCTTCCTTATGTTTTGTTGAGAATTTTTGCCTCGATGTTCATCAGTAATTGTCTTTTTGGGGGATATCTTTGTCTGGCTTTAGTATTAGGGTTATCTTGGCCTCAGAGAATGAGTTTGGAAGTGTCCCTTGGTCTGCAATATTTTGGAATACTTTCAGAATGATAGGCATTAAGTCTTCTCTAAATGTTTGATAGAATTCACCTTGAAACCATCTTGTCCTTTTGTTTTTTGGGAGTTTATATACTGATTGAATTTCATTTTATCACTTATCAATTTATCACTCAGATAAATGAGAAATCATGTATCAGTGTGTTTTTTTAAGTGAAGTTCTCTTATTATGAGTGAACTTCCATGACCTTTTCCTATATCATGAATAATGTTAAGGGCCATGTATATATAATGTGCATGCGATGTGCTCTGTTATTATGCTTTCAAATGGCAATTGAGTTATCTCAGTATTATTATTAAAATGTCCATTTTTTATACTGAAATATTTAAAATTTTCACATGTATTTGGGTGGAATTTGTGTTTTTAATTCTGTGCCACTGCTAAGGTTTTATATTATTTCATTTTCTTTTTGTCTATTCATGTGTAACAGCCAAGTGTTCAATTATACAAGCTTTGGATTGGGCTTGAGAAGTAGTAGGACTAATTTCTTTCATCTCCCCACATTTTGTTTGGAGCTTTCCTTTTCCATTTATTTTGTTGTTACTCTTACATGTTTACCTTCTGGTCTCCTCAGAATGCTCTTCAGTGAGGTTTATTTTTTCCTTAGTTGTGTTAGAATATACGTAAGATAAAATTGTCTGTTTCAATCCTTTTTTTTTCTCCTTTTCTCTCTTTTTTTGTTTTTCATGTGATACTTAACAATGATATTATTATTTAGCCATTTTTAAGTGGCAGTAAGAACATTGACAATGTTGTGCAACCATCACCACCACCCATCTCCAAAAATCTTTCATCATCCTAAACAGAAGCCCCGTCCCATGAAATGAGCACACCATGTTACCACCTACTTCCAGCCCATGGTAACCTCTATTGTACTTTCTGTCCGTATGGTTGTTGTAGTTAGGTTATTGAAAGAGTTCTGCACTAAGATATTGCAGAAGTTGTGGTTATTCCTGGCAATTTACTGCAGAGATTGCAGTAAGGCTCCTGTTAACCCAGAATTCCAAGAACAGAGATGTGGTTGAGAAAAAAACAAACAAACAAACAAAAATAAAGATAAAAAACTCCACCTTTTATTTAAGATTTGTACGACCTCAGCCCGAAAAATACAGATTCAAGAAGCACTTTGATTCTATTCTGCCAGACTAAAAAATGGAGGAAAGTCACAGGGGCAAGAAGTTACATAAATTGTTTGTCAAGTATTGTAACTAGAGAAAGCAAGAAGTAAGGGTGTTTGTTAAGCAAATATTTGTTGCGGGTGTGAAATGTTTGCATAATTACAAGGGGGAATCTTGTTACCATCAACTTGCAACTGGCATATGTTATTCCAAATATGGCTGGTGGTGTTCTTGGGGTTATACAGTTCATAGAATGTTCACCTTCTTAGTGGTACAGGAACATAACTGAGGACAGACGCTCAATGGCTGCCCGATTCCATTTGTTATGTCGGAACTGTAATTACTCCATTATGATTTCAATCTTTCATTACTGTGTTGACCAGTTTCTGCAAGGGTTGTGTTTTAACTTCCTTGTCCAATTTCTGCAAATATTGAAATTTTGCTTCTTAGGTAGTTACTGCAGCAGTTGTTTAGTTTACCTCTCTATTCACTACAGAGGCTGTGTTTGTTTCTTGGGCTGATTGTTTCAGAACTGTGTCTTAGACTTCCTGGGCCAATTGCTGCAAAGGTTGTGTTTATCTCTCTAGCTGTTGCTGCAGAGGTTATGGCTTGGCTCTTGTCTACCTGAAGAAGAATTTGTGGTTAGCTTTCCTAAAGATCACTGTAGAGTTTTGTGGGTCAGTTTCTGCAGAGGCTGTGGTTAAACCTTCAAAGTTGGTGGTCAAAGTGATTGTGGTTAGGCTTTCTGGGCTAGTTGCTTCAGAGGTAGTGGCTGGTTTCCTGTGTCAGTTGCTGCAGAGTTGTGGTTATTTTTCCTGGGTGGATTGCCATACATTTGGTTTGCTTTCTTAGGTAGATTGCTATAGAGATTTGGTTAAACTTCTCAGCTTGAAGTTCATGTTCATGTTCAATGGACACAAGCTACAGAAGTTGCAGTTAGACTTCCTATGTGCTTTTTACATCTAGGTTTTAGTATTCAGGTGTGGTTTGGCAAACAGTTCAGGAAACAACTGTCACTGAGGAGATAATGTATTACAATTCCAACGTACTGAAACCATACCATGTTATGGGGAGGAGCCATGCTGGTAAACAGCAGTGTCAGTCAAGAGACAGAAGGAGCAAGTAAAAATGCGTAGAAGAGCCTTTATTGTGCTTTCTGCATGAAGAGTAAGACAAGACAGAGTAAGCAGCCTTAGCATTGACTGGAGTATAGTGGTTTCCTAGAGTTGTCTTAGCCCTGGGATGATTAGGACAGGTGGATAGTGGCCTGAGTATTAGAAACAGATAAAGTGGGTGGTTGGCATATGGGCTTCAAATTGGTTGGTTTGCATTTGGAAGATGTGCCCTGGGCATGCTTTTTGTTATCTCTAGGCAGTAGCTAACTTTGGGAAGGGCAATCCCTTCCAGTGTCAGAAAGACCCCAAGATGTCAAAGCATAAAAGCATAAAAAGAAGTGCTTACAATTATTGGCCCTGTGATAGTCCGCTGTCATATTAAGAACTTTTGGGGTGTTGATGTCATGTTCAATGGTAAGGTCCTGGGCTGGAGGTGATATTGATTATTGTCTGAGGTGATGTCATCTGCAATGATGAGTTCCTGAGCAAAGGTGATGTTGTCTGGGATGAGGGAGTGCATTATCATTGTTAAGTGGATGCCCACTTGAGTTGATATGTCTCTCATATTTCTTTCTCTGTAGTATTATAAAAAGGCTGAGTTTGTTGGAGCCCTGCATAAGTCTGTAGGTAGACACCCTAGATTTGCTCAGTTACTATGGGCCATTTCCTTACTTATTAGTTTGGTGATGAGCAAGCCAGTGAGGTAGTTGGGTCGTACAGCTTATATTACCCAAGTTCAACGGCCTGTGGGTCTAAGCATTAGAGCCCCAGTATTGATTAAGTCCATGGAGTTTTATGGACTTAAAACTTTAAGCAAATTTTCATTTAAGCAAATGTTACAGTATTATTAATTTAGAACCTATGCTACAGAGGCGCAAAATTGCCCTTTTGTTTTCTTATATGAATTACTTTAGTATATAAGAAATTTTTAATATACTTATATATAATTTGTTATATACGTATTTTACTATATAAATTTTGTTATGTAAATTTGGATTTCCAATTTTGTCAAATTATGGATCTTTCTTTTAGTTTAGTTATTGTAACTTAGTGTACATTTATATTATTATATAAGATATATTATATACATGTCAGCATATAATTTATTTATTTACCTTTTTTTTTCTTTAGGGTTGCATCAGGGTTGTTTTGTATCTAGAGTTTGTTTTTCCCTTTTTAAAATATTTATTTTAGGCTTTTAGCCACCTGAAGCCAAGATTTTGAAGTTTTTCTGTCTATGGCTGATTAAAGGAAAAAGGGGATAGGAAAAATTCTGTTTGCCTGTCTCTAGACAGCAGTCTCTCCCTGGAATGGCACAGCCAGCTCCCTGATCTCAATATTAGCAACATCTGCATGAAGCACAATGCTTCCCAGGCTGCCACTGCTGTGTGGCGGAACCAGTTTGTAAGATAAACAGTCTAGTGGCATATCATTTCAATCTGAAACCAAACCACCCTGCTTGCTGCACCAATTGTTTTAATGTGGGTTTTATTATTGTTGAGGCCACAGGTCAGGAGATGAAATCAGTTGAAAAGAGCGTCTTCTCATAGTTACCAGGAGGATGGGCACACCATGCCATGGTGGGCCACATAGAGAGGTAGCAGGGTTCATCAGGAGACAGAAGGAGTGAGGAGAAAACAGGGGGAGATCTTTTATTGAATGGAAATTCCTTTTAAGAAGTGGGTGAGGCAGGGAAAGAAGGCTTAGGATTGGCTAGCTTTAATAATTTCAGTTCACTGTGCTAATTTCTACAGGTGCCTCTGTAGTTAGCAACCTTCTTGTGGTTCACTCAGAGATTGCAGTTTGGCCTCCTAGGCTGCTTGATACATAGGTTTTGGTTAGGTTCCCTGGATTGATGCTGCACAGTATGTGGTTTGCTCGGATGGTTGATCTGGAGGTTTTTTAGGCTCTTTGGGCAGATTTCTGCAGAGGCTTTGGTTAGGCTCCCTTGGATAGTTGACATAACGTTATAGTTTGACTTCTGGATTTGTTGCTGCATAGGCTGTGGTTAGGTTTTGGGGACTAAATGCTGTTTACTGCTATTACACCATTCCCTAAAACAGAGTCTGACACTCTAGTAGATGCTTATAATCAAATCTGAAAAGGATAAAAGAACATAGCATAACTACGTTATGAGTATTCTCTTTTAAAAATTCCTGAAAAGGGGCTAGTTTATAAAATGTATTGGTAAAAAACTCCAAAAAGGCACTAATAATATAAGCAATTCAATTGGACAAAGAACATGATTTGTATTTACAAAAGAAGGAAAACATTCGTGGTCTTTAAATGTAGGGAGATGTCCAACTTCACTCTTCATAGGAAAAATGCAAAATAACACTACTTTAAGATAATAATTTTCGTTTATCAAATTGGCAAAAACTAAAAGCTTAACTATTGACAAGGCTGTCACAAACAGGAATGTACCCTGATGGCACTCCTATAGAGGACAAATTGGCAATATATAGCAAAATTACCTACCTTAGATTTTAAGTGAGAGTAAAGATTTTAAAAATAATAATCACTTCAAATTATTTCTAAAAATATTCACGTTTACTGACACTAATTTTGCTTCTCTATCACTATGTCTTGCACCATCTCTTCCCTCCAGCAGAAATGGCTTCCCACAGAATTACGTTTTTTGAGAGTTCCAAATTGTTCCCTCACATCACTCATACCTTTTCTGTTTCTTCCATGGTTAGTGTGTGCATACACACACAAAAACTTAAATATATGTTAACATTAATACATAAATAACAAATATGAACATACATAATTTTTAAACATAAAAATACATGTAAATAGAAATACATATAAATTTATGTTGTATACAAAAAGTGTATGCTATATATTGTAATAATGTATACATAGGTTTTCCTGCTTAACATTTAATGAAAAAATAATTTATATTTTAATTATGTTTTATTTATTTGTTTTGCTTGTCACCTCATTTAGAATATGGCTACATGAAACAGGGACATTTTTAATTAAAGGCACTGTTGTGATATAATGCGATTGAGAAATCTTTATGCCTGTTTCCCTCTTCACATCTCCTAGGCTCTCCTCTCTTCCAAAACACTTTGAATCCCCCGTCAGATACTTCAGGAGGAGTGTAATACCCAGAAGGGACCACGGCCTATGAAAATGGGTAGGTCTGAAGGGGAACCCAGGTTGAGGTCCCTTTTTGGTGGTAGGCATTATGAGACAATTCAGCCACTGAGGTCCTCTTTGGCTTCATGTTTAGAACTTGGCTGAAACCAAATCCATGTTTTAGAGGGTGACAGCATTAGCTGCTGCTCAGGTGCTCTGTCTTATCACCAACAGAAAGTTCACCTTCTGCTCAGTTCAGGGAGTCAGCAGGAGTTCAGGGTCTCTAAAAGCCTACACATCATTTGTAGAAGGGATCTAAACTTCAGGTATCCCCTGAGGTATGCCTTTGGGTCTATGGACAAGGCGCCATTTAGGGGATGTCTATTTTGGAGGGGACCTAAAGGAGGTAGTGTATAGGGACTGAGGGGAGGGATTTGGAAGTCTCTTTGGGGGCATACCCTTTTGCAATAGGGCTCAGGAATATTTGGGGGGTGGTCTTTGGTGTCCATGTTTCGATAGCACACGGTATTTGCAGTGTTCTCCAAAGGGAGGTGGATTTGGGTAAAATTTGAGATTTCTAATCAAGGCAGGATTTGAGGAAGATTGTTTAAGTAAGGGTCCTAGTAAAAGTGTTGGGAGCTTGCCAAAATGGCCTTTGTGACCCAGGTTCCATTATAGGGTCCTTCAAGCATTTGGGGACCTGGGTCAATAAGATTGGATGCATCGGCGCTCACTTTTTTTGCAAGGATATTCTTCAACTTAGGCTAAGAAGGGATACTGGAGCCTAGTCAACTAGGATCTTGCTGAGAAACAGGGTACCATTAGGACTTCATTTGCTATAGCTTTATTCACCATTCATGAAGATATGGGGCCCTTCTTATCAGGAAAGGAGAAAGGACAATTGTGCTGAAGGGACACAGATATAATCGTACCTAACTATATGAATTGGTTATTCATGAGGGAGAGTATAGTCCCAATATAGAGAGCCTTTTTTTAGGACAGTTGTACATGTGTCATGAAGAGTATGGTCTTTGCTCATTCATGTACATAAACCACGTATAGATTCCCCTAACAGGTTATAGAGTTTGGAGCCTTGCATCTAGTGAAGGAGTAGATACTTCTGTATATGAGGAGGGAAAAGCCTTCCGGTCCAGTATGTCAGTTACCTGCAAAGGTTCTAAATTAAAAATCCAGCATTGTTCTTTGCCAGCTGTGTGATCACAGGCAATATTTTTGCAGCATCCATTGGTGGTATGAAGGTGAGGCTAAGAAGAACAGCAAATACTTACATGAACTTTACAGTGTGGGGAATGTAAGTCTTTATCAGGTGTCATAATACACCAAGCAATTTAATAGTACTCCAACTACTAATGTTAATTAGGTAGTACTTACCGTGTGTCACACTCTTTTTTAAGCACTTTATTCATATTTAGTCATTTAAACTCTACCACTGGGGTAAGTTACAATTATTATCCTCATTTTATAGATGGCCCAGAGAGGTGAGGTGCCTGTCTTCAGGTCACACAGCTAGTAATCATGGAAAGAATTACTGTGAGGGTCCAACACTTCTCTTGGCTCACCTTTGAGCTGAAACACAAAAAAACCTTTGTTTCTTCCTAAGGAAGGACAGCTAATGAGTTATGTCAGAAAATGATAGAGTAAGGCCCTCCAAAAATTCTCTCCATTACAAAACTACAAAGTTGTGACTCAACTTTTTCAGAACTCTGGAAACTGACAAATTTTTAGAGGAACTAGGGGAGTATTTATGTGTTTAAAAATGACTGAATCTTGGTAAGGTCAGCAAACTCTAGACTGAATCTTGGTAAGATCAGCAAGCTCTAGAGACTAAATTGTCCCAATCCCATCCTGCTTTTTCCAACTTAATAATGGTACACTTTGAAATAGCATGCATTCCTTTTGCATCCCAGTAGCCACCAGAAGGAGTAGAACAAAGTGAGAATTCTTTCAGAACCTCACCTCCAAAGATTTGTCGTTATCTGATGTGTCTGAGGTGTTCCTTGGAAGACTCCATTTGCAAGACTGTCTGTATTTGACATAATTTCGAGCTCACCCAGTGCAAATTAACTTTACCCTGGGGAGTTGCCAAAATAATTATAGGAGCAGAAAGAAAATTTGAAGAAGTAATGCCAAGAAACATCCCGAATTTGATGCAAAACATCCACATACAGATTCAACCAGCTAGACAAACTCAAAGCAGGATAAACTCAAAGAGATCCATACCAAGACATATTATAATCAAACTACTGAAAGCCAAAAACCAAGAGAGAATTGTGAAAGCACTGTGAAGCAACCCATCACATGTAAGAGATCCTCAATTAGACCAAAAACAAAGATTTCTCATCAGAAACCATGCAGGGCAGAGGACACTTGGATGACATTCATAGTGCTAAAAGAAAAAAACAAAAACAAAAACTGTCAACCAAGAATTTTATATCCAGCAAAACCATCTTTTGAAAATGAGGACAAAACAAAAAACGGAGAGGATTTATTGCTATCTGCCGTACAAGATGAGATAATTCCTGGAGGGAGTCCAAACTAAAATGAAAGACCCTTTGATGTTAACTCAAATCCAGAGAAAGAAAGAACAACAGTAAAAGTAATTATATAGGTATATACAGAGGATAATTTAAACGAATTTTTTATTTGTATGATTGTAGTCTGAATAATAGTCCCAAAATATGCCCACATGTTAATCCCCAGGACATGTATGTTATTTTATGCAGAAAAGCTTTGCATATATGATTAAATTAGAGTCTTCAGATGGGAAATTGTCTTGGGTTATCTTGGGTGGATCTAATCAAAATGTTTCTTATAAGAGGAATGCAGGAGATGTCAGAGTCAGAGGAGAAGCCAGTGTGATGACAGAAGTAGATAATGAAGTGATGTATTTGAAGATAGTAGAAGGGGTTACTAGCCTAGGAATACTGGCAACCACTAAGCAAAAAAGGGCAAGGAAATGTATTATCCCAGTAGAGCCTCCAGAAGGACCCCGTCCTGCCAACATGTTGACTTTAGCCCAGTAAAACGGATTTGGGACTTCTAACATTTAGGATTGCAAGAGAACAATTTGTAATGTTTTAAACCACTGAATTTCTGGAAATGTGTTACAGCAACAATAGTAAACTAATGCAGTTACTTTTTTTCTCTTACCAGATTTAAAACACAACTCCATAGGAAAAAAAATTATTAATTGGTGCTGATGTATAAAGTGTATAAAGATGTAATTTATGATAAAAACAACACATGAAAAAGGGGGATAAACTACATAAAAGCAAAAATTCTTATTTTGAAATTAAGTTGGTATTAATCTGAGCTAGATTGTTAGAAACTGTCAGTTTAATTTATAACAACCTAACTCCAGAGCAACCACTAATAAAATGACTCTAAAATGTATATAGTAAAAGCAATAACAAATAACCATAAAAATGGTACACTAGAAGATGTCCAATTAAAAAGCAGAATGGCAGTATGGATTTTTTAAAAGCATGACCAACTACATGTTGTCAAAGAGACAAATCTTAGAGTGAAACAAATAGATTTTAAGTAAAAAGTTGCAAAGAAAAGTTTCATGCAAACAATAACCAAAAAAGAGCTATAGTGACTATACTAATGGCAGACAAAACAGATTTTAAATAAAAAATTTTATGAGACAAATGACAGTATATATTACTATATTATTGTATTAGATTAATAATATATTATTGATAAAGGGGTAAATCTGTTGAAATACGTAAGAATTATAAACATATGCTCACCTAACAAAACAGTTCCAGATACCTGAATCAAAAACTGACAGAATTTGAGAGAGAAATAAATAGGTTCAACAGTATATCCAAATAAATGACAGAACATAAGATCACCAAGGGAAGAGAAGGCCTAAACAACACTATAATATAAACCAAGTGGACTTAACAGACATGTACAGAAAATTCCTCCCAAGGACAGAAGAATACACTCTCCTTTCAAGTGAACTAGGAATGTTCTCCAGGATAGACTTTACGTTAGGCCATAAAACAAGTGTCAATAATTTAAATCACACCAAATATGCTCTCTGACCACAAAGGAATGAATAATGGGAAATCAATAATGGGAGGAAATTGTGAAAACTTGTAAATATGTGGAAACTAAACAGCACATTCCTAAGTAATCAATGAGTCAAAGAGTGTCCAAGGGATATTGGAAAATACTCTGAAGTGAATGAAAATGAAAACACAACATACCAAAACATGGGATACGGCAAAAGCAGAACCCAGAGGAATATATGTGTGTGTGTGTGTGTATATGTATATATACACATATATACATATACACACACACACATATATGCAAGCCTACATAAAAAGGAAGAAAGGGTTCAGAAACTGGAAAAAAAATCTAACCCCAAAGCAAAGCGAAAGAGGAAAATAATAAAGGTTAGTATGAAAATAAATAAAATAATATAAATAGAAAAAGAGTAAAGAAAATCAACAAAAACCAAAAGTTGGTTCTTTGACAAGATTATTAAAACTGAAAAACCTTAGGTTGACTGAAAAAACAAAGAGAGAGAGAGAGAGAGATGACTCAATTACCGAAACCTGAATGAATAAGATAAAATTGCTATGAAACCATACAGAAATAAAGAGAATTGTTAGGAATTCGCTTGGACATTACTTTTGACTATATGAAATAGTCAAATTACTAGAAAAACAGAGTGACTAAAACTAAGTAAAAAACTAGAAAATCTGAATAGACCTGTAACAAAGAGGTTGGATTAGTAATCAAAATTTCCACAAATAAAAGCATGGGACCAGATCTTTTTACAGTGTACTCTACCAGATGTTTTTCTGAGCATGCCAGTGGCGGAATGTCAGAGACACAGGTGTACTGTATATTAGCAAACAGTTAATGTCATATCTTATCATTATTCCATAGAAATGCATTGGGTGCTTATTGTGTATCAGGAGGTTTGTTAAATGGTGGTGCCTATGATGACTTGGTACTGTGTTTTTCTTATTTCATGGGCACTGGTAACATTAGCATTATGCTTTCAGGATCACTCTGGAAGGGTGTTTCAAGGCCTCATTATGAAATCATGTCCCCAAATGGAGGTTTCTCTGGTGCCTGGGTATATCCTCACCCATAATCAATTTCATATTAATAGGAAAAACATGTATTAACATATAAATTTTACGTTAATATTTAAACTTAACATTTAGTGTTTAGGGCATAGACAGCATTGCTGTAAACTTTTTACGCAATAGTGATTATTCATTTAATCTTATTTCCATGTACGTAACATTTCAAATTTCATAACATATCGACCATATCAGGTGGCTGCTGTTATCACAGTTGTATAGAAGAGGACAGTGAGGCATTGGTCCCTAGTCACTTATTAAGTTCAAGAGTGGTAATGGAAATCAGAGCGCTCAGGTGGCAGGGTAGAAATTTTAAATGCTTAAAATATGTGCTGTTAAAAAGAACCATAAGCAGTTCCGGGAAACTTTAGCACCCGTTTGGTTTCATATGCCTCTGTTGCAAGTCTCTTTCGGCACGGACTTCCACTCAGGCCGTTAACACCTAGAGTCTTGTATAATTCGAGACCAAAAGTCTTGACTTCTCTAGCTTGCTGTCTTCCCTCAGAGGGATTCAGTGATGTAACTATGCGTGTTTCAGTTTATACCCATTTTACTGAATGCAGCCACTAGATGGAGCTGTTTTCCTTCTGCCGGCAGCACACGTAATGAGTCACACAAGGGCTGCTGACGTCACCAGTGATTCACTACCGGTGCGACGGCGAGTAGGACCAAACTTTTTGTTTGGGCTTCCGGCTCAGCGGCCGCCGCTTTATCTCGGCGGTTGAGGTAAAGGAGACGTGGTCAGTGGAAGAGGGTAAGGCTGCGGCGGCTGCAGCTCTCCTCCAGCCAGTCGGCGGGGGAGGAGGAGTAAAAAGAGGGCGGTGGCCGGGCTTGGCTTCGGCTCCACTTGGAGTTGGCGGCGGAGCGACCCTGGGAACGGGCATTTGTAACAAACGGCCTTTCTCGGCACCTCTCCCCGGGCAGGGTTTTCGGGAGGGTCTTGGAGGTGGCTAACTGGGCTGAAGAGACGGCATAGGGGCGGATGCTGGGGCGGGGCCGACGTTACTCTTTCTTCCTTGTGTTCTGGAATCTGACCTCAGGGCTCCAGAGGCCCAGTTCCTACCTGTAGAGTCTCGGGTCCAACATATCTAGCCAAGAACCTTATTCCCTCACAGATCTAGCATGTTATAGCACCAGATTCAATATTCCCAGTCAATGTATTACATGGAAGACCTTAAACCAAAATTACTATCCTCACAGCTTCCAAGGGGAACCGGAGCCCTGTCAAGGTCTGTTTCCGTCTCATTTCCCTAAAAGAGACCTTTCTCTAACATCTTTACTCACACTTCACTCCCTTTTTTCCTCCTCCTAATCACCTTTCAGAGCTAAAAAAGTACACCACTATGGAATACCACAGACCCTGACTCGTTCTCAGAGACCCCTTCCTCACATCTCACCCTGGTAGCCGCATCTGTCAGAGATCACTCTGTACGCAGCATTTCTACTTAAAAAAAATTTTTTTAGCATTTCCCTTTAAAGACCTTTATTACCTGCCGTTAAAGACCTTCCTTTCTATGGCATCTTCAAGAAATGTCCCTACACCCAGAATTTCTACTTAGTCGTCGACCTTCCCAAACTCCATTTTAGCATTTGCCATCAAAAACACCTCCGAATCCAACTTTGTCCTTCACTAAAATGCTTTACTACTAACCCAATATCTGCTGTTAGAAAATACCCCCCTTTTTCATCGTCTCAGAATTCTTTCCAGATAATCCCAAGTAACTTCCCTCAGAAGCTCCCAAGGGACCAGATACCAGGTAGGAATTCTTCAGATACATAATCTGCCAGACATCGCTTCCCAGTCCCCCGTCACTGCACCAGGTTTTGATAGACCCTTTCAGATTTTGGCTCTAACCACCCTAATCAGAGACTCACCTTCACAGTCTTGCCCAGGGCTCTACCTGTGCATTCAAAAGCAAACAGGTTTTCCTACCTTCTTTTAAGATCCTGTTACTCCACATCTTGCCTTATAGTCTCCCCTAGGGCCTTTCAAGTTGCCAATATCTTCATTCAGAAGCCCTCAACGTCTGCTTTCAGCCTCATAGGCCCCTATATCATTATTATACAACCCCTCCCCCAGCACGCTTCCATCATACTAGATCCCCTTCTCAGCATCTGTTCAGCCTGCATGGTGCTCTGCATCATTAGTCACAGAAGCCCAGCCAGACTCACAATCTAGCCAGTGTCTGCTCACTCAGTCTTTTAGCCTGTTATCTTCCTGAAACTTTTTATCCTCCATTCCTAGGGAATATCAGCTGTCTGAGCTCAGCCTCCTCTTTCCTCCCTCTCAGAGTAGCTCTAGTACCTAGCATGTCTTCATGTTTCTGTTCTTGAAATGAGGATGCTAGTACTTAAGTCCTTCTCTCCACCAGCGTTACCACTAACAAAACAGAAAAGCCTCCCCGTATCTGGCTCACCTCTGACCCTTTTTCTAAAGATGTCCACTTTGCCACGATCGAAGAAACGTTGTATGTCTGGACCTGATCCAAAACCAAGTTCTAATTGCCCTTCTGCATGTTCTGTAATGTTCAAAGTGCCACCAGAACCAACCAACATGAGTGTCTTTTCCCTAAATCTTGGAGGTGGGATGGTATTGTGGTTGGTGGGAAAGTACCTCTTATTTAAGCGTTTTTTTGCTGTCTTGCTGAAGCTTTTTTCCCCTCCATTCCTAGGGAATGCCAAAAACAGGCAGTGCAACGGACGTAGATGAGGGTCTTTACTCCCGGCAGCTGTGAGTTTGGCTGAGCCTGGGAGTGTGAAGGAGGAGAGGGGCACAGAGAGGATAGAGTTGGGTGGGCCAAGCCCTGACCCAGAGTCTCCTTCAAATCTGGCAGGTATGTCCTGGGCCATGAGGCTATGAAGCATCTCCAGACAGCCAGTGTGCTGGTGTCGGGCCTTCGGGGCCTAGGGGTGGAGATTGCGAAGAATATCATCCTTGGTGGGGTCAAAGCTGCCACCCTCCATGACCAGGGCACTGCCCAGTGGGCTGACCTCTCATCCCAGGTACCTCTTCCTGGATCCCTTCCCCTTGCCCAAGCACCAAACCCCCTGGTGTCTGCATTCACTTCACTTCTTTCCTTCTTGTACCTTCTTGTAGTTCTACCTAAGGGAGGAGGACATCGGTAAGAACCGGGCTGAGGCATCACAGCCCCGCCTTGCTGAACTCAACAGCTATGTGCCCGTCACCACCTACACTGGGGCCCTTGTTGATGACGTCCTTAGTGGTTTCCAGGTACTTTGCAGCATCACCCTGCCTCCTGACTTACACTCTTAGATCCTTTTCCTGGTTGGTTTGTTCAGTATTTATTTAATGGACCACCCTGTGGGTGCTTGCGCTGGGGTTTCCCAGAGAACTTGGGCACTGGAACTCCTGATGCAGCAGTAGGAACTTATCCTGGTGAATAAGGAAGGGAATTCAAAGATGCCCTACAAATCATCGCCGAGCAGGCTTTGCTTTGTTCTTTTGTTCTTTTGTTTTATTTGAGAATTGAAGCAAATGAGTGTAGGATTTGGGGATAAACCCAAACTTTAACTGGGAACAGACTGTGACTCATTGTTTGACTCCCAGGACATGCAGGGTTGTAGGCAGGCAGGAATGGGTGTTTTTCAAATAAGTGAATTAGTTGTCTTCAAATTCTGTCCTCCTAATACTGCTTTACTTTTCTTGTCATAGTCTGGGGTTTCATATTGCTCTTCATTGAGTTTTACCCTCACTGAGTATGACACACATACTTTGTAAATATTTGTAGAAAAGGTCTGAACCAGTAAGCGTTAGTCCTGACATTCTGCCAACCCCTGGCCTGCCTTTCTCCTTTATTTTCTTATTTCCCTTCACCCCAGTGCCAGTCCCTTTGCATGAGCTTCCTTCTTGTTACCGGTGGTGGTCCTTACCAACTCTCCTTTGGAGGACCAGCTGCGGGTGGGTGAGTTTTGTCACAGCCATGGAATCAAGCTGGTGGTGGCAGACACTCGGGGTCTGTTTGGGTGAGTGCCTGCTTCTTCCTTTATCCCCAGCTCCTTCCAAGCCCAGGCTAAGACCCCCTGGCTCCCAGTGCCGTAATGCTACTCTCAGCCCACCAGGTTTTCCATTCTCCATGTTCACCTCTCCCCAGTTGGCATGAGCACTGATTGCCAGCAGTGATGGCTAAGCTTTCTTAGGAAGTATTCGCTGTGTCTAAGGGTCTCAGGCAGCATTCCTGTTGTCTCCTTTTACAGGCAGTTGTTCTGTGACTTTGGAGAGGAGATGATCCTGACGGACTCCAATGGGGAACAGCCTCTCAGTGCTATGATTTCTATGGTTACCAAGGTAAGGAGATTGGCCCCAGGGGTTCTGGCAGGCATGTGGGTAGCCATAGTCCTCCTTTATGCTCCTGGTACCCTGATCCTACCTCTGAGGCTTTCTTTACTTCTCTTCCAACCGGGACAACCCTGGTGTTGTAAGCTGCCTGGATGAGGCCCGACACGGGTCTGAGAGCGGTGACTTCGTCTCCTTCACAGAAGTTCAGGGCATGAATGAACTCAATGGCATCAGTCCCCTAGAGATCAAAGTCCTGGGTATGCCAAGACTGGGGGGCAAGAAATGGTTGCCCAGATCAAACAGAGAATTGTCCCTGTGGTGTGGGCTGACCCACAGCCCAAGAGGTGACACATATCTGTAGTCTTGACTTGTACCAAAGTCCAAGAGGAGATGCCTCTCTGAAATCTGACTTGAGACTTAGAAGAGGTGTGTCCAGGTAGCCTTAATAAAGACATGTGAACTGAGCTACAGGCAGAAAAGGTTTATACCACTAGTATTTGATTCCATTATTATTTTTTGGCCCATTGACTATATCTCTTTTTTTTTTTTTTTAAACTGTTTTAGAGTGTATAGTATAACAATCTCTAAGTAATACTTCATCACCGCACATATTAAAGAAAAACTTACAACAAAATATTTCCACTTTCTGGTTCACCATTTGCTGTCATTGTATATTTTATGTCATAAACTTCTCAATACATTATTTTTGACTTCACAGTTATACTGTTGAAAAGATTTAAGAAAGTTTATTTTTACCCACATATCACCATTTCCAGTATACTTTTCTGTGGCTCTAGATTTGCATCTGATGCCATTTTTCTTCTGCCAAAGAAAACCTTTAACATATGTTGTGGATTGGGGTCTGCTGGTGGTGATTCTTTTAGCGTTTTAATGCTTGAAATTTCATTTTGCCTGTGTTTTTGAAAGATGTTTTTACAGAGTGTAGCATTTTAGATTTCATTGCTTTAAAGATATTGCTCTATTGTCTTTCCTGCCTTGTTTTCCACAGGAAGTCTGCTATTCTTATCCTTGTTTTTCTGTATTTAATGTGCTTGTCTCTATCACTGATCTTAATCAATGGAATTATGATACACATTAGTATAGTTTTCTCCGTGTCTCTTTTGCAGTTTATTAAATTTATATTAACTATGGGTTTATAGTTTTATCAAATTGGGAAAATTTCTGGCCATAGTTTTTTTCAAAATATTACTTTCGCAGCTCACTGCCACCCCATTATCTCTTTCCAGAACTCCAATTACATGTATATTAGGCCACTGGACTTTTTTGTCTTTTTCCCCGCCTCTTTGTTGTATTTCGGGTAGTTTCTTCTACTTTGTTAAATCTCCTAATTTTTTCTTGTGTGTTAATTTGTTAATCACATCTGTTATGTAAAATCACTGGTCAAGAACATTAAAACAACTATTATACATATATTTCACATGTCAAAGAAATTCCCAACAAAGGTGTGGGCTGAAAGAGTTTTTGAAGAAATAATGGCCAAAAATTTACAAATTTGATGAAAACTAAAGCCACAGATCCATGTTCTGGTAAGTTTTGATGGATGGAAGGTAATTGTGAATGTTAGCTTTTTGGAGTTGCGTTTTGTGTTCCTTTAACATTTTTGAGTTTGTTCTAGAGAAATTATGTAGTTGCCATTGGATCGTCTCAGGGCTTACTTTTTCTCTAGAGTGGCATTTAGGCATAGCATACCTGTGCTGTCTGAAGAAATCAGCATTGTGTTTTTGTTGGTTTTTTTTTATGATGCACTATACCTTATTTTTATTTCTTAATTGAAGGATAGTTGATTTAATGTTTAATGTTGTGCTACTCTTTGCTTTACAGCAAAGTGACTCAGTTATCTATATACACATTCTTTTTCATATTCTTTTCCATGATGGTTTATCTCAGGATACTGAATAGAGTTCTGCGTGCTCTACAGTAGGACCTTGTTGTTTATCCATTCTATATATAATAGTTTACATCTGTTAACTCCAAACTCCCACTGTATGGGGGAGGGGGTTGGGGGAGGAAGAGAGTGGGAGGTTTTCCCATTCTTGTTTTGATAGTGCTGTTGATCTTGGGAGGGAATGAATTGACAGATAACCCTTCATTCTTTTCATCCCCCAGGTCCCTACGCCTTTAGTATCTGTGATAGCTCCAATTTCTGTGACTATATCTGTGGAGGCGTTGTCAGTCAGGTCAAAGTAACTAAGAAGATAAGCTTTGTGAGTATGAGCAGGAGGGTGTGCTGTAGGGTTCCAGGCATCTCTACGTGTTTTACTTTTTTTGGTTCTGATATCTTGCTCTCCACAGAAATCCTTGCCCACTTCACTGGCAGTGCCAGACTTTGTGATAACAGATTTTGCCTAGTATTCTCGCCCTCCACAGCTGCACATTGGCTTCCAGGCCCTGCACCAGTTCTGTGCTCAGCATGGCCAGCCCCCTCGGCCCCACAATGAGGTAGATGGGTGGGCAAGCCAGCCAGGTCCTTGAACCAAAGCTCCACTATGCCTCTTCATCTATTTAGTTTTTCTACCTCTCCCTCTCCCCACAGTGGTGTGATTGTTCTTTTTCTCCTTCCAGGAGGATGCAACAGAACTGGTGACCCTAGCACAGGCTGTGAATGCTCAAGCTCTGCCAGCAGTGCAGCAAAGCAGTCTGGATGAAGACCTCATCCGGAAGCTGGCTTATGTGGCTGCTGGGGATCTGGCACCCATAAATTCCTTCACTGGGGGCGTGGCTGCCCAGGAGGTTATGAAGGTCAGTGCGAGTGGAGAAGGACAGTGCTGGGAGTGGGCCAGGTTCCTTCCTGGCTCTGCTACTTGCTGTCCAGCTCTGATTAACCAGTGATCATTTCCTCTTTCTTACCCCCTCCTCAGGCCTGCTCTGGAAAGTTTATGCCTGTTATGCAGTGGCTGTACTTTGATGCCGTTTAGTGTCTCCCTGAGGACAAAGAGGCCTTTACAGAGGACAAGTGCCTTCCAGTATGTGATTGGGGGCCCATGGAGAAGGCATTGTTGTGGTTCTTTTTAAGGTTCCTTTTCTCTAACCCTCTCTTCCCTTCACGTGACTCAGTGCCGGAACCGTTACGATGGGCAGGTGGCTGTATTTGGCTCCGGCCTGCAAGAGAAGCTGGGCAAGCAGAGATACTTCTTGGTGAGAGATCCTTTTGGTCAAAAGCTACCTTTATGTCCCCTAGCCTCTGGCCACCTCTTCTGGAGTCTCCTCTTGGCTTACAAGGGAGGGTGTTTGGTTGTACCCTCATCTCATCCCTTTTGCATTTTCTTCATACCAGGTCCTTTATTCCCTGGTCTTGTGCCTCTTTCCTTAGATGACCATGGATTTTTTTGGCCCTGGGACTTAAATATGCAGTAGTAGATCCTCTTACCCTCTCTTGCCGTCTCCAGGGGGAGTGAGGACTGATGAGTGGCTTTGTTACCCCAGTGACTCTAACCATCTTCTGTCTCTCTTCTTGGCCACCTCCCAGGTGGGTGCAGGGGCCATTGGCTGTGAGCTGCTCAAGAACTTTGCCATGATAGGGCTAGGCTGCGGGGAGGGCGGGGCAATCACCATTACAGACATGGACACCATAGAAAAATCCAATCTGAATCGACAGTTTCTGTTCCGGCCTTGGGATGTCAAGGTGAGTGGAATGGACATGGTAAGTGGTTGAGCTTTGTTTCTCACTTTTCTCCTGTCTTTTTCTTGTTATCTGTCTTACTGCCTTAGGACTTTTTTGTTTCTCTCTTTCCTTCAGTTCTTCCCGTATTTCTCTTTCTCTACCATTCAGTCTTTCTTCCAGCAGATATTTATTGAGAACTTATTACATCTTTCATTTGTGAGTTTACACGTGTCCCCACCCATTTTTTTTCCTTTGCTTTTTGGTTACGGCTAATGTGGAACTACAGAAGCTAGGTTATGGAGGGATCTATCTGGGAAGTCTTCTGTAAAGCTCAGTGTTACTTTTGCCTGCTCACTGTTTATCTTTCCTTTCATTTTATGATGCAAATACTAGGTAATACTTAAGTAGTTAGAATATATAAGATAGCAAAAGAAAGGTTTCTGCCTTTGTCTAGTGAGAAGACATAGTAAATGAGAGATTCTCAAATGCGGTGGAGGTTGACAGCACTCTTTCCTCAAGTCCAAAAGATCACAACTGTTTTAAGAATACTAAGACATTATGTCCTTTTTATCCTCATTTTATCAGGTGAAAGGGTAATTTTCCACTCTACTTTAGGAGGCTGTCCCTAACCCAAAGACACAGTATTTTCCAAATGACCAGACCAATTCATGATGGTACAGAATTGTGCATGAAGTAAAGAACCATTCAAAATACAGAGAAAGCCAGTGGGTATTGATGTGGATTCAGAATTTCACCTTGCAACTAAACTTTAAAGTACTATCACTTGTCAAGTTTTGATGTATTTTTTAAAAAATATCAACATTCATCTGAAAATGTTATTGAAACATTTTTCTGTAAGGCTGGATGTCCCTTACATCTTTCAAGCAAAACATGTAATAGATTAAATGCAGTAGATAATGAAAATTCAGCTATCTTCTAAGATATTATATAACTTAAAACAAATTTGCAAAACTGTAAATACAGTTTGACTCCTGTCATTAAAGTTTTGTATTGGAGTTTTTTTTCATAATGTTTGTACTATATAATGGAATTATTCCCATTTTTAAATGGAGTAATAATATTTTAAAATTTTCTGAGTTTAAATGTCTAATGTAGGAAATCTTGATAGCTGTGCATCACATAAAAAAAAAAAAAAACCTCTTTTTAAGATCGTTATTTTGGACAACTGCTACAGCAAATAATAAATACAACAGCACAGTATGTGGTTAGAACATTAGAAGGTGAAAAACACTGTGTAGGGGCAAGAATGAAAAACAAGATAAAGAATTGGAAGTGCCATGAGAGGGTGGTTTGCAGTGTGGTAAAGGAAATCCTCATTGGAAAGGTGGTATTTCCACAGAGAATTAAAGATGATATACGAGAAGAGGAAGAAATCTCAGGGAAGAGTATGTCAGGTGAAGGTAACAGTGTGAGCAAAACCCTGAGGTTGGAATATGCCTGCTGTGTTTAAGGAATAGAGACAGAGACAGACCATGGTAAGAGAGAAGGTTGTAAAAGTAATAGGGACCAGCTCATTTTACCCTTAGTGAAAGTGGGAATCAGGAGAGGGTTTTGAGAAGGAAAGGAATGTGATCTGACTTGGACTTTCAGAGGATCCTTTTTGTTTTTGTAAGTTCAGAGGACCTTGGTTTTCTTTGGGTGAATGCACTCCAACTCTGAGTGCTAGTAACTAAAAAAAACAATGGATGTTCGGTAGACAAAAGAGCAGATATTCAACCCATTGTCTCCTATTGTATCACTGTTTTCCTTTTTTATTCACCCCATTCCCCATTTGTCCCAGCCCAAGCTGTGTGGCATTTGTCATAGACCACAGAGCCTCCTGACCTCAGAGCCTAGGTCTTGTGCATCATTACATAAATCAATTTTCAGAACAGCTCTGTAAAGTTTTGTTGGGTGATTATATGAATGGCCGTTCTGTTTCTCCATCCCCACCCAGAAATTGAAGTCTGATACAGCTGCTGCAGCTGTGAGCCAGGTAAATCCACACATCATGGGTGATGAGCCATCAGAACTGTGTGGGCCCTGACACAGAGCATGTGTATGATGATAACTTCTTCCAAAACCTGGATGGTGTGGCCAATGCCCTGGACAATGTGGATGCCCGTGAGTTTTGGGGGTGGGTGAGGATGAGGGGAGAGTAATGTGTGTGTTTTAGGGAGTGTGTGTCACCGTGTCCTATCCTGATGTTATTTTCCCCACCCTCGCCTGCTGCAGCTTTCTCACAGACACGTATGTGGACTGCTGCTGTGTGTACTGCCGTAAGCCACTTCTGGAGTCAGGCACACTGGGTACCAAGGGTAATGTGCAAGTGGTTATCCCCTTCCTGACAGAGTCATACAGCTCCAGCCAGGACCCTCCTGAGAAGTCCATCCCCATCTGCACACTGAAGAACTTCCCGAATGCCATCGAGCACACTTTGCAGGTGATCAGCCTTGCAGGGAGAAAGGTGGAACAGATAGGTACCTGGACAGTGTCTCAGATACCAAACTCCTGTTATTCAGATGATGAAGCCTCAGTGTATGTAACATCTGCCCTCTCTTTAACTATCCTTCACTCACTTTAAACCTAGCAGCCTAAGCTTTTCAAAATGACGTTTTTTTAACTTGAAATTTTTATTTTGGAAACATACAGGGAAGTATTATTTATACCATGTAAAATACTTTATGTAAGAAGTGTATATCTAAAAAGTGAGGATATGTTTCTTTGTATAGAGGATACTATTTTCTTGTTGAACAAAATTAACTTAATATCATCTCTGCTAGTTATTTAAATATCTCTAATAGTAAGTCCATATTTAGGACTAATTTTCTAATTGTTTCCCAAAATATGTTTGATAGCTTGTCAGCATAGTTGTGTTTATATGGTACACATACATACAAAACAGCATACCCATCATGTAGATTGACAAAGTAAAAGCACCCCATTAACTGGCCCTCAGAACTTAGCCCTAGTTACAGTCCCCTTTCAAACCACAAATAACCATCATTTTATCAAAATGATTCTTAATGCAGTCTTTGAGGCTATGTTTAGGAAGTATGGGCATAGGAAGAAAATGAGCAGTAACAGTTCAGTCTGTCACTTTTCCTTCCAGAATGGATGAGTTTATACTTGTGGACTCAGTTCAGTATGTGTCTTTCTCCCTGTCCATACATCCCATGTTGGTGTGTGGGGGTGTGTGTGGGTGTGTGTGCGTATGTGTGTGTGTGTGTGTGTGTGTGTAGATACAGAGAGATGGAGAGAGAGATGTGTTTGTGTGTGTGTGTTCATTTCTATATATATAAAACCTCTACTAGGTTATGGTTCTATTACTGTGTTTCTCTGTACCCAGCATGCAGAAAGGCCAATAAAAAGGCTTTTAAAACAAATACACTACGTGCCCTTGGACTTAACCTCTTCATGCTTCAGATTCCTTATCTGTAAAATTGGAATGACAGTAGTAACTCTCACAGGACTTCTGTAAAGCATTTACACTTAATATGTCCTTGTGACTTTCAAACTAAGCTTTAAATATACACGTGTGTACTTATTTCATATTAACTCCATGAGGTGTAGTTTTACTGTTACAGTGTATGTTTTTGAAATGAGGATACACGAGTAAAGATATACCTCATGGTCACAAAACTGTGGCAGAGCTGGCATTTGAACCTGGATTTCCAGCATCAAGATGCTCCAGATCACTTCACCAGTGACTATTTATCGACCTCCTAATTCTCAGGGGGCAAACCTCTATCTTACTTTCTGCCCAGTCCCCAGAACCTGCATAGAGATCATTCATGTTTTATACTTGGTGTGAACTTTTTCTTTTATTGAGGCATGACATACCTAGGGTAAGGTGTGCATCTTAATAAATTCTGCATGGATGTACACTTGCGTATTTTTTTTTTAATATTTTTAAATTTTATTTATTTATTTTTCGCTGTGTCAGGTCTTAGTTGCGACATGCTGGATCTTCGTTGTGGGTTCTTTTGTTGTAGCACACGGGCATAGTTGCCCCGCAGCATGTGGGATCTTAGTTCCCCAACCAGGGATCGAACCCATGTCCCCTCATTGGAAGGCAGATTCTTTACCACTGGACCACCAGGGAAGTCCCTACACTTGTGTATTAACCTCTGCCCAGATTAAGATCATTGGTTTTTAAATTGAAGTGGTGGGGGCTTGACAAGTTTGAGGAGTCACATTGGGAGGGCTTCTTTCCTCTGTTCTCCCATAGCAGCCATGCTCTTCCTATTTGCTGTATTTCCTGATGGTCTTCCTAATGCCTACAGAAACTTATTTGTTTCCCATAATCCACGTAGTGTTTATTTGCTCTGTCTGCATTGGGCTCGGGATGAGTTTGAAGGTCTCTTCAAGCAGACAGCAGAAAACGTCAACCAGTACCTAATGTGAGTAATTCTGTCCAAATCCTCAGTCACCCTGTCTCCTGCCTGTCAGTCCAAGCATTGTGTAACCAGTGTAACACTTAGGACCTGGCCTACTTTTCGAATAAACTGATGATTCCTTGGGCCTTATAACTTTGGGAGTCAGGACTGACTTTTCATGGAGTTAAGCTCACTCTGGGATCACTGTGTAATTCGGAGTTTGTGTCCCCTCTAATTCTTGATAGAGATTCAACGTTTGTGGAGAGAACACTGCACCTGGCAGGCACCCAACCCCTGGAGGTGCTGGAGGCTGTGCAGCGCAGCCTGGTGCTTCAGCGGCCATATACATGGGCTGACTGTGTGACCTGGGCTTACTACCACTGGCACACCCAGTACTCCCAACAACATCAGACAGCTGCTGCACAACTTTCCCTCGAGCCTGGTATTACACTCTTGTGGGGTCCATTTGTCAGAATAGGCTTACTGGAAACGGCTTGCTACACGCTTTTGACATGATTCATTGCAGTTAATCCAGTTGTGGCAAGCCCACCAAGTCCCAGAGATCTCATAAAATGATTAAGCGAGTGATTTTTGAAGTCTAAGACCTATTCCTCCCGACCCCTGTCCTCTACCTGCCCGTCCCTAGTCTCTCAAGCAAGATACTTGGTACCTAGTTCCCTTAGATATGAGTTGAGTCATTCCAGATTCCCAGTCAGGGCTATAGAGATTGTAGAAGAGAAATTTTGGTGTTAAGAGCACAGGACCGAGGTGGGTTCAAGTCTCAACTGCATTTGATATTGGGACTAATAATCATGTATTCCCTATCTGTACCTCAGTATCCTCATGTAGGAAGTAGGAATAATGGTGACCTAATAGCATGAGAGTTTTATGAGGGCTAATTGATATTTATTAAGTTAATAAATATTATGTTAGTACATGCCTGGCAATCCATAAAAGTTTCATAAATAGCTCTGCGTCTGGCACAAAGTGAGTGCCCAGCGATACTAAGTTGGGACTTCCGGGCTTGAAAATGAGGAGTCACAATTATCAGAAAGACCTCTCCTCTCAGGTCCCACTGCCCCCAATCTTTCTGTTTTCCTAGCTTACGAGCTCAGGAGCCCCTTTCTGGTCTGGGCCTAAACGCTGCCCACACCCGCTCATCTTTGATGTCAGCAATGTAAGTCTCCTCCCTCGGGTCCCCTACAGTCGGGTAAAATGTGGGTACGTGGATGGGAAGGAGGCTGCGGCTCCTTAGGTGAGTACTGATAGGCTTACCCCTCCATACCTTGCCTTCTCTTAGCCCCTGCATCTGGACTACGTGAGAGCTGCTGCCAACCTGTTTGCCCAGACCTGTGGGCTGAGGGGCTCTCAGGACCGAGCTGCTGTGACCATACTCATTCGGTCTGTGCAGGTCCCTGAGTTCACCCCGAAGTCTGGTGTCAAGATGCATGTTTCTGACCAGGAGCTGCAGACCCCTTCCTGTGTTGGTGAGGGTGTTTAACTAGTTGGCCTAGAGCTAGCATCCTACTTATCACCTATCTATGCAAGCCTCCTCTGTACTTGTGTTTTGCCACTGGCTCTGCTCTGAGATCTCAGGCCTGAGATTTATCCACACTGTCCTTTGGTCCTTGCTTCTTCCAATTTAAAATAAGGTTGGTTGGTTGAGGCAAATTCTCTGATGCGCTACTACTTTGTTCTTCCCACCCTTTCTCTCTCAGGTGCACCAGTTGTCCGTCTCTTTTCTGTGTGTGTGTGTTTGCTTTGTTTTGTTCTTTCCTCTGTTTCTTTTTGTGGTTGTGTGCAGGGACAAATGGATATGATCTTTACCAGTAGTCTCTCTGCCTTGATTTCTTCCCTGGTTCATTTCATTATAGATCTCCTCATCCACCTCCCCACCTTCCTTTGGTATGCATCTTTACCCTGTTTTTAACCTCCATATATCTTTCCTCATCTCCCTCTCAAGATAGCCCTCCTCATCTCTCCATCTATAACTACCCACCAACTCAAATTTCCCTCCCTCTCCCCTATCCTGTCTCATGCTCTGTAAGTCTTCCAGTACGTTTTATCTTCTTTGTATATATCCTTCAATTTCTTCATCTGTATATCTCTCCCCTCCTCATATATCTCCCGCATTTCCCTTCCCAAATACCTACTCTCTCATGTTCCTCTTTGTATATTTTCTTTATATATCTCCCTACCTGTCTCCCTTTCAGGTATTTTGTACTTTCTCATTCTCTGTACATTCTCTTAATCTTCACCTTTATTCCCCTTGGTCTCCCTCTTCAAATTTTCTCAGGTTTATCCCATTTCATATTACTCTCTTCTTTCCTGTCTGTGCATTTTCCCCCAATGCCCCTTTCTGTATCTTTTATCCCTCTGTCTCCTGTTTTCCCTTATATCTTCCTTCATGTCTCCCCTTCTCTCGCTATGTCTTTCTTTTTCAGTATGTTCTCATTGACATCCTTTTTTTAAAAATTGTGGTAAGAAACACAAAAGATTTACCATCTTAACCATCTTTAAATATAGTAGACTTCCATTTTGGAAGGCTTAATATTTCATTGAATGGATTTTAAGGCTTAATATTTTAAGGCTTAATATTTCATTGGATGGATAGATCACGTTTTTCTATCCACTCATTCATCAGTGAACAACTTCTGTTGCTTTCACCGCCTATCTGTTATGATTAGTGCTGCTGTCTACATCCTTTCTTAGTGGCTTTATCTCTTTCCCTCAGTGGCTCTAGATATATCTCCATGTCCCACACACCTGTCTGCCTTTTTCTTTTCTGAGGTGTTTTCTGCCCCATCTTTCCCCCTTCCTTTTACTCTTTCCCACGATGTGTCTCCTTTTCAAATCCTTTATCTGCCTGAACATCTCTGCCCCACCCTGGACTCCTGCTTTCACCTCAGACCCTGGCCTGGGATCTAACATGTATCTAAGGACTAACATGTACTGCCTCCCTTTCTGCAGATGATAACCGCCTGCAGGAGCTCAAGGCCATGCTGCCCAGCCCAGAGAGCCTCCCTGGGTTCAAGATGTACCCCATCAACTTTGAGAAGGTGCTGTGATGGGGAGCTTCTACAGTGTAGGAGGATGGGCTGAGCCATCCTAAGCTTTTGTGGGGATTACAGGCCTGCCACATGGCCCAATTATCTTTTGTGGTCTGGGCCAGTATTTGGCTGGTCTGGCAGGTAATTGAGGTGAATATACCCCAGTCCCCAGTATCCAGGAAACCTTTTGTTCCTTTAACTCTGTCTCTCCTGTTCTTCCTCTGTCTCCACTCACAATAGGATGATGACAGCAACTTTCATATGGATTTCATTGTGGCTGCATCCAATCTCCGGGCGGAGAACTATAACATTCCCCCTGCAGACCGGCATAAGGCAACAATAGACCTAACCTTGCACCCCTTTCCAACTTTGAGTCTGCCACATTTGACCTCTTCTGTAGACCTTGAACGTCTCTAACAACTACCTCTGCTCATCACCTTCTGTGTTACAGAGCAAGTTGATTGCAGGGAAGATCATTCCAGCCATTGCCACAACCACAGCAGCTATGGTTGGCCTTGCATGTCTGGAGCGGTACAAGGTGGTGCAGGGACACCAACAGCTTGAGTCCTATAAGAACAGCTTCATCAGCTTGGCCCTGCCCTTTTTCAGCTTCTCTGAGCCCCTTGCCCCACACCATCACCAGGTAAGGGCTTGCTTTTATAGAAACCTTTGGTGTTACCCATCAGTGAGTGACGCTGTGTGTGGGGGCGGGGTAGAGGTTGTGTGCATCTTATCTCCGTAGAACTGGCTCTAGTTTTCGTCATACCAGGTGAGAGGCTTTCTTTAATTTTGTGTATCCTTTGTTCATTGTTTGAACCTGTGCACAGTAGGAATGGAACTGGCACGTTCGTGAAAGAAAGAGGAGCATGTGATCTGGGCTTGCCCCCTTTTCACTCTTTGTGATTTACTCTGTGCTTTGTCCCACAGTACTATAACCAGCAGTGGACATTGTGGGATCACTTTGAGTTACAGGGGCTGAAGCCTAATGGTGAAGAGATGACCCTCAAGCAGTTCCTTGACTACTTTAAGGTAAGGCCCCTTCACTCACTGCACCTGTGGTGGTGGTTGCCCAGGTTACTGGTACTGTCCATCCCAGTGACACTGTTGCCCCTCCTCCTTCCCACCCTCTGCAGACAGAGCACAAGTTAGAGATCACCATGCTGTCCCAAGGTGTATCCATGCTCTACTCCTTTTTCATGACAGCAAGCAAGCTCAAGGAACGGTTGAATCAGCCGTGAGTTGGGCCAGTGGGCAAGCAGAAACAGGTCCTGCCTGGGGTGGGAAGCATCAGCTAGCTATGCAACTCATGTTCACTGTTCTCCTTACTTTATTTGTCTCCGTAAGTCCTTTCCTCACTTTCTACTTCCCTGACCCTCTTTTTCCTCACCCCAGGGTGACAGCAATAGTGAGACGAGTATCAAAGCGACAGCTGGGACACCACGTTCAAGCACTGGTGCTTGAGCTGTGCTGCAAGGATGAGAGCGGCGAGGATGTGGAGGTCCCCTATGTACGATACACCGTTCGCTGATCCCTCTACACCCATCTACCTCATTCTCAGTCAAGTCAATCTATTTCCGTTTCTCTTAGAGTTGTGGCAAAAGCTGAGCCTTAAGTTCTTTTGAGAACTTTTTGTTGTTGTTGTTGCTGCTATCTACTGTTTGGAGTTGGAATTCTTAATAAAGAGTTATTAATCCAAGTGTGTCATATCCTTCTTTTGTCAAAGGCCCGCACCCTGTTGTCTGCGGGAAAGACCAGCCTTTCTTTAGCTCTGTAGGTTCAGGTGATAATACAAAAGGCTCAGCCCCTCCGCACCAGCATGGAATTTGCCTCACCTCCAAGCTTATGAGAAAAGATTAAATCCAACTGTTCTGGTAAATCATGGGTTTGCTATTTTTTCCTTTGTCCTCTCTGTTTAAAAAGAAATAGAAGTGAGAGAGTGGCATAGACATATATACACTACCAAGTGTACAATGGATGGCTAGTGGGAAGCAGCCGCGTAGCACAGGGCGATCAGCAACTTTTTCTTCCAAAAGAGGACACGTTGGGTATTGCTAGATAGCTCCATGGGTCATTTCTCAACTCCCCCTCACCCACAGCTACTTTTATATTTGTAGTGGTGGAATCCCACTGTAAAAGGAAGTCATCCATAGGTATGTGTTTTTCACCTATATTCCTGCCCTGTCCATCTGCCTTCTTGCCCGCTAACCAGATTCTCCCTGCTTTCCCCTGTAGCTAGACCAGCTTTCTGCACATTGGACGCTGATTTTCTAAGACACGTCCAGAACTCAAAAGGAGATGCTACACCCCTTGCAACGTAGTGGAACTTTGACTCAGTGGAGACTACTGACCACCTGTCCATTTGCATTCCTGCATCATTCTTGTCAGGGAGCCCTTTTCAAGTTTCATTTACTATTACCAAGTTTATTATTTTCAGATCCTATTTTTAAATACTGTGCCTTTTTGTCAAGACTGACCGGACTCCATCCTTCACCTGTGAAGCTCCATCAAAGTTTTACATGCAGTTAAGTACCATCCCAGCTATAAAACCGTCCGCGGCAAGAACATAAATTCTTATATAAAAAGTCCTGACCATCCTCAGACTTAGGGCGTCAGCTGGGAGAAACCACACCTTAATTACCCATCTTCTCCCTTTTTGACTACTGCTCATAGCTGTGTGAATATCCTTGATGGAAAACCTCAGCATCACCTCCGGTTCTCCCTGGGAGAAGGATGGGACAGATAGAAGTGCGGCATTAGGTGTGGTGAGGTTGACAGTCCAGTGGCCAAGTCTTCTCTCTAAAGCAAACTTCAACAAAGCCCTCTTACCCATTCCTTGCTTGGTACTGCTAAGTAAGAGGGCTGGGGACAGACTGAGTTGAGAAGACATAGTACATATATATATGAGTAGGAATGGGTCCTTCCACTATACCTTGTTCTGGAGATGACTCAGCAATACCTGAGCTGAGTGAAAAGGTAAGGTTGTGGTTGGCACCACATAGTGCAGATAGTTGGGACAATTTTAAATCACAATATGAAATAAAATCATAAGAGAAAAGCTTATTGCCGCAAATCCCTTCTGGGGAGAAAATGTCTCTAGCTGGGATAACTATTAGGAACTTGGAGAATTCAACCTGGTCCCTGTTATTGAGGAGAGCACTGGAAGTTAGCCATGGATACTTCATAACTAGCTCAAAGGGCACACATCAAGCTGAGTTAGATAGGCTGAAGAGAAGCTGGTAAAAATTCTGATAAGGTAAAAAAAAAAAAAAAAAATTCTGATAAGGTAAAACTCAAGGAGTCAGATTTACTGAGGAATATGAGGAAGCCAGATCAAGGAAGAAGTTTGGAAAGACTGCTCATTTGAAAGACACTTGGAAGGCCCAATAGAACCAGACACTCAGGTGTTTGGTTGAAGTGTGATGCACGGAGGTTCAGCGAAGATACCAAATATAAGACCAAGGTCTGGAGTGGCAACAGGAGATGATGTAAAGATTGGGAACACTGAGTTGAGAGGTATCCTTTAATATTTGGTTCTGGAATTCAAGAATGGAGCCAAAGATGGAGCTGAAAGTTGATATCCATGTGGTAATCAAGCCACAGAATAAATGAGATTACATGGGAAAGAGTATAACTGATTAGGGAAGGCACGTAGCCTAATGCATCACAATTGTGTTCTTGGCTGAATGCGGGAGCAGTTTTTAAACTCTTTTTCTTGCACATTCTAACCATTCCACCCTATTCTTTTGCTCCGTGTGGTATGACTTGCCTACCTAATTCTGGATGAAATCTAGGAAATTTCTCCTCAGGGAGAAAAGACAGGTGGTTCTGTTAGACAACATACTATGAGGAAAACTGAATAGCATTGCTTTGAGCCATCAAGATGTTTAATGCATAACTGCAAAAGCAAGGACTCTTGTGCTCCATTCAATGGTCCAAGGAGGTATTTCCATAGCTCTGTCGTGCCCCCTTAGTGTTTTGGTGATGTTTTCCTAGTGTATTGATGCAGACTACCCAAATGGCTGCTGAGTCTTCAGAGGAATCAGAATACACCCCCTGACTGTTTCAAGAAAGCAAAGCTTCCAGAATTCTGTCAATTGACTTCCTCTAATATTGCGTTGGCTTGACTACTTCTGATAATAATGAAGGCTGGTGAGAATATAGCCCTTGCCACTGGGACTGTGGATTGTCACTGAAATTTACCTCTCTAATCTGGGTGCTTGATAAATGTGAACAAACGCAATGCCCTTTAATTGCTGGAGATACTCAGCAGACCTTGAGATGAAATGGCCATTGGATGCACATGTTTTTTTTAATTAATTTATTTCATTTATTTATTTTTGGCTGCGTTGGGTCTATGTTGCTGTGCACGGGCTTTCTCTTGTTGCGGTGAGCGGGAGCTACTCTTCACTGCAGTGAAGAGGCTTCTTCACAGGCTTCTCATTACAGTGGCTTCTCTTGTGGAGCACACGCTCTAGGCACATGAGCTTCAGTAGTTGTGGCACATGGGCTCAGTAGTTGTGGTGCACGGGCTTAGTTGCTCCACGGCATGTGGGATCTTCCCAGACCAGGGCTCGAACCTGTGTCCCCTACATTGGCAGGCAGATTCTTAACCACTGTGCCACCAGGGAAGGCCCAAGAGGCTTGTTTCTGCCTCCAGGAACTCAGTGGATATAGTGAAGGAAGTAACTGAAATAGAATGAGAATCATAAGCTTGTCTTGGGAAATTTGTGGCATGCCCAGGTAGGAATGAGATATGATAGAGGAACATAGGAATCTAGAGGAAAACATTCAAGTTGTCATCAGGTAGTGAGAGGTTTGTGAGCAGGTAAAGTTACCCAAAAATCTTAGAGGGCCAAGAAGGCAACAAAGAACAAGGAGGCACAGTATAAAGGTTACAAGTTCTGGAATTAGAGCACGTTAGTCCTATAATATATTAGCTTGAAAAATAATATTTCTGATCCTTTGATCCACTATCTGTAACTGGGGCAAAAAAGACAACAAATAAAGCACCGAAAATAAAACCTTACAACATAAAAAGCACGATTCAAGTATATTATTATTCGTAATGTTATTGTTGAGATTACTTAGAGCAGGGGTCCCCAAATTTTTGGCACCAGGGACCAGTTTCATGCAAGACAATTTTTCCACAGATTGGGGGGTCTATTTCAGGCTGTAATGAGAGCGATGGGGAGCGGCAGATGAAGCTTCGTTAGCTCGCCTGCCGCTCACCTCCTGCTGTGCCACCGGTTCCTAACAGGCCACGGACTGGTACTGGTCCCTGGCCAGGAGTTGGGGACCCCTGACTTAGACCATTGTATACTATGAGGGACTTCAGGCAGAATTTTCCTCTACACACAACTGTCAAATTAATAAATAGGTCTGTTTCAAGGAAGGAAGCAATAATCTTCAGGCCAGTTTTGTCAATCACTCACAGATGAGAGTGCTTTCGTGGAAGTCCGGGGTACAACAGAGAAGTTCCACAGCACACTGCTGGAGAAAAAAAAAAAAATCTAAGGTTAGACACATTGAAGAAAGTAAGGGGAACAGTTTGACTTTATCCAAGTCACCCCTCCCCAAATGTGGCATAGCTCAATGCCAAGGGAGCCCTACTTGGCTCAAGAAAGTGAGATAATGTGAATTTTCCCAGATAGTGGTGAGAGACTACGTGGATAGCAGCAGGCTTGAAACAATTATCATAGGGACATTATACTAGCTGCATCATGAATTCAGTCAAGAGAGCTGTGCATTAACCACTGTGGATTACCCAGCTGGCACATGGACACTCCTGAAATTCTTCCTGCCTCTCCCCAGCCCCTCATTGTACCCTGTGTCTGGCTCCCTGTGTGCTCCCGATGGCAGCATGAATGAAGTTTTGCAGACAGCTTGTGAACATTTGCAGAAAGCTCATCCTAATTTTCAGGCCTGTAATAAACCATAAATTTGAGCATTCAGCTGTGTGCTAGGAAACGCAAAAGGGAGGCTGTCCATATTGATCTAGCTTTGAAGGTTTCACAGAAGGCATACAAGCTTAAGTTCTGCCACAACACGGAATAACAAGTGTGCAGTATGTGTACCCATATAAAAGGCCCGAGAAAGCCTCAGAATCTGTAGCAGAGCTGACAGAAGGTATTTATTTCCCAAAATCAGTCAGTAAAGACTGGAGGAGGTGAAACCTTCTTCAAATGTGAACACAGCAATTAAAGACTTTAAAGAACACAAGAAATCGAGGAAATATGACACCATTAAAGGAACAGTAGCCAACACCAAAGAAATGGAGATATGTGATTCACATGGTAATAAAAAATATATATAGCTGTTTTAAGGAAGCTTAGTCAGCTACACAGAAAGAAAATTCAATAAAATCAGGAAAACAATAAACACACACACACACACACACACACACACACACACACAATTAGAAGCTTAACAGAGAGATTAAAACATAAAAAAGAACAAAACATAAACTTGGGAGCTGAAAATCTGAGTCAAATGGAAAAAATGCAATAGAGAGCATCAAAAACAGGCTCAATCAAGACCTTTGAAATAATCCAGTCATAGGAAAACAAAGAAAAAAGAATAAAGAAGAGTGAGGAAAGCCTATGTGAACTATGGAATAGCACTAAGAGAAAGAGTCTACAAATCATTCTTCTTTTGGGAGAAGCCCTGAGAGAGAAAAGGGGACAGAAAGCTTACTTAGAGAAATAATGGCTGAAAATTTCCCAAATTTGGGGAGAGAGTTGGACAAACAACTTAATAAAACGAATAGGTTATCTCAAAATTTCCATCCAAAATTAGCATCTCCAAGATACACTATAATAAAACTGTATAAAATGGAATACAGAGCAAATTTTTAAAGCAATAAAAGAAAAAGCTTTTTTAATAAAGAAAATCCCAAGAAGTTTTCAGTGGATTTTGCAGCAGAAACTTTGTAGGCCAGGGACAATGGGATAATATATTCAAACTGCTGAAAGTAAACAACAGCCAAACAAGAACACTTTACCAATGTAATCCCTATCAAACTACCAATGGCTTTTTTCACAGAACTAGAACCAAAAATTTCACTATTTGTATGGACACTCAAAAGACCCCAACTAGCCAAAGCAATATTGAGGGAAAAAAATGGAGCTGGAGGAATCAGGCTCCTGGACTTCAGACTATACTACAAACTTACAGTAATGAAGACAGAATGGTACTAGCACAAACACAGAAATATAGATCAATGGAATGGGATAGAAAGCCCAGAGATAAACCCATGCACATATGGTCACCTTATTTTTGGTAAACGACACAAGAATATACAATAGAGAAAAGACAGCATCTTCAATAAGTGGTGCAGGGAAAACTGGACAGCTACAGGTAAAAGAATGAAATTAGAACACTCCCTAACACCATACACAAAAAATAAACTCAAAATGGATTAAAGACCTAAATGTAAGGCCAGACACTATCAAACTCTTAGAGGAAAACATAAGCAGAACACTCTATGACATAAATCACAGCAAGATCCTTTTTGACCCAGCTCCTAGAGAAATGGAAATAAAAACAAAAATAAACAAATGGGACCTAATGAAACTTAAAAGCTTTGGCACAGCCAGGGAAACCATAAACAAGACGAAAAGACCACGCTTAGAATGGGAGAACATATTTGCAAATGAAGCAACTGACAAAGGATTCATCTCCCAAATTTACAAGCAGCTCAATATCAAAAAAACAAAGAACCCAATCAAAAAATGGGCAGAAGACCTAAATAGACATTTCTGCCAAGAAGATATACAGCTTACCAACAAACACATGAAAGAATGCTCAACATCGCTAATCATTCGAGAAATGTAAAGCAAAACTACACTGAGGTATCACTTCAGACCAGTCAGAATGGCCATCATCAAAAAATCTACAAATAATAAATTTTGGAGATGGTGTGGAGAAAAGGGAACCCTCTTGCACTGTCGGTGGGAATGTAAATTGATACAGCCACTATGGAGAAGAGTATGGAGGTTACTTAGAAAACTAAAAATTGAACTACCACACGACCCAGCAGTCCCACTACTGGGCATATTCCCTGAGAAAACCATAATTCAAAAAGAGTCATGTACTACAATGATCATTGCAGCTCTATTTACAATAGCCAGGACACGGAAGCAATGTAAGTGTCCATCGACAGATGAATGGATAAAGGAGATGTGGCACATATATACAATGGAATATTACTGCACCATAGAAAGAAATGAAATTGAGTTATTTGTAGTGAGGTGGATGGACCTAGGGTCTGTCACACAGAGTGAAGTAAGTCAGAAAGAGAAAAACAAAAACAGTTTGCTAACACATATATATGGAATCTAAAAAAAAAAAAAAAAAAAAAGGTTCTGAAGTACTTAGAGGCAGGACAGGAATAAAGATGCAGATGTAGAGAATGGACTTGAGGACACGGGGAGGGGGAAGGGTAAGCTGGGACGAAGTGAGAGAGCGGTATGGACTTATATATACACTACCAAACGTAAAACAGATAGCTAGAGGGAAGCAGCCGCATAGCACAGGGTGATCAGCTCGATGCTTTGTGATGACCTACAGAGGTGGCTTAGGGAGGGAGGGAGGGAGATGCAAGAGGGAGGACATATGGGGATAGATGTATGTGTATAGCTGATTCACTTTGTTATAAAGCAGAAACTAACACACCATTGTAATACAATTATACTCCAATAAAGATGCTAAAAAAAAAAAAGAACACTTTACCTAGGGCAAAGTTGTACTTCAGAATGAGGTGAGATAAACACATTCCAGACAACCAAAAGCTAGGGGAGTTCATCCCACTAGCTCTGCCTTACAAAAAATACCAAAAGGAGTTCTTCAAGCTGAAATAGAAGGAGCTAATTAGTTACATGGAAAAACAGAACACACAGGTTGAGGTAAGTATACAGTAAGATTGAGAATACTGTAATACTTTAATATGGTGGTGTGTTAACCATCTAACTCTTGTATAAAAGTAAGAGGGAAAATGTACTGAAATTAACTACAGGTACAATAATACGTTGGTGAATACATAATATAAAAAGACATAAATTGTGACATCAAAAACATAAAATGGAGGAAGTAAAAGTGTAACATTTTTGTATGTAATTGAAGTTAAGTTGTTATCATAGCCTGTCATATTTCTCAGATGTGGCAAGAAAAAAAGTGAGCCCTACAGTAGATAAACAAAAGATAAAAGAAAATCAAAGAGTACCACCACAGAACATCATCAATTCAAAAAGGAAGACAGCAGGAGATGAAGAAAGGAACCAGGGAACTAAAAAAGAGTCAAACAAGAGTAAGATGGCATTAGTACTTACTTACCTTTCAATAATTATTTTTTTAACATCTTTATTGGAGTATAATTGCTTTATAATGGTGTGTTAGTTTCTGCTTTATAACAAAGTGAATCAGTTATACATATACATATGTTCCCATATCTCTTCCCTCTTGCATCTCCCTCCCTCCCACCCTCCCTATCTCACCCCTCTAGGTGGTCACAAAGCACAGAGCTGATCTCCCTGTGCTATGCGGTTGCTTCCCAGTAGCTATCTGTTTTACGTTTGGTAGTGTATATATGTCCATGCTACTCTCTCACTTTGTCACAGCTTACCCGTCCCCCTCCCCATATCCTCAAGTCCATTCACTAGTAGGTCTGTGTCTTTATTCCCATCTTGCCACGAGGTTCTTCATGACTTTTTTTTTTTTTCCCCTTAGATTCCAAATATATGTGTTAGCATACAGTATTTGTTTTTCTCTTTTGGACTTCACTCTGTATGACAGACTCTAAGTCCATCCACCTCACTACAAATAACTCAATTTCGTTTCTTTCTATGGCTGAGTAATATTCCATTGTATATATGTGCCACATCTTCTATATCCATTCAGCTGTCAATGGAAACTTAGGTTGCTTCCATGTCCTGGCTATTGTAAATAGAGCTGCAATGAACATTTTGGTACATGACCCTTTTTGAATTATGGTTTTCTCAGGGTATATGCCCAGTAGTGGGATTGCTGGGTCGTATGGTAGTTCTATTTTTAGTGTTTTAAGGAATCTCCATACTGTTCTCCACAGTGGCCGTATCAATTTACATTCCCACCAACAGTGCAAGAGTGTTCCCTTTTCTCCACACCCTCTCCAGCATTTATTGTTTCTAGATTTTTTAATGATGGCCATTCTGACTGCTGTGAGATGATATCTCATTGTAGTTTTGATTTGCATTTCTCTAATGATTAATGAAGTTGAGCATTCTTTCATGTGTTTGTTGGCAATTTGTATATCTTCTTTGGAGAAATGTCTATTTAGGTCTTCTGTCCATTTTTGGATTGGGTTGTTTGTTTTTTTGTTATTGAGCTGCTTGTAAATTTTTCAGATTAATCCTTTTTCAGCTGCTTCATTTGCAAATATTTTCTCCCATTCTGAGCATTGTCTTTTGGTCTTGTTTATGGTTTCCTTTGCTGTGCAAAAGCTTTTAAGTTTCATTAGGTCCCATTTGTTTATTTGTGTTTTTATTTCCATTTCTCTAGGAGCTGGGTCAAAAAGGATCTTGCTGTGATTTATGTCATAGAGTGTTCTGCCTATGTTTTCCTCTAAGACTTTGATAGTGTCTGGCCTTACATTTAGGTCTTCAATCCATTTTGAGTTTATTTTTGTGTATGGTGTTAGGGAGTGTTGTAATTTCATACTTTTACATGTACCTCTCTAGTTTTCCCAGCACCAGTTATTGAAGAGGCTGTCTTTTCTCCACTGTATATGCTTGCCTCCTTTATCAAAGATAAGGTGACCATATTTGCGTGGACTTATCTCTGGGCTTTCTATGATGTTCCATTGATCTATATTTCTGTTTTTGTGCCAGTACTACACTGTCTTGATTACTGTAACTTTGTAGTATAGTCTGAAGTCAGGGAGCCTGATTCCTCCAGCTCCATTTTTCGTTCTCAAGATTTCTTTGGCTATTCGGGATCTTTTGTGTTTCCATACAAATTGTGAAATTTTTTGTTCTAGTTCTGTGAAAAATGCCAGTGGTAGTTTTCTCGGGATTGCATTGAATATGTAGATTGCTTTGGGTAGTAGAGTCATTTTCACAATGTTGATTCTTCCAGTCCAAGAACATGGTATATCTCTCCATCTACCTGTATCATCCTTAGTTTCTTTCATCAGTGTCTTATAATTTTCTGCATACAGGTCTTTTGTCTACTTAGGTAGGTTTCTTCCTAGATATTTTATTCTTTTTATTGCAATGGTAAACGGGAGTGTTTTCTTAATTTCACTTTCAGATTTTTCATCATTAGTGTATAGGAATGCAAGAGATTTCTGTGCATTAATTTTGTATCCTGCTACTTTACCAAATTCATTGATTAACTCTAGTAGTTTTCCGGTAGCATCTTTCGGATTCTCTATGTATAGTATCTTGTCATCTGCAAACAGTGACAGCTTTACTTCTTCTTTTCCGATTTGGATTCCTTTTATTTCTTTTTCTTCTCTGATTGCTGTGGCTAAAATTTCCAAAACTATGTTGAATAATAGTGGTGAGAGTGGGAAATGTAAATGGCTAAGTTTCACTCATCAAAATTCATACAATAGCTGAATGAATTAAAGGTAGGTAAATGCCTCTGGATGATCTGTCTGCCTGATCCTTCCTGCCCGTATGTAAGTTACCTACAAAAAACTTTATAATTGCAGTTTATGTAGTTGCTTTTTTAGTTTCAAAGTTTCTTTTCAGGTCCAAGGATATTATTCAATATCTAAACATCCCAACAGGTAGAAAGGAAATTTTAACAACATTAACTCCTTTGACTCATGAACACAAGATACTTCAGACTGAGTTGCATTCTTCAACTTCTGTCATAAATGTCTTATAGTTTATGGTGTACAGGCTTTCATTTCCCTCGTTCAATTTATTCCTAAGCATTTTGATGTTTTGGTGATATTGTAGATGAAATTATTTTATTTATTTCACTTTCAGATTACTCATTGATAGCTTAAAGAAATATAACTTATTTTTGTATATTTGTTATCCATCCTGAAACTTTACTGATTTCTATTAGTTTTATTAGTTCTGTGTGTATGTGTGTGTGTAGTGCTAAGATTTTTCTTATATACGAGATCATGTCAACAGAACAGAAACATAATTTTACTTCTTTCTTTCCAATTTGGATGATGTTTATACCTGTTTTTTTTCTAGGTTAATTACCCTTTCTAAGATTTCCAGTACTTCATTCAATTGGAGTGTTGAGAATGAGCACACTTGTCTTATTCCTGAACTTAGAGGGAAAGCTTTCAGTCTTTCACCACTGACTATGATGTTGGCTGTGGACTTGTCATATATGGCCTTTATTGTCTTGCGATGTTTCTTGTATAGCCAATTTGTTCAGAGTTTTTATCATAAAGTGATGCTGAAGTTTTTCAAATGAATTTTCTGCACCTATTGAGATAATCGTTTGTTTTCATTTTATTAATGGGATGTATCACATATATTGATTTGCATAAATGGAACCATCTTTGCATCCAGGGATAAATCCCAGTTGATTATGTAGTATGAGCTTTATAGTATGCTGTGGAATTAAGTTTGCTAGGGTTTTGTTGAGAATTTTTGCTTCCATATTCAGGGATATTGGTATGAATATCTAGTTTTTTTTTCTTTTTTTTTCTTTTTTTATGGTATTCTTATCTTCCCTTGGCATAATGTGATGCTGGCTGCAAAAATGATTTAGGGAGTTTTCCCTCCTCTTCCATTTTTGGGAAGAATTTGAGAAAGATTTGGTGTTAATTTTTTAGAAATGTTTGGTATAATTTACTCATGAAGTCATCTGGTCTTGGTCTTTGAGAGGGTTTTTTTGTTATTGATTCCATCTCCTTATTATTGATTGTCAATTTTCTATTTTTCATGAGTCAGACTATGTAGGTTGTAAGTCTAGGAATAAACATATTTCCTTTAGATTATCTACTTGTAGTCATGTAATTGTTCATTGTAGACTCTTATGATTCATGGTATTTCAGTTATACCATTTGTGTGTGTCCTCTTTCTTTTATAATTTTATTGTTTAGTCCTTTGTCTTTTTCCTTGTTAAGACTAGCTAAAATGTTGTCAGTTTTGTTTATCTATTTATACAAACCAACTCTTCCATCTGAAGGGAGGCCAAAAAGGTCTAGAAATGATTTGTGAATTATTGACAATAAGGAACAACTGTATCCAGGTAATGATGCAAGGGAACACCAAAGTATTTTCAAAAGGAAAGCATCAAAATTTAATGAGGCCAGACGGAAGAGAAGACTGAAACTAATGTTGTAAATAACGTCACCTTTACTTACCTCTTTGAAGCCAAATGTGATAGAGCTATACTTGTGAATATTAATAGTCACCACTTGGTTTGCAGAATCTTCAAAACGCTTGCATGTTTTTCATGAGGCCATTGCTTTGTCACCTTTTTAAGATTTGCATTCAGCTTTTAGCAAGAGTTTTTTCATAAATTAGGTATGACCTTTTAAAATTGTTGGTTTTTTAATGTAAAAATATAAAGATCTAAACATTCTTTGTATGAAATAAAATATCTAAGTCTAAAAAAAAGTAAGTTTTATTGATCTTTTATTTTTTTGGTCTATTCTCCATTTCATTGATTTGTGCTTTGATCTTGTTATCGTCTTCCTCTCATAATCTGTGGATTAGTTCTTCCCTTTGTATTTCTTTGAGGTGTAAGGTCAAGTTATGTATTTGAGGTCTTTCTTTTTTTCATCATCTAGTCTTTTATCACTACAAACTTTTTTCTTAGCACAGCTCTTGTTGCATCCCATGAGTGTTGGTATGTTGTGTATTCACTTTCATTTGTTTCAAGATATTTTTAATTTCTCTTTTGATTTTTTTGACCCATTGGTTGTTCAGGAGTGTGTTGTTTAATTTCCACAAATTTGTGCATTTTCCAGTTCATCCTATGTTTAACTTCTAGTTTCCTATGCCTTTGGTCTAAAAAGATTCTTGCTATAATTTCAGGCTTTAAAATATTTTCTGAGACTTTCTTTGTGACCTAATATATGATCTATCCTGGAGAAAGTTTCATATGCACTGGGGAAGAATGTGTATTCTGTCACTACTGGATAGAATGTTCTCTATGTCTGTTAGTTCCACTTGACCTAATGTATAGTTTAAGTCCAATGATTGATTCCTTATTGATTTTCTGTCAGATGATTTATCCATTATTGAAAGTGGGGTATTTAAGTTCCCTATAGTAAGTGTATCCTTGTCTACTTATCCCTTCAGATCTGTTAATATTTACTTGTATATTTCAGTGCTTGGATGTTGGGTGCATATACATATATATGTTGTGAAATAAAGGTTTATATCTCTAGTTTGTTGCAAAGAAAAGTAAAAAAAAAGTGTGAAAACTATTTTCAGTAACTTACCTTTATTTTTGTTTAATGAAGTATAGTTGATTTACAATATTGTGTTAGTTTCATGTGTACAGTATAGTGATTCAGTATTTTTTTTCAGATTAAATTCCATTATATATAATAGTATTTAATTGTTATCTTAAAATAGACTGTAATAGCCAGAGGGTAAACACAAAACAAACCATAGTAAATACACACAATATAAATATAAAAGAATTAAAGTGTATCATTATAGAAAATTAATAATCCACAAAGGAAGAGAGCAAGATACATATATATATAAATATATATGTATATATACACATTCATATATATTTACAGTTTCTATATCCTCGATGAATTGACCACTTTATCATTGTATAACCTTCTTTTTCTCTTGTTATAGATTTTGGGTTAGTCTTTTTTTTTTTTTTTTTTTTTTTGGTCTGGTATAATCTCTGCTCCCTGTTGTTTTTTTTTTTTTATAAAGATGCCTTTTGTTAAGTCAAAGAGATGACTTTTATTTTATTTTATTTTTTATTTGTCTAAAATTTATTTATTTATTTATTTATTTTTGGCTGTGTTGGGTCTTCGTTTCTGTGCGAGGGCTTTCTCTAGTTGTGGCAAGCGGGGGCCACTCTTCATCGCGGTGCACGGGCCTCTCACTATCGCGGCTTCTCTTGTTGCGGAGCATAGGCTCCAGACGCACAGGCTCAGTAGTTGTGGCTCACGGGGCCAGTTGCTCTGCGGCATGTGGGATCTTCCCAGACCAGGGTTTGAACCCGTGTCCCCTGCATTGGCAGGAGGATTCTCAACCACTGCACCACCAGGGAAGCCCCCTGATCCCTTTTGATTTCCATTTGCATGAAATATCTTTTTTTCCTCTCTTCACTTTAAGCCTATATGTGTCTCTACAGCTGAAGTGAGTCTCTTGTAGATAGCATATTACTGGTTTTAAATTTTTATTCATTCTGTCACTCTGTGCCTTTGGGTTAGAGAGTTAAATACATTTGATTTTAAATTAGCTATTGAAAGAAATGAACTTGTTACCTCAATAATTGTTTTCTAGCTGTTTTGTAGTTGCTTTGTGATTGACTCTTGCTCTTGCTTCCTCTCTTGCTCTCTTCCTTCGTGAATTAATAATAATTAATTTTTAGTAATTTATTAATTTTCTGTAGTGACATACTTTAATTCCCTTATATTTTTATTGGTATTTTCCATATTCTATCACTGGGAGAATGGGCTAACAGGAGTTCATTTTCTACAAAAGGGATTCCCATGAACCCTTAAAAAATATGGCTTTCCTTTCACACTTCCCTTTTCCAAGGTGACTGAAGCAGCTGATGCCAGTGCTGCTTTGAGGAACTATTTGTTTCTGGTCCACGTGGTAGGAAATATAAATGTCAGGTCACTTCCTGTCTTTGGCTCAGTAGCTATGAGACATTTAAGGGGACTGAAATGGTGTTAGTTGAGGCCACTACTGAGGAGGTGGAAGCAGAGGACTGACTGGTAGCGGAAAGGGTATCAGCTTTGCAAAGTCAGCGGCGGCAGGTCAAGGACTGTGAAAGCAGTAGAAAGTGGTACTAGTCCTGGAGGGAGCTATTAAGCCAAGACACCTCGTTAGTCTGTGGGCATATTCAAGTCATGAGGGCGTGGAGGGGACTGGGATTTTAACGCCGTGGAGTCGAACTGGGCATAGGAGGAAGGATTTATTAGGGAGCTACCTTGGTGGTGGGGCAGGTCGTGTGGCCTTAGATTACAGCAGGAGAAGAGTGGCTGTGGGGAGCAAAAGGGTGCCTTCTAAGGCGCTACGTTTCCTGGGAACCTACAGACCCTTGGACTCACCTTCAAAGCAATTGAAATTTATGTGTTAACAGAGAGGAACTTGTTTTCCTTTGTAGAATTTAATTCCTAGTGACTATTGGCAGTTTGTTAGGTAATGGTGAGTGGTATTGGGTGGGAGAAGATCGCTTTTGATGAGTGAATCTTTGAGATATGTATCTATATCTATATCTATCTATATCTATCTATCTATATGTTTTAGCATCCCTTTCAGATGGCATAAGGTCCAGAGTCTGGGTCTAGAACATAAAAGGAGATTCTGGACATGGGGCTTTAGTGAGAAATTGGACACCTGGAATGGTGTAGGCTTTTGGGGAGGGAGACCTGTAATTCTGGGACCAGGATTTGTTGTAACCCTTGACTTCAGGAGGTGGTTTTGCACAGGGGTCAGCAGCATCTTTTAGAAGTTTGTTACTTTCTATTTCCTATGCATGCTGAAATGCTCATCATTTTCCTAATGGTAATATGAAGTACATTGATTTTCTAATAGCAGGACTCTTTTTGATTTGAGGTTTAATCCAATTTTAATATATTATAGAATTTATTTTGTAATAGTTTGCTTAAGACCTTTACATGTGTATTCATGAGGAAGACTTGTCATTAATTGTCTTATAAACTTTTGGTAGCAAGTATATAATTGTTACATGGAATGAGTGACTGAATGTTCTTGTGATTTTAGTCATATGTAAAATTTTAATCATATTTTTCTTAAAAGTTTGGCTGCACTTACTTGCCTTTAAAGCATTTATAACAAGATAGCATAACTTTCTTTATTTCTAATTTTTTGTAGATTCCCTTGAATTATCTATTGTAGACTCAAAAAACCTACAGGTGAAAATTTTTTCTTCTTGTACAGTATTCTTTTTTTCCTTTCTTTGTGCTAGCTAGAGCTTTTGATGACAGATTGAAATAATAATGGTGTAATCATTGTTCAGGTGTACAGAATGGAGCCAGGCAGCCATTGAGGATCTAGTCTCAGATGCATCCCTGTACTACTAAGAACTTTAATTTTTGTGAACTATTGCAAACTCAAAGACACCATCCATTTTTAAAACAACATTTGCCAATTGCAGCCTTGTGCAATTGGTACAAGGAAAAAGAGGGCTTTCCCCCCTGTAACTATGCAGCCATTTGCTTAACAAACACCCTTACTTCTTGCTAGCTCCAGTTATAATTCTTGACACACTACTCACGTAAGTAACTGTGACTTTATGGTTTTCGCCTTTATAAGCTTTCTCCATTTTGTTTGGTGGAACATAATTCAAGTACTTCTTGAAGCCCTGTCACCTGGGTTTCAGTCCTAACAAACCTCAAATAAATGCCTCTGTATTTCAGTCAGGTCTCCCTTTCTGAAGTTTTGGCTAACATAGTCAGTGTAGAATAATAAGACTAACATGGTCCTGTGTATCTGTTTCTGATTTTAATGGAACTGTTTTAAGTTATACCTAACTGTATTATTTCTTGTCTGTTTCTAATAAACCCATTACCAGGTAAGGAAATTCACTTATATTCTTAGTTTATTAATAGGGTATTTAAAGTTTTTAATTGTAAGCCCAATTGTCTTAAATTTTATACATTAAATATTCTACAATTTATTGAGATAAGCATGAACTTTTTAAAAAATTGGGATATAGTTGCTTTACAATGGTGTGTTAGTTTCTGCTGTACAATGAAATGAATCAGTTATCTGTATACATATATCACCTCCCTCTTGGACCCCCCCCAACCATGAACTTTTTATTGCTTGATTTGCTAAAAAGTTTAATTGTGAAAAAATTTTAAGTTTGTAATTATTTTGAAACATAGGGGAAAAAATGGGAGAAAGTTATAAAGTTCAATTAACAAACATTCTGTATTTCCAAAAAATAAGTGTGAACTTTTTTCATATTTGCTTCAAGTCTTTTTGTAAAATACAGACTTTGTAAATGAAGTCTTATGAATGTGCCAAAGTTGATTTGTGCAGTTTGTCTTCTATTTATGTCTTAAAGGGGGTTGTTGTTTCTCTTAGAACCTGTAGAATCCAAATGTGATGTCCAAAGTATGTTTACAAAGCAATTCAAATAATGCTTCCTTGAATAGTCTCGTACATGTTTTTTTTTTTTCCCCCCACACACTTGCATTTCTGTTGGCTCTCTATCTAGGAGTAGGATTTCAAGGTCATAAGGTATTTTATGTTTAATACATAGTATTATTAATAATGTGTTAATAATATACTTAATTAATAATGGCACTAATAGTATATTAATAATAGTAAAGTCTTCCAGAAAGCTTTTCTGTTGCCAGGAACACTCTTATTGAAAGTTAATCTTTTATGCAGCAACTTGCTGAATTCTTTGTTTGCCAGTCCTAATTTATAAAACCACCTGTGGTCTTTATGTTTAGTGATATCTTTTGCCTCAATAATATTTACAAGTACTCTGGTCTCACTTTCTTGTTTACATTTTGGTTATTTTATGTATGAGCTCTGAGATATTGGCAAATTCCTGTACCTCTCTGTGCCTCTGGCATTAGTATAAAGGTGATTATGATTGTATCTACCTCATAAGGTTCTTACAAGCACATTAGCATCTAGAAAGTTTTGAATAGCACACCAAAATCATAAGTAATTCGTATCTATTGAGTCATCATGATTTTTTTGTTTATAGTAATTTGTGAGTAGTTTTCTCATTCTACTGGTTCTCCAGTGTAAAGTAGATTAGGAGTGATAGGCATTCTTGATTAATTTCTGACATCAGTGAGACTGCTTCTGAGGTATTTTTGTTAAATATGTTTCCTGATATATTTGTTACTGATTAATTAAGTTTGCAGTAGATTTGCTTGGTCTTAAGTTGATGAATATCATTACAAAATCAGCCCAGAGAAACATAGTTTCATAAGCGGGGAGAGTGGAATTAATGACATGGTGATTGGTGGGCACTGACTTTATGGGTTCTTGTATTTTTCTTGCTTGGGTGTTATTTGCCCAACTGCAGTTACTAACTATACGTTGTCATATAATTAACCCCCAGATCACTAGAAACCTTTGTTATATATCTGGTGTCGAGGTTCCCTGTGGAGCAGCACTGGTATAAATATATTGAGGTGTAAATAAAAAAGGAGTCAAGACTTCAGTACCTTCCCTAGCCATATCAACAATGCTGAGCTCTTTGAAGGTATCTGTGCTTCCTTGCATCAACCTGCACAAATTCTGGACTTGTTGGTTTCTCCATCCATACAAATGATCACAAGCAGTCCTCTAGACTGTTGGTGGGTAGGTGTAGTTCCTGGAATTGCCTCTGAGTCTCCTACCTTATTTTTTTTTCCTGTGGTCCTCACACATCAGGTGATCTGACACCTCAAGGAGTGGCTGGTAGAAAGTGAGGAGTGTGTGTTTCTCCAAACAGCTACTTTACATCAGCTACTGAACTGGTATGATTTGGAGTATGACCAGACACCCATTGAAAACAAGGTGCAGTGAGTGGAGAGGGTTTTGGGATCCTGTGGAAGGTGCAGGAAGAGGTACACCTAGGACAGGGAGAATCTGTGTGGGTATGTCTCTGTAAATGCTATGTTTATCATCCTCTACCTTCACAGATTTTTGTGGTTATATCTGTGTATATTTGCCTTATGGTTACATCCATGGGCATATCTCTCTACTCTTACAGGTGTGGAACATCCCAGCATCCAGAAGGTTGAGGTTTACCCATTAGAGCTGTTACTTGTCCAGCAAGCAAGATGAACATCCTTCAGTTTAGCCACATAGACATAATTGATAAGTCCTGGGGATGGGCCTTGGCCACTGATGACCTGGTTTGAGGAACCCAGAGAGGTATAAATCATAGAAGGTAGCTTAGTAATGCACTGGTTGGTCTCTAGTGGCCTGAAAGGGTATTAGCCAGATTTTAGAGAAGTAAGAAGACAATAGTCACAGTTGATTTTGGTGGTGGTGGATAACTGAGGAAGTACAGGCCATTGTATTAGTTTCCTAGGTTTGCAGTAACAAAGTACCACAAAGTTAAAAAAATAGAAATTTATAAGTCTTAAGGCTAGAAGTTAGCAATCCTGCCCTCCACTCCTGGTCCCCAACCAGTTCATGTCTTTCTTACATGAAAAATACATTGACTGCATGTCAACATTCCCAAAAGCCTTAACCCATTCCAGCATCAACTCTAGGTCCAAAATATAAATATCAGCTCAAAAAAATACCAGATGTCTTTGAAGTAATCTAGGTAAGGTAGGGTTGAAGTTCTGCATATGACCCATCTGAGAGAAAAAAATTCCCCTCCATTTCTAGATCAGTGAAACTAGAAAACAAGAAATCTGCTTCCAGATAGATAATGGTATCTTCAATGTAGATAAATAGCGGCATAGGAAAGACATTTCCATTTTGAAAGGGAGAAAATGGAAGTAATAAAGGGATCATTTGTCCCAAGCATGTTTGGAATACAGCCAGGCAAATTCTATTGGGTTTCAAAGCCCAACAGTAATCATCTGTGGCTCATTGCTCTGCCCTCTGGGCCCATAGAGACCTCACTAGCCCTGGTCTCTGGGTCATGACTCCTCTTTCTCTGGTGTGAGCATTTGTGACTCAGACCTTGGAGTCATTTTTTGTACATTTTGCCTCATCTCTGATTGATCCCTCAAAATCAGGCTTTCAGTGTTGTGCTGGTATAGAAATCTCAGAATATATGTTGGTCTGTTGATGTTAGGAGGATCCATGCTATCAGAAAAGACGTTTCTCCACAAATCTTTCTTGGAGAAACAAGGCCATACCTTCTACAGTTTACTTGGAAATCAACTCAGCTAAAATCCAGATTCATGAATTCCCCCCACCTGGGCAGTAGGACAGGAACCCTCCACATGGTTCCAGCTTTTCTTGGGAGGCTGTCAGCCCCACCCACCCACCTCTCAACTCCCATGCTGTTGGCTGCACAGCTTCCAGGTGTCCACTCCTCTGATGAGACAGGGCCAGGAGACACTCTCCTCAGCTCCTTGCCTGGGTGGACAAGTCAGGCCCTAGGGCTGGAAGAAATCCTCATTTGAGGGTCCCACCGAGTTCCCCGGTCAGAGTGCTGTAGCTGAGTGGAGTGGTTGCTTGGGACTACTGCTCGGGAACTGCAGAAAGCCTTCTTGGAATGTGACATGTTATCACTTTGGGACCGTTGGCCAGCTGCTCCTGACTTGGCCACATGAAAGCTGACTTCCAGTCTCTGAACTGAAGAGAACAAACACTATTAGCATGTCTCACCACCATGAATGCAAGGTATTTCGATAAAGAGTATCAGGAGAACATCTACAAATCCCAGACTGGAGTGTGCAAGTTCTGAGAAATGGTGGAATAACACAATGTATCTGGGTGACCTTTGGAGACAGCTGAGACAGAGCTACAGTAGGGCAGTGGCTGACACCTAACTCATAGCCCATCTTCCCCAGCCATGTGGCTGACAGGCTCTTGGTGTTCTGGCCAGGTGACAGGCCTGAGCCTCTGTGAGGGGAGAGGCAAATTCAAGACATTGGTCCACCAGAGACCTCCCGGCCCCATGTAATATCAATCAGCGAGAGCTCTCCAAGAGATCTCCATCTCAGAGCTAAGACCCAGCTCCACTAGATGACCAGCAAGCGACAGTGCTGAACACCCTATGCCAAACAACTAGCAAGACAGGAACTCAACCCACCCATTACCAGAGAGGCTGCCTAAAATGATACTAAGCTCACAGACACCCGAAAACACACCACCAGACACAGTCTTGACCACCAAGAAGACAAGATCCAGCCTCACCCACCAGAACACAGGTACCAATCTCCTCCACCAAGAAGCCTATACAATCCACTGACCCAAACTTACCCTCTGGGGTGAGACACCAGAAACAATGAGAACTACGAACCTGCAGCTTGTGAAAAGGAGACTCCAAAAACGGTAAGTCAAGCAAAATGAGAAGACAGAGAAATACACAGCAGATGAAGAAACAAGGTAAAACCCACCAGACCAAACAAATGAAGGGTAAATAGGTAGTCTACCTGAAAAATAATTAAGAGTAATGATAGTAATGATGATCCAAAATTTTGGAAATAGAATGGAGAAAATACAAGAAACATTTGACAAGGACTTAGAAGAACTAAAGAGCAAACAAACAATGATGAACAACACCATAAATGAAATTAAAAATTCTCTAAAAAGAATCAGTAACAGAATAATTGAGGCAGAAGAACGCATAAGTGACCAGGAAGATAAAATAGTGGAAATAACTACCTCAGAGCAGAATAAAGAAAAAAGAATGAAAAGAATTGAGGACAGTCTCACAGACCTCTGGGAAAACATTAAACATACCAACATTCAAATTATAGGGGTCCGAGAAGAAGAAGAGAAAAAGAAAGGGTCTGAGAAAATATTTGAAGCGCTTATAGTTGAAAACTTCCACTAATATGGGAAAGGAAATAGTCAATCAAGTCCAGGAAGCACAGAGAATCCCATACAGGATAAATCCAAGGAGAAGCATGCCAAGACACGTATTAATCAAATTATCAAAAATTAAATACAAAGAAAAATTATTAAAAGCAGCAAGAGAAAAGCAACACATAACATTAAAGGGAATCCCCGTAAGGTTAACAGCTGATCTTTCAGCAGAAATTTTGCAAGCCAGAATAGAGTGGCAGGACATATTTAAAGTGATGAAAGGGAAAAACCTACAACCAAGATTACTCTACCCAGCAAGGATCTCATTCAGATTTGACGGAGAAGCTACAACATTTACAGACAAGCGAAAGCTAAGAGAATTCAGCAACACCAAACGTGCTTTACAACAAATGCAATAGGAATTTCTCTAGGCAGGAAACACAAGAGAAAGAAAAGACCTACAATAACAAACCCAAAACAATTAAGAAAGTGGTATTAGGAACATACATATCGATAATTACATTAAATGTAAATGGATTAAATGCTCCAACCAAAAGACATAGACTGCCTGAATGGATACAAAAACAAGACCCGTATATATGCCATCTACAAGAGACCCACTTCAGACGTAGAAACATATACAGACTGAAAGTGAGGGGATGAAAAAAGCCATTCCCTGCAAATGGAAATCAAAAGAAAGCTGGAATAGCAGTTCTCATATCAGACAAACTAGACTTTAAAACAAAGACTATACAGTGGAGAAAAGACAGCCTCTTCAATAAGTGGTGCTGGGAAAATTGGACAGGTACATGTAAAAGTATGAAATTAGAACACTCCCTGACACCATACACAAAAATAAACTCAAAATGGATTAAAGACTTAAGTGTAAGGCCAGACACTATCAAACTCTTAGAGGAAAACATAGGCAGAACACTCTATGACATAAATCACAGCAAGATCCTTTTTGACCCAGCTCCTAGAGAAATGGAAATAAAAACACAAATAAACAAATGGGACCTAATGAAACTTAAAAGCTTTTGCACAGCAAAGGAAACCATAAACAAGACCAAAAGACAACCCTCAGAATGGGAGAAAATATTTGCAAATGAAGCAACTGACAAAGGATTAATCTCCAAGATTTACAAGCAGCTCATGCAGCTCAATAACAAAAAAACGAACAACCCAATCCAAAAATGGGCAGAAGACCTAAATAGACATTTCTCCAAAGAAGATATACAGATTGCCAACAGACACATGAAAGAATGCTCAACATCATTAATCATTAGAGAAATGCAAATCAAAACTACAATGAGGTATCATCTCACACCGGTCAGAATGGCCATCATCAAAAAATCTAGAAACAATAAATGCTGGAGAGGGTGTGGTGAAAAAGGAACCCTCTTGCACTGTTGGTGGGAATGTAAATTGATACAGCCACTATGGAGAACAGTATGGAGGTTCCTTAAAAAACTAAAAATAGAACTACCATACGACCCAGCAATCCCACTACTGGGCATATACCCTGAGAAAACCATAATTCAGAAAGAGTCATGTACCAAAATATTCATTGCAGCTCTGTTTACAATAGCCAGGACATGGAAGCAACCTAGGTGTCCATCATTGGATGAATGGATAAAGAAGATGTGGCACATATATACAATGAAATATTACTCAGCCATAAAAAGAAATGAAATGGAGGTATTTGTAATGAGGTGGATGGAGTTAGAGTCTGTCATACAGAGTGAAGTAAGTCAGAAAGAGAAAAAGAAATACAGTATGCTAACACATATATATGGAATCTAAGGGGGAAAAAAAAAAAGGTCATGAAGAACCTAGTGGCAAGACGGGAATAAAGACACAGACCTACAAGAGAATGGACTTAAGGATATGGGGAGGGGGAGGGGTGAGATGTGACAGGGTGAGAGAGTGTCATGGACATATATACACTACCAAACGTAAAATAGATAGCTAGTGGGAAGCAGCCGCATGGCATAGGGAGATCAGCTCTGTGCTTTGTGACAACCTAGAGGGGTGGGATAGGGAGGGTGGGAGGGAGGGAGATGCAAGAGGGAAGAGATATGGGAACATATGTATATGTATAACTGATTCACTTTGTTATAAAGCAGAAACTAACACACCATTGTAAAGCAATTATACTTCAATAAAGCTGTTTAAAAAAAAACAAACAAAGACTATTACAAGAGACAGAGAAGGACAGTACATAATGATCAAGGGATCAATCCAAGAAGAATATATAACAATTGAAAATATTTATACACCCAACATAGGAGCACCTCAGTACATAAGGCAAATGTTAACAGCCCAAAATGGGGAAATTGACAGTAACACAATCATAGTAGGGGACATTAACACCCCACTTTCACCAATGGACAGAACATCTAAAATGAAAATAAATAAGGAAACACAAGCTTTAAATGACATATTAAAAAAGATGGACTTAATTTATATTTATACAACATTTCATCCAAAAATAGCACAGTACACTTTCTTCTCAAGTGCTCATGGAACACTCTCCAGGATCAATGATATCTTGGGTTACAAAACAGGCCTTGGTAAATTTAAGAAAATTGAAATCGTATCAAGTATCTTTTCTGACCACAGCGCTATAAGACTAGGTATCAATTACAGGGAAAAAATGTAAAAAATAGAAACACATGGAGGCTAAACAATACACTACTAAATAACCAAGAGATCACTGAATAAATCAAAGCAGAAATCAAAAAATACCTAGAAACAAATGACAATGAAAACAAGATGACCCAAACCCTATGGGATGCAGCAAAAGCAGTTCTAAGAGAGAATTTTATAGCAATATAATCCTACCTCAAGAAACAAGAAAAATCTCAAATAAAAAACCTAACCTTACACCTAAAGCAATTAGAGAAAGAAGAACAAAAAACCTCCAAAGTTAGCAGAAGGAAAGAAATCATGCAAATCAGATCAGAAATAAATGAAAAAGAAATGAAGGAAACAACAGCAAAGATCAATAAAACTAAAAGCTGGTTCTTTGAGAACATATACAAAATTGATGAACCATTAGCTAGGTTCATCAAGAAAAAAAGGGAGAAGACTCAAATCAATAGACTTGGAAATGAAAAAGGAGAAGTAACAACTGACACTGCAGAAATACAAAGGATCACAAGAGATTACTACAAGCAACTCTATGCCAATAAAATGGACAACCTGGGTAAAATGCACAAATTCTTAGAAAAGCCCAACATTCTGACCCTGAACAGGAAGAAATAGAAAATATAAACAGACCCATCACAAGCACTGGAATTGAGACTGTGGTTAAAAATCTTCCAACAAACAAAAGCGCAGGACCCGATGGCTTCACAGGCAAATTCTATTAAACGTTTAGAGAAGAGCTAACACCTATCCTTCTCAAACTCTTCCAAAATATAGCAGAGGGAGGAACATTCCCAAACTCATTCTACAAGGCCACCATCACCCTGATACCAAAATCAGACAAAGATGTCACAGAAAAAGAAAACTACAGACCAATATGACTGATGAACATAGATGCAAAAATCCTCAACAAAATACTAGCAAACAGAATCCAACAGCACATTAAAAGGATCATACACCCTGATCAAGTGGGGTTTATCCCAGGAATGCAAGGATTCTTCTATATATGCAAATCAATAAATATGATAAACCATATTAACAAACTGAAGGAGAAAAACTACATGATCATCTCAACAAATGCAGAAATAGCTTTCGACAACATTCAACACCGATTTATGATAAAAACCGTCCAGAAAATAGGCATAGAGGGAACTTACCTCAACATAATAAAGCCCAGATATGAAAAACCCACAGCGAACATTGTTCTCAATGGTGAAAAACTGAAACCATTTCCACTAAGATCAGGGACAAGACAATGTTGTCCACTCTTGCCACTATTATTCAACGTAGTTTTGGAAGTTTTAGCCACAGCAACCAGAGAAGAAAAAGAAATAAAAGGATCCAAATTGGAATAGAAGAAGTAAAACCGTCACTGTTTGAAGATGACATGATACTATACATAGAAAATCTTAAAGCTTCTACCAGAAAACTACTAGAGCTAATCATTGAATTTGGTAAAGTAGCAGGATACAAAATTAATGCACAGAAATCTCTTGCATTCTTATACACTAATGATGAAAAATCTGAAAGAGGAATTAAGGAATCACTCCCATTTACCATTGCGGCAAAAAGAATAAAATACCTAGGAATAAACCTACCTAAGGAGACAAAAGACCTGTATGCAGAAAACTATAAGACACTGATGAAAGAAAGTAAAGATGATACAAACAGATGGAGAGATATACCATGTATTTGGGTTGGAAGAATCAACATTGTGAAAATGACTATACTACCCAAAGCACTCTACAGATTCATTGCAATCCCTAGCAAACTATCAATAGCATTTTGGACAGAACTAGAATAAGTAATTTCACAATTTGTATGGAAGCACAAAAGACCCTGAATAGTCAAAGCAATCTTGAGAAAGAAAAACGGAACTGGAGGAATCAGGTTCCCTGACTTCAGACTATACTATAAAACTTCAGTAATCAAGACAGTTTAGTACTGGCAGAAAAACAGAAATATAGAGCAATGGATCAGGATAGAAAGCTGAGAGATAAACCCACACACATATGGTCACCTTATTTTTGATAAAGGAGGCAAGAATATACAATGGAGAAAAGATAACCTCTTCAATAAGTGGTGTTGGGAAAAGTGGACAGCTACATGTAAAAGAATGAAATTAGAACACTTCCTAACACCATACAAAAAAGTAAACTCAAAATGGATTAAAGACCTATGTACGGCCAGACAGTATAAAACTCTTAGAGGAAAACATAGGCAGAACACTCTATGACATAAATCACAGCAAGATCCTTTTGACCCTCCTCCTAGAGAAAGGGAAATAAAAATAAAAATAAACAAATGCAACCGAATGAAATTTAAAACCTTTTGCACAGCGTAAGAAACCACAAACAAGACGACAAGACAACCCTCAGAATGGGAGAAAATATTTGCAAATGAAGCAACTGAAAAAGGATTAATCTCCAAAATATACAAGCAGTTCATGCAGCTCAATATGATAAAAACAAACAACATTATCCAAAAATGGGCAGAAGACCTAAATAGACATTTCTCCAAAGAAGATATACAGCTTGCCAACAAACACCTGAAAGGATACTCAACATCACTAATCATTAGAGAAATGCAAATCAGAATTACAATGCGGTATCACCTCATACCGGTCAGAATGACCATCACCAAAAGGTCTACAAACAATATATGCTAAAAGGGTTTGGAGAAAAGGGAACCCTCTTGCATTGGAGGGAATGTAAATTGATACAGCCTCTATGGAGAACAGTATGGAGGTTCCTTAAAAAACTAAAAATAGAACTACCATACGATCCAGCAATCCCACTACTGGGCATATACCCTGAGAAAACCATAATTCAAAAAGAGTCACGTATCAAAATGTTCATGGCAGCTCTATTTACAATAGCCAGGACATGGAAGCAACCTAAGTGTCCATGATCGGATGAATGAATAAAGAAGATGTGGCACATATATACAATGGAATATTACTCAGCCATAAAAAGAAATGAAATTGAGTTATTTGTAGTGAGGTGGATGGACCTAGAGTCTGTCATACAGAGTGAAGTAAGTCAGAAAGAGAAAAGCAAATCCCATATGCTAACACATATATATGGAATCTAAAAAAAAAAAAAAAAAAGTTCTGAAGAACCTAGGGGCAGCACAGGAATAAAGATACAGATGTAGAGAATAGACTTGAGGACACAGGGAAGGGGAAGTGTAAGCTGGCACAAAGAGAGAGTGGTATCAATATATATACACTACCAAATGTAAAATGGATGGCTGGTGGGAAACACCTGAATAGCACAGGGAGATCAGCTCAGTTCTCTGTGACCCGTTAGAGGGGTGGGATAGGGAGGGTGGGAGGGAGACACAAGAGGGAAGGGATATTGGGATATGTGTATACTTCTGGCTGATTTGGTTTGTTATACAGCAGGAGCTAACACACCATTGTAGAGCAATTATACTCCAATAAAGATGTTGAAAAAAAAATCCAGATTCATCACTTAAGAAATGCTAATTTCCACACAGCATAACATAATTAAGCCACGCTTTCTGCCACTTTATAATAAGTATTATATTTTATCCAGGGTTCAATAGCATGTTCATCATTTTGTCTTAAGATTACCTAAAGCACCTTCCATGTTCATATTTCTACAAACAGTCTGTTTATAATGTATTCTCTAAAATGATAGGATCTTTCTTTACTGTGCTGCTGAATTCCACCTGAGCACTCACCCAAGTTACCTTTAGTATTCTTATTTCTAGTCTCTTCAAGGCAATCTAGGCTTTCTTTGTTATGCACCTGGGAACTCTTCCAGCTTTTGCCCATTACTCAGTACCACATCCAGTTCTACAGTTGTAGTTATTTGTTACAGCAGCACCCTACTATCTGTATTATCTGTTCCAAAACCAGTATTAGTTTTGTAGGGCTCCTGTAACTTAATACTACAAACTGAGTGGCTTAATACACCAGAATTTCTTCTCTCACTGTTCTAGAGGCTGGGAGTCTGAAATCAAGGCAATGCTTTCTTTGAATCTTCTGAGGAAGTATTTTTCTTTGCCTTTTCCTAGTTTCTGGTGGTTTCAGCAATTCTTGATGTTCGTTGGTTTATAAATATAGTACGGCAATCTCTGCCTCTGTCTTCACATGGCATTGTCCCTGTATGAATTTCTGTGTCTCTCTGCATAGCCTTCTTATAAAGATACCATCACTGGATTAGGGCCCCTAATCCAGTATTATCTCACCTAAACCTGATTACGTCTGCACAGGCTGTATTTTCAAATAGGGTCACATTTAGATACCAGAGATTAAGACTTCACATATGTTTTTTTTTTTTGTGGACATAATTCAACCCATAAAAGCTACGTTCCAGAGTCCGAAGGGCATGTAAACTGCATACTGGTGGTTAAATTGTTTCACAGGACTATGGAGATCCAAGTGGCCTCAACTTCTAAATATAGATTAGTCAGTTGAAGATTGATTGGGGACACAATAACCTAATTTAGATATTGAACAAGTATGTAAGGTAGTGGGGAAGAGTTAGGAGTCTGTTGCTGAGATAGGTCAATTATTCTGGGTCCCAGGAAGACCTTGAATGAGCTCTGTCACTCTCCACAGACCTGTTTCACACTGCTCAGAAGCAGTCCCTAGTGAATTAGGGCTGGTTTGGCACCCAGCGGCTGGAGTGTTCTTCAAAGAGCTGGAGTTTTAGGGACAGAGCTAGGGTACTAGGTGGACTGCTAGGATCCCACAATTCTGAAATGACCTGCCCACATTTCTTCTTTACCCATCACTCCATCCACCTGAAATATCAATACTCTCTCCCACTGCTCATCATCTGTTTTTCCTTCTCTTCTCTCCTTTGCTACCACATTCTTCCTTCTTCTGAAATATTAATATCTTCTCTCCTTCATCTCTTACCCCTTTTCTTCTTTTGTTCTCCCTACTTACTTAGCATGTCCCATCATGTCACCTTTACTCTCCTCTTATCTGCCTTATTCACCTGGCGCTTGCCTCCTGCAGTTCATCACCAGTGTGTCACAGCTTACTGACTACTTCATCAACCACTACCTGGAGGAGCTCCACTTCTGCCACCTACTGGGTATGAAGGGTGAGATTGCAGAGGTCTATGCAGAGCTGGTGAAGCAGGCATGTTCTGGGCACCATCATTCTATTCTGTCCTGCATATTCAAGGTATGACTTTACCTTGAACACTTCCCTCTTGTCATGCATACATTTCTCTTGGCTCTCCTAACTCCCTCTCCCTTTGTGATATGCTATCCCTCTTCCTAGACCAATGTCTCCCACATTGTATCTCAGTTTCCAGGCTACCAGCAACATGACTTGCAGGAGCTGCTGTAGTTCATCCTTGATTTGTGCGTGAGGATCTCAGTCGGGTGAAGAAGATAGAACATGTAATGCTGTGTGATGCCATTCAGGGTAGTTTGCTCCTGAAAGACCCTCAGTTCTGAGAGCCTCATTAAAGCCACTGGACATCTGTTTCAGGGTTTCTTTGGTCTCCCTGGGATCCAACAAATGCACTATTTTCTGTTAATGTTCTCTCCACCGTGACCTAAAATTCAACCTCAGTCTCAACGTTAGCTCTAACACCATATTTGCCCCCATTTCTAGCCCAGAGTTAACCCCAGCCCAGTGTTCTGCCCAAAGTAATCTCCAACCTCGACAGTGAACACAGTCTACAGATACCCAAGTAACTCTACCTTTTGACTTTATTGGCATCTCTAACCACATGTGCATCCATACTTGCCCCAGAAAACAACTTCACCTTCCTATATCTCCCTAGCATGATTGTGAACAAGAGGTTGCTCAGGAGACCTGGCAGAACCACAAGGAGCAGAATGATTCTGTGATTGTGGCACTTTCCAGGGTGTCTTCAGATCTACACTAGTGTGCTCTGATTGGAGCCACATATCTGTAACCTTCAACACCTTCTGCTACTTCAGTGTCCCACTACCGATCAGCCATGAGAGGGTGACGGAGGTCTTCTTGGTCTCCATGGATCCCCACAGCAAACCAGAGCAGGTATGGGAGGAATGAGAATGTGGGACATATAGTCAGAGTATGATTACTCTGCCATACCTCAAGGTTCCCTGCATTAATTTAGCACTTGCCTTTCTGATCTTTTCTGGATGTAATTTCTTTCTAAGCCCTGGCTCATGGTCCCCAAGGAAGGAAAAATCTTTAATCTGTGTGACTTTGTCCACACACACAGGTGTTGTGCCAGACAGGGTGAGGCTTTGTGACGGAGAAAGAGTAGGACTCAGGGTAAGGGAGACAGAAGGACATGGGGAGACATTGCAGATTGATCCACTTGCTACATGCATCTCCTCCCCAGATGACGATTGCCTATGTCTTCTGACATCACTTTTACAAGATATATAGGAGAGGGGCTCTACACTGAGGAGACATATTCTTGTGAGCAATGGACCAAAAGACCTCCTCTGCCTCTTTTTACCTGACCCCCAGCTAGGCCATCTTTTCTTTTTCCTTACCCCAGCTATTCACCTGGCACTTTCCAGTACAGTATTCCTCAACAAGGCAGGGAACTTAGTGCCACTAATTCAGTGAGATAGAGGATGACAGAACTTTACACTGAGTGTCCTTGATGTTTTCTTCTTGTTGTGAGAGTGAAATTGCTGGTTTTTATATATTTTATTTAGCACCTACTAACTGTCTCCTGTACCAGATGTTAACCTGACCTTCTTATTTATTTATAATCATCAAAAATAGAAGGTATTTTTAAAAATGGAAAACACTAAGTCAAAAATCACTGGGAATTATAAAAATTTCAGAAAAGAAGAGTTTTCAGAAAAAGAAATTTGAGGGTAAGCAAAAGTTCAAATAGAAAGTTATTTGTAAATTGTGCATTTTCAAAAATAAATTACAATTTTCTCCAGCAGTTTGGTCATGCCAAAATACTGTTTAGGAAGATCAGGTAAAAACTAAAGTGCTGTATAAGTTATCCAGCACTTGGTAAGGCAGAAAACACTTGGTGAATTTTCAGGCCCTTTAAAAATACTTTCAAGCTCTAAGGAGTGAGAGTGTGAAATAGTTATGGCAGGACCACAGAATTTTTCTTTGGATGCCCTGATCAGACCTGACCTGATATCCCTTCTCCTTTCCCCCCACAGACATAACGTATCAAGTAGGGTTAGGACAATCAGAGCACAGGAGAGGGCATTGTACTTCCTCTCTAACTGTGGGAACTTACCCCAGCCCAGGACCATACTTTTACAATGATCTAATGCTCTTTGGGCAACTACTCCTGGTGTAAGTGCCCCGACAGCAGCTCACCTGAGATGCGTTGTATTACATCCTGCTACATCAGCTCTCATGATTGTGTCCTTCTTGAGGGGAAGGGAGAAATGAGATCTGAATTCAATCCTGGGTATATAACTGTTTATTTGATACTTTTCAACATCCAAAAGACAACTCAAACAACATAGCCATAAGGGATCTTTTAGTTTTTTTCTTCCTCAAAACCTCTGGCTGCACAACTGCCCCACTTAGGTGGTGGTGATGCAGAGGTGAACAAAACAGACAAAATACAGAAATTTTCATCTTGTGCTTAGTTGTCTTGTCCTTGGATAGGCATGATTATTTGTGTTTTCACCAATAGACTTTCATAACACTTAAAATCTAAAGTCTTTTTCGTGGCTAACAAAGCAGTACATTTTCTGGCTACTAAGTATACATTAAACTGTCGTGCCTCATTCTGTACTTAAATGTACTGAGAAGTTTACGGATGTTTGTTTACCATTAGCTTCTTATCATACTTAAAATCTAAATTCTTGTGGCACACAAGATCCTACACTATCCAGTCACTGGATAGTGAGCAGTCATGCTCACCTACCATATATTTATGTCACCTCCTCAGACTTTCTCCTAATTAAGAACTGATTATGCGTGGTGTCACCAGTGGCTTTCCATTAAAAAGTAAAATCATGGGCTCTGCCTTTCACTGCCTTGTGTTCCTGCCTCAGATATCTCCTCTTCTCCACTGATGGGTACTACGTGATCAGACCCAACTTAGATGAGAAAGGTAAAGTAGAGGAGGGAGAGAGGACACACAAAGATGAGGGCCTGTACGTATAGTATCATGGTCTGAATGACAGTGAGGAGCAGAGGGGCAGGTAGGTCAGGAATTGAGGGTATGGGGAACGTCTAATCAACATAGGATTCCTCAGATATACATTTCAGCTCAGCCCATTAAGGCTTGCATCATTCTTTCTGTCTTTGAAATTCTACCCTGTCCCAGGAGACACAGAGGATAAAGACAACATCTCTATGGCAGGGAAAGCAGATGAAAGTAGTCCCCAAGAACATGGGCAAGAACAAAGACCAATCCAGGGTGTTAGGTGGGAGCCACACTCTCTCAGACAGCTCACTAGGCTCAGCTCACAGAGGAACAACAGGGCAAGCTTCTATTCACCCTAAAGACAGTGAATTCCAGTGGGACTAGCAACTAGTCAGCCTTCAGCAAGGATATCCATAGTGTCTCCTTCACGTATGAGCCACCAGGATAGGGAACCTGGGTAGGAGGCTTTCTTGGGAGCAGAAAAGATTGACCATCTATGCTTGTCCCTGCCCAGCTGTACATTGCCATCAACTGGGAGCCAGAGATGAAGGAGAGTTTCTATGACACGATGGAGGCTGAGGTAAACAAGATTCTAGTAATTTGGGGGTATATGTTCACATTATGCTCCCCCAACTCTTCTTATGCTTGGCTCCCTTAACTACTCCAGCTGTGAATAGGGAGAGATAGAGTCCAGGTTCAGTACAGCCTTGAAACCTGATTACCCATTTGAGAATTCTCAGGGCTGCAGTTTTTTATGTATCTTTTGCAGGAAAGATGGAGTGTCTCTTGTGACTATATGTTGGAAGAGAGTGGGAGGGACGGTTAGGAAGTTTTCCCTCGAAATTTGGAGACTTTTCTCTTTATCTTATTGTAATGTTCAGTATATCTATAGGACGGAGTAGTAGCAGCAGCAGCAGCAGCAATAACAGAAGCAATAACAATGCTACATTGTATATATATATATATATATATATTTTAACATCTATATTGGAGTATAATTGCTTTACAATGGTGTGTTAGTTTCTGCTTTATAACAAAGTGAATCAGCTATACACATACATATGTTCCCATATCTCTTCCCTCTTGCATCTCCCTCCCTCCCGCCCTCCCTATCCCACCCCTCTAGGTGGTCACAAAGCACAGAGCTGATCTCCCTGTGCTATGTGGTTGCTTCCCACTAGCTATCTATTTTACGTTTGGTAGTGTATATATGTCCATGCCATTCTCTCACTTTGTCCCAGCTTACCCTTCCGCCTCCCCATATCCTCAAGTCCATTCTCTAGTAGGTCTGTGTCTTTATTCCGGTCTTGCCACTAGGTTCTTCATGACTTTTTTTTTTCTCCTTAGATTCCATATATATGTGTTAGCATACTGTATTTGTTTTTCTCTTTCTGACTTACTTCGCTCTGTATGACAGACTCTAACTCCATCCACCTCACTACAAATAACTCCATTTCATTTCTTTTTATGACTGAGTAATATTCCATTGTATGTATGTGCCACATCTTCTTTATCCATTCATTCGATGATGGACACTTAGGTTTCATCCATGTCCTGGCTATTGTAAATAGAGCTGCAATGAACATTTTGGTACATGACCCTTTTTGAATTATGGTTTTCTCAGGGTATATGCCCAGTAGTGGGATTGCTGGATCGTATGGTAGTTCTATTTTTAGTTTTTTAAGGAACCTCCATACTGCTCTCCATAGTGGCTGTATCAATTTACATTCTCACCAACAGTGCAAGAGTGTTCCCTTTTCTCCATGCCCTCTCCAACATTTATTGTTTGTAGATTTTTTGATAATGGCCATTCTGACCGGTGTGAGATGATATCTGATTGTAATTTTGATTTGCATTTCTCTAATGGTTAATGATGTTGACCATGTTTTCATGTGTTTGTGAGCAATCTGTATATCTTCTTTAGAGAGATGTCTATTTAGGTCTTCTGCCCATTTTAGGATTGGGTTGTTTGTTTTTTTGTTATTGAGCTGCATGAGTTGCTTGTAAATTTTGGAGATGAATCCTTTGTCAGTTGCTTCATTTGCAAATATTTTCTCCCATTCTGAGCGTTGTCTTTTGGCCTTGTTTATGGTTTCCTTTGGTGTGCAAAAGCTTTAGGTTTCATTAGGTCCCATTTGTTTATTTTTGTTTTTATATCCATTTCTCTAGGAGGTGGGTCAAAAAGGATCTTGCTGTGATTTATGTCATAGAGTGTTCTGCCTGTGTTTTCCTCTAAGAGTTTGATAGTGTCTGGCCTTACATTTAGGTCTTTAATCCATTTTGAGTTTATTTTTGTGTATGGTGTTAGGGAGTGTTCTAATTTCCTACTTTTACATGTACCTGTCCAGTTTTCCCAGCACCACTTATTGAGGACACTGTCTTTTCTCCACTGTATATCCTTGCCTCCTTTATCACAGATAAGGTGACCATATGTACGTGGGTTTATCTCTGGGCTTTCTATCCTGTTCCATTGATCTATGTTTCTGTTTTCGTGCCAGTACCATACTGTCTTGATTACTGTAGCTTTGTCGTATAGTCTGAAGTCAGGGAGCCTGATTCCTCCAGCTCCATTTTTCGTTCTCAAGATTGCTTTGGCTATTTGGGGTCTTTTGTGTTTCCATACAAATTGTGAAATTTTTTGGTCTAGTTCTGTGAAAAAGACCAGTGGTAGTTTTCTCGGGATTGCATTGAATCTGTAGATTGCTTTGGGTAGTAGAGTCATTTTCACAATGTTGATTCTTCCAATGCAAGAACATGGTATATCTCTCCATCTACCTGTATCATCCTTAGTTTCTTTCATCAGTGTATTACAATTTTCTGCATACAGGTCTTTTGTCTCCTTAGGTAGGTTAATTCCTAGATATTTTATTCTTTTTGTTGCAATGGTAAACGGGAGTGTTTTCTTAATTTCACTTTCAGATTTTTCGTCATTAGTGTATAGAAATGCAAGAGATTTCTGTGCATTAATTTTGTATCCTGTTACTTTACCAAATTCATTGATTAGCTCTAGTAGTGTTCTGGTAGCATCTTTAGGATTCTCTATGTATAGTATCATGTCATCTGCAAAGAGTGACAGCTTTACTTCTCCTTTTCGGATTTGGATTCCTTTAATTTCTTTTTCTTCTCTGATTGCTGTGGCTAACACTTCCAAAACTATGTTGAATAATAGTGGTGAGAGTGGGCAACCTTGTCTTGTTCCTGATCTTAGTGGAAATGGTTTCAGTTTTTCACCATTGAGGACAATGTTGGCTGTGGGTTTGTCATATACGGCCTTTATTATGTTGAGGAAAGTTCCCTCTATGCCTACTTTCTGCAGGACTTTTATCATAAATGGGTGTTGAATTTTGTCGAAAGCTTTCTCTGCATCTATTGAGATGATCATATGGTTTTTCTCCTTCAATTTGTTAATATGGTGTATCACGTTAATTGATTTGTGTATATTGAAGAATCCTTGCATTCCTGGAATAAACCCCACTTGATCATGGTGTATAATCCTTTTAATGTGCTGTTGGATTCTGTTTGCTAGTACTTTGTTGAGGATTTTTGCATCTATGTTCATCAGTGATATTGGACTGTAGTTTTCTTTCTTTGTGACATCTTTGTCTGGTTTTGGTATCAGGGTGATGGTGGCCTCGTAGAATGATTTGGGGAGTGTTCCTCCCTCTGCAACATTTTGGAAGAATTTGAGAAGGATAGGTGTTAGCTCTTCTCTAAATATTTGATAGAATTCGCCTGTGAAGCCATCTGGTCCTGGGCTTTTGTGTGTTGGAAGATTTTTAATCACAGTTTCAATTTCAGTGCTTGTGATTGGTCTGTTCATATTTTCTATTTCTTCCTGGTTCAGTCTCGGCAGGTTGTATATTTCTTAGAATCTGTCCATTTCTTCCAGGTGGTCCATTTTATTGGCATAGAGTTGCTTGTAGTAATCTCTCATGATCGTTTGTATTTCTGCAGTGTCAGTGGTTACTTCTCCTTTTTCATTTCTAATTCTATTGATTTGAGTCTTCTCCCTTTTTCTCTTGATGAGTCTGGCTAATGGTTTATCAATTTTGTTTATCTTCTCAAAGAACCAGCTTTTAGTTTCATTGATTTTTGCTATTGTTTTCTTCATTTCTTTTTCATTTATTTCTGATCTGATCTTTATGATTTCTTTCCTTCTGCTAGCTTTGGGGGTTTTTTGTTCTTCTTTCTCTAATTGCTTTAGGTGCAAGGTTAGGTTGTTTATTCGAGATGTTTCCTGTTTCTTGATGTAGGCTTGTATTGCTATAAACTTCCCTCTTAGAACTGCTTTTGCTGCATCCCATAGGTTTTGGGTCATCGTGTCTCCATTGTCATTTGTTTCTAGGTATTTTTTGATTTCCCCTTTGATTTCTTCAGTGATCACTTCGTTATTAAGTAGTGTATTGTGTAGCCTCCATGTGTTTGTATTTTTTACGGATTTTTCCTGTAATTGATATCTAGTTTCATAGCGCTGTGGTCAGAAAAGATACTTGATACGATTTCAATTTTTTAAAATTTACCAAGGCTTGATTTGTGACCCAAGATATGATTTCTCCTAGAGAATGTTCCATGAGCACTTGAGAAAAATGTGTATTCTGTTGTTTTTGGGTGGAATGTCCCATAAATATCAATTAAGTCCATCTTGTTTAATGTAGCATTTAAAGCTTGTGTTTCCTTATTTATTTTCATTTTGGATGATCTGTCCATTGGTGAAAGTGGGGTGTTAAAGTCCCCTACTATGATTGTGTTACTGTCGATTTCCCTTTTTATGGCTGTTAGTATTTGCCTTATGTATTGAGGTGCTCCTATGTTGAGTGCATAAAGATTTACAATTGTTATACCTTCCTCTTGGATCGATCCCTTGATCATTATATAGTGTCCTTCTTTGTCTCTTGTAAAAGTCTTTATTTTAAAGTGTATTTTGTCTGATATGAGAATTGCTTCTCCAGCTTTCTTTTGATTTTCATTTGCATGGAATATCTTTTTCCATCCCCTCACTTTCAGTCTGTATGTGTCTCTAGGTCTGAAGTGGGTCTCTTGTAGACAGCACATATATGGGTCTTGTTTTTGTATCCATTCAGCCAGTCTGTGTCTTTTGGTGGGAGCATTTAATCCATTTACATTTAAGGTAATTATCGATATGTATGTTCCTATTCCCATTTTCTTAAATGTTTTGGGTTTGTTATTGTAGATGTTTTCCTTCTCTTGTTTCTTGCCTAGAGAAGTTCCTTTAGCATTTGTTGTAAAGCTGGTTTGGTGGTGCTGAACTCTCTCAGCTTTTGCTTGTCTGTAAAGGTTTTAATTTCTCCATCAAATCTGATTGAGATCCTTGCTGGGTAGAGTAACCTTGGTTGTAGGTTTTTCTCCTTCATCACTTTAAGTATATCCTGTCACTTCCTTCTGGCTTGCAGAGTTTCTGCTGAAAGATCAGCTGTTAACCTTATGGGGATTCCCTTGTGTGTTATTTGTTGTTTTTCCCTTGCTGCTTTTAATATGTTTTCTTTATATTTAATTTTTGATAGTTTGATTAATATGTGTCTTGGTGTGTTTCTCCTTGGATTTATCCTGTATGGGACTCTCTGTGCTTCCAGGACTTGATTAACTATTTCCTTTCCCATATTAGGGAAGTTTTCAACTATAATCTCTTCAAATATTTTCTCAGTCCCTTTCTTTTTCTCTTCTTCTTCTGGGACCCCTATGATTCGAATGTTGGTGCGTTTAATGTTGTCCCAGAGGTCTCTGAGACTGTCCTCAGTTCTTTTCATTCTTTTTTCTTTATTCTGGTCTGCAGTAGTTATTTCCACTATTTTATCTTCCAGGTCACTTATCCATTCTTCTGCCTCAGTTCTTCTGCTAATGATCCCGTCTAGAGTATTTTTAATTTCATTTATTGTGTTTTTCATCGTTGCTTGGTTCCTCTTTAATTCTTCCACGTCCTTGTTAAATGTTTCTTGCATTTTGTCTATTCTATTTCCAAGATTTTGGATCATCTTTACTATCATTATTCTGAATTCTTTTTCAGGTAGACTGCCTATTTCCTCTTCATTTGTTAGGTCTGGTGTGTTTTGACCCTGCTCCTTTACCTGCTGTGTGTTTTTTTGTCTTCTCATTTTGCTTATCTTACTGTGTTTGGGGTCTCCTTTTCACAGGCTGCAGGTTCGTAGTTCCCGTTGTTTTTGGTATCTGTCCCCAGTGGCTAAGGTTGGTTCAGTGGGTTGTGTAGGCTTCCTGGTGGAGGGGACTAGTGCCTGTGTTCTGGTGGATGAGGCTGGATCTTGTCTTTCTGGTGGGCATGTCCACATCTGGTGGTGTGTTTTGGGGTGTCTGTGGCCTTATTATGATTTTTAGCAGCCTCTCTGGTAATGGATGCGGCTGTGTTCCTGTCTTGCTAGTTGTTTGGCATAGGGTGTCCAGCACTGTCGCTTGCTGGTCATTGAGTAAAGCTGGGTCTTGATGTTGAGATGGAGATCTCTGAGAGATTTTCGCCATTTGGTATTCTGTGGAGCTGGGAGGTCTGTTGTGGACCAGTGTCCTGAAGTTGGCTCTCCCACCTCAGAGGCACAGCCCTGATGCCTGGCTGGAGCACCAAGAGCCTTTCATCCACATGGCTCAGAATAAAAGGGAGAAAAAATAGAAAGAAAGAAAGAAAGAGGATAAAATAAAATAAAATAAAGCTATTATAAAAAAATAAGAAATTATTAAGAATAAATTTATTAAGAAAAAAATTTTTTTAATTTTTAAAAATAGATTTATTTATTTTTTTATAATAAAAAGTAAGAAAAAAATTATTAAGAAAAATATTTATTAAGAAAGAAAAATTTTAATTTTTTAAAATAAAAAATGTGAAAAAGTTATTAAAAATTTTTTTTAAATTTTTTAAAAATAGAAAATAAGGAAAAAATTATTAAGAGAACATTTATTAGGGAAAAAAATTTTTTAAGTAAAAAAAAAAAAAAAAAAACAAACGGACCGACCTAACCCTAGGACTAACGATGAAAACAAAACTATACAGACAAAATCTCACCCAGAAGCATACACATATAAACTCACAAAAAAAGGAAAAGGGGAAAAATTAATATATCCTGTTCCCAAAGTCCACCTCCTAAATTTGGGATGATTCGTTGTCTATTCAGGTATTCAACAGATGCAGGCACATCAAGTTGTTTGTGGAGCTTTAATCCGCTGCTTCTGAGGCTGCTGGGAGAGATTTCCCTTTCTCTTCTTTGTTCGTACAGCTCCCGGTGTTCAGGTTTGGATTTGGCCCCGCCTCTGCATGTAGGTCGCCTGAGGGCGTCTGTTCCCCGCCCAGACAGAACGGGGTTAAAGGAGCAGCTGATTCGGGGGCTCTGGCTCAGTCAGGCCGGGGGGAGGGAGCGGTACGGAGGAGGCGGGGCGAGCCTGCTGCTGCAAAAGCTGGAGTGACGTTGCAGCAGCCTGAGGCGCGCAGTGCGCGCCCCGTGCGTTCTCCCGGGGAAGTTGTCCCTGGATCACGGGACCCTGGCCGTGGCGGGCTGCACTGGCTCCCGGGAAGGGTGGTGTGGAGAGTGACCTGTGCTCACACACAGGCTTTTCGGTGGCAGCAGCAGCAGCCTGAGCATCTCATGCCCGTCTCTGGGGACCGCGCTGATAGCCGCGGCTCGCGCCCATCTCTGGAGTTCGTTTAAGCAGCGCTCTGAATCCCCTCTCCTTGCGCGCCGCGAAACAAAGAGGCAAGAAAAAGTCTCTTGCCTCTTTGGCAGCTGCAGACTTTTTCTCGGGCACCCTCCCGGCTAGCCGTGGTGCGCTAACCCCTTCAGGCTGTGTTCACACCGCCAACCCCAGTCCTCTCCCTGGGATCCGACCAAAGCCCGAGCCTCAGCTCCCAGCCCCCGGCCACCCTGGCGGGTGAGCAGACAAGCCTCTTGGGCTGGTGAGTGCTGCTCGGCGCCGAGCCTCTGTGTGGGAATCTCTCCGTTTTTCCCGCTGCGCCCCTGTTGCTGTGGGATCCACGCTGATAGCCGCGGCTTGCGCCCATCTCTGGAGCTCGTTTAGGTGGCGCTCTGAATCCCCTCTCCTGCGCGCCGTGAAACAAAGAGGCAAGAAAAAGTCTCTTGCCTCTTCGGCAGCTGCAGTCTTTTTCCCGGACTCCCTCCCGGCTAGCACCGAAGCCCGAGTCTCAGCTCCCAGCCCCGCCCGCCCCAGTGGCTGAGCAGACAAGCCTCTCGGGCTGGTGACTGCTGCTCGGCGCCGATCCTCTGTGCGGGAATCTCTCCGCTTTGCCCTCCGCACCACTGTGGCTGTGCTCTCCTCCGTGGCTCTGAAGCTTCCCCCCTCTGCTACCCGCAGTCTCTGCCCATGAAGGGGCTTCCTAGTGTGTGGAAACCTTTCCTCCTTCACGGCTCCCTCCCATTGGTGCAGGTCCCATCCCTATTCTTTTGTCTCTGTTATTTCTTTTTTCTTTTGCCCTACCCAAGTACGTGGGGATTTTCTTGCCTTTTGGGAGGTCTGACGTCTTCTGTCAGCGTTCAGTGGGTGTTCTGTAGGAGCAGTTCCACGTGTAGATGTATTTCTACTCTATCTGTGGGAAGGAAGGTGATCTCTGCGCCTTACTCTTCCGCCATCTTGCCCCAGTGTATTATTTTTAATCACTGGGTTTTTTAATAATTATTATCTCTCTAGTTACATTGCACATCTGTCTAGCATGCTTTATACTTTATCCTTTAGAGACCTAGGCCTAGTAGTCATAGTTGTTTTACATTTTCATTATGATATTGCCCATATTCCAGACATGACTGACTCTGATGCTTACTCTGCCTCTTCAAATGTTTGTTCACTTTTTTAAAGTATCTAATTTTTTCTTGATAGCTGGACATAAAGAACTGGGTGAAAGGAACTGCTTTAAATTGGACTTTAGTAATATGATGGCAAGCTGTTGTGAGAGGGAAAGGCTTGTATACTTCTATGATTAAATCCTAGACTTTCAGTGAGCCTCTGCCTCTGGACTATAAACTGCATAAATGTTTTCACTTTTTCTTCTTCTTTTGTTGGGACACAATGGCTAGAGGTGACCTGAGTTTTGTATTTCCCTTTCCCTATTTCAGTTGGGTACTGATAATGCCACAGCAGATCGGGCTCTGGTTGACAAGTTTCTCCATAGGGCACACCTTATTGATAACATCACTATGATAGGGTGTATTAGAAAATGTTTATTTTCTGCTCACCCTGATGGAAGTGTTGAAGATTTTCTCTCAATATTTATTGTGGATCCTGATTGGCCTCCTTGTGGTTGATCTCAGAATATTGTAGGTGTTCCTCAATGCCTAAATATACATAGAGCTTTTAACTCTCAATGTTGTTCACACTGAGCATTCAGGAATTCATTAATTAGGTCCCCTTCTCCGGCACTATTTCCCACAGTGGTTTCTGCTTGTTACTCTCTGCCCTGGTAACATAACCCTATATTTATCTGTCTGTCTCTTCAATCACAGGAGCACTGCTTGCCCTGTGTTTTCCCCTCTCTTACAGATCCAAGAACAGTTGTTAAATTTTTAGTCTTTTCAGCTTACTACTTGATGTTAGGATGAAATATTAACAAGCTCTATATAAGAGGAAGCAGGGACTGGAAATCTTTTGGAAGGATTTTTAATCCTAATACAATCTTCCATTTTGATATTAGTCTGTTTGGGGTCTCAGTTTCTTTCTGATTCAGGCTGGTTGGCTTTGTTTCCAGGAATTTTGCCACTTCTTCTAGGTTACCTGATTTGCTGGCATAAAATTGTTTGTAACAGAAAAATATTATCCTTAACTCTGTGCCATCTATTGTGATGTCTCCTCTTTCATTTCTGATTTTATTTGTTTATTTAATTTATTTATTTGATTCTTCTATCTTTTTTCTTAATCTATTAAAACATTTGTTAATTGTGTTAACTTTTCAAAAACTTTGTATTTTTTATTGCTCTTCTATTCTCTGCTTCCCTTATTTCTGCTCTAACATTTATTTCCTTCTATCTACTAACTGTGAGATTAATTTTTTATTTTTCTAGAGCCTTAAAGTGTAAATTTATGTTGTTTTAAATTATTTTTCTTTCTCATTTTGTTGTTTAACAATGTAAACTTCGCTGTTAATATGAGATTATGGAATCCATATGTTTTGCTAAGTTGAATGTTTCTTTTCATTTGCCTAAAGTATTCCTAAATTTCATTTTGATTTGCTGTTTTAACCCAGTGTTTGCTCAAAAGTGTATTGTTTAAGTTCCATGTGTTTTTAACATTTTGGTGTTTCCTTTCTGATATATTTATAGCTCTTTCCACTATGTCGTAGACAACACTCAGTATGATTTCATTGTACTATTTTGTTAAATTTGTTTTTTGTGACTTAGCATGTAGTCTATCCTGAAAAACGTTCTGTATACATTTAAGATTGGTATCCTAGTTTTGTTGGGTAGAAAGTTCTTCCCATGTATCTGTTAGTTCCCTTTTATATGTAGCTTTGTTCAAGTAAGCCATTTCCTCTTGGTTTTCTGCCTCAGTTTTCAATACTTTATGGAAAGTGAGGTGTTAAATTGTCTTAACGTTATTTTTGCCTAGTATTATATTATTGCTTTCTATTATCCCTTTATTTTGCTAATATTTTAATATATTTAGATGGTGTGATATTGTGTGCATATATATCAATAGTTTTTATATATTTCAGTTTCATTGACATTTTTACCATTATATAATATACTCACCTTTCACTCTCTTTCTCTCTTTTTTTATCCTCTCTTAAGGGCCAATTTGTCCTACTGATTACAATTTACATAAAATAGCTTTTTTCATCCATTTACTTTCAATACATGTGTGTCTTTATATTAAAAGTGAATCACTTAAAGACAAAATATCACTGGATTTTGTTTTTTAATCCATTTAAATACTCTATGTCTTTGATTGAAAACATTAACGTATTTATTTTTCAAGTAATTTTACAAACATCAGCATCACAGAACACATGATGTCCCTCCTTTTTGTTCCCTTTAAAAAACTAATTAGGAGAAAATTAGAAACAAGAAAACTACTAAATAAAGAGTTCACTTGTACATGCAAACGTACATTAAATGTAAGAGATACCCAACTTAAAACACTCAGTATATATAAATACATGTATATATAATACATGGTTTACATACACACATGCACACACATATATACTGCTCATAGTAAATGCAAAACAAAAATCTAGAAGATATACGCACACACACAAAAAGGAATCAAAATGAAATATAAAAGATAATCGTCAAATCACAAGAGAAAAACAATAAAAAAATTAAAAGTACTTACAAAAACAAATGCAAAACAGTTAAAAAATGGCAATCAGAACATACATATCAATAACTACATTCAACACAAATGGATTAAATGTTCCAACCAAAAGACACAGAATGGCTGAATGGATGTGTAAATAAGACTATATATTCTGCCTACAAGAGTGTCTCTTCACAACCAGATACACTTCACATGTACACTAAAAGTGAGGAGATAGAAAAAGGTATTCAATATAAATGGAAATCAGAAGAAAGTCCTAATAGCAATACATATATCAGACAAAATAGGCATTAAAATAAAGCTTGTTACAAGAGACAGAGAAGGACATTACATAATGATCAAGGAATCAATCCAAGAGGAAAATACAACAATCATAATATATATGAACCCAACATAGGAGCACCTCAATATATAAGGCGAATATAAATGGACATAAAATGAGAAATTGACAGTGACACAATAATTGTAGAGGACTTTAACACCCCACTTCCATCAATGGACAGACCATCCAGACAGAAAATCAACAGGGAAACTCTGGCCTCATGTGGCACGTTAGATCTGATGGACTTAAATGATGCACAAAGATCAAACAGCAGAATACATATTCTTTCAATTGCACATGGATCATTCTCCAGAATAGATCACATGCTAGAATGCAAAAGAAGCATTGGTAAATATAAGAAAATTGAAATCATATCGAGAATCTTTTCAAACCACAACACTATGAGACTAGAAATCAACTACAAGGAAAAATCATGCAAGAAAACACAAACTCACGAAGACTAAAAAAATGGGACACCTAGAGAAATCAAAGAGGAAATTAAAAAATACCTGGAGACAAGTGAAAATGAAAGCACAGTCATCCAAAATCAGTTTTCAGAAGGCAGTTTATAGCAGTGCAATCTTACATCAGAAAGCAAGAAAAAATTCAAATAAACAACCTAACCTTACAGTTAAAGAAACTATAGAAAGAAGAACAAATAAGACCAAAATGTAATAGTAAGAAACAAATCATTAAAATTGGAGCAGAAATAAATAAAATAGGTGCTAAAAATTAATAGGAAATATCAATGAAACTAAAGATGGTGGTTTTAAAAAGATAAGTACAATTAATAACCTTTTAGCCAGACTCATCAAGAAAGAAAATGAGGGGACCAGAATCAGTAAAATCAGAAACAGAAAAGGAGAAGTTACAGCTGACACCACAGAAATACAAAGTATCATGGGAAACTACTATCAAAAACTATATGCCAAAAAAATGGACAAAGTAGAGGAGATGGAAAAATTCCTAGAAATGTACAATTTCCTCCCACGACCAAATCAGAAAGAAATAGAAAATACAAGCAGACACATTACCAGTAATAGAATTAAATCAGTAATTTAAAACTCCCAACAAATAGAAGTATAGGACCAGCTTGCTTCATAAGTAAACACTGCCAAACATCTAAAGAAGAGTTATGACTTGTTCTTCAAAAAGTATTCCAAAAAAATTGCACAGGTATGAACTCTTCTTAACTCGTTCTATAAAGCTAGCATCATCCGGATACCAAAACCAGACAGATATCACAAAAGAAGAAAGTTATAGGACAATATCATTGATGAATATAGATGTAAAAATTCTCAACACGGTGCTAGCCAACAGAATGGAATGATACAGTAAAAATTCACACACCATGATGAAGCAGGAACTATCTCAGAAATTCAAGGATTTTTCAATATCTTCAACTAAATCACTGTGATGCACCACATTAATAAATTGAAGAATAAAAACCAGATGATCATCTCAATAGATACAGTAAAACCTTTTGATAAAACTCAATATATTTTTTTGATAAAAACTCTTCAGAAAATGGGCATAGAGGGAACAAAGTTCAACATAACAAAGGTCCTATATGACAAACCAACAGCTACCATCATAGTCAAGGGTGAAAAGCTGCAAGCATTTCCTCTAAGATCAGGAACAAGACAAGGATACCCACACTCGCCACTTTTATTAAACATAATTTTGGAAGTCCTAGTTACAGCAGTTGAGAAGAAAAATAAATAAATAAAAGAAATCCATATTGAAATGGAGGATGTAAAACTGCATTGTTTTCAGATGATGTGAAACTATACACACAAAATCCTAAAGACACAACCAGGTAATTATGAGAGCTCATCAATGAATTCAGTAAAGTTGCAGGATACAAATTAGTGTACAGAAATCAGTTGCACTTTTATACACTATCAATGAGCTATCAGAAAGAAAAATTAAGGAACCAATCCCATTTACCATTGCATCAAAAAGAATAAAATACCTGGGAATAAACCCACCTAGGGAGGCAAAAGACCTGTACTCTGAAAACTATAAAAATCTTATGAAACAAATTGAGGAGTACACAGATAGAAAGTTCTATCATGTTTTTTGATTGGACGAATCGATATTGTTAAAATGACCATACTACCCGAGGCAATATACAGAGTCAATACAAATACCAACAGCATTTTTCACAGAACTAGAGCAAAATTTTTTAAATTTATATGAAAACAGAAAATACCCACAATTGTCAAAACAGTCTTGAAAAAGAAGAACACATCTGGAAGAGTCATGCTCTCTGGCTTCAGGCTGTACTACAAAGCTACAGTAATTCAAACAGTATGATACTGGCACAGAAACAGACATGTAGATTAGTGGAACAAGACAGAGAGCCCAGAAATAAACTCAGGCACTATGGTCAAATAATCTAGAATGAAGAATGCAAGAATACATAATGGAGAAAAGACTGTTTCTTCAATAAGTTGTGCTGGGAATAATGGACATGTACCTGTGGAAGAATGAAGTTAGAACATTCTCCAACATTCTGCAACACCATTTACAAAAATAAACTCAAAATGGATAAAGACCTACTGTAAGACCAGATACAACAAATCTCCTAGAGGAAAACATAGAACACTCTTTCACATAAATTGCAGCAATAATTTTTTGAATCCATCTCCTAAAGTAAAGCAAATAAAAGCAAAACTAAACAAAAGAAAACTAAACTAACTGTATATGTATTTTTCATGTTTTCAGTAAAAACAGCTTTTAGGTTTTTGATTTTTTCTGATTTCTGTACGTTTTTTAGGCAGCATGTATACATATGTACAGCATGTATAAAAACATATAGGGAATTCCTGGCAGTCCCGTGGTTAGGACTCTGAGCTTTCACTACTCTGGGCTCGGGTTTGATCCCTTGCCAGGAAAATAAGATCCCACAAGGATACGTATATAACCATATATATATATAGAACCATATATATTTTAATACATGCAGCTACCTTATATCTTTTACTACATTTATATTTAAAATAATTATTGATAGGTTTGTGCTTATTACTATTTTGTTAAAATTTTTTTCCTGGGTGTTTATGTAGTTTTTCTTTTTTTTCTTTTCTTCTTTTCTTCTCTCTTTTCTTCTTTTCCTTTATTTGTTAACTATGTTTAGCATTGCGTTAAATTGTTTCTCTTTATTTTTTGTGTGTCTGTGATAGCTTTCTGGTTTGTGTTTACCGTGAGCTTTATATATAGCTAAATATATAGATGTCTATTTTACTCTGATCATCCCTTAAGGTTGAGCATATTCTAACTACGTATATTTTACCCTCCCAACGTTTTATGGTTTTGAAGTTATATTTTACATCTTTTTATTTTGTACATTCCTTAACTACTTACTTGTGTATAGGTAATGTTATGACTGTTTTATTAACTTTTCCACTAGCTTTATAAGCGACATATCGCTTACTACCTTTCTGATATGTTAGAGTTTACCAGTGAGATTTTTTTTCAGAATTTTTTACTTTTAACTGTGGTATTTTCCTTTCTGCTTAGAGAGGTTTCTTTAACATTTCTTGTAGGCCTGTATAGGAGTGATGGATTCTTTTAGTTTTGCTTGTACATTACTAGTTCTCTCCTTCATTTCTGAGTGATAACCTTGCTAACCAAGTAGAGCATTCTTGATTATAGTTGTTGTTGTTGAGTACGTTGAATATATTGTGTCACTTCCTTCTCACCTGCTTTCTCCTGAGAGGTCAGTTGACAATCTTATCAACATTACCTTGAAACTGTCTAGCTTTACCCTTTCTGTGTTTAACAATCTCTCTTTATTCTTAATTTTTAACATTTTAATTACCATGTGCCTTGGTGTAGACCTCTTTGGGTTTATGTGTTTGGGGCTTTCTTTGGTTCCTGGATCTGGATAAATGTTTCCTTCCCCAAGTCAAGAAATATTTTACCCATTATGTGTTAATAATTTCTCCTTCATGTTTTCTCTCTCTTCCTCTGAAACCTCTATAATCTGAATGTTGTAGGGGGGTCCCTAAACTATGACCATTAAAAAAATTCTTTTTTCTTTCCCTGTTGTTCTTGGTGATTTCCACTACTCTGCCTTCCTGATTGCTCATCTATTCTTGTGTATGATCTTGTCTACAATTGATTTCCTCTACTGTATTTTTTATTTCAGGTATTTTATTCTTCATCTCTGAATGGTTGTTTTAAAATAGTTTCTAATAATTTCCTGAAGTTCTTGCTGTCTACATCTATTTTTTTCTCCTGAGTTTAATGAATATCTATTTAATGAATATATAACCTTTTATTAGGTGGATTGCTATCTCCATTTTTTCTGATTATATTTGTCTCCTTCTTTCATTTGGAACATATTAGTCTCTCTCCTAATTTTGTCCAGTTCTCTGTTAGGTATATATATTAGGTAGGTCCATTATATCTCTCAATCTAGAGAAGGAGCCTTATGTAGAGTTACCTATGTCCAGCAGCATATTTCCCTCTGGCCACCAAAGCTAGATGTTGCACAAGTTTACAACTACGTGAGCTGCATGTGGCTTTTTAATATTATGGGGTTTACTACTGTGGACACAATGGTTGGTGAGGCTGGCTTTGTTCCAGCTTGCTGCAGATGCACAGGTGAGGAGGGGAAGACCCCAAACACTGCAGATTGTCTTGCCTGAATGTGCACAATTACTGTGCCCATGCTGGTGGCAGGTCAGGACCATAGTATAGCTCATTGTAAAGCACATGTGGGCACATGGTGGGTGTGAACGGCCGTGGCATGCTTGGCTTTGTGACCAGAGCACAGAACATCTGTGGGCATGCTGGTGGGTGTGACAACCTTCTACCATTGTTGTCTGAAGAGGTGAATTTCTGCTGTAGGTGTGGTGGTGGAGGAAAAAGGCCCATAGCACCAAGTGGTGCATTTCTGCTGCAGTGGTGCATTTCTGCTGTTGTGGTGCATTTCTGTCGTGGATGAGGAAGTTCCATGGCACCACTGGCTGCAAGGCCTGGCCACACTCGACTGCTGCCAGTGCACTGGGGGGTAGATCAAGCCCCATGGCATGGCTTTTATATGGCCTGGCAGTGTAAAACTATTTGGTTATGCTAGTGGGCAGGACAGGCTCCCCACATGGCTGGATGTAATACCAGGCTGCTTGCCACTGCTGTGGGCATGTGGGCTGGTGAGGCAGAGTCTCTGCCTGGCTGGTTGAAAGACTGCTTGTGTTTTGCCCTTCAAGTGTTCTGGTGGGCAAAACAGGGTTCTGGTGTCACTTGCTGTGAGGCCCTGTAACACAGAACCTCTGTGGGTGCTCTGTTGGGTGAGGCAGCCTCCCTGCACGGGTTCTAAGGATCACACTCTTGCAACTCCTATGTACATGCTTGGGGCAAAGCAGGCTCCCTGTGAGGCTAGGTGTGGAGTCAAGTGGCATGTGACAGTTATGGACATTCTCCCACATGACTGCCTGTGCTGCTAAGTGCCGTGTGACTGCTGCAGACACACTGGTGGCTAGCATAGTCTAGCATATTGGCATTGGTATCATGTCAATAGTCTAGATGGAAAATTGCAAAAGTGTGCCTACCAGCACCAATGTCAACAGACAGAATGAGATCACAAAAAGTCTGCCACTTGTGTCTCAGTCCCCAGTGGGATTCCCAGGAGCCACCTGCCTTCAAGATTAACAACTGGGTCTAACCCAGGCACCTATCAAACTCTGCCTCTGTACTGGCACTTGAACTGTATGGGATTTTTCATGTACCATTTAAAAGCAGAGTCTCAGTTTCCTACAGCCTTCCAACTCTCTAGAACATATGACTCCTTGGTTTTCAAAGCCAGCTGTTTTGGGAGCTTGTCTTCTGGTTAGGATCTCCAGGCTGGAAAGTCCAGTGTGGGACTTGCCCTACTCACTTGTGGGGTTAACCTCTGTGGTTATTACATTTCTCCTGCTTGTAAGTTGCCAATCCAGGGATGTGGGTTGTGGCTGATCCACATCTCAGCTCCTCCCACCTGTCTTGTTTAGGCACGCTCTTTATACCTTTCGTTGTGGAAAATCTTTTTCGGCAATCTTCAGGTTATTCTCAGAAGTAGTTTTTCTGTAAGTAGTTGTAATTTTGTTATGCCTATGATGGAGTGATCTTCCTACTCTGCCATCTTAATCCCTTCCAACTCTTTGAAGAGTTTGAGCTTTATATATCTGGATGTTCCTATCTCTCCCCAGGTTTGGGAAGTTTTCAGATTATTACCTATTCAAATAAGCTTTCTTCTCCGTTCTTCTTTCTCCTTTTGGGATCCAGTAAAGTGTTAATTTTTTCTCTTAAGCTATCCCATATCTTTCTTCATTCATTTTTATTCATTTTTTGGTTCTCCTCTGATAACTGATTACCTGACATACATACTTTCAAATATATTGTCTTTGAGGTTGTAGATGCTTTTTTTGCTTGATTCAATCTTCTGTTGATACTCTGTATCATATTTTTAATCCATTTATTCTTTTCTGTGGCTCCAAATATGTTTGGTTCATTTTTTCATGATTTCATCTCTCTGTTGAACTCTTCATTTTGTTTCTGTTTAACTTTCTGATTTCCCTGAATTACCTTTCTGTTTTCTTGAAGCTTACTGAACTTTTTAGTACAACTATTTTGAATTCTTTATTGGGCAACCTACAGATTTCGATTTCTTTAAGTCAGTTAGTGAAAAATTATTGTGTACTTTTTGTGGTGTTATGTTGTGTTGAATTTTCATAATCTTTGAAGTCTTGCATTGCTGTCTTTTTATCTCAGGAGTGAGTTAACTTCTCCAGTCTTGGATGACTGGCTCTTGGAGTCATCCCTGTTAATGACTCTAAGACTTTTCAGTTTGTTTGTTTGTTTGTTTATGAATACACTTGAACCAAAATTCTTATTTCCTCATGAAGGAGGATTATTAAGATTGTGTACCAGGGCAGGCTGGTGGCGGGCGGTGGGCGGCAGGGGGGAAAAAAAAAGATTGTGTACCTATCTTGACCATGCAAAGGCAAGCTGGGTGTTGACATCCTCCAGTTTGACTTCCCTAGAGTTGTATTCTTACAGCTCTTAAAAGTATGCACAAGACCCCTTCCAGGGACTTGAGGTATGTGCTTTCTATAGGCCTGGAGCGTTGGGGTTGGAGTTGACCAGTTGGGGTGATCCAAAAGTAGCTTATGGTTGAGCTTTCTGATGCAGTTTGTAATGTGCTTAGTATGATCCTCATTCCTCTGATGCCTTCCAAGAGCCCTGGGTGTGTTTTCCTATTTGCTCCCTGCCTTCTAATAACACAGCACACATTAGTATTCTGGTTGGCATGAGAAAGAATTCGTTGCTCTTGGCAGCATCCCACAAAGCTTGGGAAGCAGGGTGCTTTGCTCAGATGATTTCACTTTCACTATGGGAGAAATCACAGGGGAAAAGGTCTATTTGCAACGAACTCTTCCACTATGTGGGATGGGTGACATCGCTTTTGTGAAAGTGTTTCTCTTACCCCATTCAATGCATTAAGTCTCAGATTATTTTGTTCTCCAGTGATGTGCCATAACTTCTCTGCTGGTTTCCCATACTTCCCCATAAGCAGTCTTGTCCATAGGAAATTGTCCAAATGGTGTTTTCTGGGATAAGACTGTAGACTACTTCTATTTTGCCATTTTGGTAATGTCTCTCTCCAACACAGTTTTTAATACATTAATCTGTTAAATTTTGTAAAAACAAAATGTGGAGCACCAACTAAAAATTGTCACTTGCCATTCGCCTCTAAGAGGATTATAGCACTAGCTGCTGAAGTCACTGACCTTTAACACACCTTGAAATTCAAGGCAGAGATCAGGAATGAGGCACTCTGTTTTGGGAAAAACTGCCAGAGCGGACTTCAGATAGATATTTTCAGGAGGAGATTCTATGAGCCCAATTCCTCGCATCTTTTCATGTATAAAAAAGCATTAAAATTATTAACAGAGGCATTTGCTCCTCATGACTAGCAGAAACCTTCTTGTGAAACTTCTGTCAAACTTTACCAGCAAACCTCTGTCAAAATGTGTGCTTGATTGCATGTATCTCCCTTCACTGAAATCACATATGTGACTGACATTCCCCCAGCCTCTTAAAAGTAGGTCCTCAGAGTTATCTGAGAGGCTGTCTCCCTGGCTATCATTCTCATTTTGCCACAAATAAAACTTAACTCACAACTCTCACATTGTGTTTTTTTTTTTTTTTTCTGTTTACAGGAGTCACAAGACAAAGTTACCCTAATACCATCTTTTACACTAATGTTTTAAAAAAAAGTATTTTAGGTCGTGTTGAAAACAGAAAGTGTAGATACAAACCATTGTTACAAAATACTAGCTTTTGTAAATGTCATTGTATTTATCTTTATAGATAATTTTTTTTCTTCATACAGCTTTTGTTACTAACTATTGTTCTCCATTTCAACATGAAGGGCAAGTCTTTCATAATAAACTTCATCAGCATTAGTTTTTGGAGAAAATGTCTTACTTTCTCCTCACTTTTGAAGGAAGCTTCTTTTATATATATATATATATATATATATATATATATATATATATATATATATATATATATATATGTATATATATATACACACATATATATGTATATATATATGTATATGTACATATATATGTGTGTATATATATATAAATGATAAATTATTTCTACATAACAGTAAGGTTACAGCTTTTTCCTGTTATCTGTTGCCTTAGGGGCTCAAAGTTTTTTTATGAGAAATCTGCTGATAATTCTATTGAGGATCCCTTGCATGTGACAAGATACTTCTCTCGTCTTTCAAAATTCTCTAGGAAGAGTTTGGTTATAATGTGTCTTAGTGTCGTCTCTTTGAGTTCATATTACTTGAAGTTTATTGGGTTTCCTAGATATTTATATTTATGTATTTCCTCAAAATTAAAAAATGTTAATGCATTATTCAAATATTCTATAGATAAATTTTTGTCCTTTTCTTTCTCATTTCTTCTGGGACTTTCATAATGCATATGTTGATGTCTGTCATGGATCCTTTAATCTCTGTTTATTTATCTTCACTCTGACTTCTGTAGCTATGTGTAAGTTGTTCCCGGGGTATGAGCACAGCTGTGTGCCACAGGATGAGGAGTGCGGAAGAGGTAGCTACAACTGTGCTTAGAGCTAGTAATTAGCTTCAATTTATCATTCAAGCCTTCCCCTGGAAGCTGCAAACCATCAATACACTCCAGAGTTTCATATTAGTCACATCAGACAGATTCTGATGTAACTAATTTTTGTCCAGGTGGTGAAACAGATTTTTGGTGCTTTCTACTCACCATATTCCCGGAATATTTTCTATATAAGTTTTCTTTCTTTTGACAGGTGTAAAAGAATGTTTATATAAATGTGCAAGTGGAAACAAAAATATCTTCTTCCATAGTAGGATTTGACAATCCACTGAACTACTAGTGGGACAGGATCAGTCCAATAGAAAACATTACAAGGAATCCCTATTTTCTAAAATGAAAGATATTTCCCAGGATCAGGTGGTGAGGTACAAAGGGGAGTTGAGAAATGAGGGTACAAAGTCTAGCTGGTATTTCTTCACTCAGCACTACTGATATTTCTAGTGGATTATCTTTTTTTCTGAGGTTGGATGTGTACATTGTAGGATTTTCAGCCACAAAATTCTGTAAGTGTCTGCAACCAGTGACACCCAGTCATGACAACCTAAAATGTCTCCAGACATTGACAAGCATCTTCTTGTCTGTGCTTGAAGGTACACAATTGCTCCTGGTTGTGAACCACTAGTAAAAATGCATAGCTTTCCATTGAAACACAAATTTTTCCTGAAAGTCATCACCTTATGATAGAAATAATTTCAAAGAAAGATACTTTTAATTACAAAATAAGGGTTGCCTCATTATATTTGGCCTGGTAATTTAAATAGGTGCAACAAGCATAATAATTTCAGCCAAAAAAAAAAAAAAAGAAAAGAAAAAAAAAGAAACGTGACCTTTTTAAAGCCTGCTTTCCTGGATGTCTTTGTATCAAATCTCAGATTGGACATTTAAATGTTTTTGTCTAGAAAAATAAGCTCAACATGTTGGCATCAATTGACAGCTGTAGAATCTATAGATTTGGGGGAATTTCTTGTTTCTTTGTCATTGTAGAGAATTTGTTCTCAAATATCAAAAATATCTTAAAGTTAATGGGACTATTAGGAACTGAGATTCCTTACTCAACTATCATCTGTGAATGTTATAAAATGGGTAGCAGGATGGTTTTCCAAAGGGAGCTTTGTAAGTATTGTCTCCATGAGGTCAAACTTATCTTCTTAAAAGCAGTCTTATCTGATGTGATGGCACTGAACATGGCAGAGTTACAAGCTGCAAACATTTATCCCTCAACTTAAGAAAGAATTACACTGGCTAAATGGTCCAAATTAGTTAATTGGAACCCTGGAATCTAATCACAATATAAACTGAAAGAAGTCCTTAATGAAGATGTTGCAAAATTTGCATTTAACGAAATCTATTTCAAGGCACTAGTTGACCACTATGATAAAGGAAAAGAGACTTCAGTTGTTACAAATGACAAGAATGCAATCTTTGCAAAAATAATTTGAAAAGGTTATTTAAAATGGATAACTTCAGGCTGCAATCATAAACAATGAAAAACATGGAGAGGGCAATGTAGAGCTTGGTTCCCCTAGGTACCACATTACAATATTCAAAATAACTATTTTTTAAAAAATTATGAGGCATGCAAATAAACAGAGACGTATGCCCCATTAATGGGTACAAAAACTGACAGAAAAAAAAATCAAGGAAATCTAGATATTAAGCTTACTAGAAAAAGGTTTTATGTCAACTGTCTTTTTTTTTTTTGTAGACAATTTTTTAAAAGCCTTTATTGAATTTATTACAATATTGCTTCTTTTTTATGTTTTGTTTTTTTGGCCATGAGGCATGTGGGATCTTAGCTCCCCGACCAGGGATCAAACCCACACCCCCTGCATTGGAAGGCAAAGCCTTAAGCACAGAACCACCAGGGAACTCCCTCAACTGTCTTAAGTATGCTCAAAGACCTAAAGAATACCAGGAGAATGAAGAACTAAATAAAAACATGAGAAAGGTGTCTCAATAATCAGAAAATATCAATAAAGAGGTAAAATTTTCAAGAAAGTAATCCCATCTAAATTATTGAGTTAATAACCACACTAACAGAGGTGAGAATTGCACTAGGGGTTCAACAGAAGATTCAATTTGAAAAATAACCAGCGAACTTAAAGATAGATCAATTGGGATTATCCAGGCTGAGAAGCAGGGTAAAAAAGACATGGAAAAAGTGCATAGAGTCTAAGGAACATGTAAAATATCACCTAAAGTACGAACACACACAAAAAGGGAATTCGAGTCGTAGAGGAGAGATAGAATGGAATAGAATAAATATTTCTTGAAACAATGGTAAATAACTTTCCTGATTTGATAAGAAACTGAAAAATACACATCCAAGAAGCTCAAAAAACTCAAAGTAAGATAAATTAAAGAGTCTCACTCTGATACACATATTGATCAAACTATCCAAACACCGGGAAAAAGCTAGAATCTTGAATGTAACAAGATAGCAACTCATCACAGAACAATCAACAGCCAATTTCTTATTTGGAACTTTGCAGGGCAGAAAGAAGTGAATGTCATATTTTAAATGCTAAGAAAGGGATGGAGGAAAAAAATGTAAACAAAAAATTCTATATGCAACAATAGTATCCTTCAAACTGAAGGTCAGCAGTATATTGAGATAATTGTTTACATCATGAGCAAGTGGAATGTATCCAAGGTGTGTAAAAGTAATTCAATGATAAAAATCAATATAATACATCAACTTAGTAAAATGAAGAAAGATAACTGTATGATCATTTTAACTGATTTTTAGAAAGATTTTGACAGAAATCCAATTCCTTTTCTTGTTAAAGTTATCAATTAATAGAATGGAAAAAATAAAGGAAATGAACAGGGCCTAAGACTGCAAGAATAATAGCAACATAAGCACAATGGGAGTCCTGCAGGAGAAGACATAGAGAAAAGGAGAGAATAAATATTTGAAAAATTAACATCCCTAATGTTGTCAAAACATAAATCTATACATCAATGTATTCAATTATCTCTAAATAGGATAAACGCTAAGGGATCCACACTGAGAACTCACTAATAACAAATTGTCAAAAGACAAAGACATAGAGAACCTTGATGATGCAATAATCAACTCACAACTACAAGGTACCATCAGTAAGATTAACAACTATTTCTCACAAAAACCATGAAGGCTGGAGGTAATAGAATGCCATAGATGAACTGCTGAAAGATATAGATATCAAAAAAAAAGAAAAAAGAATTACATACCTGACAAAACGATTCTTGATAAATAAAAGGGAAATTAAAAAGTTCCCAGTTAAAGAAAATCTGAAGAAGTTGGTCACTAGTAGATCTACCATAGAAAAATTATTAAGTTCTCCATGTTAGTTGAAAGGTACTATATAGTACTTTAAGTTTATATGAGGAAATGGAGAAAACTTGTACAGATAGTCACATAATTCAATATAAAATCCAGTATTGTATTTCTGGCTAAAACTCCAATTCTTCTTACATAATTGAAGTGCATAAAACAATATATGTTAATCAATGTTACAGGACATATTCATACCACATGTAATTTGCAAAGTAACATCAGCTTCATGGTGAGAGAAAACAATTTTCCTTTTTGTCTCCCCTTTAAAAAACTATTTAGGTATCCATTCATTAACAAATATGCCTCTGAGGGACTAAGGGATGCAGAACCATATGCCAAGTTATGCATGAAAAGTCTGCCCACCTAAGAATCTGGTAAAATGGCAGATAGACCTCAAGGTTATTAGCCAAAACAGCAGGAGCCAGCTTATGTGCCCCAACTCTGCTCTTCTACAATCAGAGAAAACCACTGGGGAGTGCTGACATGAGCAGACACCAGTGGATGAGAGTGACTTGTAGAAGTCCAGCCTCTCCAAAGGGACAGTCTAACACTCAATTGGAGAAAAACATGTCTATATACATATGTGTATACACCTAAATTCATACATAAATATAGATATTACACATATTAGTATATGTATACATATGAATTTGAATGCATTAGACATGATAAAGAGCAGACTTCAAGTGCCTCATCTCTCCCAAGGCAACACAGAACAGGACTAAATCGCTGGCGACAACCACTTCTGTGATGGAAAAGGAGAGTGGTGAGTGTTTGGCTCCAGACATGCTGAATGCTGCTAGGAAAAAAGAAAAAGTTTCCCTTCAGCAGTATCCAGAGTACTGAGGCAAGACGTCCATGACTTAAAGGAAGGAAAATGTAAGAAAAGAGACATATTAAAATGTCACAGGGTATTAAAAGGACACAGTTTCTGCTGCTGTGCTCAAGACTTCTGCAGTAAGCCTGCCCACAAGCCTGTGGGAGTATTTCACCCGAGGGTAATGTCACTAGGGTCATGGGCTCATGGGCTCCAAGACCTAAGTCCACACAGTCTCCCACTCTGCAATCAGTTCTCTGCATATTTCATTAGTATAGTGGCCGAGTGAGGTCCTATAGACAAGGAGTACATTCAGAAACAGGCAGGGTGTGTGGGCAAGCAGAAAAACACAAACTTGAGCTGCGGAACCACCTAATGGAAATCAGAATAGAGGTTTCCAGTAGACAGCTTTGTATGTTGTAAGAAAGAAAGAAGACATAATTGCTTAGAATTTTGTCACAAAAGTGAGCAAGAAGTGTGGAGGAGGTGTGCCCATACAAGGTCAAGAAATCTTCATATAGAGCAGATCAAACAATTAGAATATTTCACCTGAAGGTTATCAGTAAAAATTTTTGGAGGTGGACTGCTAAATTCAATGAGAAAGCAGTAGTACAAAACTAAAAGAATCAAAAAAACTTGTTAATAAAAAAGATAACAATAATTTTCCCTTACCCAAATGTAAAGACACAAAATTTTAAGATATAGCTGTTTTAAGATATAGCTGTTTTGAGGGTATTCAATGAGCAATAGGAAAACACAGAAAGACAATTCAATAAATAAAACAAACACAATGCATGGGACAAAGTGAGAAATTAACCAAAAAATAATTTTCTAAAAAAAGGAATCAAGCAGAAATTCTGGAGCTGAAGAATTTAAAGAATAAAATATATTAAAAAACATTAGAAAACCTCTGCAGCAGAGTATCTTAAATAGAAGAGAGAATGAGTTAGGTAGAGAATAGAAACTTTTATATAGCCCAATCAGAGGAAAACAAACAAACAAAAAAAGAAGTAAACAAGTCAAAAAAAGAAAGAAAACCTATGTGTCATAAACTGTACAAATATTATAACGATTGGAGTTCTAGAAGGAAAAAAGATGGAGAAAAGGGCAGAAGGTTCATTGAAAAAAATAATACTTCAGACCATCCCAAACCTGAAGAGAGACTTGCACATCCAAGTTCACAAAGCTGGTAGATCACACTATTAACTCAATTTACAACAACTCACTCCAAGACTCATTATAATAACTGTCAAAAATCAAAGATAAAGAGACTCTGAAAAGAAGGCAGAGAAAAAAAAAATGTAACTTACTAAGGAACTCCCATTAGGTGAACAGATAATACTGAGAAGGAAGCTTGCAGTCCAGGAGGGAGTGGAATGACACATTGCTTGTGTTGAAGAAAAAAAAAAAAAAGACTTGCCAGGAAAGTAATTCTATATCTGGTAATCATGTGCATCAAAAATAAAAAAATAAAAATTTTCACTGAAAAACCTGAAGGAGTTCATCACCACTTGACTTCACTTGTAAGAAATGTTGAAAGGAATTCTTCAAGCTAAAATAAAAATATGCTAATTAGTAACATAAAATCATACAATAATATACAGCAGAGTAGTAATGGTAAATATAGTCAGATTTAGAAAACTGTGCATAGAGTATGTTAACCACTAAACTATAGCATAAATGTTAACTGAAAATATATACATTTAAAATAACTAAAGCTATTATAAAATTTTAACAAATACACAATAAAAAAGAGGTATACTGTAACAACAAAAATATAAAAAGGGGGTGGAAGAATGGAGGATCTTTTTATACAAACCAAGTTAAGACTGCTAAAAGCTTAAAATGGACTTTTAAAAATGTTTATGTAAGCCTCATGGTAATCACAAAGCCAAAACCTAGAGGTGGCTCACAAAAGACAAAGAAAGGGAATAGAGAGAACAACATCACAGGAATCATCAGTTTTCAAATGTAAGCAGAAGCAGATAAATATGGAAACATTAAAATTACAAAACATCCAGAAAGCAATAAATAAGTATTTACATATCAATAATTAGCGTAAGTAGAAATAAATTTGATTCTAATATCAGAAGGCATAGGGTGTCTGAATTAACTGGGGAAAAATCCAAAAAAAAAAAAAAAGACCACAAAATATGTCACATACAAAAGACTCACTTCAGATTTAATGACACAAATAAGCTTAAAAGTGAAGAGATAGGAAAAAGATATTCCATGGAAGTGGAAAATAAAAGAAAGCAAGGGTAACAATACTTATTCAAATAAAATAGACTTTAAGAAAAAATGTAACAAGAGACCAAAAGGTCATTTTTAAAAAATTAAAATATGAATTGATCCCAAAATATAACAATCATAAATATAAATGCACCCAATATCAAAGAACTGGAAAATATTAACCAAATACTAACAGATTCACAGGGGGAATCAGACATCAATACAATAGTAGAATGGGACTTCAAGACCTTAGTAATATCAAAAGATCATCCAGACAGAAAATCAATAAGAAAACACTGGGCTTGAGCTATACATCAGGAAAAAAAAAAAAAAAAAAAAAAAAAAAAGGACCTAAAGGACATTCATAGAACTTCTCAATCAACAGAAGCAGAGTACACATTCTTCTCAAGTATGCACAGACCATTCTCCAGGATAGATTATATAATAGGCCACAAAGCAATTCTTGGTAAACTTAAGAAGATAAAAATCATAAATGAAGAAGTGCTTAACATCATTAATCATGAAAATGCAAATCGCAACCCAAAAGCGATACACTTTCACATCTGTTATAATACTTATCTTTATTAAGACAATAGAAACCAATTTTTGGTGAGGATGTGGGAAAAAGGGAATCTTGGTGCCCTGTTTATGGGAGTGTAATTTAGTTCATCCATTGAGGAAATTATATGGAGTTTCATCAAAAAATTAAAATTAGAACTACCATATGATCAAGCATATATGTAAGACATATTATATAGATAACATGTAATACATAGTTATATGTTATATCATATGTAGCAGAAGAGATATCTTCACTCCCATTTTCATCATACCTTGTTAACAGTAACAAAGATATGGAAACAATCTAAATGTGTATAAATGGATGAAGGAATAAATAAAAGGTGCTTTTAACCAGCAATAATATATTATTCATTATATTCTTCTAAAAAAAAAAGGAAATCTGTTATTTGCACAGCACAGTTGGACCTGGAGGACCTTAAGCTAAGTAAAATATGTCAAACAGAAAGAAAAACACTGTATGATTTCACACGTGTGTGGAATATAAAATAATTTATAAAAGCAGAGAATAGAAAGATGGTTTCCAGGGTCTGTTAGAAGGAGTAAATGGAAAGGAGATGAAAAAGTGTTGAAAGTTACTATTATGTAAAAAAAAAAAAAGTCTGGAGATCTAGTACCCACCATAATATCGTTAGCTAACAATTCTGTATAGTACCTTCAAAATTTGCTAACAGGGTAAATCTTATGTAAAGTGCTCTTACCACAGTTCACACATACACACATAACAAATACATTTAGAGAAAATTTGGGGAGTTACAGTTTAACAAAGATACTTACTCCATGTTGTGTATATTAAATATGTACAGAGTTATACGTATCAAACCTACCTCAATAATATGGCAGACAAAATAATTCCAGTTGGAATAATCGTTGCTTGGACCAATGTTTTATCAGTAACAGAGTGAGAAGAGATCAAATTCAGATAGATAAAAAAGTTAAGATATATTGATGAACTAAATGTGAAGTATGCAAGAATAAGAACTAACAAAAAACACTCAAAGATTCTTAGTTTTAACAAGTGGTAACATAGCACTTTAGGCTAGACAAGACTTCAGCATTTATCCCTTAAAACACACTCATTCACAGTTCTGTGAGAAAATTGAGACCTCAAAAGATAAAATGCCTGCCCCTGGTCACAGAGCAGATTAGCAATTCAACTGTAGTTTCCTAAACCATGTACCACCACATTTTTCTGTTTCTTCTTTGGCATCAAGTTGATTTCTTCATTCTAGAGAAGTTGTTCACAGGTAGTACTCATAGATACTCTGAAGAGGAATAGAGGCCTTCAAAAGATAATACAAATTTAAACATCAAAATAAAATTGTATTCTTAAAAATGATGTCTTTATTTAAAACAATTTTTAATTTTAGACTAGTTTTAGATTTACTCAAAAATACAGTTTCAGGTACCTCACACATTTTTTTATTATTAATATCTAACATTATCATGGTACATTTGTCACAGTTAATAAATCAATATTGATATACTATCATTAACTAAAGCTCATATTTTATTGTTTTCCATACTTTTCCTAAAGTTCTTTTCTTCTTCTAGAATTCTATCTAGGACACCATATTAAATTTATTTGTTATATGTCTGGAGACTCCTCATGGCTATGATAGTGCCCTTATTTTTATGAACTTGACAGTTTTGAGAAATACTGGTCAGATATTTTGTAGAAAGTCTATTTTTAAAAATAAATTTATTTATTTATTTATTTTGAGCTGCATTGGGTCTTCGTTGCTGCACGCAGGCTTTCTCTAGTTGCAGCGAGTGGGGGCTACTATTTGTTGTGGTGCGTGGGCTTCTCACTGCAGTGGCTTCTCTTGTTGTGGAGCACGGGCTCTAGACACACGGGTTTCAGTAGTTGTGGCACGAAGGCTCATTAGTCATGGCTCACAGGCTCCAGATCTAGACTCAGTAGTTGTGGTGCACGGGTTTAGTTGCTCCACAGCATGTGGGATCTTCCATGACCAGGACTGGAACCCGTGTTCCCTATACTGGCAGGCAGATTTTTAACCACTGTGCCACCAAGGAAGCCTCATAGAAAGTCTCTTGATTGGAGTTTGCCTGATATTTTTCTCATAATTAGATTGATCTTTTGTGTTCTTAGTAGGCAGAACACATAAGTAAAGTGTCATTTCATCACAACATATCAAGGCTATATGTTATCAATATGATTTGTCACTATTAATGTTATTCTTGACCACCTGACTGAGGTAGTGTTTATCAAACTTCTAAACTATAAAGTTACTTCTTTATTTTCCCTTTACATGCAGTATTCTTTGAAAGGAAGGTATCTGCAGCACACATGAAGGTAAGTTATGCCCCACCTCCTTGAGTACAGAGTGTTTACACAAACTACTGGGAATTCTTCCACATTAATTCATCGGTTGTCCTCTACTAATTTTTTTATTCAATAGTACATATATATGTATATACATACTTGTCTGTTCATACATATATATATACTGTTCATATATATAAGAATAGACATATATATACATATATACTTATATATATACACATATATACTTGTCTATTCTATATATATATAAGAATAGACAAGACACAGCATCAATGATGACAAAGAAGATGTTTGACTGAGTGGTGGGTTGCAAAAAGTAATTATAAAGATAAGCATATGTTCACAAAAAAACTTGTAAATGGATGTTCTCAGCAGCATTATTCATAATTGTCAACCTATATGTTTATAAACTAACAAATGGATGAACAAAGTGTAATAAATCTATACAATGGAATGTTATTCAACCATGAAAAAGGAATGAAGTACTGACACATGATACATCAGCAATGAACCTTGCAAATGTAAGTTTAAAAAAAAGTCACAAAAGACCAGATAATGTTGTTTGCATGCATACAAAATATCATGAACTAGAAAGTTTTAGAAACAAAGAGTACTTTGTAGTTGCTTACATCTTGGGGAGATAGGCTAGGGAGCTAGACAAATGATAGCTATCAGTACCTGGTTTCTTCCTGAGGTGATGAAAATATTCTAAAATTGTTTGGATGGTAGTATATGCCTGTGAATATAATAAAATCTATTGCCTTGCTCACTTTAAATGCGTGAATAGCATGGGATGTGAGTTATAGCCCAATAAAACTGTTTTATAAGAAATAACAGAATGCAAAGTTAAAAGAAAAAAGTCACTTCATTGTCTGCCAACACTAATGTTGATCTTGCTGAGTTATTAAGGAGACATGTCTGAGTAATATTTAATAGTGTGGATTTATTAAAATGTGTTTATACATTCATCTGCTGATAGCCTTTGCATTTAAACTCAGTTTTGACTAGTAAAAAAATACAAGTATTATAAGCACTTATACCAGGAACATATGGAGAGAGGCTTTAAATTCTCTTGGGTAGATTTGTAAAAGTAGAATAGCTGGAACATATGTTAGTATATGTTTAAATGTTAAGAAATGGCCACACTCTTTTCCCAAAGTCTGTGTACAATTTTACATTCTCACTAGTAGTATATGAAAGTTTCTGTTGTTCCACATCTTTGGTATGTATGGTACAGCATATCTTTTTACATTTGGTTTCTGCTTTAATTTACTTATACACTTTGTAGTTACATTTCTGTTTTTCTATTAGCCTTTTCTGTAATTCCTGATTATGTGACAAAGAATATACAGTTTACTTAAAAACTATTTTTATTGTAAAGTATGGTAGCATTTTCCACTGCCAATAGAGAGTACTGAGAATAATCTTTAAAATTATAACTTTCAATATAACTACCAATTATAAGCATATATTAGGTTATAACCCTCAACAATTTGTGGTTTTTAAAGAAATTGTTGCCAAACCCAAGATCATTGAAATTTTCTTATGCTCTCTTCTAAAATAACTTTAGTTCTTATACTAAATTATACAATACATTTAAAGTTGGGTTTTCAAATTGATCCAAAATTGGAGGAGTTTTGTAGTTTCTATTTGCTTGTTTTGTGTGTGTGTGTGTGTGTGTGTGTGTGTGTGTGTGTTTAATCTTGTGCTTTAACTCGGACTATATTCATTACAGACTTTTTCTTTGCTGAATAATCAGTATTCTCCATAATCAGTGCCCTTTCAAGCTGTAGAAATGCATAGGTATAGGTCTGAAAATTCAAGAAGCAATTTACTCAAAACAACAAATCAGCCTCTCTTACGTCCCTTGGTAAAGCAAGCTTCAGAGACACTCTCTAAGGTACTGTAATAACTTTATAATCTGTAGAAATAGGGAAATAATAAAGATATCTTATTAATTCCCTATATGAAGATCATGATACACAGATTGAGAAATATGTAATTGGGTTTCAAGTTCTGGATAGGGTGGTGTAAGTACATTCCACTCTATTACTTTCACTAGTTACAAACAAAGCAGACCAAAAAATGTTCAGTATGATGGAAGCAACTAAGAGCAGACTCATAAGGGTGTAAAAAAAAGAAAAGCTGACTGGATAGAAGCCTCAAGGATATAATGATAACTTAGCAGTGAGTTCTGGCGATTCAACACTTTACCACTTATCTATACAAAGTTGGGTGCTAAAGCCAGTCAAAACCCAGAAATGCCAATGAGACCAGTCCTCCCCAACAACAAAAAAAAAATAGTCAAAGGAAAAAAGGTGATTTTTCTATTCTAAAGACCAGGAAATAGGGGCACCACTGTATAGAAATTTTAAACTATACCTATTCTACTAAAAAATGATCATAAAAACATTTGTAACCAACCACCTTCCCCGAGGCACTGTGGCAATGGATAATGTGTTCATCCTATTTTACTCTCTCTGCTCTGCAATAACATGTAAATCATGGACCAATTAAATCCATATAAATCATATAAATTCATTTATATGAAATGTAAAACTTCAACACATATAAGCACTGATGTGATACAGATATTGGAATTACCTGCCATGAATTTTAAAACATGAAAATAACAAACAAAAAGCAAAAACAAAACTTCACCAAGCAATAAAACCACTTGAAGAAAAATGGAAAACATACAAAAATTCAGCAGAAAAATTAAAAACATACACCAGAATAAGAATGAATTTTATAATTAAAATATTACCAACTGAAATATAAAATTCACAGTAAAAAAAGTCAATGAATTTAAAGATAAATAGGCAAACGTTATCTTGTAACAGAGAGCAACTATATTTTAAAAAATTAACAGAGATCCAGGGACCTGTGGGACTTTAGCTAATAAATCTAATATTTATATTATCAGAATACTAGAAATGAAGAAAAACTTCAGAGCTGTAAAAACAAACAAAAAAATTGTTAAGACTGAAGGTCAGAAAGAAGAGACAAATATCAGAGTGAAGGAATAAATGGAAAATAATGTTAACATGGCAGAAACATATCCTAACATGTCAATTATTACATTAAATATATATGTTAATAGCACACCAGTAAGTACACAGATTAAAACAAAAATAAGAAAATGACTGAACTATGTGCTGTCTCCCCCTCCAAAAGAATCTCACTTCTAAAATAATGATAGGTAGGTTGAAATTAGAAGAAATATCCACCATAAAAACATTAAGAAAAAGAAAACAGGAGGCTTAAATTAATATCAAATACAATGGGCTTTTGAGAAAAGAAATTACCAAGCCCAGAAAGAAGCAGTGATAAAGGTTCAATCAACCAAGAAGACCTAGTGTTTTTGAAATATACATTCATCAGATTATAGGTTTAAATAGAAACTTTACTGAAGTAAATACACAGATGACAAAAGCATGTGTAAAAATTCTCAAGATTAGGAGTCCTTAAGGGAAATGTTAATTAAAACATCAATGATATAGCAATACACTCATAGAAGACATACACATAAAACCTCTGATAACCAACTGCTGATAAGATTTCAAGGAAAAGAAACCCTCACTCACAGTTGGTGGAATGTAAAAAATGCTAAATTGTATAGCCCCTTAGGAAAAAAAAGGTACAAACATTATGAAATACCAACATCATATCAAATAGAAGCCATAGAATTAGGAATAAATAAGACAAAGTTGAAATAAAATACATAAGCTATTTATGGATTTTTATGGCCCTTTGATTTAAGCCAATATTCACATTTTCATTTCAAACCATCTAGGGATCTGATGGCATTAGACAGAGAAGACTTCTAGTGTGCAATTAGATAAGAAAGCTGAAACATACCAAGAATGGGTCACTTGATCATAGAAAGCCTTGCTTCCAGATCCCTACCTTTTTTACCTTCGTCAAGTGGAAGTGGTGTGTTTAATTTTATGTATTAACTTGCCTGGATCATGGGGTACCCTCATTATTTGGCTAAGAATTTTTTTCTGGTTGTTTCTAGAAAGGTGTTTCAGATTAGATTAGCATTTGAAGTCAGAGGATTGAGTAAAGCATATTTCCCTCCTTAAGAAGGGTGGGCATCATCCAATTTTTGGAGAGACTGAGTAAAAGAAAAAGTATAGTAAGGGAGAATTTTCTCTGCTCTACATACCTGGCTGACCTGGTATATTGGTATTTTCTTGCCCTAAGATTGGATCATCACCCATTTTTTTCTCAGGCCTTCAGACTTGGACTGAAATACACCACCAGAGTCTCTAGGTCTCTGCTTTTCAGACAGCAGATTGTGGGATTTAGCCTCCAGAATCACATGAGTCAATTCCTCAATAAACATATATTGAGAAATTTCTATTTCCATGAAGAGAACTAATACAGAATAATAATAATGAAACTGAGACTGGTTTTAGAGGAACAGATTATTAAAAGTGAGTTTTCTGAATTGGTTCCAAACTTTCTGAAATTGTCTCTGTAATCTAATTGTATTTAAAGTTGCTATGACTCCATTTCTGGTAATAAAGAGAGTACTGACAGTGTATAGTAAAATCTGGCAATAGAGGTACATAAAATATATACACTGGATAATCATAATTAACCACTCATAAGAAGTAAGAAGCTGAGTGACTATGTGTCTGATGCTTTCAAATATTTTGGGAGAACTAATTATATAATGAGGATGGCTGTTTCCTTCTAATGTTGCTGGACATAGTGGTAAAAACAAAAAGAAATAAACTTGGGGACTTGAATTTTCAGATCAAGCACTGCATAAGTAACCTAAGAGATTATCTGTAGACCTATTCCTTATAGCAGCAGGGCTGAGATTGCTGAAATCAAAGGCAGAATGCCATCTGGCGACCGGCTTATAATATAAGTTGAGTTCCCAGGTTTGCAGTGTGTCTATTGTTAAAGCGAGGGGAAAAAATTGGACCCTGTACATTGGGATGAGGATGTGTTAAAGATCCTAATGAAGTTGAGGAAACTGAGTCCATAAATATTCATGAGTCTGCTTGGCCAGTGGAAAATATTTCCCCTCCATGTGAGGGAATTAATCATCTGTTGCCTGAGGAAAATGTAATGGTTTCCTGAGGCAGTGGGCAGGAAAGACAATGATGATTCTCCTCAGGACACACCTCCACTACCCTTCTTTGTTTCTAAGCCTGTATCTAGACTCCACTTCCAGCATGCTCCTAAAAGTGAGTAGGAGGTGTGACCCATAATTAGGTGCACCTCACTCAAAAAGAACGACTTGAGTTTTCTAATTCACATAGAAATCTGAAGGATACATGTGGAAATGGATATTAGTGGTGTGAAAAACTGATGAAAGGAGCATAAAGTTGAATCAGGCTAAATGTATTGATATGGGCTCACTAAGCATGAAGTTTCTATTTAATGTTTCATCTCAGATTGTTAGAAAGGGCTCTCAGTTTGGTTATTTGGTTGGTTAGGTGAAATATTGGCAAAAAGTGGCTCAGAGTGAGAAAAACAAATGACAGACCTGCTATGGTTTACTGTAGAGGAATGAAGTCAAATCCTCATAGAGGCTTTATCCACATGGTTCCCTGGGTGCTCCCCACCCCAAAAATTACAGGAGAAAACTGTGTTTCTCCCTGAAGCATGGATGGGAGTGGCAGCCCTGATGATCTCTGTAGTTTGCTTTCAAAGACACTCTAAATTTGTTTATCTTCCAGGCTTCTGTGTACCTGGCTGATTAAATTTGTGTCTTATACCCATACAAATTTCCCTATCAAATGATTGATCAACAACACTCTTAATGGATTTTTTTCAGAACAAGGTTGATATTTTTTTTTGTTTTGCAATATGAATAGGCTGAGAATTTTCCAACTCTTCAAGATCTTGTTTCTTTTTGCTTAAAGGTATTGTAACTGATTTCTCTGACCCATATTACTATAAGCAATCAGAAGGAACCAAGTTGTTTCTTTAATACTTTGCTTAGAAATGTCCTCAGCTAAATATGCAGTTTCATTGCCCACAACTTCTATCTTTCACAAAATGGTAAAACATAAATACAGCTCAGGCAATTTCTTTACCACTTTATAATAATGCTTATCATTTCCATCTGTGATCTCAGCTTTTTTTAAAATTTAATTTATGATAAACTGAAAAGAAAAAGAAAGAGCAGAGATGATCAAGTTGGTGAAGTAGGAGGACGTGGAGCTCACCTCTACCTACAAACACATTAAAAATACCTGTACAAAGAGAACCTTCAAGATAGTGGAGGAGTAAGGTGTGGAGCTCACCTTCTCCCCACAGATACATCAAAAATGCATCTACATGGACAACAACTCCCACAGAACATCTACTGAACACTGGCAGAAGACCTCAGACTTCCAAAAAGGCAAGAAAATCTCCACATGATTCGGTAGGGCAAAAGACAAAAGAACAAAAGGAAAAGAGACAAAGCAATTGGGATGGGACACGAACCTCTGGCAGAGAGCAGTGAGGAAGGAGATTTTCCACACACTAGGAAGCCACCTCTCTGGTGAGGATGTGGGGGGGAGTTTTGGAGCCTCAAGGAGTTTGCAGCAACTGGTGTGCAGAGGGCAAAGTGGAGAGATATGTGCACAGAGGGTCAGTGCTAACATGCACTCCCCAGGCTGGATGCTTACCTGCACTCCCACCAGGGTGGGTGGGGTTTGGGTGCTGAGGTTCAGGCTTTGGAGCTCAGATCTCAGGGAGAGGACTGGGGTTGGCTGCATGAAGACAGCCTGAGGGGGCTAGTGCATCAAAGCTGAGGGAATCCAGGAAGAAGCCTGGGCCCACCAGAGAGGCAAGGGACAATTGTTTGGGAGGAGCACAAGGAGAGGGGAGGGCCCAAAATAGGAGCTTCTTGCTCCATGCACTCACAGGTGGCAGGGCACTTCCTACATGAGCTCCAGGAGTGGGTGCAAGACACAGCTGCTATCATGGACCTCAGAGGTGGTCACAGACCAGACTACTACTGCTGCTGCTGCTGCCACCAAAGGTCCTGTGAGCAAGTGCCGGTCACTGCCCACACCTTCCCCGGAACCTGTGCAGCCCACCACCACATAGGTCTCTCAATCCAGGGCCAACTTCCCTGGGAGAGTGCACAGCACACCTCAGGCTGTTTCAACTTCTTGCCGGCCTCTGCCACCACAGACATATGGAATGCAGCATAAGCAGTCATTGGAAGTAAGTTTATTGCCATTCAAAATACCTCAGGAAATAAAAATAATCTTAAAAAAAAAAACCCACCAAATTCAACCTAGGCTACCATCCACAAAATTAGGATAAGAGAAGAGACAAAGCCCAAACTCAGCAGAAGGAAAAAATGATGAACATAAGAGAAAAAATAGAGACCAGAAAAGTCAGTGGATCTTGTACGTGTATTTTTTTTAAAGATAAACAAAATTGATAAGACTTTAGCCAGGATTCTCAACAAAAAGAAAAGAGAGAGGACCCCCCCCCAACCCCACCAAGAAAACCACAAAGAAATTACAATTGATATCACAGAGATACAAAATTTTACAAGAGATTACAGTTATATGCCAATAAATTAGAGAACCTAGAAGAAATGGACAAATTTCTACAAACGTCTACAATATTCCAAGACTGAGTCAGGAAAAAATATACAATCTTAACAGACTAATCACTAGGAAGGAATTTGAGCTAGCATTTGAACAAACATAGAAACAAATAACAGCAAACAGAAGTTCAGAACTGGATGGCTTCACAGTGGAATTCTACAAAACATATAAAGAAGAACTAATACTTATCCTTCTCAACCTCTCCCTCAAAATTGAAGATGAGGTCACACGCCAAAATTTACTCTATGAGGTCACTACTACCCGGATACAAAAACCAGACAAAAACATTGAATAAATAAAGGAAGAAAAGAAAATTACAGGTCGATATCTCTGATGAATATAGAAGCAAAAACTCTTAACAAAATATTAGCATATTAAGTTTAACAATATGTAAAAGGGATCATTCACCATGTCTAAGTGAGATTGAATCCAGGGGTGCAAGGAGGGCTTAATATCTGTAAATCAATCAATGTGAAACATTGCATTAGCAAAAGAAAAAATCAAAATCACACGATCATCTCCACAGATGCAGAAAAATCATTTAACAAAATTCAACATCCCTCATGATTAAAGAAAACTCTAGTCAAAGTTGGTACAGAGGAAATATATCTCAACATAATAAAGGCCGTAGTGGACAAAGCTGCAGCTAACATCATACTCAATGGGGGAATAGTGAATGTCTTTCTTATCAAATCAAGAACAATGATGCTCATTATTGCCACTTCGATTTAACACAGCACTGGAAGTTCTAGCCACAGTGTCAGAGAAGAAAAAGAAATAAAAATTATCCAAATTGAAAGAGAAAAAGTGAAACTGTCACTATTTGCAGATGACATGATACTATATATTTAAGAAATCTGTTTACAGACACACACACACACACACAACAAACAATACTTAGTAAATTAATTCATGAAAGTTTCAGGATATAAGATCAATTTAAAAGAATCTTTTGCTTTTCTATTCACTAATAATGAACTATCAGAAAGAGAAAGTAAGCTATCAGTCCTTTTTAAAATCACATTTCAAAGATTTAAATATCTAGGAATAAATTTATCCATGGAGGTGAAAGACCTATACTCTGAAAACTATAAAATATTGATGAAGGAAACTGAAAAAGACATAAAAAGATATCCTGTGTTTATGGATTGGAAGAATTAACATATTTAATTGCCTATGCTACAGAAAGCAATCTACAGATTTCATACAATCCCTATCAAAATACCCATGATATTTTCCACAAAACTAGAACATACAACCCTAAAACTTTTATATGGAATTACAAAAGACCTTGAATAGCCAATGCAATTTTGAAAAACAACAACAACAACAAACAAACAGAAGAACAACCCGGAGGTGTCATGATCCCTAACTTCACACTATACTACAAAACTACAGTAATCAAATCAGTATGGTACTGGCTCAGAAACAGGCACATGGATTAATGGAACAGAATAGAGAAATAAACCAAACCACTACGGTCAATTAATCTCATGATAAAGGAGGGAAGAATATACAATCAAGAAATGACAGTCTCTTCAAGAAGTGGTGCTGGGAATAGTGGACAGCTACATGGAAAAAAAATTTTTTTCAAACATTTTATCACAGCACATATAAAAATAAACTCAAAATAGATTAAAGACTTAAAGGTAAGTGTGTAGACCATAAAATTCCTAAAAGATTACAAAAGCAAAACACTATTTGACATATTTTTTGGATCTGTCCTCTCAGACAAAGAAAACAAAATAAAAAATTAACAAATGAGACCTACTTAAACTTAAAAGAGTTTACACAACAAAGGAAACCATCGATAAAAGAAAAAGACAACTTACAGAGTTGGAGAACATATTTGTAAATAATATGTTGGATAAGTGATTACGCCGAAAATATATAAGCAGCTAATATAATTTAACATCAAAAAAAAAAAACAAAGAACCATATTTTTTAATAAATGGGCAGCAGACCTGAACATTTTTCCAAAAAAGACATACAATTGAACAACAGGCAGAAGAAAATATGCTCAACATCACCAACTGGAGAAATGCAAATAAATCTGCAATAAGATATACCTCACACCTGTCAGAATAGCTATTATTAAAAGACAGCAAATAACACGTTAGTGAGAAGTGTTGAGAAAGGGAACCCTAGTATGCTGATATTGAGAATAAAATTGCTGCAGCCAAGGGAAAACAGCATGGAACTTCCTCAATAACATAAAAATAGAACCACCTTTTGATCCAGCAATTCCACTTCGGTGTATATAGCCAAAGAGATGGAAAACACTAGTTCAAAAAGAATATGCAGCCTAATATTCTTAGTAATACTATTTACAATAGTCAAGATGCAACTTAAGTGTCTATCAACTGATGAAAGGACAAGAAGACATGATATATCTATATCTATCTATTATCTATCTATCATCTATCTATCTATCTATCTCACTATCTATACACCTATCTGTCTAATCTATCTGTATTATTTGGTCACCAAAAAAGAATTAAATCTTGTCATTTGTAATAACATTGATGGACCTGAATGGTATTATCCTAAGGGAAATAAGTCAAATAGAAAAAGACAAAGACTGTATAACATCAGTCATATGTGGAACTAAAAAATAAAACTATTGAATGAATATAACAAAACAGAAACAGACTCATGGACATAGAGAAACAACTAGTGATATACTAGTGGGGAGATGGAAGATGGGAGGGGAAGATGGATGTAGGGGTTAAGCAGTACAAATTACTATGTATAAAATAAGTTGAGTGTAAGGATATATTGTCAGCACAGGGACTGTAGCCAATATATTTAATGACTTCAAGTGGAATAAAATGTTAAAAATACTGAATCAGAATGTTATACACCTAAAACTAATATTTTAAATCAACTATATGTCAATAACAATAAGAATAATTAGCACAATCTTTCTCAAATTTTTCCAAAAAGTTGAATAGGAGGAACACATTCTAACTCACCCTACAAGACCAGGATTACTCTGGATCTAAAATCATTACACGAAAACTACAGACCTGTATCACTTATGAAATTTGATGCAAAAATTCACACCAAAAAATACCAGCAACAAAATTCAGCAGCCTATTAAAAAATTATTCACCGTGATTAAGTAGGATTTATTCCTGGAAAAAAGAATGGCTCAACATACAAAAATGATTGATGTATTATTATGAATTACTATATCACTTTAAAAAGAATGGAGGAGAAAAAACATATGATTATCTCAAATATTGCTAAAAAAGCACTCTACAAAATTCAATACACTTTCATGATTAAAAAAGAACATTCAAAATTAGAAATAGAAGACAACTACTTCAATATAATAAAAGTGATATGTGAAAAACACACAGTGAACACTTATTCAATGTGAAAGAACGAAAAGTTTTCCCTTTAAGATCAGGAATAAAGGAAATGCAAGGTTTCACCACTTTTATTCAACACAGTACTGGAAGCTCTAGCCAGTGCAATCTGGCCAGAAAAAGGAGGCATGCAAACTGGAAAGAAAAAGTAAAATTTTCTGTTTGCAGGTGTTCAGCTCTTCTCTTTTCTTGATTTTCTGCCTGGATGTCGTCTCCATTATTGAAAGTGAGGTATGTCTTCTACAATTATTCTATTGTGATCTATTTCTCCCTTCCTACTTGCCAATATTTTTTAAACATATTTAGGTTCTCTGGTGGTAGATGCATATATCTTCCTCATGATTTGACACATTTATTATTATATAATGATTTAACACATTTATTATTATGTAACACATTTTTATTATATAATAGATTATTTTTCCCTTGTTATAGTTTTTGACTTAAAGTCTATTGTGTCTGGTATGAGGACAGTTACACGTGCTCTCTTTTGGTTACTATCTGCTTGGGATATAATTTTCCAACCGTCAGTGTCAGTATAAGTGTGTTCTTAAATTTAAAGTTAGTCTCTTCTCTAAAGACATAATTGGTTCTTTTTTGAAAATATAGATTTATTTAGCAGTCTAACCTTTTGATTAAAAGTTTAGTATATGTTCATTTACAGTAATTATTTCTGGGTATTAACGTGCTATGCCTTTTTGTAAATCTTTTTCCGGCTCTTTTCTAGTTCTATTGTACCTCTCTTCCTCTCTTGCTGTGTTTCTTGGTGATTTGCTGATTTTTTTTTTCCAGTAATATGCTTTGATTCTTTTCTCTTATATTTTGTGTATCTAATGTAGAATATTTCCTTGTGGTTACCATGAGATGTACATTGTGTATTTACATGTTTTTCCAGTTATAGTTTTTGCTACCACTTTTGTCTTTTACCTTTTACACTAGGGTTTAAAATTATTTCTGCACCACCATTACAATATTCTGCTTTTCTTTAGATGTTTATCTTTTCCAGTGAGATTTATAATTTTCTATGCTTTCATGTACCTGTTTAACATCTTTACATTTCAACTTCTAGAACTTCCTATAGCACTTAGTGTGATGCATGTCTGGTGAAAAACTTCCCCAGAAGTTGGTCTGAAAATATTTAATCTGGGAAAGTACTTATTTCTCCTTTATATGTAAAAGACAGTTTTGCTGGGTACAGAATTTCTAGTTGGCATTTGTTTTCTTTTGTTAGTTTACATATGTTCTCAAAATCTCTCCAGGCCCTCAAAATTTCTGTTGAGAAATCTGCTGATAGACTCATGGGAATTTCCTCACATGTGATGAGTTATTTTCTCTTGCTACTTTCAAAATTCTGTCTGTCTTTAGTTTTTGACAAGTTAATTAAAATGTATCTTGAAGACTTTTGGACACAATATGTGTGGGGACTTTTGAGCTTCATAAATCTGGGTGGCCATTTCTGTCCTCAGAGTCAGGAAGATTTCATCCATTATTTCTTAAAAATAAATTAATGTGCAATGTTGTGTGAGTTTAAGGTGTACAGTGTGTTATTTTGGTACATTTATGTATTTTAATATACTTTCCAAAGTAGTAATATTTATCATGGTACCTAATTATAGTACAATATTATTGTTCATATTCATTATACTGTACTTTAGGTATCCATGGCTTGTTTATTATTCATCACCAGTTTGTACCCTTAAACACAATCACTTTTACCTCCCCTCCATTCTCTAGTAACCACCATTATACTCTGTATTTTAAAGATTTAACTTTTTATATTCCACATATCAGTTACATGACGCAGTAATTGTCTTTGTCTGACTTATATTGCTTAGCATAATGTGCACAAGGTCCATCCATGATGTTGCAAATGGGAGAATATTTTCCATTCTTATGGCTGAGAAATATTCCATCATGTACATATACCACATCTTTTATAACACTTCATCCATTGATGACCATTTGGGTAATTTCCATATCTTGGCTACAGTGAATAATGTTGCAGTAAACATGGTAATACATAACTCATCAAAATCCTGTTTTCTTTTTCTTTGTTTGTATAGCCAGAAGTGGAATTGCTGGAGCATATGGTAGATCTATTTTAAATTTCTTTTAAGAACACTGTTATGGTTTTCTACAGTGTTTGGACCAATTTCCATTCCCAATAACAATATATGAGTGTTCCCATATCACTACATCCTGGCCAACACCTGTTGTCTCTTGTCTTCTTAATATTGCCACTGTAACAAGTGTGAGGTAATATCTCATTTTAAAATTTGCATTTCCCTGATAATTAGGAAAACTGAGTATATTTTTATGCTCTTGTTTGTCATTTTGATGTTCTCTTTGGAGAAATGTCTATTTATTTCAGATGTCCATTTTTTAAAAAGCAGATTTTTTTTCGCTTGTTGTTATTGATTTGACTGCATCCTTTATATATTTCGGATATTATCCCCTTATCCTTTATATGGGTTGCAATTTTTTCCTCCCATTCTGTGAGCTGCCTTTTTATTTTGTTTGTTTGTTTATTATTTGCTGTGGAGAACATTTCATGTTTGATGATGTCACATTTGTAGATTTTATTTTGTTGTTTTTGCTTTTGGTGTCGTGCCCCCCAAATTATTGTGAACACCAATATCGATGAGCTTCTTTCCTATGTTTACTTTTACTTCTACTTGTATATTTTAATATAAAAAATGATCTCTTTTTATGCTATTATTTTATTACCAATAGCTATGTTTATTTTTAATACTTTTTTTATCCTTTGTGTTATAGTTAAGATTTGAATATACTATTCTTAAAAAGAGGTACAGTATTCTAATTCTGACTATATCATCTGAATCAGATTTGTTTGTGTATTTTTATATTTTTATTTCATTTGAAGAGCTCCTTTCACATTCTTTGTTATGCAGATCCAGTGTTGGTAAAATCTCTCACCTTTTCTCTGTCTTGAAAAGCCAAGCATTCTTTTAGCTATAAAACATAAATTTGCAAGACAGAATATTCTTGGTTGTCAGTTTTTATCTTTTAATGTTTTCAGTATGCCATTCCAATATCCTCTGACCTATAGAATTTCTGCTGAAAAATCTGCTGATAGCCTAATGGGGATACTTATATAGGTTAACTGTGTTTTTCTCCCCTGGCTGCCGTTTAAATTCTTTTCTTATCACTGACTTTTCACAGTTTCGATATAATATATCTTGGAGGTCTTTTAAACTTTCTATTGAGGTAATAAGGTGTTACGCTGGTTTTGTGGACTTTTATATCCAGTTGTTTTCCCAGGTTTGCGAAGTTCCCAGGTATTATTTCTTTAATTAAGCTCTGTGTTCTCCTTTCCCTCTCTTCTTCTGGAATAATCATTATTCTTTTGTTGGCCTTTCTCACGAAGTCATATAGTTCTAGCAAGGTTTCTTCCCTTTCAAAAAATTTTAGCTCTCACACATCTTCCTCTGAATTATTACAAATTTCTATTTGAGTTCACTAATTCTCTCTTCCATGTAATCTGCTCTAATTCCAGTGCATTCTAAGGCAATTTTTACCACTTTTATGGAGTTCTTTTGCTACAGAGTTTGTTTTTTTCTCTTTTAGAATTGTAGTCTTTTTAGGTAAAGTACTCCTTCTTTAGTTAAATTTGCTCTGAGATTGTCTTTCTGAGTTTTCTTGTAGATCATCAATTTTTCATAACACCTATTTTAAATCCATTAAAATTTTTATGGCAATATTTTATATCTTTGGGTTCAGTTGCATAACATTGTTTTTTTTTGTGATAATGTATTACCATGATTTTATTCACAGTATTTGATGAAAAATGCCTCTGATCTGCATTTGAAGTATCAAACACCTTTCTTATTTATGCAAGGCTTTCTTTACTTTGATTCTAAGAATATATAAGGTTGATAGTTTGGAGCTTTCCTTTTTCTTTTTTTTTCAGAGATGGTGCTATAGTACAAGATTTTGATTTCTCTCACTAGTGCTATCTTCAAATAAAGTTAGGAGTATGTGCATAAGAAAAAACCAAGGATGGTGGCAGAATAGGAAGAGGTGTATATTCAGCACTTTGGGCTTTGTGTGTGTCCCTGGCTCAGTACAGGTACAAGGATCCTCAAGTGGAGGGTTCCAGTGGACCTTGGAATTCCTCTTACCTTCCAGGGAAGACAATATGATTTCCTTTTGTTGTCTTTGCTTATTTTCCCCCTCCCGGCTACTGTAGTCTCTCCTCAGTGAGGGCAACTCGTTCCTCCAATTGTGGCACACATGGCTGGGCAGACTCCCTCCCCCCACCCTCCACTCACCTGTTTTACCCTTTCTCTCCTTTTCAGGAAATATACTACCTCACTATCAGAGTGGCTTCTGCCTTTCCTGCCAGCAAAATAACCATGGTGATGGATGTTAAGATTTCTTGTGGTGATTATTTTGCAATATACACAAATATTAAATCATTATGTTGTACACCTGAAACTAATATAATGTTATATGTCAATTATACAACAGCAAAAAATTCAGAAATTGTCAGTGTGCATGCATGAAAAAAAGTGCAAAGTTATAACTTGTCCAGAAGAAACCAACTTTAAAACTATATGCACTAATAGCAAAGTGATGAGAAAGATATACCGTGCTAACATTAATCAAAAGGATTCCAGAGTACTTATTTTAATTTCAAACAAAGCTGATTTCTGAGCAAGAAATTTATGAAGAGTAAATATGAGCATTACATAACCAAAAGTCAAACAACTCTCTGAAACAACTTAAAAATCCTTAGTGTATGTTTACCTAACAGTATCAAGATATGTATGCAAAACAGATAAAAGGGAAAAGACATATATTTCTTATTACAGTTGGAGACTTCAACAACTTTTTTCAATAATTGAGAGAGCCCATAGACGGAAAGTCGGCAAAGACATAGTTGAAGTGAACAGGACCATAAATTAGCTTATTTTAATGACATATATATAGAATACTTACTCCAACAACAGCAGAATAAATATTTTCTAAAGCACATATGAAATATTCTCCAAGACAGACAAATTCTCATTCTTAATACACTTTAACACATTTTGTTGATTTAATAACACAAATGTCTGCTTTCAGATGATAGTGCAGTTCAACTGAAAACAATGAGAGAAAAATGCTGGAAAAAATATCAAAACACTTGTAAATGAAAACACACTTCTAGAGAGCATTTGGATCAAAGAAGTTGAGAAATTTTAAAGATTTTGTATTGAAAAAAAATGGAAACACGATTTATCCAAATTTCTGAGATGCCACAAAAGCAGTGCTTAGAGAAAAATTTATAGCTTTGAATGCCTCTCTTTAAAAAAAAAATCTAAAACCAGTAACCCAAGCTTGCATTTAAAATACTAGGAAAAAGGCAAACTAAACCAAATGAAGAGGGAAAAAGTAACTTTTAACGCAGAAGTCAATAAAATGGAAACAGAAAAAAAAATAGAAACAAATCAACAAAGCAAAAACAGTTTCATTCAAAAGACGAACATATTTCTAACTTCCAACATCCCTAATTTTCATGAAAGAGAATGCACAAATTACTAATGTCAGAAATTAAAGAGGGAATATTACTACTGATCATAAACAGGGAAACTTAATAAAGAAATGCTATGAACAACTCCAAGACCACAAATTTGATCACCTCGATGACATGGACAAAATCTTTGAAAGAAACATTCTGCCCAAACTCACACAAGAAGAAATAGACATTTCAAGGGACTCTAGCATAAGGCCAACACAGAGATCTCAGCATCAGGCCTGCCCATCTGTGGACCTGGGTACTAGGCTTTTCCAACTAGAGATCCTGGCATTGTTTTTTGTTGTTGTTTGTTTGTTTTTTCCATAGATGACAGTCCCAGGACTGGCTACAAAACCCAGCACAGAGTCCACCAATAGACTCATGTGTCAGTCCCAACAATCCATGGGCCAGAGCAGGAGGAGAGCACTGTGAACCATGACACTAGGCTTGCCCACAAACCGCAGCACCTTATGGGATTCCTGACCTGTTCAACTGCCCTTGGTCCCTGATAGCAGGCCTAATCACTCACACATCCACCAGCAGTCCTGCCAAACAATACTGTTTTGATAAGTATAGCTTTGAAATACAGTTTGAAATTAGGAACTATGATGCTTCCAGCTTTGTTCTTTGTCACGATTGTTTTATCTTATTGATTCTTTTTTTATTCCATACACATTTTAATATTGTTTGCACTATTTCTTTGAAAAATGCCATTGGAATTTTGATAAGAATTGCATTAAATCTGTGATTGTTTGGGGTAGTATAGACAACATTAATTTTTTCATTCATGAGCATGGAATATCTATCAATTTTGTTGTCTCTGCTTCAATTCTTTTTACTAAACTATGGTTTTTATTGTACTGACTTCTACTTTCTTGGTTAAACTTATTCCTAGGTAATTTACTCATTTTGATGCAATTGTGAATGGAATTGATTTCTTAACTTCTTTAATAGCTTGGTATTACTTTTACAAATGTAATAAATTTTTGTATATTGATTGTGTAAATTGCAACCTTAATTCATTCATTATTTCTAAAGTTTTTTGGATCTAAATTCTGAACTTTAGGATTCTCTACTTAATATCATGTCTTCTGCAAATAGTTGTAGTCTTACTTCTTTCTTTCCAATTTAAATACTTTTATTTATTTTTCACCTGAATGCTCAGTCTAGAACTTCTAATGCTATGTTGACTAAAAGCGTTAGAATTTGGCATTTTTGTCCTGTTCCAGAATCTTATAGAGAAACCTTTTAGCTCTTCACCGTTGTGTATGGTAGCTGTTGACTTTTCATATATGACTTTTAATATAATGAGCTATGTTCCAGCTATACTCATTTTTGAAGAGTTTTTCTTATAAGTGGATGTTCTGTTTTGTTATATAACTTCTCTGCATCTCTTGAGATGAACATATGATTTTTATTACATTATGTTAATTTATGTATCACACTAATTGATTTGTTTATGTCAAACCATTATTGCACACCTGGAATTAATTGTACTTTATCATGTTGTGTGATTCTTTTTTTTATTTCCCTCAATTCATCTAGTAATGTTATAACAAATTTAATTTTCTAATGTTACAACCTTGCTTTATTGAGATAAACTCAATTTTGTCAATATATATTATCATTTTTATATGCTGTTAAATTTGATTAGCCTTTTTTTTTTGCTTAAATTGGCATTTGAAGTATAAACTCTCCAAGTACTGCTTTAGCTTCATCTCACACATTTTGATTGGTACTTTTAATTATCAATCAGTTTAAAATATTCTTTAATTTCTATAAATATTTCTTCTTTGAACCAATTATTTAGCAGTGTTTTCCAATTCTAAAAATTCATTAAAATTACCATTTAATCATTAATTCCTTTGTTTTAAAATTATTTTTATTTTTTTGAATTTTATTTTGTTTATTTCTTTATACAGCAGGTGCTTATTAGTTATCCATTTTATACATGTTAGTGTATATATGTCAATACCAATCTCCCAATTCATCATACCACCATGACCCTTGCTGCTTTCCCCCCTTGGTGTCATACGTTTGTTCTCTATATCTATGTTTCAATTTCTGCCCTGCAAACCAGTTCATCTGTACCATTTTTCTAGTTTCCACATATATGTGTTAATACACGATACTTGTTTTTCTCTTTCTGACTTACTTCACTCTGTATGACAGTCTCTAGATCCATCCACGTCTGTACAAATGACCCAATTTCGTTCCTTTTTATGGCTGAGTAATATTCCATTGTATATATGTGCCACATCTTCTTTATCCATTCATCAGTCAATGGGCACTTAGGTTGCTTCCATGTCCTGGCTATTGTAAATAGTGCTTCAATGAACATTGGAGTACATGTGTCTTTTTGAATTATGGTTTTCTCTGGGTATATGCCCAGTAGTGGAATTGCTGTGTCATATGGTAATTCCATGATTAGTTGTTTAAACAACCTGCATACTGTTCTCCATAGTGGCTGTATCAATTTACATTCCACCAACAGTGCAAGAGTGTTCCTTTTTCTCCACACCCTCTCCAACATTTGTTGTTTGTAGATTTTCTGATAATGCCCATTCTAACTGGTGTGGGTGATACCTCATTGTAGTTTTGATTTGCATTTTTCTAATAATTAGTGATGTTGAGCAGATTTTCATATGCTTCTTGGCCATCTGTATGTCTTCTTTGGAGAAATATCTATTTAGGTCTTCTGCCCACTTTTGGATCAGATTGTTTGTTTTTTTTAATATTGAGCTGAATGAGCTGTTTATATATTTTGGAGATTAATCCTTTGTGTGTTGATTCATTTGCAATTATTTTCTTCCATTCTGAGGGTTGTCTTTTCGTCTTGTTTGTAGTTTCCTTTACTGTGTAAAAGCTCTTAAGTTTCATTAGGTCCCATTTGTTTATTTTTACTTTTATTTCCATTACTCTAAGAGGTGGATCAAAAAGATTTTGCTGTGATTCATGTCAAAGAGTGTTCTTTCTATGTTTTCCTCTAAGAGTTCTATAGTGTCCAGTCTTACATTTAAGTCTCTAATCCATTTTGAGGTGTTTTTTGTGTATGGTGTTAGGAAGTGTTCTAATTTCATTCTTTGACATGTAGCTTTCCAGTTTTCCCAGCACCACTATTGAAGAGACTGTCTTTCCTCCAACGTATATCCTTGTGTCCTTTGTCATACATTAGTTGACCATAGGTGTGTGGGTTCACCTCTGGGTTTTCTATCCTGTTCCATTGATCTATATTTCTCTTTTTGTGCAAGTACCATATTGTCTTGATTACTGTAGGTTTGTAGTATAGTCTGAAGTCAGGGAGTCTGATTCCTCTAGCTTCGTTTCTTTGCCTCAAGAACCCTTTGGTTATTAGGGGTCTTTTGTGCTTCCATAAAAATTTTAAGAATTTTTGTTCTAGTTCTGTAAAAAGTGCCGTTAATAATTTGATAGGGATTGCATTGAATCTATAGATTACTTTGAGTAGTATAGTCATTTTCACAACACTGATTCTTCCAATCCAAGAACATGGCATATCTCTCCATCTGTTTGTATCATCTTTAATTTATTTCAACAGTGTCTTATAGTTTTCTGCATACAGATCTTTTGTCTCCTTAGGTAGGTATTCCTAGTTATTTAATTTTTTTAATTGCAGTGGTAAATGGGAGTGTTTCCTTAATTTCTCTTTCAGATTTTTCATCATTAGTGTATAACAATGCAAGAGATTTCTGTGCATTAATTTTGTATCCTGCAATGTTACCAGATTCATTGATCAGCTCTCATAGTTTTCTGGTTACATCTTTAGGATTCTCTGTGTATAGTATCATGTCATCTGCAAACAGTGAGAGTTTTACTTTTTCTTTTCCAATTTGTATTACTTTTGTTTCTTTTTCTTCTCTGAATGCCATGGCTCCATTTCCAAAACTATTTTGATTAATAGTGGTGAGAGTGGACAACTTTGTCTTGTTCCTGATCTTTGAGGAAATGCTTTCAATTTTTCACCATTGAGAATGATATTTGCTGTGTTTGTCATATATGGCCTTTATTATGTTGAGATAGGTTCCCTCTATGCCCAGTTTCTGGAGAGTTTTTATCATAAATAGGTGTTGAATTTTGTCAAATTTTTTCTGCATCTATTGAGATGATCATGTGGTTTTTCTTCTTCAATTTATTAATATGGTGTATCACATTGAATGATTTGCATATATTGAAGAATCTTTGCATCCCTGGGATAAATCCCACTTGATCATGGTTTATGATTCTTTTAATGTGTTGTTGGATTCTGTTTGCTAGTATTTTGTTGAGGACTTTTGCACCTATATTCATCAGTGATATTGGTCTGTGATTTTCTTTTTTTTAATAGTATCTTTGTCTGCTTTTTGTATCAGGGTAATGGTGGCTTCATATAATGAGTTTGGGAGTGTTCCTTCCTCTGCAATTTTTTGGAAGAGTTTGAGAAGGATGGGTGTTAACTTTTCTCTAAATGTTTGATACAATTCACCTGTGAAGCCATCTGGTCCTGGACTTTTGTTTGTTGGAAGATTTTTAATCACAGTTTCAATTTCTTTACTTGTGATTGGTCTGTTCATATTTTCTATTTCTTCCTGGTTCAGTCTTGGAAGGTTATACCTTTCTAAGAATTTGTCCATTTCTTCCAGGCTGTCCATTTTATTGGCATAGAGTTGCTTGTAGTAGTCTCTTAGGATGCTTTCCATTTCTGCAGTGTCTGTTGTAACTTCTCCTTTTTCATTTCTACTTTTATTGATTTGAGTCCTCTCCCTCTTTTTCTTGATTAGACTGGCTAATGATTTATCAGTTTTGTTTATCTTCTCAAAGAATCAGCTTTTAGTTTTATTAATCTTTGCAATTGTTTTTTGTTTGTTTGTTTGTTTGTATTTCATTCATTTCTGCTCTGATCTTTATGATTTCTTTCCTTCCACTAACTTTCGGTTTTGTTTATTCTTCTTCTCTAGTTCCGCTCGGTGTAAGGTTAGATTGTTTATCTGAGATGTTTATTGTTTGTTAAGGTAGGATTTTATTGCTATGAACTTACCTCTTAGAACTGCTTTTGCTGCATCCCACAGCTTTTGGATCGTCGTGTTTTCATTGTCATGTGTCTCTAGGTATTTTTTCATTTCCTCTTTGATTTCTTCAGTGATCTCTTGGTTGTTTAGTAACGTATAGTTTAACCTCCATGAGTTTGTGTTTTTTAAGTTTTTTCCCTGTAATTGATTTCTAATCTCATAATGTTGTGGTCAGAAAGATGCTTGATATGATTTCAATTTTCTTAAATTTACTGAGACTTGATTTGTGACCCAAGATGTGATCTATCCTGGAGAATGTTCCATGCACACTTGAGAAGAAAGTGTAATCTGCTGTTTTTGGATGGGATGTCCTATAAATATCAATTAAATCTCTCTAGTCTATTGTGTCATTTAAAGCTTGTGTTTCCTTATGAATTTTCTGTTTGGGTATCTGTCCATTGGTGTAAGTGAGGTGTTAAAGTTCCCCACTATGATTGTGTTACTGTTGATTTCCTCTTCTATAGCTGTTAGCAGTCGCCTTATGTATTCAGGTGTCCCTAATTTGGGTGCGTATTTATTTATAAATGTTATATCTTCTTCTTGGATTGATCCCTTGATCATTATGTAGTGTCCTTCCTTGTCTCTTGTAACATTCTTTATTTTAAAGTCTATTTTATCTGATATGAGTATTGCTACTCCAGTTGTATTTTGATTTCCATTTGCATGGACTATCTTTTTCCATCCCCTTACTTTCAGTCTGTATGTGTCCCTAGGTCCGAAGTGGGTCTCTTGTCGACAGCATATATATGGGTCTTGTTTTTGTATCCATTCAGCAAGACTGTGTCTTTTGGTTGGAACATTTAATCCATTCATGTTTAAAGTAATTATTGATATGTATGTTCCTATGAGCATTTTTAGTTGTTTTGGGTTTGTTTTTGTAGATCCTTTTCTTCTCTTGTGTTTCCCACTTAGAGAAGTTCCTTTAGCATTTGTTGTAGAGCTGGTTTGGTGGTGCTGAATTCTCTTAGGTTTTGCTTGTCTGTAAAGCTTTTGATTTCTCCATCAAATCTGAATGAGATCCTTGATGGGTAGATTACTCTTGGTTGTAGGTTCTTTTCTTTCATCACTCTAAGTATATCATGCCACTCCCTTCTGGTTTATAGAGTTTCTTCTGAGAAATCAGCTGTTGACCTTATGGGAGTTCCCTTGTATGTTATTTGTCATTTTTCCCTTGCTGCATTACATATTTTTTCTTTGTCTTTAATTTTTGCCAATTTGGTTACTATGTGTCTCGGAATGTTTCTCCTTGGGTTTCTCCTGTATGTGACTCTCTGCGCTTCCTGGATATGGGCGGTTATTTCTTTTCCCATGTTAGAGAAATTTTCGAGTATAATCTCTTCAATTATTTTCTTGGGTCCTTTCTCTCTCTCTTCTCCTTCTGGGTCCCCTATAATGCGAATGTTGTTGCATTTAATGTTGTTCCAGAGGTCTCTTAGGCTGTCTTCTTTTCTTTTCATTCTTTTTTCTTTATTCTGTTGTGCAGCAGTGAATACCACCATTCTGTCTTCCAGGTCAATTATCCATTCTTCTGCCTCAGCTATTCTGCTATTGGTTCCTTCTAGTGTAGTTTTCATTTCAGTTATTGTATAGTTCATCTCTGTTTTTTTCTTTTTTTTCTTTAAATTCTTCTAGGTCTTTGTGAAACATTTCTTGCATCTTCTTGATCTTTGCCTCCATTCTTTTTCCCAGGTCCTGGATCATCTTCACTATCATTATTCTGAATTCTTTCTCTGGAAGGTTGTCTATCTCCACTTCCCTTAGTTGTTTTTCTGGGGTTTTATTTTTTCCTTCATCTGGTACATAGCCCTCTGCCTTTTCATCTTTTTTATCTTTCTGTGAATGTGGTTTTCGTTCCACAGGCTGCAGGATTGTAGTTCTTCTTGCTTCCGCTGTCTTCCGTCGGGTGTATGAGGCTATCTAAGAGGCTTGTGCAAGCTTCCTGATGGGAAGCACTGGTGGTGGTAGAGCTGGGTGTTGCTTTGGTAGGCAGAGCTCAGTAAAACTTTAATCCACTTGTGTGCTGATGGATGGGGCTGGGTTCCCTCCCTGTTGGTTGTTTGTCCTGAGGCGACCCACCACTGGAGTCTACCCAGCTCTTTGGTGGGGCTACTGGTGGACTCTGGGAGGACTCACACCAAGAAATACTTCCCCGAACTTCTGCTGCCAGTGTCCTTGTCCCTTGGTGAGCCACAGCTGTCCCCTGCCTTTTCAGGAGACCCTCCTACACTAGCAGGTAAGTCTGGTTCAGTCTCCTATAGGGTCACTGCTCTGTCCCCTGGGTCCCAATGCTCACACTACTTTGTGTGTTCCCTCTAAGCGTGGACTGTCTGTTTCCCTCAGTCCTGTTGAAGTCCTGCAATCAAATCCTGCTAGCCTTCAAAGTCTGATTCTCTAGGAATTTCTCCTCCTGTTGTTGGACTCCCAGGTTGGGAAGCCTGATGTGGGACTCAGAAGCTTCACTCCAGTGGGTGGACTTCTGTGGTGTAAGTGTTCTCCAGTTTGTGAATCACCCACCCAGCAGTTGTGGATTTGATTTTATTGTGATTGCACCCCTCCTACCATCTCATTGTGGTTTCTCCTTCATCTTTGGATACGGGGTATCTTTTTTGGTGAGTTCCAGTGTCTTCCTGTTGATGATTGTTCAGCAGTTAGTTGTGATTCCGGTGCTCTCGCAAGAGGGAGTGAGAGCATGTCCTTCTACTCCACCATCTTGAACCAAATACTCCTTCTGATGCATTGTTAAATTTTGTTTGCTAGTATTCTCTTGAGGATTTTTGCATCTATGTTAATCAGACATATTGACCTGTTGTGTGTGTGTGTGTGTGTGTGTGTGTGTGTGTGTGTGTTTGTTCTCCTCCTCTGGTTTCAGTATAAGAGTAAAGCTGACCTCATAAAATAAATTCGAATGTATCCCTTTTTTTTTTTTTTTTTTAGTGTTTGGAAAAATAGGTATTGATTCTCCATTGAATGTTTTGTAGAATTTACCATTGAAGAAATCTGGTCCTGGGATTTTTGTATGTTGAGATGTTTTTGTTTACTAGTGGTCAATCTCTTTACTAGTAACTGGTCTGTTCAGTTTTCCTGTTTCTTCATGTTTCACTCCTGGTAATGGTATGTATCTAGGAATGAATCGGTTTCTCATAGAGTGTCCAATTTGTTGGTGTATAACTGTTCATAGTTGTCTTTTTTGTTTTTATTTTGTGTGTGTGTGTGTTTAGGTGGTCTTTTTTGCTTGTTTTTGTTTGTTTTTGCAAAATCTTCTGCATATCCTAGCTCCTCCCTTAAATCTTGGAAGCAGCCCCTTGGAGCTACCTGAGAGGCTGTCTTCTGAGCTGAAGCCCTCAGCAAGTCCACCAAATGAAACATAATTCTCAACTTTTAGGTTGTGATTGTTTTGTTTTCATTCAACAGTTTGGGTGACCATGAAAGGACCCAGAGGAGACTTCTCTCCTTCACCTGAACTCTGTGAGTATTTGAAGGCTTGGTACAAATACAGGCCTCTTCTTGCTCATCTGCCTCCTTGGAAAGTCAAGATGAATTTGGATGAGCCTCTCCTGGTTCTTGGACTTCCTGATTATGGGTTGATGATCGTGAGTTTTATCTGGTGGTATATAACATGTACCTGGCTCCCCAGCTGAAAGACATTGGAGAGTTACACTCCAGTTGAAAGATACTAGGGAAGCCCACTTAAAAGACATTAGGATAAAATACACCCTGCCCACCCCCACCCAGTCTTCCTGCTCTCTGATCTGTTCCTCTGTAACAGTCTACTGTTTATTCATTCTACTGTATTTTTTATTTCAGTTATTGTATTCAGCATCTCTGTTTGGTTGTTCTTTATATTTTGTAACCCTTTGTTAATAACTTCTAACTTCTCATGATGTGCATTCATTCACGTCCTAAGTTCTTTATTACTCTGAGCTCTTTCTCAGGTATATTGCCTATTTCCTTTTTTTTTTTTAATTGGGGTATAGTAGCTTTAGAACGTTGTGTTATTTTCTGCTGTACATGAAATGAATCAGCTAAATGTATGCATATATCCTTTCCTTCTTTGACCTCCCTCCCAGAACCCCATCCCACCTATCTAGGTCACCCCAGAACACTAAGCTGAGCTCCCTGAGCTATACAGCTAGTTCCCACTGGCTATGTGTTTTACACATAGTAGTGTATATATGTCAATCCCAATCTGCCAATTCACCCACCCTTTTTTCCCCTCCCATGTCCACGTTTCTCTTCTCTATGTCTGCATCTCTATTCCAGCTCTGCAAATAGGTTACCATTTTTCTAGATTCCACATACATGTGTTAATATATGATATTTGGTTTTCTCCCTCCGACTTACTTCACTCTGCATGACAGGTTCTAAGTCCATCCACGTCTCTACAAATTACCCAATTTTGTTCCATTTTATGGCTGAGTAATATTCCATTGTATATATATACCACATCTTCTTTATCCATTCATCTGTCGATGGGCATTTAGATTCCTTCCATGTCCTGGCTATTGTAAATAGTGTTACAATGAACATTGGGGTGCATGTGTCTTTTTGAATTACGGTTTTCTCTGGGTATATGTCTAGTAGTGGGATTGCTGGGTCATGGTAATTCTATTTTTAGTTTTTTAAGGAACTTCCATACTGTACTCCGTAATGGCAGTACCAATTTACATTCCCACCAACAGTGTAGGTGAGTTGCATTTTTTTACACCTTGTCCAGCATTTATTGTTTGTAGATATTTTGACGCTGACCATTCTGACCAGTGTGAAGTGATATCTCATTGTAGTTTTGATCCGCATTTCTCTAATGCTGTGTGATGTTGAGAGTATTTTCATGTGCCTCTTGGTTATTTGCATGTCTTCTTTGGAGAAATCTCTATTTACGTCTTCTAATTATTTTCTGGTTGGGTTTTTGTTTGTTTTTGTTTTTTTTTGGTATTGAGCTGCATGAGCTGTTAGTATATTTTGGAGATTAATCCTTTGTTCGTTGCTTCGTTTGCAAATATTTTCTCCCATTCTAAGGTTGCCTTTTGATCTTGTTTATGGTTTTCTTTGTTGTGCAAAAGCTTTTAAGTTTCATTAGGTCCCATTTTTTTATTTTGTTTTTATTTTCATTACTCAGAGAGGTGGGTCAAAAATATCTTGTTGTGACTTACGTCAAACAGTGTCTTTCCTATGTTTTCCTCTAAGAGTTTTATAGTGTCTGGTCTTACATTTATGTCTTTAATCCATTTTGAGTTTATTTTTGTGTATGATGTTAAGGAGTGTTCTAATTTCATTCTCCTACATGTAGCTGTCCAGTTTTCTCAGCACCACTTATTGAAGAGACAGTCTTTTCTTCATCGTATATTCTTGCCTACTTTGTCATAGATTAAGTGACCATATGTGTGTGGTTTTACCTCTGGGCTTTCTATCCTGTTCCATTGATATATATTTCTGGGTTTTGTGCCAGTACCATACTGTGTTTATTACTGTAGATTTGTAATATACTCTGAAGTCAGAGAGCATGATTTTCCTCCAGCTCCATTTTTCTTTCCAAGATTGTTTTGGCTGTTTGTGGTCTTTTGTGTTTCCATACAAATTGTAATTTTTTTTTGGTTCTAATTCTGTGGAAAATGCCACTGGTAATTTGATAAGGATTACATTGAATCTGTAGATTGGTTTGGGTAGTAGAGTCATTTTCACAATATTAATTCTTCCAATCCAAGAACATGGTATAACTTGCCATCTGTTTGTGTCATCTTTGATTATTTCATCAGAGTTTTATAGTTTTTTGAGTACAGGTCTTTTACTTCCTTCGGTAGGTTTATTCTTAGGTATTTTATTCTTTTTGCTCCAGTGGTAAATGGGGTTGTTTCCTTAATTTCTCCTTCTGATCATTTGTTGTTAGTGTATAGGAATGCAAGAGATTTCTGTGAATGAATTTTGTATCCTGCAACTTTACCAAATTCATTGATTAGTCTTAGTAGTTTTCTAGTGGCATCTTCAGGATTTTCCATGTATAGTAACATGTCATCTGCAAACAGTGATGGTTTTACATCTTCTTTTTGAATTTAGATTCCTTTTATTTCTGTTTCTTCTCTGGTTGCCATGGCTAGGACTTCCAAAATTATGTGGAATAATAGTGGTGAGAGTAGACATCCTTGTCTTGTTCCTGATCTTAGAGGAAATGCTTTCAGTTTTTCCCCATTGAGAATAATGTTTGTTGTGGGTTTACCATATATGACCTTTATTGTGTTGAGGGGGTTTCCCTCTGTGTCCACTTGCTGGAGAGTTTTTATCACAAAAGTGTTGAATTTTGTCAAAAGATTTTTCTTCATCTATTGAGATGATCACATGGTTTTTATTCTTCAGTTTGCTAATGTGGTGTATCACATTGATTGATTTGCATATATTGAGGAACCGTTGATTTCCAGGATAAACCCACTTGATCATGGTGTATGATCCTTTTAATGTGTTGTTGGATTCTATTTGTTACTATATTTTTGAGGACTTTTGCATCTATGTTCATCAGTGATATTGGCATGTAATTTTCTCTTTCTTTTTGTGATATCTCTGTCTGGTTTTTGTATCAGGGTGATGGTGGCCTCATAGAATGAGTTTGGGAGTGTTCCTTCCTCTTTTATATTTTGGAAGAGTTTGAGAAGGATAGGTGTTAGCTCTTCTCTAAATGTTTGATAGAATTTGCCTGTGAAGCCATCTGGTCCTGGGTTTTTGTTTGTTGGAAGATTTTTAATCACAGTTTCAAATTCAGTGTTTGTGATTGGTCTGTTCATATTTTCTGTTTCTTCCTGGTTCAGGCTTAGAAGGTTATACCTTTCTAAAAATTTGTCCATTTCTTGCAGATTGTCCATTTTATTGGCATAGAGTTGCATGTCGTCATCTCTTATGATGCTTTGTATTTCTGTGTTGTCTTTTGTAACTTCTCCTTTTTCATTTCTAATTTTATTGATTTGAGTCCTCTCCCTCTTTTTCTTGATGAGTCTGGCTAATGGTTTATCATTTTTTTTTATCTTCTTAAAGATCCAGCTTTTAGTTTCATTGATCTTTGCTATGGTTTTCTTCATTTATATTTCATTTATTTCTGCTCTGATCTTTATGATTTATTTCATTCTACTAACTCTGGGTTTTGGTTTTTTGTTGTTAATGTTGTTCTTTTTCTTATTGCTTTAGGTGTCAGGTTAGATTGTTTACTTGAGATTTCTGTTTCTTGGGGTGAGATTGAATTGCTATAAAAACTAAACATGGAATTACCATATGACCCAGCAATCCCACTATTGGGCATACACCCAGACAAAACCATAATTCAAAAAGACACATGCACCCCAATGTTCATTGTAGCACTATTTACAATAGCCAGGGCATGGAAGCAACCTAAGTGCCCATCGACAGTTGAATAGATAAAGAAGATATAGTACATATATACAATGGAATATTACTCAGGCATAAAAAGGAACGAAATTGGGTCATTTGTACAGACATGGATGGATCTAGAGACTGTCATACAGAGTGAAGTAAGTCAGAAAGAGAAAGCAAATATCATATATTAACACATATATTTGGAACAGAAAACAGAAAAATGGTACAGATGAACCAGTTTGCAGGGCAGAAATTGAAACACAGATGTAGAGAACAAACGTATGGACACCAAGGGGGTAAGCAGCCAGTGGGAGGGTGATGAATTGGGAGATTGGGATTGACATATATATACTAGCATGTATACAAATGGATAAGTAATAAGCACCTGCTGTATAAAAAATAAATAAAATAAAATTCAAAGCATCAAAAAGAAAACTAAGAAAAACAATAAATAAAAAACAAAACAAAAGTAGAATGCAAACCAAAGGACAAAGCAAGGAGAACAAAACAAACACACTAAAATAATAGGAAAAAATGATCAAAAATTATAACAAATAGAACAAAGGCCAAAAAAAAAGATAAAAACAAAATAGAACAAAGGAAAAAAAAAACAAGGAAAAAACACAGAACAACAAAAACAAAAAAATGTAGAATGGAAATATAAAAAAATAAAAAATATATTAAAAACTTAAAAAAACTAAATAAAAAAATAAAAATAAAAGTAAAAACAAATTTTAAAATACACAACAACAGAACAAAACTAAAGATAAAAAATTATAATTACTATATTTTCATGGGGTCTCAGCTGTGTGTTCTTGTCCCCAATATGAGTCACTGCCACCTTCCACCTCCCCAGGAAGCCGTCCTTTACCTCCAGGTATGTCTCTGGTTCCTCTGTGGATGCTGTGGGGACAACTCAGTCTCTAACCTGGCCCAACTCCCACATGTACTTGTCCCAAAATCCACAGCTGCTAGACCTAGACTGGTTTCAATTGTTGGAACAATCTTTGTTCTTTCAGATATTTCATAGATACAAGGTTTAGTAAGCTGATTGTGGGGATTTAATCTGGTTTGTGCAGCTTCACAGAAAGGTTTTTGTCCCTCTTTCTTAGTCGCCCCATTCTGGGGCTCAGTTGTGGTTTTAACCCCACTCTGCATGTGTGTCATCCACAGGAGTCTTCTCCTGAGGCTGTCCTGGAACACTCGATTCTGCCTTGGTGAGCACAGGGCACAAAGGTGGCATGACTGCCTGGGTCATAGGGGACCCAGCTATGGTAGGTGCACAGGAAAGCTGGCAGCTATAGGTACAAGAGATCCAGCTCTACTGGGAGTCTTTCCTAGTGCCTGGAGGCCAGCACAGGAAGGTCAGTCCTGGTGGGGGTTTTTCTTAGTCCCTGGTGGAGCATGGAGCTGGCACATGGGGAGAGAGACACTGCAATGGCAGCTCCATCCCCTGCATGTCACTCAACAGAGACGCATTGCTTCTATGGCAGGCTGGGTTTCCTCCACAAGTTTCCCAGTTGCAGATTACCTCCTTCCCATCCTCTCAGTCTGTCTCCACACAGCCAACAGCAGTCCTCCCCCAGATTTGCTTTCCAATCTCCACGTTCCAGCTCTCAGCCTCTGTGTGCCCCAACAGACACACATCCCAGTCTGGGGTGTGCAGGGTGGTGGCATGGACTGTTTGTGTAGGTCTCCCTCTGTCCTGTCTGTCACAGACCAGCCATTTCGCCATCCTCCAACAACCTCAGATGCTCCCCTTCTGTCCCAATTCATTTCCTCATCAGTGAGGCAGCTTCCTTGGATGCAAGAACCTCTCCTCTGCTGCAGCTCCCTCCCAGGTGTGCAGATCCTGTCCTGCTTCCTCTCCTCTTCTTTTTCCCCTCTTTCTTTCATCCTACCCAGTTATGTGAGGAATTTTCTTGACCTTTCTTTGTCCAAGGTCTTCTGCTAGTGTTCAGCCAGTGTTCTGTGAGAATTGTTTCATCTGTAGATGTATTCTTGATGCATTTGTGGAGAGAAATGAACTCCATGTCTTCCTACTCCTTTGTCCTCTGGGTTTCCCCCTGTCCTCATTTCTTTTCATTCTTTTTTCTTTATTCTTCTCCTTATCAGTTATTTCCACAATTCTCTCTTCCTGCTCACTTATTCGTCCTTCTGCTTCAGTTATTCTGCTATAGCTACCTTCTAGTGTATTTTTTGGTTTTTTATTTTGTTGCTTATCACTATTTATTTGTTCTTTAATTCTTCTAGGTCCTTGTTAAACATTTCTTGAATTTTCTCGATCCATGTCTCCATTCTATTTCTGAGATTCTGGATTATCTTTACTATCATTACTCTTAATCTTTTTCCAGGTAAGTTGCCTATTTCCTCTACATTTATTTGGTCTTCTAGGTTTTTACCTTGATCTTTCATCTGTAACATATCGTTTTGCCATCCCTTTTTTTCCTGGGTGGAGCTGTGTTCCTGTCTTGCTGGTTGTTTGGCCTAAGGCCTCAAGCACTGCAGTTTGAGAGAGGTGGCTGGAGCCAGGTCTTGGTGCCAAGATGAGGACCTCCAGGAGAGCTCACTCTGATTAATATTCCCTAGGGTCTGAGGTTCTCTGTTAGCCTAGTGGTTTGGCCTGGGTGCTCCCACCATAGGATATCAGGCCCAACCCCTGGGCTGGGAACAAGACCCTGTGCTCTGCATGGCATGGAAAAAAAGAAAATAGGCAACAAACAAAAAGGAGCAGAACAATAACAAAGAATAAAAAGTAAAATAAAATTAGAAAAATGTAAAAATTATTAGAAAAAATAAAAAGTGAAACAACAACAGCAAAGCAAAACAGAACCACAACAGAAATAAACAAAAAAACAAAAAAGCTGGAAAAGCCCTTGTTGGTGGTGGGAAGGTAGATGGAGCAGGGCTCAGGCATGGTACACTCGTGGCTGGAAGAGACCCTGAAGGGGGACCTAGGCACAGGACCCATGCATCCAGAAAAGGCCTTAGTGGGGGGGAGTGGTGCTTAGGCTCAGGACCTGTGCAGCTGGAAAAGGCCTTGTCAGGTGGGAGAAGGTGGGAGGGCTTAGGCTCAGGACTGGTGTGGCTGTAAGGGTCCCTGGGAGAGTGAAAGCTTAGGCCCAACACCCCAGCAGGCTCACTGGGGCCTGAGAGAGTGGGGGAGGTGCTGGCCACATTCTCCTCTGATCCCCTGATCCCCTGAAGGTCTCTCCCCTTCCCAACTGATCCCCTATCCATGAGTGGGCCCTTCTGAATGTGAGAACATCTTCTCTCTCTCAGAGGCCCCTTAAGGGAGCCAGTCTCAACCAACCTCCACTTTTCCTCCCCCTTTTGCCCTCACATCTAACCTGGCTGTACAGGGATTCCTCCCATCCCCTTAGGTGACTGAGGTGCCCCACAAGCGCATGGTAGGTGACCTAGTTTTGAGGAGATTGAAACTCAGCATCCTCCTACTTTGCCATCTTGACTTCACATCTCTTCTGCCAGTTTTTTGTTGTTTTTTTTTAAATCTGGTTCTTTGGGTTTTGATGCTAAGCTGTATGAGCTGCTTATATATTTTGGATATTAATCACTTACCCAACATCTTATTTGCAAATATGTTCTCTAACTCTGTAAGTTGTCTTTTCCTTTTATCGATGGTTTCCTTTGCTGTGCAGTCTCTTAAGTTTAAGTAGGTCTCATTTGTTAATTTTTTCTTTTGTTTTCTTTGTGTGAGAAGACAGATCCAGAAAAATATGTCAAATAGTATTTTGCTTTTGTAATCTTTTTAGGAGTTTTATGGTCTACACACTTAATTTTAAGTCTTTAATCTATTTTGAGTTTACTTTTGTATGTGCTGTGATAAAATGTTTGAAAAAAATTTTTTTCCATGTAGCTGTCCACTATTCCCAGCACCACTTCTTGAAGAGACTATCATTTCCTGATTGCATATTCTTCCCTCCTTTATCATGAGATTAATTGAACGTAGTGGTTTGGTTTATTTTTCTACTCTGTTCCATTAATCCATGTGCCTGTTTCTGAGCCAGTACCATACTGATTTGATTACTGTAGTTCTGTAGTAAGTGTGAAGTCAAGGATAATGATACCTCCAGGTTGTTTTTCTGTTTGTTTGTTGTTGTTGTTGTTTTTCAAAATGGCATTGGTTATTTAAAGTCTTTGTAATTCCATATAAATTTTTTCAGGGTGTATGTTCTAGTTTTGTGGAAAATGTCATGGGTATTTCCATAGGGATTGTATTAAATCTGTAGATTGCTTTGTGCAGCATGGGCAATTAAACAATGTTAACTTTTCCAATCCATAAACAGAGGATATCTTTTTATTTCTTTGTGTGTTCTTCAGTTTCCTTCATAAATATTTTATAGTTTTCAGAGTATAGGTCTTTTATCTCTATGGATAAATTTATTCCTAGATATTTAAATCTTTGAAATGCGATTTTAAAAAGGACTGATAGCTTGCTTTCTCTTTCTGATAGTTCATTATTAGTGAATAGAAAAGCAAAAGATTCTTTTAAATTGATCTTATATCCTGAAACTTTCATGAATTAATTTATTAAGTATTGTTTGTTGTGTGTGTGTGTGTAAACAGATTTCTTAAATATATAGTATCATGTCATCTGCAAATAGTGACAGTTTCACTTTTTCTCTTTCAATTTGGATAATTTTTATTTCTTTTTCTTCTCTGACACTGTGGCTAGAACTTCCAGTGCTGTGTTAAATCGAAGTGGCAATAATGAGCATCATTGTTCTTGATTTGATAAGAAAGACATTCACCATTTCCCCATTGAGTATGATGTTAGCTGCAGCTTTGTCCACTATGCGTTTTATTATGTTGAGATATATTTCCTCTGTACCAACTTTGATGAGACTTTTTTTAATCATGAGGGATGCTGAATTTTGTTAAATGATTTTTCTGCATCTGTGGAGATGATCGTGTGATTTTGATTTTTTCTTTTGCTAATGCAATGTTTCACATTGATTGATTTACAGATATTAAGCCCTCCTTGCACCCTTCGATTTAATCCCACTTGAACATGGTGCATGATCTCTTTTACATATTGTTAAACTCGATCTGCTAACATTTTGTTAAGAGTTTCTGCTTCTATATTCATCAGAGATATCGACCTGTAATTTTCTTTTCTTCCTTTATTTTTCCAGTGTTTTTGTCTGGTTTTTGTATCAGGGTAATAGTGACCTCATAGAGTAAATTTCGGCGTGTTACCTCGTCTTCAATTTTGAGGAAGAGGTTGAGAAGGATAGGTATTAGTTCCTCTTTATGTTTTGTAGAATTCCACTGTGAAGCCATCCAGTTCTGAACTTCTGTTTGCTGTTATTTGTGTCTATCTTTGTTCAAATGTTAGTTTAATTTCCTTCCTAGTGATTAGTCTGTTAAGATTGTATATTTTTTCCTGACTCAGTCTTGAAAGATTGTACACGTTTGTAGAAATTTGTCCATTTCTTCTAGGTTCTCTAATTTATTGGCATATAACTGTAAAATCTTGTAAAATTTTGTATCTCTGTGATATTAATTGTAATTTCTTTCTGGTTTTCTTGGTGGGGTTGAGGGGTCCTCTCTCTTTTTTTTGTTGAGAATCCTGGCTAAAGTCTTACCAATTTTGTTTATCTTTAAAATATATATATACGTACAAGATCTACTGACTTTTCTGGTCTCTATTTTTTCTGTTATGTTCAGCATTTTTTCTTCTGCTGAGTTTGGGCTTTGTCTCTTCTCTTATCCTAATTTTTTGGATGGTAGCCTAGGTTGAATTTGGTGGGTTTTTTTTTAAATATTATTCTTATTTCCTGAGGTATTTTGAATGGCAATACTTTACTTCCAACGACTGCTTATGCTGCGTTCCATAGTTTGTCTGTTTTTTTAAAGGTAAAATAAAAACGTTTATTTTTCTTATTCTTTTTTTTAACATCTTTATTGGAGGATAATTGCTTTACCATGGTGTGTTAGTTTCTGCTCTATAACAAAGTGAACCAGTTATACATACACATATGTTCCCATAGGTGTGCTTTTATTTTCATTTGTCAAAGGTATTTCTGATTTCCTCTTTGATTTCTCTATTGACCTATTTTTTTTTTAGTAGTGTGTTATTTAGTCTTCAGTTGTCTTTTCCACATTTTTCTTTCTGTAAACGATTCCTAGATTCATACCATTCTTGTTAGAAAAAAAATACTTGATATCGTTTTTATTCTCTAATCTTTGTTGAAGCTTGTTTTCTGGCCTAACATGTGCACTTGAAAAGCATGTGCATTCCTTTCTTTTTGGATGGATTATTCTGTAGATATTAAGCCCAACTGGTCTAAAGTGTCATTTAAGACCACTATTTCCTTATTGATTTTCTCTGTGAATGCATTGTCCACTGAAGTAAGTGAGGTGTTAACATGCTCTACTATTCTGTATTGTTGTCAATCTCCCTTTATGTCTGTTAATATTTACTTTATATATTTAAGTGCTCATATATTAGGTGTTTATATGTTAACAAATATTGTATTTTGTTCTTGTATTGATCCCTTGATTAGTATTTAAAGTTCTTTTTTTTAAACATCTTTATTGAAGTATAATTGCTTTACAATGGTGTGTTAGTTTCTGCTTTATAACAAAGTGAATCAGTTATACATATACATATGTTCCCATATCTCTTCCCTCTTGCATCTCCCTCCCTCCCACCCTCCCCATCCCACCCCTCTAGGTGGTCACAAAGCACCGAGCTGATCTCCCTGTGCTATGTGGCTGCTTCCCACTAGCTATCTATTGTACATTTGGTAGTGTATATATGTCCATGACACTCTCTCACCCTGTCACATCTCACCCTTCCCCCTCCCCATATCCTCAAGTCCATTCTCTAGTAGGTCTGGGTCTTTATTCCCGTCTTGCCACTAGGTTCTTCATGGCCTTTTTTTTCCCCCTTAGATTCCATATATATGTGTTAGCATACTGTATTTGTTTTCCTCTTTCTGACTTACTTCACTCTGTATGACAGTCTCTAACTCCATCCACCTCATTAAAAATACCTCCATTTCATTTCTTTTTATGGCTGAGTAATATTCCATTGTATATATGTGCCACATCTTCTTTATCCATTCATCCAATGATGGACACTTAGGTTGCTTCCATGTCCTGGCTATTGTAAACAGAGCTGCAATGAACATTTTGGTACATGACTGTTTTTGAACTATGGTTTTCTCACGGTATATGCCCAGTAGTGGGATTGCTGGGTCGTATGATAGTTCTATTTGTAGTTTTTTAAAGAACCTCCATACTGTTCTCCATAGTGGTTGTATCAATTTACATTCCCACCAACAGTGCAAGAGTGTTCCCTTTCCTCCACACCCTCTCCAGCATTTATTGTTTCTAGATTTTTTGATGATGATCAATCTGACCGGTGTGAGATGATATCTCATTGTAGTTTTGATTTGCATTTCTCTAATGATTAATGATGTTGAGCATTCTTTCAGTGTCTGTTGGCAATCTGTATATCTTCTTTGGAGAAATGTCTACTTAGGTTTTCTGCCCAGTTTTGGATTGGGTTGTTTGTTTTTTTGTTATTCACCTGCATGAGCTGCTTGTAAATCTTGGAGATTAATCCTTTGTCAGTTGCTTCATTTGCAAATATTTTCTCCCATTCTGCGGGTTGTCTTTTGGTCTTGTTTATGGTTTCCATTGCTGTGCAAAAGCTTTTAAGTTTCATTAGGTCCCATTTGTTTATTTGTGTTTTTATTTCCATTTCTCTAGGAGCTGGGTCAAAAAGGATCTTGCTGTGATTTATGTCATAGAGTGTTCTGCCTATATTTTCCTCTAAGAGTTTGATAGTGTCTGGCCTTACACTTAGGTCTTTAATTCATTTTGAGTTTATTTTTGTGTATGGTGTCAGGGAGTGTTCTAATTTCATACTTTTACATGTATCTGTACAATTTTCCCAGCACCACTTATTGAAGAGGTTGTCTTTTCTCCACTGTATATGCTTGCCTCCTTTATCAAAGATAAGGTGACCATATGTGCGTGGGTTTATCTCTGGGCTTTCTATCCTCTTCCATTGATCTATATTTCTGTTTTTGTGCCACTACCAAACTGTCTTGATTATTGTAGTTTTGTAATATAGTCTGAAGTCAGGGAGCCTGATTCCTCCAGCTCCATTGTTCGTTCTCAAGATTGCTTTGGCTATTCGGGGTCTTTTGTGTTTCCATACAAATTGTGAAATTTTTTGTTCTAGTTCTGTGAAAAATGCCAGTGGTAGTTTAATAGGGATTGCATTGAATCTGTAGATTGCTTTGGGTAGTAGAGTCATTTTCACAATGTTGATTCTTCCAATCCAAGAACATGGTATATCTCTACATCTATTTGTATCATCTTTAATTTCTTTCATCAGTGTCTTATAATTCTCTGCATACAGGTCTTTTGTCTCCTTAGGTAGGTTTATTCCTAGACATTTTATTCTTTTTGTTGCAATGGTAAACGGGAGTGTTTTCTTAATTTCACTTTCAGATTTTTCATCATTGTATAGGAATAGTGTATAGGAATGTATAGGTGTATAGGAATGCAAGAAATTTCTGTGCATTAATTTTGTATCCTGCTACTTTACCAAGTTAATTGATTAGCTCTAGTAGTTTTCTGGTAGCATCTTTAGGATTCTCTATGTATAGTATCATGTCATCTGCAAACAGTGACAGCTTTTCTTCTTCTTTTCCGATTTGGATTCCTTTTATTTCTTTTTCTTCTCTGATTGCTGTGGCTAACAGTTCCAAAACTATGTTGAATAATAGTGGTGAGAGTGGGCAACCTTGTCTTGTTCCTGATATTAGTGGAAATGGTTTCAGTTTTTCACCATTGAGGACAATATTGGCTGTGGGTTTGTCATATATGGCCTTTATTATGTTGAGAAAAGTTCCCTCTATGCCTACTTTCTCCAGGGCTTTTATCATAAATGGCTGTTGAATTTTGTCAAAAGCTTTCTCTGCATCTATTGAGATGATCATATGGTTTTTCTCCTTCAATTTGTTAATATGGTGTATCACGTTAATTGATTTGCGTATATTGAAGAATCCTTGCATTCCTGGGATAAACCCCACTTGATCATGGTGTATGATCCTTTTAATGTGCTGTTGGATTCTGTTTGCTAGTATTTTGTTGAGGATTTTTGCATCTATGTTCATCAGTGATATTGGCCTGTAGTTTTCTTTCTTTGTGACATCTTTGTCTGGTTTTGGTATCAGGGTGATGGTGGGCTCGTAGAATGAGTTTGGGAGTGTTCCTCCCTCTGCAATATTTTGGAAGAGTTTGAGAAGGATAGGTGTTAGCTCTTCTCTAAATGTTTGATAGAATTCGCCTGTGAATCGATCTGGTCCTGGGCTTTCGTCTGTTGGAAGATTTTTAATCAGAGTTTTAATTTCAGTGCTTGTGATGGGTCTGTTCATATTTTCTATTTCTTCCTGTTTCAGTCTCGGCAGGTTGTGCACTTCTAAGAATCTGTCCATTTCTTCCAGGTGGTCCATTTTATTGGCATAGAGTTGCTTGTAGTAATCTCTCATGATCGTTTGTATTTCTGCAGTGTCAGCGGTTACTACTCCTTTTTCATTTCTAATTCTATTGATTTGAGTCTTCTCCCTTTTTCTCTTGATGAGTCTGGCTAATGGTTTATCAATTTTGTTTATCTTCTCAAAGAACCAGCTTTTAGTTTCATTGATTTTTGCTATTGTTTTCTTCATTTCTTTTTCATTTATTTCTGATCTGATCTTTATGATCTCTTTCCTTCTGCTAGCTTTGGGGTTTTTTTGTTCTTCTTTCTCTAATTGCTTTAGGTGCAAGCTAGGTTGTTTATTCGAGATGTTTCCTGTTTCTTGAGGTAGGCTTGTATTGCTATAAACTTCCCTCCTAGCACTGCTTTTGCTGCGTCCCATAGGTTTTGGGTCGTCGTGTCTCCATTGTCATTTGTTTCTAGGTATTTTTTGATTTCCCCTTTGATTTCTTCAGTGATCACTTCGTTATTAAGTAGTGTCTTGTGTAGCCTCCATGTGTTTGTATTTTTTACAGAACTTTTCCTGTAATTGATATCTGGTCTCATAGCGTTGTCGTCAGAAAAGATACTTGATACGATTTCAATTTTCTTAAATTAACAAGGTTTGATTTGTGACCCAAGATATGATCTATCCTGGAGAATGTTCCATGAGCACTTGAGAAAAATGTGTATTCTGTTGTTTTTGGGTGGAATGTCCCATAAATATCAATTAAGTCCATCTTGTTTCATGTATCATTTAAAGCTTGTGTTTCCTTATTTATTTTCATTTTAGATGATCTGTCCATTGGTGAAAGTGAGGTGTTAAAGTCCCCTACTATGATTGTGTTGCTGTCGATTTCCCCTTTTATGGCTGTTAGTATTTGCCTTATGTATTGAGGTGCTCCTATATTGGGTGCATACATATTTACAATTGTTATACCTTCCTCTTGGATCGATCCCTTGATCATTATATAGTGTCCTTCTTTGTCTCTTGTAAAAGTCTTTATTTTAAAGTCTATTTTGTCTGATATGAGAATTGCTACTCCAGCTTTCTTTTGATTTCCATTTACGTGGAATATCTTTTTCCATCCCCTCACTTTCGGTCCATATGTGTCTCTAGGTCTGAAGTGGGTCTCTTGTAGACAGCATATATATGGGTCTTGTTTTTGTATCCATTCAGCCAGTCTGTGTCTTTTGGTGGGAGCATTTAATCCATTTACACTTAAGGTAATTATCGATATGTATGTTCTTATTCCCATTTTCTTAAATGTTCTGGGTTTGTTATTGTAGGTGTTTTCCTTCTCTTGTGTTTCTTGCCTAGAGAAGTTCCTTTAGCATTTGTTGTAAAGCTGGTTTGGTGGTGCTGAACTCTCTCAGCTTTTGCTTGTCTGTAAAGTTTTTAATTTCTCCATCAAATGTGTATGAGATCCTTGCTGGTTAGAGTAATCTTGGTTGTAGGTTTTTCTCCTTCATCACTTTAAGTATATCCTGCCACTCCCTTCTGGCTTGCAGAGTTTCTGCTGAAAGATCAGCTGTTAACCTTATGGGGATTCCCTTGTGTGTTATTTGTTGATTTTCCCTTGCTGCTTTTAATATGTTTTCTTTACATTTAATTTTTGACAGTTTGATTAATATGTGTCTTGGCATGTTTCTCCTTGGATTTATCCTGTATGGGACTCTCTGTGCTTCCAGGACTTGATTAACCATTTCCTTTCCCATATTAGGGAAGTTTTCAACTATAATCTCTTCAAATATTTTCTCAGTCCCTTTCTTTTTCTCTTCTTCTTCTGGGACCCCTATAATTCAAATGTTGGTGCATTTAATGTTGTCCCAGAGGTCTCTGAGACTGTCCTCAGTTCTTTTCATTCTTTTTTCTTTATCCTGCTCTGCAGTAGTTATTTCCACTATTTTATCTTCCAGGTCACTTATCCGTTCTTCTGCCTCAGTTCTTCTGCTATTGATCCCGTCTAGAGTATTTTTAATTTCATTTATTGTGTTTTTCATCGTTGCTTGGTTCCTATTTAATTCTTCTACGTCCTTGTTAAATGTTTCTTGCGTTTTGTCTATTCTATTTCCAAGATTTTGGATCATCCTTAGTATCATTATTCTGAATTCTTTTTCAGGTAGACTACCTATTTCCTCTTCATTTGTTAGGTCTGGTGTGTTTTGACCCTGCTCCTTCATCTGCTGTGTGTTTTTCTGTCGTCTCATTTTGATTATCTTACTGTGTTTGGGGTCTCCTTTTCACAGGCTGCAGGTTCGTAGTTCCTGTTGTTTTTGGTATCTGTCTCCAGTGGGTAAGGTTGGTTCAGTGGGTTGTGTAGGCTTCCTGGTGGAGGGAACTAGTGCCTGTGTTCTGGTGGATGAGGCTGGATCTTGTCTTTCTGGTGGGCACGCCCACGTCTGGTGGTGTATTTTGGTGTGTCTGTGGCCTTCTTATGATTTTAGGCAGCCTCTCTGCTAATGGATGGGGCTGTGTTCCTGTTTTGCTAGTTGTTTGGCATAGGGTGTCCAGCACTGTAGCTTGCTGGTCATTGAGTGAAGCTGGGTCTTGATGTTGAGATGGAGATCTCTGAGAGATTTTCGCCGTTTGGTATTACATGGAGCTGAGAGGTCTCTTGTGGACCAGTGTCCTGAAGTTGGCTCTCCCACCTCAGAGGCACAGTCCTGTTGCCTGGCTGGAGAACCAAGAGCCTTTCATGCACACGGCTCAGAGTAAAAGGGAGAAAAAATAGAAAGAAAGAAAGAAAGAAAGAGAATAAAATATAATGAAGTAAAGTAAAGCTATTATAAAGCAAAGCTATACAGACATAATCTCACCCAGAAGCATATACATATACACTCACAAAAAAAGGAAAAGGGGAAAAAATTAATATATCGTGCTCCCAAAGTCCACCTCCTGAATTTGGGATGATTCGTTGTCTATTCAGGTATTCAACAGATGCAGGCACATCAAGTTGTTTGTGGAGTTTTAATCCACTGCTTCTGAGGCTGCTGGGAGAGATTTCCCTTTCTCTTCTTTGTTTGCACAGCTCCCAGTGTTCAGCTTTGGATTTGGACCCGCCTCTGCGTGTAGGTCGCCTGAGGGCATCTGTTCCCCGCCCAGACAGAATGGGGTTAAAGGAGCAGCTGCTTCGGGGGCTCTGGCTCACTCAGGCCAGGGGGAGGGAGGGATACGGATGCGTGGCGAGCCTGCGGCGGCCGAGGCCTGCGTGACGTTGCACCAGCCCGAGGCGCGCCATGCGTTCTCCTGGGGAAGTTGTCCCCAGATCACGGGAGCCTGGCCGTGGTGGGCTGCACCGGCTCCCAGGAGGGGCGGTGTGGAGAGTGACCTGTGCTCGCACACAGGCTTTTTGGTGGCGGCAGCAGCAGCCTCAGCAGCTCATGCCTGTCTCTGGGGTCCGTGCTGATCGCCACGGCTTGCGCCCGTCTCTGGAGTTCGTTTAGGCGGCGCTCTGAATCCCCTCTCCTTGCGCGCCGCGAAACAAAGAGGCAAGAAAAAGTCTCTTACCTCTTCAGCAGCTGCAGACTTTTTCCCGGACTCCCTCCCAGTCAGCTGTGGTGTGCTAACCCCTTCAGGCTGTGTTCACGCCGTCAACCCCAGTCCTCTCCCTGCGATCCGACCAAAGCCCGAGCCTCAACTCCCAGCCCCCACCCGCCCCAGCGGGTGAGCAGAAAAGCCTCTCGGGCTGGTGAGTGCTGCTCGGCGCCGAGCCTCTGTGCAGGAGTCTCTCCGCTTTGCCCTCCGCACCCCTGTGGCTGTGCTCTCCTCCGTGGCTCCGAAGTTTCCCCCCTCTGCCACCCGCCGTCTCTGCCCGCGAAGGGGCTTCCTAGTGCGTGAAAACCTTTCCTCCTTCACGGCTCCCTCCCACAGGTGCAGGTCCCGTCCCTATTCTTTTGTCTCTGTTTTTTCTTTTGCCCTACCCAAGTACGTGGGGAGTTTCTTGCCTTTTGGGAGGTCTGACGTTTTCTGCCAGCGTTCAGTGGGTGTTCTGTAGGAGCAGTTCCACGTGTAGATGTATTTCTAATGTATCTGTGGGAAGGAAGGTGATCTCCACGTCTTATTCTTCCGCCATCTTCTTCTCCTACCTCAGTATTTAATGTTCTTTATCATTTGTTAAAGACATTATAAAAAGCCTATTTGTCTGATATGAGTATTGTTACCCGAGCTTTCTTTTTGTTTTTATTTGCATGTAATATCTCTTTCCATTCCCTCACTTTCAGTCTGTATGTGCCTTTAGCTCTGAAGTGAATTTCTTATAGGCAACATATACAGGGTTTTTTGTGTTGTTTAGTTTAGTTTGTTTTGTAAATTCAATCATCCACCCTAAGTATTTTGATTACAGTGTTTAATTCACTGACCTTTAAAGTGATTATTTGTAGGTATGTACTTATTGCCATTTTGTTACTTGTTTTTAACAGTTTTTGTAGACTTCTGTGTTCTTTTCTTCTTCTAGTTTCCCCATCATGATTCGATGATTATCTATATGGGAATGCTAGAGTTCCTTTCATTTTAGTTTGTGCACACCCGTTGTATGTTATTGATTCATGTTATCATGAGGTTCATATATGTTGACCTATAACTATATCTAATAGTTTTAAAGTGGTAGTCATTAGAGTTCAAATGCATTCTAAAAGACCTACAATTTTTACTCCTCTGCCCCACATTTTGTGTGTTTGTGTCATATTTTACATCTTCATGTGTATCTGTAAGTTTTATTATACTTATAATTAATTTTATATATTTTTTGAAATCTTGAGTTTATTGAAGGGGTCAATCCACAGCTTTTATTATCTATTTTCCGTTTTTAGTGCAATTTTTCCTGTTCTATCAATTTTATTTCTTGTTGTAGTCTTTTGTTTTTCCACTTAGAGAAGTCTCTTTAACTTTACGTGCAGGGTTGGCTTACTTTTGATGAACTCTTTTAGCATTTGCTTCTCTATGAAAGTTCTTATCTCTCCTTTAATTCTGAGTGTTAACCTTGCTAGATAGAGTAGCCTAGGTTGGAGGTTTTCCCCTTTCAGCAGTTGAAATATATTATTCCACTCCCGTCTGACCTGTCAATTTTCTGCAGAAAAATTAGCTGATAGCCTTATGAGGGTTCCCTTGTATGGGAAACATTTTTGTCTTGATGAGTTTAGATTTCTCTTTCACTTTGCCATTTTAATTATGATGTCTCTTAGTGTGGGTCTCTTTGGGTTTATCTCTTTTGAACTCGCAGTGTTTCCTATACCTGGAAATATGTTTCATCTTTGGTAAGATTTCAGTCAAAATTGCATCACATACATTTTGTCCACTGTCTCTTTCTCTTTTCATCCTGAGACCCCTATAATTTATTTATTTATTTATTTTTTTAAATTTTTTTTTAAACATCTTTATTGAAGTATAATTGCTTTACAATGGTGTGCTAGCTTCTGCTTTACAACAAAGTGAATCAGTTACACATATACATATGTTGCCATATCTCTTCCCTCTTGCATCTCCCTCCCTCCCACCCTCCCTATCCCACCCCTCTAGGTGGTCACAAAGCACCGAGCTGATCTCCCTGTGCTATGCGGCTGCTTCCCACTAGTTATCTATTTTATATTTGGTAGTGTATATATGTCCATGACACTCTCTCACCCTGTCACATCTCACCCCTCCCCCTCCCCATATCCTCAAGTCCATTCTCTAGTAGGTCTGTGTCTTTATTCCCATCTTGCCACTAGGTTCTTCATGACCTCTTTTTTTTTTTTTTCCCTTAGATTCCATATATATGTGTTAGCATACTGTATTTCTTTTTCTCTTTCTGACTTACTTCACTCTGTATGACAGACTCTAACTCCATCCACCTCATTACAAACACCTCCATTTCATTTCTTTTTATGGCTGAGTAATATTCCATTGTATATATGTGCCACATCTTCTTTATCCATTCATCCGATGATGGACACCTAGGTTGCTTCCATGTCCTGGCTATTGTAAACAGAGCTGCAATGAATATTTTGGTACATGACTCTTTCTGAATTATGGTTTTCTCAGGGTATATGCCCAGTAGTGGGATTGCTGGGTCATATGGTAGTTCTATTTTTAGTTTTTTAAGGAACCTCCATACTGTTCTCCATAGTGGCTGTATCAATTTACATTCCCACCAACAGTGCAAGAGTGTTCCCTTTTCTCCACACCCTCTCCAGCATTTATTGTTTCTAGATTTTTTGATGATGGCCATTCTGACCGGTGTGAGATGATACCTCATTGTAGTTTTGATTTGCATTTCTCTAATGATTAAAGATGTTGAGCATTCTTTCATGTGTCTGTTGGCAATCTGTATCTCTTCTTTGGAGAAATGTCTATTTAGGTCTTCTGCCCATTTTTGGATTGGGTTGTTTGTTTTTTTGTTATTGAGCTGCATGAGCTGCTTGTAAATCTTGGAGATTAATCCTTTGTCCGTTGCTTCATTTGCAAATATTTTCTCCCATTCTGAGGGTTGTCTTTTGGTCTTGTTTATGGTTTCCTTTGCTGTGCAAAAGCTTTTAAGTTTCATTAGGTCCCATTTGTTTATTTGTGTTTTTATTTCCATTTCTCTAGGACCTGGGTCAAAAAGGATCTTGCTGTGACTTATGTCATACAGTGTTCTGCCTATGTTTTCCTCTAAGAGTTTGATAGTGTCTGGCCTTACACTTAGGTCTTTAATCCATTTTGAGTTTATTTTTGTGTATGGTGTTACCGAGTGTTCTAATTTCATACTTTTACATGTACCTGTCCAATTTTCCCAGCACCACTTATTGAAGAGGCTGTCTTTTCTCCAGTGTATATGCTTGCCTCCTTTATCAAAGATAAGGTGACCATATGTGCGTGGGCTTATCTCTGGGCTTTCTATCCTGTTCCATTGATCTATATTTCTGTTTTTGTGCCAGTACCAAACTGTCTTGATTACTGTAGCTTGGGAATATAGTCTGAAGTCAGGGAGCCTGATTCCTCCAGCTCCATTTTTCGTTCTCAAGATTGCTTTGGCTATTCGGGGTCTTTTGTGTTTCCATACAAATTGTGAAATTTTTTGTTCTAGTTCTGTGAAAAATGCCAGTGGTAGTTTAATAAGGATTGCATTGAATCTGTAGATTGCTTTGGGTAGCAGAGTCATTTTCACAATGTTGATTCTTCCAATCCAAGAACATGGTATATCTCTCCATCTATTTGTATCATCTTTAATTTCTTTCATCAGTGTCCTATAATTTTCTGCATACAGGTCTTTTGTCTCCTTAGGTAGGTTTATTCCTAGGTATTTTATTCTTTTTGTTGCAATGGTAAACGGGAGTGTTTTCTTAATTTCACTTTCAGATTTTTCATCATTAGTATACAGGAATGCAAGAGATTTCTGTGCATTAATTTTGTATCCTGCTACTTTACCAAATTCATTGATTAGCTCTAGTAGTTTTCTGGTAGCATCTTTTGGATTCTCTATGTATAGTATCATGTCATCTGCAAACAGTGACAGCTTTACTTCTTCTTTTCCGATTTGGATTCCTTTTATTTATTTTTCTTCTCTGATTGCTGTGGCTAAAACTTCCAAAACTATGTTGAATAATAGTGGTGAGAGTGGGCAACCTTGTCTTGTTCCTGATCTTAGTGGAAATGGTTTCAGTTTTTCACCCTTGAGGACAATGTTGGCTGTGGGTTTGTCATATACGGCCTTTATTATGTTGAGGAAAGTTCCCTCTATGCCTACTTTCTGCAGGACTTTTATCATAAATGGGTGTTGAATTTTGTCGAAAGCTTTCTCTGCATCTATTGAGATGATCATATGGTTTTTCTCCTTCAATTTGTTAATATGATGTATCACGTTGATTGATTTGCGTATATTGAAGAATCCTTGCATTCCTGGAATAAACCCCACTTGATCATGGTGTATGATCCTTTTAATGTGCTGTTGGATTCTGTTTGCTAGTATTTTGTTGAGGATTTTTGCATCTATGTTCATCAGTGATATTGGCCTGTAGTTTTCTTTCTTTGTGACATCTTTGCCTGGTTTTGGTATCAGGGTGATGGTGGCCTCGTAGAATGAGTTGGGGAGTGTTCCTCCCTCTGCAATATTTTGGAAGAGTTTGAGAAGGATAGGTGTTAGCTCTTCTCTAAATGTTTGATAGAATTCGCCTGTGAAGCCATCTGGTCCTGGGCTTTTGTGTGTTGGAAGATTTTTAATCACAGTTTCAATTTCAGTGCTTGTGATTGGTCTGTTCATATTTTCTATTTCTTCCTGGTTCAGTCTCGGCAGGTTGTGCATTTCTAAGAATCTGTCCATTTCTTCCAGGTTGTCCATTTTATTGGCATAGAGTTGCTTGTAGTAATCTCTTATGATCGTTTGTATTTCTGCAGTGTCAGTGGTTACTTCTCCTTTTTCATTTCTAATTCTATTAATTTGAGTCTTCTCCTTTTTTCTCTTGATGAGTCTGGCTAATGGTTTATCAATTTTGTTTATCTTCTCAAAGAACCAGCTTTTAGTTTCATTGATTTTTGCTATTGTTTCCTTCATTTCTTTTTCATTTATTTCTGATCTGATCTTTATGATTTCTTTCCTTCTGCTAGCTTTGGGGTTTTTTTGTTCTTCTTTCTCTAATTGCTTTAGGTGCAAGGTTAGGTTGTTTATTCGAGATGTTTCCTGTTTCTTGATGTAGGCTTGTATTGCTATAAACTTCCCTCTTAGAACTGCTTTTGCTGCATCCCATAGGTTTTGGATCGTCGTGTCTCCATTGTCATTTGTTTCTAGGTATTTTTTGATTTCCCCTTTGATTTCTTCAGTGATCACTTCGTTATTAAGTAGTGTATTGTGTAGCCTCCATGTGTTTGTATTTTTTACAGATCTTTTCCTGTAATTGATATCTAGTCTCATAGCGTTGTGGTCGGAAAAGATACTTGATACGATTTCAATTTTTTTAAATTTACCAAGGCTTGATTTGTGACCCAAGATATGATCTATCCTGGAGAATGTTCCATGAGCACTTGAGAAAAATGTGTATTCTGTTGTTTTTGGGTGGAATGTCCTATAAATATCAATTAAGTCCATCTTGTTTAATGTATCATTTAAAGCTTGTGTTTCCTTATTTATTTTCATTTTGGATGATCTGTCCATTGGTGAAAGTGGGGTGTTAAAGTCCCCTACTATGATTGTGTTACTGTCGATTTCCCCTTTTATGGCTGTTAGTATTTGCCTTATGTATTGAGGTGCTCCTATGTTGGGTGCATAAATATTTACAATTGTTATACCTTCCTCTTGGATCGATCCCTTGATCATTATATAGTGTCCGTCTTTGTCTCTTGTAATTGTCTTTATTTTAAAGTCTATTTTGTCTGATATGAGAATTGCTACTCCAGCTTTCTTTTGATTTCCATTTGCATGGAATATCTTTTTCCATCCCCTCACTTTCAGTCTGTATGTGTCTCTAGGTCTGAAGTGGGTCTCTTGTAGACAGCATATATATGGGTCTTGTTTTTGTATCCATTCAGCCAGTCTGTGTCTTTTGGTGGGAGCATTTAATCCATTTACATTTAAGGTAATTATCGATATGTATGTTCCTATTCCCATTTTCTTAAATGTTTTGGGTTTGTTATTGTAGGTGTTTTCCTTCTCTTGTGTTTCTTGCCTAGAGAAGTTCCTTTAGCATTTGTTGTAAAGCTGGTTTGGTGGTGCTGAACTCTCTCAGCTTTTGCTTGTCTTTAAAGGTTTTAATTTCTCCATCAAATCTGAATGAGATCCTTGCTGGGTAGAGTAATCTTGGTTGTAGGTTTTTCTCCTTCATCACTTTAAGTATATCCTGCCACTCCCTTCTGGCTTGCAGCGTTTCTGCTGAAAGATCAGCTGTTAACCTTATGGGGATGCCCTTGTGTGTTATCTGTTGTTTTTCCCTTGCTGCTTTTAATATGTTTTCTTTATATTTAATTTTTGATAGTTTGATTAATATGTGTCTTGGTGTGTTTCTCCTTGGATTTATCCTGTATGGGACTCTCTGTGCTTCCAGGCCTTGATTAACTATTTCCTTTCCCATATTAGGGAAGTTTTCAACTATAATCTCTTCAAATATTTTCTCAGTCCCTTTCTTTTTCTCTTCTTCTTCTGGGACCCCTATGATTCGAATGTTGGTGCGTTTAATGTTGTCCCAGAGGTCTCTGAGACTGTCCTCAGTTCTTTTCATTCTTTTTTCTTTATTCTGGTCTGCAGTAGTTATTTCCACCATTTTATCTTCCAGGTCACTTATCCGTTCTTCTGCCTCAGTTATTCTGCTATTGATCCCATCTAGAGTATTTTTAATTTCATTTATTGTGCTTGTCATCGTTTCTTGGTTCCTCTTTAGTTGTTCTACGTCCTTGTTAAATGTTTCTTGCATTTTGTCTATTCTATTTCCAAGACTTTGGATCATCCTTACTATCATTATTCTGAATTCTTTTTCAGGTAGACTACCTATTTCCTCTTCATTTGTTAGGTCTGGTGTGTTTTGACCCTGCTCCTTCATCTGCTGTGTGTTTTTCTGTCTTCTCATTTTGCTTATCTTACTGTGTTTGGGGTCTCCTTTTCACAGGCTGCAGTTTCGTAGTTCCCGTTGTTTTTGGTATCTGTCCCCAGTGGCTAAGGTTGGTTCAGTGGGTTGTGTAGGTTTCCTGGTGGAGGGAACTAGTGCCTGTGTTCTGGTGGATGAGGCTGGATGTTGTCTTTCTGGTGGGTTCGTCCACGTCTGTTGGTGTGTTTTGGGGTGTCTGTGGCCTTATTATGATTTTAGGCAGCCTCTCTGTTAATGGATGGGGCTGTGTTCCTCTCTTGCTAGTTGTTTGGCATAGGGTGTCCAGCACTGTAGCTTGCTGGTCGTTGAGTGAAGCTGGGTCTTGATGTTGAGATGGAGATCTTTTGGGAGGTCTGACGTCTTCTGCCAGCGTTCAGTGGGTGTTCTGTAGGAGCAGTTCCACGTGTAGATGTATTTCTCATGTATCTGTGGGGAGGAAGGTGATCTCCGCGTCTTACTCTTCCGCCATCTTGCCCCTCCCTCGACCCCTATAATTTAAATGTTCATACACTTGATGTTATTCCAGAAGTTCCTTAAACTGCCTCATTATTTTAAATTTGTGTTCCTTTTTGCTCTCCTGATTGGATGATTTATACTATTTTATCTCCGATTGATTATGTTTTCTCTTGTACCACCTAATCTCCTGTTAGATTTCTTCTAGTGTGTGTGTGTGTTTTCAATTATTGTATTTGTTATCTCTGACTGGATTATTTTTAATGTTTTCTAGTTTCCTGTTAATATTCTCAGTCTTTTCACCTATTCTTTTCCCCAGTTTATTTCACATTCTTATTACTAATGCTTTGATGTCTCTACCTGGTAAATTATTTTTCTCTGTATTATTAGTTGTTTTTTCACCGCTTTTTTCTTGTTGTTTGGGTGGAAACAAATTTCTCTGTCTTCTCATATTATTTCATTTTCTGTTTCTATGAAATTAGGTGAAACAGTTACCTCTTTCTGTATTAAAGGGTGTTTTTTGGGGAAGCATCCCTGTACAATCTATGTGTCCCTGGTGACTTTGGTGACAGAGCTTGATCTGAAGAGAACAGAGGTCATGTCTGTCCTCAGGGTGTTCTGTCAGCTATCACCGTGGTGGGAGGTTGGGTTGGGGTTTGAGCGGCTAAAGGCAGAGCCAGGTGGGAGTCAGGGCTTCCTTACTCAGTAACTATCACTGCCCTCTCAGGGAGTGGTTGCATCCTAAATTGCTGGGCAGAAGCCCTGAGAATGAGGTCTGACCTGGTTCTGTTTCTGAGTGGGTTCTTTGCACTGGTAATGACAATTTTGTTCCAGTGTTCAGCATCACTGGAGCAAGAGGGGTCAGAGTGAATGCCTGGTGTTGGCTGGGGTGCTTGCTGGCATAATACTGGAATGCCTTTCAGAACTCCACACATTTCCTTATCCATCTTCACATCCCATTCAGATGCAGACCTGGGTATCAGCTGGCACCATGCACCACTAGTGCTCACTCTCTTGAGCAACAGCAGGAGCAAGAGGGGCTGGAACTGCACGTAGTGTGGGCCTGGCACACACTGTGTTGATCACAAATAACCTGACCATGGCCTTGGTCAGTTTCAATATCATTCTGCTGTCTTTTTCCTGGGAGTAAGTGTGCGTGTGTGTGTGTGTATGTGTGTGTTCTTTAAGTGTGCAGTATCAGTTTCTTACAGCCCTCCTATAAGTCTCACTGGTTTTCAAGGCAGTTAACAGGACTCATCTTTCCAGTGTTAGGCCCAAGGGCTGGGTTGTCCAATATGTGGATGAAACCCCTCATTCTCCAGAGAGGATCTCTGAGCTCATGATATCCCCCTCCCCATCTGAGTACACTTCTAGATGCATGGGTCCCATCTGATGGCCTCTCCTCCCTTTTAATTGGCTCATTGTTAATCTTTCTTTACACCCTTTATTGTAACAAAGACTTTCTCTTGGGCTCCAGTTTGTTTTCAGTGAAAGTTGCTCCACATGAAGATGTATTTCTGATGTGTTCTTGGGGGATGGGGAGTGGTTAAGTGAGCTCAGTGTTCTCCTGCTCTGCTCGTGTGGTATCCTTTAGTTCTTCCTTAAAGGTTCATAAACTATTCCAATAAAGCCTTCAGGTCCTGGGCTTCGTTTAGTCAGGATTATTTTGACTAAGGATTCAATCTCCTTACTATTTACAAGTTTATTTATATTGTCTAATTCTTCTGTGTTAGTATTGGTAACTGAAGTGTTTCTAGGCATTTGTCAACTTAAGTTGGATTATCAAGTCTATGGAGTTCAGTTGCTCAAAATACTCTTATAAACTTGTGATTTTGGTAGAATCAGTAGTAATGTCCCCACTATTATGTTTGATTTTATTGCAGATAGACATCAAAACCAAAAGGGAAAATAGAAACTAAGAGTAAAAAAGGAAGGAAAACCAAAAATTCACCATGTTGTAAAAATTAAACAGCATAGTTCAAACCAACTTTGATTCAAAGGTAAAACAAGAATAATTAGCATATAAGGGTATTTCTCATTTTTCTAAGTCAATCTAGCTAAATGGTTGTCAATCCATCTGAACTGTTCAAATAACCAATGAGTAAATTTATTGACTGTTGTATTTTTATTCTTTATTTTTGAAAACATTAAATTTACTCTTTATGATCACTTTCTTCCTGCCTGCTTTCACTGAGTTTATTATGCTTTCTAGTTCTTAAGTTGTAAGAGTAGATTTTTAATTTTATACTTTTCTGTTTGTTTTCTTTAAGTGTTTATAGTTCTAAATTTCCCCCTTGGCATGCTTTCACTGTTTCCCATAAGCTCTGGTTCATTGTGTTTTTGTTTCTATTTGCCTCTAAATATTTTCTAATTTCCCTTCTGCTTTTCTCTTTTATCATCAGTCACTTAGAAGATGTAGTAGAGTTTCCAAATTTTGTAAAATTTCCTGTTTCTTTCCTGTTTTGGATTCTAGTTTTATTTCTGGATTTGACTTCTAGTTGTAGGACATTATAAATATACTCAACACCTCTAAACTATACATTTTTAAATGGTTAGGATGGTAACTCTTATGTTGTGTATATTTTATCATAATTTTAAAAAGTGAAAAATGTGTGTTGCACTTCATAAACTAATAAGGAGTCATATGAAAAAGTATTAAGAAAACAATTCCGTTTACCAAAGCATAAAAAGAATAAAATCTTTAGGAATAAGCACCGAGACAAAATATAATAAATTGATAAAAGAAATTAGGGAAGACACATATAAATAAAAGACATCCTGTATTCATAATTTGGACAATTTAATATTGTTGAATTATCCATACTACTCAAAGCAATCTACAGATTCAATGCAAATCTCAAAGGCATTTTTTCTGGAATAGAAAAACAATCCTAAAATTTATATGCACCTAGCCAAAACAATTTTGATAATGAAGAACAAATTTCAACAAAGCACAGAAAAAACTTTTTTTTTATTTTAATTTTTATTTATTTATTCATTTTTGGCTGTGTTGGGTCTTCGTTTCTGTGTGAGGGTTTTCTCTAGTTGCGGCAAGTGGGGGCCACTCTTCATTGCGGTGCACGGGCCTCTCACTGTCACGGCCTCTCTTGTCACGGAGCACAGGCTCCAGATGGGCAGTCTCAGTAGTTGTGGCTCACGGGCCCAGTTGCTCCACGGCATGTTGGATCTTCCCAGACCAGGGCTCAAACCCATGTCCCCTGCATTGGCAGGCAGATTCTCAACCACTGCGCCACCAGGGAAGCCCAGAGAAAACATTTTTTAAATTTTATTTTTTATTGGAGCATATCTGGTTAATAATGTTGTGTTAGTTTCAGGTGTAGAGCAAAGTGAATCTGCTCTATATATACATATATCCATTCTTTTTTAGATTCATTTGCCATTTAGGTCACTACAGAATACTGAGTAGAGTTCCCAGTGCTACACATTAGGTCTGTATTAGTTATCTATTTTCCATACAATAGTGTATATATGTCAATCCCAATCTCCCAATTTATTCCTCCCCCTTCCCCTTTTACCCCCTGATAAACAAAGTCTGTTTTCTACATCTGTGACTCTATTTGTTTATTTACTTTTATTTTTTAACTTCTTTATTGGAGTATAATTGTTTTACATTGTTGTGTTAGTTTTTGCTGTATAACAAAGTGAACCAGCTATACATATACATATATCTCCATATCCCCTCCCTCTTGCGTCTCCCTCCAACCCTCCCTATCCCACTGCTATAGGTGGTCACAAAACACCGAGCTGATCTCCATGTGCTATGTGGCTGCTTCCCACTAGCTATCTATTTTACATTTGGTAGTGTATATGTGTGAATGCTAATCTCTCACTATGTCTTAGCTTACCTTTCCCCTTCCCAGTGTCCTCAGGTCCATTCTGTATGTCTGCAGCTTTATTCCTGTCCTGCCCCTAGGTTCTTCAGTACCAATTTTTTTTTCTTTTTAGATTTCATATATACGTGTTAGCATATGGTATTTGTTTTTCCCTTTCTGACTTACTTCACTCTGTATGACAGACTCTAGGTCCATCCACCTACTACAAATAACTCAATTTCATTTCTTTTTATGGCTGAGGAATATTCCATTGTAAATATGTGCCACATCTTCTTTATCCATTCATCTGTCAATGGACACTTACATTGCTTCCATATCCTGGCTACTGTAAATAGTTCTGCAATGAATATTGTGGTACATGACTTTTTTGGTATTGTGGTATTCTAAGGGTATATATCCAGTAGTGGGATTGCTGGGTCATATTGTAGTTCTATTATTAGTTTTTAAAGGCACCTCCATACTGTTCTCCATAGTGGCTGTATCAATTTACATTCCCACCAACAGTGCAAGAGGGTTCCCTTTTCTCCACATCCACTCCAGCATTTATTGTTTGTAGATATTTTGATGATGGCCATTATGACCAGTGTGAGGTGATACCTCATTGCAGTTTTGATTTGCATTTCTCTAATGATTAGTGATGTTGAACATCCTTTCATGTGTTTGTTGGCAATCTGTATGTCTTCTTTGGAGAAATGTCTGTTGAGGTCTTCTGCCCATTTTGGGATTGGGTTTTTTGTTGTTTGATATTGAACTGCATGACGTGATTGTATATTTTGTAGATTAATCCTTTGTCTGTTGCTGCATTAGCAAATATATTCTTCCATTCTGAGTGATGCCTTTTTGGCTTGTTTATGGTTTCCTTTGTCTTACAATAGCTTTTAAGCTTCATTAGGTTCCTTTGTTTATTTTTGGTTTTATTTCCATTTCTCTTAGAGGTGGGTCAAAAAGGGTCCTGCTGTGATTTATGTCATAGTGTTCTGTCTTTTTTTCCCTCTAAGTGTTTTATAGTGTCTGTCCTTCCATTTAGGTTTTTAATCCATTTGGAGTCTGTTTTTGTGTAAGGTGTTAGGAAGTGTTCTAAATTCATTCTTTTACTTGTAGCTGTCCAGTTTTCTCATCATCACTTATTGAAGAGGCTCTCTTTCCTCCATTGTATGTACTTGCCCCTGTGTCAAAGACAAGGTGACCATACGTGTGTGGGTTTATCTCTGAGCTATCTATCTTGTTACATTGACCTATATTTCTGTTTTTGTGCCAGTACCATACTGTCTTGATTACTGTATCTTTGTAGTATAGTCTGAAGTCAGGGTGTCAGGGTTCTTCTAGCTCTATTTTTCTTTCTCAAGATTGCTTTCGATATTCAGGGTCTCTTGCGTTTCCATACAAATTGTAAATTTTTTTTTCTAGTTCTGTGAAAAATACCATTGGTAGTTTGAGAGGGATTGCATTGAATCTGTAGATTGTTTTGGGTGTTATAGTCATTTTCACAATGTTGATTCTTCAATTCCAAGAATATGGTATGTCTCTCCATATGTTTGTATCATATTTAATTTCTTTCATCAGTGTCTTATAGTTTTGTGCATACAAAACAAAGACACAAAGTTTTGTGTCTTTTTTCTTCTTAGGTAGATTTTTCTTTTCATTTTATTCCTTTGGTTGCAATGGTAAATAAGAGTGTTGCTGTACTTTTTTTTTCATATTTGTCATCATTAGTGTACAAGAATGCAAGAGATTTCCGAGCATTAATTTTGTATCCTGTTTCTTTACCTAATTAATTGATTAGCTGGAGTAGTTTTCTGGTAGCATCTTTAGAATTTTCTATGTATAGTATCATGTCATCTGCAAACACTGACAAAGACTACTACAAGAGACAAGGAAGGACACTACATAATGATCAAGGGAACAATCCAAGAAGAAGATATAAAAACTGTGAATATTTATGCACGCAACATTAGGTGCATAATTTTTTTTATTTCTTCTTTTCCAATTTGGATTCCATTTATTTCTCTTCTCTGTTTGATTGCTGTGGCTAAAACTTCCAAAACTGTTTTGAATAATAGTGGTGAGAGTGGGTAACCTTGTCTTGTTCCTGATCTTAGTGGAAAGATTTTCAGTTTTTCACCATTGAGAATGATGTTGGCTGTGTGTTTGTCATACATGGTCTTTATTATTATGTTGAGTTAAGTTCCCGCTATGCCTACTTTCTGGAGAGCTTTTATCATAAATCATTGTTGAATTTTGTCGAAAGGTTTTTCTGCCTCTATTGAGATTATCATGTGGCTTTTCTCCTTCAATTTTTTAATATGGTGTGTCACCTTGGTTGATTCGCGTATATTAAAGAATCCTTTCAATCCTGGGATAAACCCATCTTGATTATGGTGAATGATGCTTTTAATGTCCTGCTGGATTCTGTTTGCCAGTATTTTGTTGAGGATTTTTACATCTATGTTCATCAGTGATATTAGCCTGTAGTTTTCTTTCTTTGTGACATCTTTGTCTTCTTTTGGTATCAGGGTGATGGTGACCTCGTAGAATGAGTTTGGGAGTGTTCCTCCTTTGGCTGTACTTTGGAAGAGGTTGAGAAGGATACGTGTTAGCTCTTCTCTAAATGTTTGATAGAATTCACCAGTGAAGCCATCTGGTCCTGAGGTTTTGCTTGTTGGAAGATTTTAAATCACAGTTTCAATTTCAGTGCTTGTGATTGGTCTGTTCATATTTTCTATGTCTTCCTGGTTCAGCCTCGGAAGGTTGTGCTTTTCTAAGATTTTGTTCATTTATTCTTGATTATCCATTTTATTGGCATTTAGTGACTTGTAGAAATCCCTCATAATCCTTTGTATTTGTACTGTGTCAGTTTTTACTTCTCCTTTTTCATTTCTAATTCTTTTGATATGGGTGTTCTGCCTAATTTTCTTGAAAATTCTGGCTAATTGTTTATCAATTTTTTTATATTCTCATAGAATGACCTTTTACTTTTATTGATCTTCATTATTGTTTCCTTCATTTATTTTTCATTTATTACTGATGTGATTTTTATGATTTCTTTTCTTCTGCTAACTGTGGGTGTTTATTGTTCTTCTTTCTCTGGTTGTTCTAAGTGTAAGTTTGGGTGTTTATTTGAGATTTTTCTTGTTTCTGGAGGTAGGATTATATTGCTGTAAACTTCTCTGTTAGAACTGCTTTTCCTGCTTCCCATAGGTTTTGGGTCATCGTGTTTTCATTGTCATTTGGTTCTAGGTATATTTTGATTTCCTCTTTGATTTCTTCAGTGATCCTTGGTTATTCAGTACAGTATCATTTAGCCTCCGTGTGTTTGTAGTTTTTACAATTTCTTTTCCTGTTACTGATAACTAGTGTCATAGCATTATGGTCAGAAAAGATACTATGTATGATTTCAATTTTCTTAAATTTACCAATGCTTAATTTGTGACCCAAGATATGATGTGTCCTGGAGAATGTTTCATGACCACTTGAGAAGAAAGAGTATTCTGTTGTTTTCGGATGGAATGTCCTGTAAATATCAGTTAAGTCCATCTTGTGTAATGGATCATTTAAAGCTTGTGTTTCGTATTTATTTTCATTTTGATTGATCTGTCCTTGGTGAATGTGGGATGTTAATGTTCCCTGCTGTGATTGTGTTACTGTCGATTTCCCCTTTTATGGCTGTTTACATTTGCTTTATGTATTGTGGTGCTCCCATGTTGGGTGCATAAATATTCACAGTTTTTTATCTTCTTCTTGGATTGATCCCTTGATCCTTATGTAGTGTCCTTCCTTGTCTCTTGTAGTAGTCTTTATCTTAAAGCCTATTTTGTCTGGTATGAGAATTGCTTCTCTAGCTTTCTTTTTATTTCCATGTGCATGGAATATCTTTTTCCAACCTCTCACTTTCAGTCCATATGTGTCCCTAGGTCTGAAGTGGGTCTCTTGTAGACACCATATATAAAGGTCTTCTTTCTGTATCCATTCAGCCAGTCTATGTCTTTCAGTTGAAACATTTAATCCATTTACATTTAAATTGGTTATCGATGTGTATGTTCCCATTACCATTTTCTCAATAGCTTTGGGTTTGTTTCTGTAAATCTTTTCCTTCTCTTGTGTTTCCTGCCTAGAGAATTTCCTTTATTATTTGTTGTCAAGCTGGATTGGTGGTGCTGAATTCTCTTAGCTTTTGCTTGACTGTAAAATTTTAAATTTCTCTATGGAATCTGAATGAGATCTTTGCTGCATAGAGTAATCTTGTTTGTAGGATTTTCCCTCTCATCACTTTAAATATGTCCTGCCTCTCCCTTCTGCTTTGCTGTATTTCTGTTGTAAGATCAGCTATTGACCTTATGGGGATTAGCTTGTATGTTATTTGTTGCCTTTCCTTTGCTACTCTTAACAATTTTTCTTTGTATTTAATTTCTGATAGTTTGATTAATATGTGTCTTGGTGAGTTCCTCCTTGGATTTATCCTGTATGGGACTCTATGTGTTTCCTGGACTTGATTGACGACTTCCTTTCCCATGTTAGGTAAGTTTTCAATGGTAATCTCTTCACATATTTTCTCAGTTGTTTTCTTTTTCTCTTCATCTTCTGGACCGTTATAATTCTAGTGTTGGCGTGTTTAATGTTGTTCCAGAGGTCTTTGAGTCTGTTCTCAACCCTTTTCATTCTTTTTTCTTTATTTTGCTACGTGGTAGTTATGTCCACTATTTTATCTTCCGGGTCACTTATTTCTTCTGCCTCAGTTAACCTGCTATTGATTCCTTCTAGAGAATTTTAAATTTCATTTATTGTGTATTGCATCCTTGTTTTTTTGCTCTTTATTTCTTCTAGATCCTTGTTAAACGTTTCTTGTATTTTCTCCATTCTTTTTCCAAGATTTTGTATCATCTTTACTATCATTACTCTGAATTTTTTTCAGGTAGACGGCTTATTTCCTCTTCATGTGTTTGTTTTGGTAGGTTTTTACCTTGCTCTTTCATCAGCTGCCTATTTCTCTGTCTTCTCATTTTCTTAACTTACTGTGTTTGGGGTCTCCTTATTGCAGGCAGCAGGTTTGTATTACCCATTGCTTTTGTTGTCTGCCCCCAGTGGGTATTGTTCCAGTGGGTTGTGTAGGCTTCCTGGTGGAGGGGACTCTGCTTGTGTTCTGGTGAATGAGGTTGTATGTTGTCTTTTCATTGAGCAGCACTATGTCTGGTTGTGTGTTTTGGGATGTCTGTGAACTTAATATGATTTTAGTTAGCCTCTCTGCTAATGGGAGGGCTTGTGTTCCTGTCCTGCTAGTTGTTTGGTATGGTGTGTCTAACACTGAGGCTTGCTGGTTATTGGGTGGAACTCATTCATAGCGTTGAGATGCAGATCTCTGGGAGAGCTCTCGCCGGTTGATATTACATTGGGCCAGGATGTCTCTGGTTGTGCAATGTGCTGAACTAAGCTCTCCCACCTCAGAGGCTCAGGCCAGACAACTGGCTGCAGCACCAAGACACTGTGGGCCACTCAGCCAAGTATATGGGGAGTTTCTTGCCTTTTGGGAAGTCTGAGGTCCTCAGCCAGCATTCAGTAGGTGTTGTTTAGGAGTTGTTCCACATATACAAGTATTTCTGACATATTTGTTGGGAGGAAGGTGATCTCCACGTCTTACTCCTCCACCATCTTGAAGACGCTTCTCCAGTCTTTTATCTATTTCTTTGTTGATGGCCATTTGGGTTGCTTCCATGTCCTGACTATTGTAAATAGTACTGCAATAAATATTCTGGTGCATGTGTCTTTTTGAATTATGGTTTTCTGTAGGTATATGCCCAGGAGTGGGATTGCTATGTCATATGGTAGTTCTATTTTTAGTTTATTAAGGGACCTCCATAAGTTCTTTATTGTGGCTGTATCAATATACGTTACCTCGAACAGTGTAAGAAGGTTCCAATTTCTCCACACTGTCCCCAGCATTAATTGTTTGAAGATTTTTGATGATGGACATTCTAACCAGTGTGACGTGATACCTCATTGTAATTTTGATTTGCACTTCTCTGATAATAGGTAATGCTGAGCATCTTTTAAGCTTTTCTGTTTGTAAACCACCTGTATGTCTTTGAAAAATGTGTATTTAGGTCTTCTACCCATCTTTTGTTTGTTTGTTTGTTTGTTTTTTTGATATTCAGCTGTGTGAGTCTTTTATATTATTTGGAGATTAATCCCTTGTCCGTTGCCTCATTTGCAAATATTTTCTCCTATTCTGAGGGTTGTCTTCTTTTCATTTATGGTTTTCTTTGCTGTACAACACCTTTTAATTTTAATTAAGTTCCATTTGTTTATGTTTGTTTTTATTTTCATTACTCTAAGCAGTGGATTGAGAAAAATCTTCGTGTGATTTATGTGACAGAGTTTTCGCCCTATGTTTTCCTCTAAAAGTTTTATGTCGGGTCTTCCATTTAGGTCTTTAATTCAGTTTGAATTTATTTTTGTGTATGGTGTTACGGAGTGTTCTAATTTCATTCTTTCACATGTAGCTGTCCAGTTTTCTCAGCATCACTTACTGAAGTCTGTGTCTTTTCTCCAATGTATATTCTTGACTCATTTGTAATAGATAAGGTGACCATATGTTCGTGGGTTTATCTCTGGGCTCCCTATCCTGTTCCATTGATCTCTATTTATATTTTTGTGTCACTATCATACTCTCTTGACAACTGTAGCTTTGTTGTATAGTATGAAGTTCTGGGGCCTGATTCCTCCAGCTCCATTTTTCTTTCTCAATTTTGCTTCTGGGGGGACCGTCAAGATGACGGAGGAGTAAGACATGTAGATAACCTTCTTCCCCATAAATACATCAAAAATACAACTACATATGGAACAGCTCCTACAGAACAACTGTGAACCCTGGGAGAAGACCTCAGACTTCCCAAAAAGAAGAGATGCCTGAGGACCACCGACTCACAGAGGTGGGATCAAAACCAAAGCTGAACCCGAGGAGCTGTGTGAACAAAGAAGAGAATGGGATATTTCTCTTTAGAGCCTAAGGAGCAGCAGATTATATCCCCATAATCAACTTGATATACCCTGCATCTGTGGAAAAACTTAATAGACAATGAATCATGCTAAAATTGAGTTGGTGGACTTTGGGAGCAACTGTAGACTTGGGGTTTCCTGTATGTGAATGATTTGACTCTGATTTTTATGTTTATCTTAGTTTAGTGTTTACTGTTTGTTATCATTGCTGGATTTGTTTATTGGTTTTGTTGCGATCTTTTTATTTTTTTATTTTAATAATTTTTAAATTTATTATTATTATGATGATTTCTTTCTTCTCTCTCCCTTTTCTTCGGAACAGTTTGGCTGACAGTGTCTTGGTGTTCCAGCCTGGAGTCAGGCCTGAGCCTCTGAGGTGGGAGCTGAGTTCAGGACATTGGACCACCAGATAACTCCTGGCCCTACATAATATCAATTGGTGAGATCTCCCCCAGAGATCTCTGTCTCAGCGATAAGACCCAGTTCCACCCAACTGCCAGAAAACTCCAGTTTTGGACGCCCCATGCCAATCAACTAGCAAGACAGGAACACAATACCACGCATTAACAGAGAGGCTGCCTAAAATCATATTAAGTTCACAGACACCACAAAACACACCACCGGACATGACCCTGCACACCAGAAAGACAATATACAACCCCACCCACCATAATACAGGCATCAGTCCCCTCTACCAGGAAGCCTACACAAGTCACTGGACCAACCTCATCCACTGGGTTAAGACACCAAAAACAATGGGAACTACAAACGGGCAGTCTGAGAAAAGGGGACACCAAACAGTAAGTTAAACAAAATGAGAAGACAGAGAAATATGCAGCAGATGAAGAAGCAAGGTAAAACCCACCCAACCAAACAAACAAAGATAAAATAGGCCCTCTACCTGAAAAAGAATTCGGAGTAATGAAAGTAAATTTGATGCAAAATCTTAGAAATAGAATGGAGTAAATACAAGAAACTTTAACAAAGAACTAGAAGAAAGAACTAAAGAGCAAACAATCAATGATGAAAAACACAATAAATGAAATTAAAACTTCTCTAAAAGGAATCAATAGCAAAATAACTGAGGCAGAAGAATGGATAAGTGACCTGGAAGGTAAAATAGTAGAAATAACTACCACAGAGCAGAATAAAGAAAAAAGAATGAAAAAATTGGAGGACAGTCTCACAGACCTCTGAGACAACATTAAACACAACAACACTCGAATTATAGGGGTCCCAGAAGAAGAAGAGAAAAAGAAAACAACTGAGAAAATATTTGAAGAGATTATAGTTGAAAACTTCCTTAACATGGGAAAGGAAATTGTCAATCAATTCCAGGAAGCCCAAAGAGTCCCATACGGGATAAATCCAAGGAGAAACACACCAAGACACATGTTAATCAAACAAACAAAAAATAAATACAAAGAAAATATATTAAAAGCAACAACAAAAAGCAGCAAATAGAATACAAGGCAATCCCCATAAGGTTAACAGCTGATCTTACAGCAGAAACTCTGCAAGTCAGAAGGAATTAGCAAGATATATTTAAAGTGGTGAAAGGGAAAAACCTATAACCAAGATTACTCTACCCAGAAAGGATCTCATTCAAAGTTGAAGGAGAAATTAAAACCTTTACAGACAAGCAAAAGTTTAGAGAATTCAGCACCACAAAACCAGATTTACAACAAATGCTAAAGGAACTTTTCTAAGCAGGAAACACAAGAGAAGATAAAGATCACAAACACATACCACAAACAATTAAGAAAATGGTAATAGAGATGTACATATTGATAATTGCCTTAAATGTAAATGGATTAAATGTTCCAACCAAAAGACGTAGATTGGCTGAATGGATACAAAAACAAGACCCATATATACGTTCTCTACAAGAGCCCCACTTCAGACCTAGGGACACATCCTGACTGAAAGGGAAGGGATGGAAAAAGATATTCATGCAAATGGAAATCAAAAGGAAGCTGGAGTAGCAATTTCCATATCAGAAAATATAGACTTTAAAATAAGGCTATTACAAGAGACAAAGAATGACACTACATAATGATCAACGGATCAATCCAAGGAGAACATATTAAAATTGTTAATATGTATGCACCCTACATAAGAGAACTCAGTATATAAGGCAAATGCTAACAGCCATAAAAACGGAAATCAACAGTAACAAAATAATTGTAGGGGACGTTAACACCTCACTTTCACCAATGGTCAGACCAACCAAAATGAAAATAAATAAGGAAACACAAGCTTTATATGATACATTAAACAAGATGAACTTAACTGATATTCATAGAGCATTCCTTCTGAATACAACAGAATACACTTCTCAAGTGTTCATGAAACATTCTCCAGGATAGATCATATTTGGGTCAAAAATCAGGCCTTGGTAAATTTAAGAAAATTGAAATAGTATCAGGTATCTTTTCTGACCACAACAGTATGAGACTAGATAACAAATACAGGGAAAAAAACTCAAAAAATACTAACACATGGAGGCTAAACAATACACTATTAAATAACCAAGAGATCACTGAAAAACTCAAAGAGAAAATCAAAAAATACCTAGAAACAAATAACAATGAAAACACCATGATCAAAAACCTATGGGTTGCAACAAAAGCAGTTTTAACAGGGAGTTTATAACAATATAATCCTACCTCAAGAAACAAGAAACATCTCAAATAAAAAAACCTAACCTTACACCTAATGCAATTAGAGAAAGAAGATCAATAAAAACAAAAATCCTCCTCAAAGTTAGCAGAAGGAAATAAATCATAAAGATCAAATCAGTAATGGATGAAAAAAACTGAAGGAAAAAATAGTAAATATCAATAAAACTAAAAGGTGGTTCTTTGAGAAGATAAACAAAATTTATAAATCATTAACCAGACTCATAAAGAAAAAAAAAGGGAGAAGATTAAAATCAACAGAATTAGAAATGAAAAAGGAGAAGTAACAATGGACACTGCAGAAATACAAAGCTATGCCAATAAAATGGACAACCTGGGAGAAATAGACAAATTCTTAGAAAAACACAACCTTCCGAGACTGAACCAGGAAGAAATAGAAAATATGAACAGACCAATCACAAGCACTGAAATTGAAACTGTGATTAAAAACCTTCCAGCAAACCAAAGCCCAGGACCAGATGGCTTCACAGGCGAATTCTATCAAATATTTAGAGAATAGATAACACCTTTCCTTCTCAAACTCTTCCAAAATATATCAGAGGGAGGAACACTCTCAAACTCATTCTACAAGGCCACCATCACCCTGATACCAAAACCAGACAAAGATGTCACAAAGAAAGAAAACTACAGGCCAATATCACTTATTAACATAGATGTAAAAATCCTCAACACAATACTAGCAAACAAAATCCAACAGGACATTTAAAGAATCATACACCATGATCAAGAGGGGTTTATTCCAGGAATGAAAGGATTCTTTAATATATGCAAATCAATCAATGTGAGACACCATATTAACAAACTTAAGGATAAAAGCTATATGATAATCTCTATAGAGGTAGAAAAACCTTTTGACAAAATTCAACACATATTTGTGATAAAAACTCTCCAGAAAGTAGGCATAGAGACAAATTACCTAAACATAATAATGGCCATGTATGACAAACACAACCAACATCATTCTCAATGGTGAAAAACTGAAAACATTTCCACTAAGATCAGGAACAAGACAAGGTTGCTCACTCTCACCACTATTATTCAAAAACAGTTTTGGAAGTTTTAGCCACAGCAATCAGACACAAAAAGAAATAAAAAGAATTCAAATTGGGAAAGAAGAAATAAAACTGTCACTGCTTGCAGATGACATGATACTGTACATAGAGAATAATAAAGATGCTGCCATAAACTACTCAAGCTAATCAATGAATGTGGTAGAGTAGCAGGATACAAAATTAATGCACATAAATCTCTTGCATTCCTATATACTACTGAAAAAATATCTGAAAGAGAAATTAAGGAAACACTCAAATTTACCATTGCAATAAAAGAATAAAATACATAGGAACTAACCTACCTATGGAGACAAAAGACCTGTACGCAAAAAGCTATAAGACAGTGATGAAAGAAAATAAAGAGGACACAAACAGATGGAGAGATATACCATGTCCTTGGATTGGAAGAATCAACACTGTGAAAATTACTATACTACCTAAAGCAAACTGCAGATTCGATGCCATCCTAATCAAACTACCAATGGCCTTTTTCACAGAACTAGAAGAAAAATTTCACAATTTTTATGGAGACACATAGCCAAAGCAATCTTAGAAAGAAAAATGGAGCTGGAGTATTCAGGCTCCTGACTTCAGACTATACTACAAAGCTACAGTCATCAAGACAGTATGGTACTGCCACAAAAAGAGAAATATAGATCAATGGAACAAGATAGAAAGCCCAGAGATAAAACAACACACATATGGTCACTTTATCTTTGATAAAGGAGGCAAAAATATACAATGGAGAAAAGACAGCCTCTTCAATAAGTGGTGCTGGACAAACTGGACAGCTACATGTGAAGGAATGAAATTAGAACACTTCCTAACACCATACACAAAAATAAACGCAAAATGGATTAAAGACCTAAATGTAAGGCTAGACACTACAAAACTCTTAGAGGAAAACATAGGCAGAACACACTATGAAAAAAATCACAGCCAGATCCTTTTTCACCCACCTCCAAGAGAAATGGAAATAAAAACATAAATTAATAAATGGGACATAATGAAACTTAAAAGCTTTTGCACAGCAAAGAAAACCATAAACAAGACGAAAAGACAACCCTCAGAATGGGAGAAAATATTTGCAAATGAAGAAACTGACAAAGATAAATCTCTAAAATATACGAGCAGCTCATGTAGCGCAATATCCAAAAAACTAACAACCCAATCCAAAAGTGGGCAGAGACCTAAATAGACATTTCACCAAGGAAGATATGCAGATTGCCAACAAACACATGAAAGGATGCTCAGCATCACTAATCATTATAGAAATGCAAATCAAAACTACAATGAGGTATCACCTCACACCAGTCAGAATGGCTATCATCAAAAAGTCTACAAACAATCAATGCTGGAGTGAGTGTGGAGAATAGGGAACCCTCCTGCACTGTTGAAGGGATTGTAAATTGATACAGCCCCTATGGAGAACAGTATGGAGGTTCCTTAAAAAACTAAAAATGGAACTACCATACTACCCAGCGATCCCACTACTGGGCATATACTCTGAGAAAACCATGATTCAAAAAGAGTCGTGTACCACAATGTTCATTGCAGCACTATTTACAATAGCCAGGACATGGAAACAACCTAAGTGTCCATTGACAGATGAATGGATAAAGAAGATGTAGCACCTATATACAATGGAATATTAATTAGCCATAAAATGAAATGAAAATGAGTTATTTGTAGTGAGGTGGATGGACCTAGAATTTGTCATACAGAGTGAAGTAAGAGAGAAAGAGAAAAACAAATACCAAATGCTAATACATATATATGGAATCTAAAAAAATAAAAATGGTTCTAACGAACATAGGGGCAGGACAGGAATAACGACGCAGACTTAGAGAATGGTTTTGAAGACACGGGGTGGGAGAAGCATAAGCTGAGACAAAGTGAGAGAGTAACATGGACATATATACACTACCAAATGTAAAAGATATCTAGTGGGAAACAGCCACATAGCACAGGAAGATCAGTTCCGTGTTTTGTGACCACCTAGAGGGGTGGGATAGGGAAGGTAGGAGGGGGACACAAGAGGGAGGGGATATGGGGATATGTGTATACTTATGGCTGATTCACTTTGTTATACAGCAGAAACTAACACAACATTTTAAAGCCATTATACTCCAATAAAAATGTTAAAAAATTAAAGATTACTCTTATGGCAATCCTGCCCCTCTCCTCATGCACCCCTCAACAGTGGTGACTTGCCTCTCTGTCAGGCCTACGCTTCTTCCACATACACCCTCAGTTGTCACACTCCAGTGCCTTCAGGCTGTCTCTATGCAGCCAACTCTAGTCCTCTCCGTAGGTGTGACATCCAAAGACTGAACTTCAGCACCAGCCCCTGATACACCAATGGATGATCATTGCAGACTGGGAAGTGCAGGGCTGTGGTATCAACTGTCCGTGCAGTTCACTCTCCATCTTGTCTTCAGCAAACTTGTTGCTGTGCTCTCCTCTGAGGCTCCAAAACTTCCCCTGTGTCCAGGCTGATTTATCCAGTGAAGGTACTTCTCCGGTGGGAACATTTCCTCTTTCACATCTCCCTCCCTGGGACATGTTTCCCATCCTGAGTTCCTTTCTCTCTTTTTTCCTTTTTTTTTGGTCCTACCTGGTTACATGGAGATTTTCTTGCCTTTTTGAAAGCCTGAGGTCTTCTGCTTGCATTTAGTATATGTTCTGTGCAAATTGTTCCACGTGTCGATATATTTATGATGTATTTGTGAGAAGAGGTAAGCTTCATGTCCTACATCTCTGCCATCTTGATCCTTCTCGAGAATTCTTGCTTTTAGTGAGGAATATGCTCAGTTTGGACACTTAAACCCATCATCAATGTTTTACAGTTTTCAGAGTATATGTGTTTGACTTCCTAAGTTTATTTCTAGGTATTTTATTCTTTTTCATGAGATTTTTAAAAAGTTTGTTGTCTTTTTCACCTTCTCTTTCTGATATTTCATTATTATTTTATAGAAATACAATAGATTTCTGCGTATTAATCATGTATCTTGCAACTTTGTTGAATTTATTGTTTAATTCTAATAGGTTTTGTATGCGGACTTTAGGGTTCTCTGTATATTGTACCATGCAACCTGACAGTTTTACCTCTTCTCTTCCAATTTGGTTACATTTTCTATTTTTTTCTCATCTGATTCTATGGCTAGGACTTCTAATACTATATTAAATACCATTCTTCTCTTGTTCCTGAATTTAATGGGAAGGCTTCCAGCTTTTCACCTTTGAATATGATGTTGGCTGTGGGTTGGGTGTAAATTGTCTTTATTATATTGTGATATGTGTTCACTATTCACACTTTGATGAGTGTGTTTATTATGAATGGCTGTTGAAATATGTCATCCCCCCTCTTTTTTTTGCATCTGTTGAGACATCCATGTGAGTGTTATATTTCCTTTTCTTAACGTGGTGTATCACACTGATTCATGTGCATATGTTGAGCCATCCTTGTGAGTGTGGAATGACTTCAACTTGATCATGGGGTAAAACATTTTTTAATATATTGTCATATTCAAATGTTTAACATTTTATTGAGAATTTTTACAACTGTATTTACCAAAGATATTGGCTCGTAATTTTCTTTTTCTTTTTCTTTTTTTTGGTAGTGTCTTCATCTGCTTTTGGAATCAGTGTAATGATGGTCTCACAGAATGAGTGTGTGAGTATTTGCTCCTCTTCAATTTTTTGTAATTGTTTGACAATTATAGGTGTTTCTAATATGTAGGTTTCTAATACGTTTTTTACTTCCCTGTGACACTATCAGACCCTTTCCTTTTTTTCTTTAAACTGGGAGTTATTTTTACCACAAAGGCAATTTCACCTGTAATGATCTGTCTGTTTCCTCTTGATATGTTTCTAGAATGTGTCAATTTCTTCTAGGTTATCTGGTCTGTATGTAATTATTTATAGCATGCTTTTTAAAATATATTTCTGTAGAATCAATTCTTATTTCTCCTGTTTCATTTCATATTTTGTTTATTCGAGTCCTCTCTTCTTTCTTCTTGGTGAGCCTGGCTAAAATTTTACAAATATTATTTCCTTTTCCAAATATCAATTCATGTTTTTATTGATCTTTTTTATTTTTTTTAAACTATTTTAAGTTGAAGTTTAGATGATTTACAGTATTGTGTTAGTCGTGGATGTACAGCTTAGTGATTCAGGCTATTTTGTGGGGTTTTTTTTCAGATTATATTCCATTACAAATTATTACCAGATATTGGATATAATTCCCTGGACTGTATAGTAAATCCGTTTTGCTTATCTATTTTATTTATAGTAGTGTGTATCTGTTAATTTCACACTCTTAAGATGTTTCTGCCCCATCTCTTTCCCCTTTGGTAACTGTGAGTTTTTTTTTTTTTCTATATCTGTGATTTTGTTTCTCGTTGTATGTCAATTCATGAAATTTTTTTCTTTTTTTTAATCTTTGTAGTATTTCCTGAAGTCTGGAAGATTATACCTCCACCTTTGTTCTTTTTTATTTTTTTCCAGATTGCTTTGACAATTTTAGGTCTTTTCTTGTTCCATATAAATTTTAGAATTGTTGGTTCTAGTTTTGTCAAAAACATCATGGGTAATTTGATAGAAATCTCATTAAATCTGTAAATTGCTTTGGATAGTATGGCTATTTTAACAATATTAATTCTTCCAATCCAAGAACATGGAATACCTTTACATCCTTTTTTGTCATCTTCAATTTTCTTTGTCATTGTTTTTTACTTTTCACCATTTAGACCTTTCACCTCCTCAGTTATGTTCCTAAGTTTTTCTTTCTTTTTTTTTAAATCCAATCAAGTGTTGTTTTTTATTTGTCTTTCAATTTCTGATATTTCATTGTTAGTGTAAAGAAACACAACAGATTTGTACGTATTAATCTTCTATCCTGTTACATTGCTGAATTTATTAGTTCTAATAGCTTCTGTGTGGAATCTAGGGTTTTCTGTATAGAGTATCATGTCATCTGCATTCAATGATACATTTACCTCTTCCATTACATTTGGATCCTTTTTCTTTCTTTGTTTCATTTTCCCCCTCTCTCTGCTTAGGCTAAGTCTCTCAATACTATGTTGAATAGAATTAGTGACTGTGGGTATCCTTAGTATTGATTCTGAGTTTAGCTTTTCATTAGTGAGTATGATGTTGGCTGTGGATTTTCATAATTGGCCTTTATTATGCTGAGTATGTTCCCTTCAGACCCACTTTGGTGAGAATTTTTTTCCGGGATGGTTGTTGAATTTTCTCAAAGGCTTTTTCTGTGTCTATTGAGGTGTTCATGTGATCTTGTCTTTCCTTTTATTAATGTGGTGTATCACACTGATTGATTTGTATATCTCTAATTTTTCCTTTTGACAATGGAATGACTGTATTTTGATCATGGTGTATGATATCTTTTCATATATTGTTGGATTGTTTGCTAATATTTTATTGAAGATTTTTGTATGTAGGTTTATCAAAGATATTGGCCTGTAATTTTTATTTTTGTAGTGTTTTTATGTGATTTTCATATCAAGGTTATGGTGGCCTAACAGAATGAATTTGGGAGTGTTCCCAAATCTTCAGATTTTTGTAATAATTTGAGAGGGATTGGCATACATTTTTACATCATACGTTTGGTAAAATTCCCCAATGAAGCCGTCTGGTCCTAGACATTTCTTTTTTTTAATTATAGATTCTGTTTCACTGTTCATGTTGGACTGTTCAATAATATGTTTAATTTTTGGTCAGTATTGGCAGGCTTGGCAGGCCATAGGTTTCTAGAAATTTGTCTGCTTCTATGTTATTCAATTTGTTTTCATAAAATTCTTCATAATATTCTCTTATGATTTTTAAAAATTTCTATGGTGTGGATTGTTATTTCTTCTCTTTCAAGTTTCATTTTGTGTATTTGAGACTTCTCTCTTTTCTTTTTGAAGAGTGTGGCAGGGGTTTGTCAATTTTGTTTATTGTATCAAAAACCCAACTCTTTTTTATTTTGGTCTTTCTAATAGTTTTGTGCTTATCTTTATTTTATTTATTTCCCCTCTGACCTTTAGTGTTTGCTTTCTTCTGCTGACTTTAGGCTTTTATTGTTCTTTTTTTTTTTTTCTAATTTTTTTTAGGTGGTGCATTACATTGTTTATTTGAGATTTTTCTTGTTCTTGAGGATGACCAGGATCCGTATAATCTTCTCTTTTAGAATTGTTTTTGCTGTGTAACATAAATTTTGGACTTGTGTTTTTATTTTTGTTTGTCTTGTATTTTATAATTTATTGTCTGATTTTATCATTGACTCATTGGTTTTAGTAGGATGGTGTTTAGTCTCCATATGCTTTGTTTTTTTTCTGTTTTCCTTTTTGCAGTTGATTTGTAGTTTCATACCATTGTGTTTGAAAACAGTTATATAATTTATATTATCTTAATTTATTGAGGCTTTTTTTCTCGCCTAGTATGTGATCTACCCTGGAGAGAATTTTTCATGTGTATTTACAAAGAAAATGTATTCTGTTGTTTAGAGAAATAACGTTCTGTAAATGTCAATTAAGTTAACTTGTCTATTGTGTCATTTAAGATTATTAATTTTCTGTTTGGATGATCTCTTTATTGAAGTTGGTGAGCTGTTACAGTCTATTATTTTATGGTTGTCAATTTCTCCTTTTGTGTCTGTTAGTATTTTCTTTGTAAATTTAGGTGCTCCTGTGCTAGTTTGGTATATGTTGACAAGTGTAAGATCATTTTCTATATTAATCCCTTTATCATTATATAAGTCCCTGCTTTGTCATTAGTTGTAGGATTTATTTTAGACTCTATTTTGTCTTACATGATTAATGTTACCCCTGTGTTCTTATAAATTACACTTCCATGAAATATCTTTTCTCATCCCTTCACATTCAATCTATGTGTGATTTTGCCCTAAAGTTAGCCTCTTGTTGGCAGGAGTACTTCATCTATTGACACTTAAAATAATTATTGATAGGTATTTTTTTTTCTATTTTATTCCGTGTTTTCCAGTGTTTTGGTAGTTCTTTTCTGTTCATTTCTTCTTTTGGGGTCTCCAGCTGTGGTTTGATGATTTTCTTCAGTAGTATGTTTAGGTTCTTTTCTTTTTTTTTCTGTATAAATTATAAGTTTTTAACTTATAAAAATATCTATGGACCCATGGTAACCATGTTGCCCCATAATTATATCTTTTTGCTTTAAACATATAGTCATTAATGTCCAAACATATTCTAAAAGGTTTTTACTCCTTTCCCCTAAAATTTATGGTAATGATGTTATTTTTTACATCTTCAGGCTTATTCATTTACTGTTTATTTTAGTTAGAGTTGCTTTTACTATATTTCTGTCTCTTAATCTACATACTGGTTTATTTATGTGAACTTCAATTCTTACCATATATTTGTGTTTCCTATTTGGATTTTCCTTTTCCTGTAGATTCTTACTTCTTTGCTATTTAAAGAAGACCCTTCAATATTTCTTTTTTATTTAACTATAGTTAATTTACAATATTGTGTTAGTTTCAGGTGTACAGCTTCAGATTATTTTCCACTATAGTTCATTATAAGATATTGAATATGATTTACTGTGTTTTACAGTGAATCCTTGTTTCTTATGTGTTTTATATAGAGAGGTGTGATCTGTTAATCCCATACTCTTTATTTAATTATGCCCACCCCCTTTCGCCTTTGATACCCATAAGTCTGTTTTCTATATCTATGAGTCTGTTTCTGTTTTGTAAATAAGTTTCATTTGTATTATTTGATTTAGATTCCACATATAAATGATATGTAATATTTGCCTTTCTTTAACTTACTTCACTTACTATGATAATCCCTAGGTTCATCAGTGTTGCTACAAAGGACAATATTTTATTCTTTTTATGGCTGAGTAATATTCCATTGTGTATATACACCATATCATCTTTATCCACTCATCTGTTGGTGCACAATTAATTGTTCCATGTCTTGGGTACTGTGAATAGTTCTGCTGTGAACATTGGGATGCATGAATCTTTCAAATTAATGTTTTCATCTTTTCTAGATATATTCCCAAGAGTGGGATTATTGAATAATATTACTCTATTTTTAGTTTTTAAAGGAAACTTCACACTATTGTCATAGTGGCTGTCTCAATTTACATTCTCACCAACGGTGTACAAGGATTCCCTTTTCTCCACCCTCTCTCCAGCACTATTTGTAGACTTTTTGATGATAGCCATTCTGACTGTTGTAAGGTGATAACTCTTTGGAGTTTTGCTTTGCATTTCTCAAATAAGTAACTATGTGGAGTATATTTCCATGTGTCTCTTGCCCACCTGTATGTCTTTTTTGGAAAAATGTCTATTTAGGTCTTCACCCATTTGTTATTACCTTGTGTGGTTATTTATATTCAGTTGTATGAGCTTTTGTATATTTTGGAATCTAAGCTCTTGTTGGTCGCATTATTAACAAGTATTTTCTCCAGTCCATAGGTTGTCTTTTTGTTTTGTTGCTCATTACATTTGTAGAGCAAGCTTTTACGTTTGACTAGGTACCACTTATTTACTTTTGCTTTCATTTCTTTTGACTTGGTAGACTAAGAATATTACTACAATTTATGTCAGATAATGTTTTGCCTATGTTCTCTTTAAGGAGATTTATGGTGACATGTCTTATATTGACGAATTTCAGTCATTTTGAGTTTATTTTTGTGTATGGTGTGAGGCTGTGTTCTAATTTTATTGGTTTACATAAGGTTGTCCAGTTTTCCCAACACCACTTACTGAAGAGACTGCCTTTCTCCATTGTGTATCCTTGTCTCCTTTGTCAAATATAAACTGACTGTAGGTAAGTGGGTTTATTTCTGGGCTCTCTATTTTGTTCCATTGATGTGCATATCTATTTTTGTACCAATACCATGCTGTTTTGATTACTGTAGCTTTGTAGTATTGTCTAAAGTGTGTGAGGTTAATGCCTGCAGCTTTTTTCCTTGGAAAAAAGGTTTATGCCGGCAGTTCGTTTTTCCTTGAAATAGCATTGACAATCTGGTGGGTTTTTTCTTTGTGAGTGTGTGTGTGTGTGTGTTATTTCATATAAATTTTAGGATTATTTGTTCTACCTCTGTAAAAAAATGTCTTGGATAATTTGATAGGGATAGCATTAAATCTGTTGATTGCTTTGGGTGGTATGGCCATTTTATCAGTATCACTGTTTCCAATCTTATAGCAAGGAATATCTTTCCATTAATTTTTATCAGCTTCAAGTTTTTTATTTTTTTACGTCTTACTGCTCTCCACAGCTTTATTTTTAACATTTAACATCTTTATTGGAGTATAATTGCTTTACAATGGTGTGTTAATTTCTGCTTTATAACAAAGTGAATCAGCTATACATATACATATGTTCCCATATCTCTTCCCTCTTGCATCTCCCTCCCTCCCACCCTCCCTATCCCACCCTTCTAGGTGGTCACAATGCACAGAGCTGATCTCCCTGTGCTATGCGGCTGCTTCCCACTAGCTATAGGTTTTACTTTTGGTAGTGTATATATGTCCATGCCACTCTCTCACTTTTTCCCAGCTTACCCTTCCCCCTCCCCGTGTCCTCAAGTCCATTCTCTACATCTGCGTCTTTATTCCTGTCCTGTGCTTAGGTTCTTCATAACCTTTTTTTTTTAAGATTCCATACATAAGTGTTAGCATATGGTATTTGTTTTTCTCTTTCTGACTTACTTCACTGTATGACAGACTCTTTTTATCATCTTCAAGTTTTTTTAAACAATGTTTTATATTTCTCAGTTTATAGGGCTTTTACATCATCAGTTAGGCTTATTCCTAGGCTATTGTATTTTTTTGATTCAATTTTAAATGGTAAATTTTTTCTTTTTTATCTGATATTTTATTGTTAGTGTAAAGAAATGCAACAGATTTCTATATATAGATCTTGTATCCTGCTAGCTTGCTGAATTCATTTATTAGTTATACTAGTTTTTGTGAGTTTTTTAAAGGGCTTTTATAAGGAGTGTCATGTGATCTGCATACAATGACAATTTCACATATTCTTTTACTGATTAGATACAGTTTTTTTCTTGTCTGATTGTTGTGGCTAGAACTTCCAATAATACATTGAATAGAAGCGGAGAGAAGGGGATCCTTGTCTTTTTCCAGAATTTAGTTGGAAGGCTTTTAACTTTTCTCTGTTGAGTATTATATTGGCTGTGGATTTGTTATAAATGCCTTTTATTATGTAGAGATACGTTGTCTCTATACTCATTTTGGTGAGAGTTTTTATCATGAATGAATGTTGAATTTTAGCAAATGCTTTTTCTGCATCTATTGACATGATCATATTGTTCTTTTCTTTTGTTGATGTGGTGTCAACATTTCTGTTAGGTGTGTTTAGTATTGGTGAATTCTTTTAGTTTTTGCTTCTCTGAGAAGCTCTTTATTTTTTCTTCAATACTAAATGACAATCTTGCTGGGTAGTGTACCTATATTGCAGGTCTTTTACTTTCAGGATTTAGATATATATCATGCTACTTTCTTCTGGCCTGTAATATCTCTGCAGAGGAATTTGCTGATAACCTTATGGGGATTACCTGTACATGACTATTTTTTTCTAGTACCTTTAGAATTCTCTGTTTATCTTTAACTTTTGCCATTTTTATTGTGATATATCTTGGTGTGGGTCTCTGTGTTCATCTTATTTGGGTCCCTATGTGCTTTCTGTACCAGGATATGTTTTCTTCTTCAGGTTTGGAAAGATTTTAGCCATAATTTCCTCAAATACATGTTTGATCTCTCTTCTCTCTCTTCTTCTGGAATGTCTATAATGTAAATATTGGCATGTTTAAAGTTATCACACATATATCCTAGATTACTTTCAAATTTTGTTCAGTTTTCTTTCTGCTACTGTTTGGATTGTGTGATTTTCATTGTTCTATTTTCCATATCATTTATGATTCCTTCTGTATCACTCAGTCTGCTCTTATTCCTTCTTATGTGTTTCTAATTTCAGCTATCGAATTATCTATTTTTGTTTGGTTTTCTTTATATTTTCTTGTTTCTTGTTGAACTGATTTTACTGTCCATGTTTTGAATTCTTTATCCAGCAATTTTTTCTTTCTGTTTCATTATTACCTTTTTTCAACTGTTTTCTCTTGCTTCTTCAGTTGAGAGTAGTTCATCTTCCTTTTCATTTTACTTAACTTTCTCTGCCTCTATTAATTTAGGTGATACAGTTATATATTGTGGCCTTGAAAGGGTATTTTTATGTGACACTGTTTCTATACAGACTGTGTATGCTTTGATGGGAGGGTTAGATTTGAGGTGGACCCCAGTCACATGTTTCCTCAGGGTGTGCTCACTGCTATCACTTCAGGTGTGTGTGGGAGGGTGGCTGTAAGTGGAGAAGCTGGAGATTGCTCAAGTGTGATGCAACACTTCCTCTCTACTCAGTGGTCATCATTACCCTGTTTGTGGTTGTATCTGATACCAGGTTTCTGTAGCAGAAGTTTTGATGATGGACTTGAGTTGGCTCTGTTCCCTTAAGTGTGATTATTTTCCTCCTCATCCACAAGGGCTGCTGACTGAAGGTCCATGGGTTCTCAGACCTGGTGTAGTTACGTTGCTGGGTGATGTCAGTGCCTTGAGGGTGGCCAGCACTGATTTTGACCTACTTCTGGATGCAGCTGATACCCAGGAGTCTCAGTGATAATGCCAGACCACTTGTAGGTGGAGCCTATTCCTTCTATCTCTCTCTGCGGACCCTGGGTGTTCTTACCTTAGGGTCAACCCAGTGGTGTGCAGAGCTGTATCCTGACAGTTGGCTTTGGGACCTTGAAGGTCCTGAAGCTAGTGCCAGTTCATTGGTGGGCAGGACGATGTCCTCTGTTCCTTGTGGTTGGGTTCAAGTCTCAGGGCATCTGGGGCCTCAGGGGGTCTTAAGGCAGCTGAACTGATGATTAATTGTGCTCTGTCACCATGCAGGTAGTTGTTTGGCCTGAGATAAGAATTACTTATGCTGAGAGGCTGGTGGGTGAGGCCAGGCCCCTGTGATAATAAACTAGAGGGATGATTCCAAAATTGTACTTGATAGCCCTAACATCCTCATGGTAGGATGAGGTCCACAAAATAGCAGCCTATAACATCTATGTTCCCAGGGTGTGTTCCAGTTGCCTCTTGTCTTTCTGAGAGGCTCTGCACTATCACCAGTGGGTCTGATCCAGGCTATTTTGCAATTACTCTTTATGTTATCGGTCTCAGAGCTTATGAGATTTTCTTTTTTTTTTAACATCTTTATTGGAGTATTATTGCTTTACAATGGTGTGTTAGTTTCTGCTTTATAACAAAGTGAATCAGTTATACATATACATATGTTCCCATATCTCTTCCCTCTTGCATCTCCCTCCCTCCCACCCTCCTTATCCCACCTTGAGCTCATGACCCAGAACTGGACCCTCAGAGCAGTCGACCCCCAGGCGGATGACATGGACATGGACTTAGACAAGGAGTTTCTCCAGGACTTGAAGGAGCTCAAGGTGCTTGTGGCTGACAAGGACCTTCTGGACCTGCACAAGAGCCTGGTGTGAACTGCCCTCCGGGGAAAGCTCGGGGTCTTCTCGGAGATGGAAGCCAACTTCAAGGACCTGTCCCAGGGGCTGGTGAATGTGGCCGCCAAGCTTATGAGATTTTCTGTGCACTCTTTAAGAGCAGAGTCTCTATTTCCTACATCTCTCTATCTCTCCTAAATTAAGCCTCACTTGTCTTCAAAATCATACAGTCTGTGGGCTCATCTTCCTGGCTGAGGACCTCCAGGCTTGGGATCCCAATGTGTAACTCTTACTCCCTGCAATTGATAATTATCTTCCCATTTGTGTGTTACCTCCTTGGTGGTATGGGTTTTTACCTCTATTCTTCCTCTCCTACCTCTCTTGTTTTGGATACTTCTTTCTATCTTTAGTTGTAGAGATCTTTTCTGTTAGTCTTCAAGTCTTTCTCATCAATAGTTGCTCTCTAAATAGTTGTGATTTGGGTGTGCCTGTGAGAGAAAGTGAGCTCAGGGTCTTCCTGCTCTGCCATCTTGTTCACTCCATAGTGGTGAAAACTTTAAAATTTTACATTCTTAGCAACTTTCAAATATTGAATATGGTATGGATAACTGCAGTTGTTTTTGGATTATAAGAACCAGTTATTTTACCAGAAAATGGGTTTATTTGGGAACAGCAAAGAATTGCAATTCAGGACATGCAATCTATGGTGAAACACAAGGAAGTCCAGAAAACAAAGGAGGGAAGTGTTCTTTTACAGAGGAAAAGGGGAGCTGGGAAAAGCTGTTATATACAGAGATTCCATTGAAAGAACTGTGATCTTGAATTGTAGTAGGTTTTTATTGGCTGAGGTGTGACAGTCTCTCATTGACTGCACAGCTGTGGGGAACGTGAAATTCTTTTTTCTTCTTTCTGAGTAATATAGGAGTAAAATTCTTCCTGTTGAAGATGTAAAGTTTTGTTTCTTCCTGTTAGGCCTGCAATTGACATGGAGGGATAGGTAATGAGAGCATCCCCTCTGACCTACAAACTCCATCTAAAATGAAGTATATTTTTTTAATGTTTATATCCTTGTGGTGCACAGTATATCCCCAGATCTCATTCACATTTTAATTGGAGGTTTATACACTTGCTCACCTTCAACCTTTTTCTCTACTCCCCATCCCACCCCTAGTGACTGTAATTTTTTCCCCAAAAGACAGGAACAGATTGGCTCTGACCCAGTTATTAGAAAATAATCATGAATAATCTCGTATACAGAAAATCCTTTGGTGCACCTCAATGCCCTGACTCTATAAGACCCCTCACACAGGCACTACTGACATGAAGGGATTTCAGATGTAAAAGTACCCAGCTGGAAGGACACTGTATCAGGCAGTTATGTGGGACAGGTAGGCACACCCACGCTGGTCCAGAAGTAGAGTGATTCAGAAAATATACTTGAGTTGAAGCCCTCTATTGCCATCCAAACCTTTTGCTGTTTTAAGGTTCTGTGGTGACCAAAGTCTCTTAAAGCCTTAAAATTGAGCCTGGGCATAATGTTGCATATGCAGAGAAACATTAATATAGAGTTGGACATGGTCCGAAGGTTGGGGAGGAGACACATGAACCCAGGTTTCCATTCAAATTCTGCCTTTGTGCCCTGGCACACAATCTCTATAGTTTTTCACCTTGTGAAGAGAATCTGGGGTCTCCAAGTTCCCTGCTGTCCCCATTGTAGCCACATTCTTCTTCTTCTGCCTAACTGTTCAATAATTTGAAGGAATCAAGGAAGGTCTTGGTCATTGCAGACAAATAAAGCATTGAAGTTTTCTGATTCTTCGAGATTTTTTTTTAAATCCAAATAAATGTAAGGTGATATGGTATTTTCTTTAACCTGTCTCAGTTGGCATAGTGCCGTCATGTTTCATCCATGTTTTCACATATGACAGAATTTTTTTCTCATGGCTGAATAACATTCCAGTGCATATATTAATATGGTATGTTTTCTTTATCCATAAATTCTTTGATAGGCAAGTAGGATGTTTTAATATATTAGCAATTGTGAATAATCTGGCAATAAACATGGGAAGGATATTTATATCTTTGATATTCCATTTTCATTTATCCTGATCAATATCCCCAGAAGTGGAATTGTGGGAACACATGGTAGGTCTATCTGTAATTTTTTAAGAAAATTTTACGTTGAATTTTATATTGGCTTAATAAATTTGCATTCCCATCAAAAGTGGGTAAAGATTTTCCGTTTTCACTTTTCTGTCTACATTTCTAATTTCTTCCCTTCTTTTTCTTTTTTTAACGTCTTTATTGGAGTATAATTGCTTTACAATTTGTGTTAGTTTCTGCAGTATAACAAACTGAATCAGATATATTTATACATATATCTCTATATCCCCTCTTTCTTGTGTCTCCCTCCCAACCTCCCTACCCCACCCCTCTAGGTTGTCACAAAACACCGAGCTGATTTCCCTGTGCTATGTGGCTGCTTCCCATTAGCTTTCAATTTTACATTTGGTAGTATATATAAGTCCATGCCACTCTCTCACTTTGTCCCAGCTTACCCTTCCCCCTCCCTGTGTCCTCAGTTCATTCTCTCCATCTGCGTCTTTATTCCTATCCTGCCCCTAGGTTCTTCATAACCTTTTTTTTTTAGATTCCATATATATGTGTTAGCATACAGTATTTGTTTTCCTCTTTCTGACTTACTTCACTCTGTATGACAGACTCTAAGTCCATTCACCTCACTACAAATAATTCAATTTCATCTCTTTTTTTGACTGAGTAATATTCCATTGTATATATATGTCACATCTTCTTTATCCACTCATCTGTCAATGGGCACTTAGGTTGCTTGCATTTCCTGGCTACTGTAATAGAGCTGCAGAGAACATTATGGTAGATGACTCATTTTTAATTATGGTTTTCTCAGGGTATATGCCCAATAGTGGGATTGCTGGGTCATATGGTAGTTCCATTTTTAGTTTTTTTATGGAATATACATACTGTTCCCCATAGTGGCTGTATCAATTTATATTCCCAACAACAGTTCAAGAGTGTTCCGTTTTCTCCACACCCTCTCCAGCATTTATTGTTTGTACATTTTTTGAGGATGGCCATTCTAACTACTGTGAGGTGATACCTCACTGTAGTTTTGATTTGCATTTCTCTATTGATTAATGATGTTGAACATCCTTTAATGTGTTTGTTGGCAATCTATATATCTTCTTTGGAGAAATGTCTGTTTAGGTATTCTGCCCATTTTTGGATTGGGTTCTTTGTTGTTTTGATATTATGCTACATGAGCTGCTTGTATATTTTGGAGGTTAATCCTTTGTCAGTTGCTTCATTTGCAAATATTTTCTCCCATTCTGAGGGTTGTCTTTTTGTGCTGTTTATGGTGTACTTTGCTGTGCAAAAGCTTTCAAGTTTCATTAGGTCTCAATGTTTCTGTTTGTTTTTATTTCCATTTCTCTAGGAGGTGGGTCAAAAAGGATCTTGCTGTGATGTATGTCATAGGGTGTTCTACCTATGTTTTCCTCTAAGAGTGTTATTGTGCCTGGCCTTGGATTTAGATCTTTAAGACATTTTGAGTTTATTTTTATGTATGGTGTTAGGAAGTGTTCTAATTTCATTGTTTTATGTGTAGCTGTTCATTTTCCCCAGCACTGCTTATCAAAGAGGCTGTCTTTTCTCCATTGTGTATTCTTGCCTACTTTATCATGATAAGGGTGACCATATGTGCGTGGTTTTATCTCTGGGCTTTCTATCCTGTTCCATTTATCTATATTTCTGTTTTTGTGTCAGTGCCATACTGTCTTGATTACTGTAGCTTTGTAGTATAGTCTGAAGTCCGGGAATCTGATTACTCTAGATTGTTTTTCTTTCTCAAGGTTGCTTGGGCTTTTCAGAGGCTTTTGTGTTTCCATACAAATTGTGAAATTGTTTGTTCTAGTTCTGTGAAAAATGCCAGTTGTAGTTTGACAGGGATTGCACTGAATCTGTAGATTGCTTTGAGTAGTATAGTCATTTCCACAATATTGATTCTTCCAATCCAAGAACATGGTATATCTCTCCATCTGTTTGTATCATCTGTAATTACTTTCATTGGTGTCTTATAGTTTTCTGCATACAGGTCTTATGTCTCCTTACATAGGTTTATTCACAGGTGTTTTATTCTTTATCTTACAATGGTAAATGGGAGTGTTTCCTTAATTTCTCTTTCCGATTTTTCATCATTAGTGTATATGAAAGCAAGAGATTTCTGTGCATTAATTTTGTATTCTGCTACTTTACTGAATTCATTGATTAGCTCCAGTAGTTTTCTGTTAGCATCTTTTGGATTCTCTATGTATAGTATCATGTCATCTGCAAACAGTGACTGCTTTACTTCTTTTCTGATTTGGGTTCCATTTATTTCTTTTTCTTCTCTGATTGCTGTGGCTAATATTTCCCAAACCATGTTGAATAATAGTGGTGAGAGTGGGCAACCTTGTCTTGTTCCTGATATTAGTGGAAATGGTTTCAGTTTTTCCCAATTTAGGACGATGTTGGCTGTGGGTTTTTCATATATGACCTTTATTATGTTGCAGTAAGTTCCCTCTATGCCTTCTTTCTGGAGGGTTTTTATCATAAATGGGTGTTGAGTTTTGTCAAAAGCTTTCTCTGCATCTATTGAGATGATCATATGGTTTTTCTCCTTCAATTTGTTAATATGGTATATCACATTGATTGATTTGCATATATTGAAGAATCTTTGCATTTCTGGGATAAACCCCATTTGATCATGGTGTATGATCCTTTTACTGTGCTGTTGGATTCTCTCTGTTAGTATTTTGTTGAGGATTTTTGCATCTATGTTCATCAGTGATATTAGACTGTAGTTTTCTTTCTTGTGACATCATTGTCTGGTTTTGGTATCAGAGTGATGGTGCCCTCGTAGAATGAGTTTGGGAGTGTTCCTCCGTCTGATATATTTTGGAAGAGTTTGAGAAGTATAAGTGTTATCTATTCTCTAAATGTTTGATAGAATTTGTCCATGAAGCCATCTGGTCGTGGGCTTTGGTTTGTTGGGAGGTTTTTAATCACAGTTTCAATTTCAGTGCTTGTGATTGGTCTGTTCATATTTTCTATTTCTTCCTGGTTCAGTCCAGCAAGTTGTGCTTCTCTAAGAATTTGCCCATTTCTTCCAGGTTGTCCATTTTATTGGCATATACTTGCTTGTATTAATCCCTCATGATTCTTTGTATTACTGCAGTGTTAGTTGTTACTTCTCCTTTTCCATTTCTAATTCTATTGATTTCAGTCTTCTCCCTTTTTTCTTGAGGAGTTTGGCTAATGGTTTATCAATTTTGTTTATCTTCTCAAAAAACCATTTTTTAGTTTTATTCGTCTTCACTATTGTTTCCTTCCTTTCTTTTTCATTTATTTCTGATCTGAACTTTATGTTTTCTTTCCTTCTGCTAACCTTGGGGTTTTCTTTTTTTCTTCTTCTTCTTTCTCTATTTGCTTTATTGTAAGGTTATGTTGTTTATTTGAGATGTTTCTTGTTTTTTGAGGTAGGACTGTATTACTATAAACTTCCCCCTTAGAACTGCTCTTGCTGCATCCCATAGGTATTGGTTCGTTTTGTTTTCACTGTCATTTGATTCTAGGTACTTTTTGATTTCCTCTTTGATTTCTTCAGTGCTCTCTTGGTTATTAAGTAGGGTATTGTTTAGCCTCCATGTGTTTGTATTTTTTACATGTTTTTTCCTCTAATTGATATATAGTCTCATAGCATATTGGTCAGAAAAGATACTTGATACAATTTCAATTTTCTGAAATTTACCAATATTTGATTTTTGACCCAACATATGATCTATCCTGGAGGATGTTCCATGATCACTTGAGAAGAAAGTATATTCTGTTGTTTTTGGATGGAATGTCCTATAAATATCAATTAAGTCCATCTTGTTTAATGTATCATTTAAAGCTTGTGTTTCCTTATTTATTTTCATTTTGGATGATCTGTCCATTGGTGAAAACGGGGTGTTAAAGTCCCCTACTATGATTGTGTTACTGTCGATTTCATCTTTTATGGTTGTTAACCTTTGCCTTATGTATTGAGGTGCTCCTATGTTGGGTGCATGAATATTTACAATTGTTATATATTCTTCTTGGATTGATCCCTTGACCATTATGTACTGTTCTTCTTTTTCTCTTGTAATAGTGTTTATTTAAAGTCCATTTTGTCTGATATGAGAATTGCTGCTCCAGTTTTCTTTTCATTTCCATTTGCATGGAATATCTTTTTCCATCCTCCACTTTCAATTTGTATGTGTCCCTAGGTCTGGAATGCGTCTCTTGTAGAAAGTAAATATACCATTCTTGTTTTTGTATCCATTCCACCAGTTTATGTGTTTTGCTGGAGACTTTAATCCATTTACATTTAAGGCAGTTATCGATATGTGTGTTTATATTACCATTTTGTTAATTGTTTTGGGTGTGTTATTGTAGGTCTTTTCCTTCTCTTGTGTTTCCTGCCTAGAGAAGTTCCTTTAGCATTTGTTGTAAAGCTGTTTTGGTGGTGCTGAATTCTCTTAGCTTTTGCTTATCAATAAACGTTTTAATTTCTTCATCCAATCTGAATCAGATCCTTGCTGGGTAGAGTAATCTTCGTTGAATTTGTTTCCCTTTCTTCACTTTAAATATGTCTATCCCCTCCCTTCTGGTTGCAGAGTTTCTACTGAATGATCAGCTGTTAACCTTATGTGGATTCTCTTGTATGTTGTTTGTTGTTTTTCCTTGCTGCTTTTAGTATTTTTTTCTTTGTATTCAGTAGTTGATAGTTTGATTAATATGTGTCTTGTCATGGTTCCCCTTCGATTTATCCTGTATGGGACTCTCCGGACTTCCTGGACTTGATTAACTATTTCCTTTCCCATATTATGGAAGTTTTCATCTATTATCTCTTCAAATATTTTATCAGTCCCTTTCTCTTTTGCTTCTTCTTCTGGGACCTCTACAATTCGTATGTTGGTGTGTTTAATGTTGTCCCAGAGGACTCTGAGACTGTCCTCAATTCTTTTCACTCTTTTTGCTTTATCCTGCTCTGTGTAGTTATTTCCACTATTTTATCTTCCAAGTCACTTATCTTTTCTTCTACCTCAGTTATTCTGCTATGAATTCCTTCTAGAGAATTTTTAATTTCATTTATTGTGTGGTTCATCTTTTTTCTTTTGATCTTTAGTTCTTCTAAGTCCTTATTAAACGTTTCTATATTTCTCCATTCTACTTCCAAGATTATGGATCATCTTTACTATCATTTCTCTGAATTCTTTTTCATTTAGACTGTGTATTTCCTCTTCATTTGTTTGGTCTGGTGGGTTTTTAACTTGCTCCTTCATCTGCTGTGTGTTTCTCTGTCTGCTCATTTTGCTTAACTTCTTATGTTTGGGGTCTCCTTTTCTCAGATTGCAGGTTCGTAGTTCCCATTCTTCTTCATGTCTGCCTTCAGTGGGTACAGTTCTTTCAGTGAGTTGTGTAGGCTTCCTGATGGAGGGGACTAGTGCTTGTGTTCTGGTGGATGAGACTGAATCATGTGTATGTGGTACACAGGAGCGTGTCCCCTGGTGTGATTTAGGGTGTCTTTGACCTTATTATGATTTTAGGCAGCCTCATTGCTAATGGGTGGTGTTGTGTTCTTGTCCTGCCAGTTTTTTGGTGTAGGGTGTCCACCACTGTAGCTTGCTGGTCTTTGAGTGGAGCTGGGACTTAGCGTTGAGATGGAGATCTCTGGGAGAGCTTTGGCTGCTTGATATTATGTGGAGCCAGGAGGTCTCTGGTGAACCAATGTCCTGAACTTGCCTCTTCCACCTCAGAGGCACCGGACTGACACCTGTCCAGAGCACCAAGACCCTGTCAGCCACACAGCTTAGGAGAAAAGGGAGAAATAAATAAATAAATAAATAAATAAAATGAAGTTACTAAAATAGAAAATAACTATTAAAATTTTTTTAAAAGTAATTTAAAAAAAACGGACAGACAGAATCCTGGACAAATGGTAAAAGCAAAGCTATACAGACAAAATCACATAAAAGAGCATATACATACACGCTCACAAAACAATTTATTATCATTGGTATATTATATCAATGATAATAAACTGTAAATCCTAAATTAAGATAAACTTAAGACCAGAAACAAATTAGATGCACAAAGCAAACCCCAAGTCTACAGTTGCTCCCCATATCCACTGCCTCAATTTTGGGATGATTTCTTGTCTATTCAGTTATTCCAGAGATGCTGGGTACATCAGGTTGATTGTGAAGATTTAATCCGCCACTCCTGATTATGCTGGGAGACATTTCCCTTTCTCTTCTTTGTTCACACAACTCCTGTGGTTCAGCTTTGGATTGGGCCTGCCTCTGTATGAAAGTCGCCTGAGGACGTCTGTACTTCACTTAGAAATGTCAGAGTTAAAGGAGCACCGGATTAGTGGGCTCTGACTCACTCAGGTCAGGGGGAGGGAGGAGTATTGAATGCAGTGCGAGCCTGTGGTGGCAGAGGGCTGCATGACGTTGCAACAGCATGAGGCGCACCGTGTGTACTCCTGGGGAAATTGTCCCTATATCACGGGACCCTGGTAGTGCCGGGTTGCACAGGATCTCAGGAGAGGTACAGTGGATAGTGACCTGTTCTTGCACACTGGATTCTTGGTGACTGCAGCAGCAGCCTTAGTGTTTCATGCCCTTCTTTGGTGTTCTCACTGATAGCCGCGTCTCACACGTGTCTCTGAAGCTCATTTAGGTGGTGCTCTGAATCCCCTCTCCCTGTGCACCCAGAAACAATGTTCTCTTGCCTTTAAGGCAGGTCTGGACTTTTTGCTGGACTCCCTCCTGGCTAGCTGTGGCACACAAAACCCCTTCATGCTGTGTTCACATAGCCAACCCCAGTCCTCTCCCTGGGATCTGATCTTCAAATTACGAGCCTCAGCTCCCAGTCCTCCCCCCCACCCCAGTGAGTAAGCAGACAAGCCTCTCAGGCTGGTGAGTGCTGGTTGGCACCAATCCTCTGTGTGAGAATCTCTCCGCTTTGCCCTCTGCACCCCTGTTGCTGTGCTCTCCTCTGTGCCTCTGAAGCTTCCCCACCACCACTCCCCGTCTGCACCAGTGAAGGGGCTTCCTGATGTATGGAAACTTTTCCTCCTTCACAGCTCCTTCCCAGAGGTGTGGGTCCTGTCCCTTTACCCAGGTATGTGGGGAGTTTCTTGCCTTTTGGGAAGTCTGGGGTCTTCTGTCAGCATTCAGTAGGTGTTCTGTAGGAGTTGTTCCACATGTACATGTATTTCTAATGCAATTGTGGGGAGGAAGTTGATCTCCACGTCTCACTCTTCTGCCATCCTGAGGATCTCCACTCTTCTCTTCTTGATGAGAGACACTTTAACGGGTATAAAGTAATATTTTTTGTGGTTTTATTTTATAATTCCCTGATAATTAGTTATGATGAGCATCTTTCAATGTATCTGTTGACTACTTGGCTATATTCTTTGGAAAACTGTTTATTTAGTTCTTTTGTACATTATTAAATTGGAGTTTTTGTTATTGAGTTGTGTGTTTTTTCTATATTTGGACATTAACTTATTATTCAATACATGCCTTGAAAATTTTTTTCTGCCGTCATGTATGCTGTCTTTTAATTTTCTTGACTGTTTCTTTTTTTATTTTAGAAGAAGTGTTTAAGATTGATGTAATCCCATGTGTTGATTTCTGCTTTTGTTGTTTGTTCTTTTGGTGTCATATCACAAAGACCAATGTGAAGAGGCTTCTTCCCTAAGTTTACTTCTAAGAGTATTATCATAATGGGTCTTATGTTTAAATCTTTGATAAATTTTGAATAAATTTTTGTGTGTAGTATAAGGTAAAGTCCAATTGTATTGTTCTTCCTGTGTTTATTTTCAATTCTCAGCATAATTTCTTTAATAAACTATCTTTTGTTCTTGGCCATTTCATCAAACATTAGGTGGTTCTTCATGCCTAGGTTTAATTCTTGGCTATCTCTTCAGTTCTATTTGTCTATTGTCTTCTATGATGGTGCCAGGTTATTCTGAGTACTAGAAGTTTGTAGTGTCATGTGAAATCAGAAAGTGTGGCATGTTCAGATTTGTTTTCCTTTCTCAGGATTATTTTCATTATTCTTATGGTTTCATAAAAGTTAGGGTTTATTTTCTGTGAGGAATGTGTTGAAATTTGGAATCTATAGATGGCTATTGGTTATATCAACATTATAACAATATTAATTCTCCAACTCATCAACATAAAATGTCTTTATGTTTGTTTGTGTTGTCTTTGATTTCTTTCAACAAAGTTTTGGTATTTATATTGTACACATATTTTATTTCCTTGGTTAAATTTATTCCTAGGTATTTTATATTTCTTGGATGCTATTGTGAGTGAGATTGTTTTCTTTATTTCATTTTCAGATATTCATTATTAGTGTTTAGAAATGCAACTAATTTCTGTGTGTTGGTTTTATATCCTAAAATTTTACCGGATTTGTTGATTAATTCCAACAGTCTCTTGGATGAGTCTGTGATTTTCATATTTAAAATCATGTGAATCACAAATAAAGACCATTTAACTTACTACATTCTGATTCAGCTGTCTTTTTTGGCCTATTCAATATTTTTATATTTAATGCAATTATTGAATATTTCTACTATTATCTTATTGATGGCTTTCAGGTTGTTTTGTATTTTTATTTTGCCTTTCTCCCTCTGATTCTGCCTGCCTTTTTCTGTGGGTGACTTTTCATGGTGGTATAATCTATTAGTACTATTTATTCTTTTGAGAATCTACTTTAGATTTTCTTGCGTTATTACTGTGTGGTTTACATAACATACAGAAATACAACAGTTCATTTTATTATGATAGCATCATATCTTTTTTCCCTAAAAATCTCCATCCTTTTTGCTAATCTTCTTTTATATTCTAGATGTCACAATTTACCTTACGCTATGTATTTATTAAATTTATAGTAATTTGAATACTCTTTTCCTTTAACGTTTTTACTAGTGGTAAGTATTTAGCAAGCCACCCTAATATAGTTACAGTTTTGCAATTCTATTTTTCGTCTTCACCAGTGTTTTGAGCAATTTCATATATTTTCATGTCACTGATGTGCACCTTTATATTGCAGCTTGAAGGCTCATTTAGCATTCCTTCCAAAACAGATCGAGTGATAGTTAATTCCATGAAATTTTGTTTGTCTGGGAAAACTTTTATTTCTTTGTAATGTCTGAAGGATAACTTTTCTGGATAAAGCATTATTGGCTGAAAGGTTTACCGTTCAACACTGAATATATTATGTTTCTACATCCTGTCTTATAGAGTTTTTGCTGATAAATATGCTGATAGCCTAATGGAGGCTCTTCGTAATTTACTTCATTTAATTTTCCCTGTCTGCCTTTAAGGTTCTTTATCATTGAATTTTGACATTTTTTATTATAATGTGTTTTGAAGAAGACTTTTGTGTTTAGATAATAGAGTGTTCTATTAGCGTCATGGACTTGTATGTTCATGTCATCTATCAGATTTGGGAAGTTCTCAGCTAAGTTTTTTTTTTTTTTAAATAAACTCTCTGCTCCCTTCTCTTTCACTTCATCTTTTGGAATCAGAATTATTCTTATATTTGCCTTTCTGATCAAAACTCTTAACGCCATAGTCTTTCTTCACTTTTGAAAAATCATTTCTCTCCTCTTCTAACTGTATTTTTTTTTATTAATTGAAGTATAATTGATTTACAAATCATGTTATTTTCAGGTGTACAGCAAAATGATTCAGTTATCCTTTTAAGATAATATTCCATTATAGATTATTACAAGGTGTTGAATATACATCCCTGTAACAAACAGTCAATCCTTATTGCTTATCTTCTTTTATGTTTTGTAGTTTGAATCTTTTAGTCCCTTATTCCTAATTTGTCACTTCCTCCATCCCTCTTCACTTAGTAACCATAAATATTTTTTCTATGTAAGCCTGTTTTGTATATAAAATCATTTGTACTATTCTTAGATTCCATATGTAAGTGATATCATATAGCATTTGTCTTTCTCCATCTGACTTACTTCACTAAGTATAATATTCTCTATATACATCAATGTTGTTGCAATGGCAATATTATATTCTTTATCATGGTTGAGTAATACTTCTTCATATATATAATTTTCCATTTTCTCCAGTGCCATATATATATACTTATACATGTATATGTGTGTATATATATACATGTACATGTGTATATATATATATATATATATATATATATATGCAGAGAGAGAGAGGGAGGTATAGATATATATATAGAGAGATATATATGTAGATACATAGGTATATCACATTTTCTTAAGCCAATGTTTGTGGTTGAGCACTAGAATTTTTCCCCCATGTCTTGACTATTGAAAAAATTGCTGCTATGAACACTGGTAGGGCCATGTATCTTATGGAATTAGAGTTTTCATCTTTTCTGGATACATGCCCAATTCCAATGCTGGGCATGATTAGTTATTTAAGGAACCGTCACACTGTGTGGAGGAGTGTCCTCTTTTATTGATTTACTTGTAGCTGTCCAGTTCTCCAAGCACCACTTGTTGCAGACACTGCATTATCTCCACTGTGTATTTTCTTTGCCTCCCTTGTCATGCATTCATTGACTTTAGGTGAATGGATTTATTTCTTGGATCTGTATTCTGTTCCATTGATTTGCATGTCTCTTTTTTTGCCAATAACATAGTTTTTTTTAATTGAAGTATAGTTGGTATACAATATTAGATAATTTACAGGTGTACAACATATTGATTCACCATTTTAAAAGTCATATTCCATTTATAGCTATACAATAGTGGCTATATTAACTGCATTGTACAGTATATCCTAATAGCTTACTTATTTTAAACATAATAGTTTGTACATCTTAACTCCTCCTATCTTGCCTCTTCCCCACATCCTTCTCTTCACTGGAAACCATAGTTCATTTCCTATCTATTTTAGTCTCATTGTTTTTTGTCAGTTTTTTTTATTCCACAGATAAGTGATAGTATACTGTATGTGTTTCTCTGTCTGACTTATTTCACTTAGCATAATGCCATCAAGTCCAACTAAATTGCTATGAAAGACAAAATTTCAATCTTTCCATGGCTGAGTAGTATTCCATTGTGTATATAATGTCACATCTTCATCCATTGCTTGATTGATTAACATTTAGGTTGCTTCCATATCTTGGCAATTGTAAATAATGTTGCTATAAATATTGGGGTGCATGTATGTTTTTCAATTCGTGTTTTCCTTTTTTTGATGTATATGCAGGAGGGGAATTGCTGGCTTATATGCTAGTTCTATTTATAGTTTTTAAAGAAGTTGCATACTGTTTTCCACAGTGGCTGTACAAATTTACATTCTCACAAACTTGAGGAATCCCTTTTCTCCACATTTCACTAATTTTCTTGTTTTTGTTCTTTTTGAATATACTCGTTCTGACAGGGTGAGGTGATAGCATTTCTCTGATGATTATTATGCTAAGCATATTTTTAGCTGCCTGCTAAAGAGTGCCCTCTTTGGAGAGGTGCCTAATCAAGTCTTTTGCCCATTTTGAATTGGGTTGTTAGTGGGTTTTTTTTCTTTTTTCTTTTTTTAATGTTGAGTTGTGTGAGCTATTTGTACATATTTAGATATTAACACTTTATTGGTCATAACATTTACAAATATTTTCTCACAATCAGTACATTGTCTTGTTTTTTTGGTGTCAATTGTTTCCTTTGCAGTACCAAAACTTTTAATTTTAATTTTAATTAGGTCCCATTTGCTTATATTGCTCTTATTTCCTTTGTTTTATAAAACAAAGCTAAAAAAATTGCTACAATTTATGTCAAATTGTGTTCTGCCTGTGTTTCCCTCTAGGAGTTTTGTAGTTTCCAGTTTTACATTAGAGTTTTTAATCCATTTTTATTCAATTTTTTTACGTTGAGTTAGAGAAAATTTTCCTTTAATTTTTTTTAATCTGAAGCTTCCATTTTCTCCAGTGTCACTTATTGAAGAGACTGTCCTTTCTCCATCACATAGTCTAGCCTCCTTTCTCATAGATTACTTGACCATAAGTGCTTGGGTTTATTTCTGGGCTCTTTATTCTGTTTCATTGATCTATGTGTCTGTTTTTGTGACACCACCATACTCTTTGAATTACTGTAGCTTTGTAGTAATGTATGAAGTGAGAGAGAGTGATTCATAAAGCTCTATTCGTTCTCAAAATTATTTTGGCTATTTGGGTTTTTTGTGTGTGTTTCAATACAAAATTTTAAATGATTTGTTCTATTTATGTGAAAAATGTCATTGGTATTTTGATAGGAATTGCACTGAATCTGTGTGGGTAGTATGGTTATCTTAAGAATATTAATTCTTCCAGTATATAAACACAGTGTATATTTCCATTTCTTTGCTTTGTCTTCAATTTCTTTCATCAGTGTTTTATAATTCCTCCAGTACAGTTCTTTTATCTTATTTGGTAGGTTTAGTCTTAGGTATTTTATTCTTATTGATGCAATGGTAAAGGGGATTGTTTTCTTAATTTCTCTTTCTGATAGTTTATTGTTAGTGTATTTTTAAATAATTTTTATTTGATTACACTTGCTTTAAAATGTTCTGTTAGTTTCTGCTGTACAGCAAAGTGAATCAGCTATATGTATACATATATACCCTCTTTTTCTGGATTTCCTTCCCATTTAGGTCACCACAGAACATTGAGTAGAGTTCCCTGTGTTATCCAGTAGGTTCTCATTAGTTTTCTATTTTATACATGGTAGTGTATAGATGTCACTCCCAATGTTCTAATTAATCCCACTCTCCCTTCCCCCTTGGTATCCATACGTTTGTTCTCTACATCTGTGTCTCTATTTCTGCTTTGCAAATAAGTTCATCTGTTTAATTTCTCTATATTTCATGTATAAACAATGTTATATGATATTTCTTTTTCTTTTTCTGACTTTCTTCACTATATATGACTGTCTCTATGTCCATCCATGTCTCTGTAATTGGCACAATTTCATTCCTTTTCATGGCTTAGTAATATTCCATTGTGTATATATATCACATCTTCTTTATCAATTCTTTTGTTGATGGACATTTAGGTTGCTTCCATGTCCTGGATATTGTAAGTAGTATGGCAAAGATCATTGGGGAGCGTGTATCTTTTTTTTTTAATTGGGGTATAGTTGCTTTACAATGTTGTGTTAGTTTCTGCTGTACAATGATGTGAATCAGCAATTTGTACCCATATGTCACCTCCCCTTGAACCTCCATCCCATACCACCCCATTCCACCCATCTAGGTCAAGACACAGCACCTAGCTGAGCTCCCTGCCCTATACAGTGTGTTCCCAGTAGCTATATGTTTTACACATGGCAGTGCACGTACGCTAATCCTAATCTCCCAATTCATCCCACATGCTCCTCTTATCCGCAAGTCTGTTCTCTACATCTGCATCTATATTCTAGCCCTGCAAGTAGGTTCAACTGTATCATTTTTCTAGATTCCATGTATATGCGTTAACATATGATATTTGCTTTTCTCTTTCTGACTTACTTCACTCTGTATGACACACTCTAGGTTCACATACGTCTATACAATTGACCCAATTTCACTCTTTTTATGGCTGAGTAATATTCCATTGTATATATGTAACACATCTTCTTTGTCCATTCATCTGTCGATGGACATTTAGGTTGTTTTCTTGTCTTTTTTATTGTAAATAATGCTGCAATGAATATTGGGGTACATGTGTTTCTTTGAATTATGGTTTTCTCAGGGTATATATATGCCCACTAGTGGGAATGTTGGGTCTATGATAATTCTATTTTTAGTTTTTTAAGGAACCTCTTTATGTTCTCCACAGTGGCTGTATCAATTTACATTCTCACAGTGCAAGAGAGTTCTATTTTATCCATACCCTCTCCAGCATCTATTGTTTGTAAATTCTCACTGTTGCAAGGTTGTACCTCATTGTACTTTTGATTTGCATTTCTCTAATAATTGGTGATGTTGAGCATATTTTCATGAATTTTTTGGCTATCTGTATGTCTTCTTTGGGGAAATGTCCATTTAGGTCTTCTGTCCATTTTTGGATTGGGACGTTCATTTTTCTGTTTGTTTTTTATATTGACCTGCCTGACCTCTTTGTGTCTTTTGGAGACTAATCCCTGTCAGTTGCTTTGTTTACAAATAATTTCTCCCATTGTTAGTGTTTTCTTTTCACCTAATTTATGGTTTTCTTTGCTGTGCAAAAGTTTCTAAGTTTAACTATGTCCCATTTGTTTATTTTTGCTTTATTTTCATTACTCAAGGAGGGGAGTCGAAAAAGTTCTTGCTGTGATTTTTGTCAGAGAGTGTTCTTTCTTCGTTTTCCTCTAAGAGTTTTATAGTATCCTGTGTTACATTTAGGTCTTTAATCCATTTTGAGTTTTTCTTTGTGTGTGGTGTTAGGGAGTGTTCTCATTTCATGCTTTTACATGTAGCTGTCCAGTTTTCCCAGCATCACTTACTGAAGAGGCTGTCTTTTCTCTATTGTATATTCTTGTCTCCTTTGTCATTGATTAGGTGACCATGATTAGCTGCATGGGTTTATCTCTGGGTTTCTATCCTGTTCCATTGATCTATTTTTCTGTTTTTGTGCCAGTACCATACTGTCTTAATGACTCTAGCTTTGAGGCATAGTCTGAAGTCAGGTAGACTGATTCTTCCATCTCCGTTTTTCTTTCTCATGAATGCTTGTGTTATTCAGGGCCTTTTGTGCTTCCATGCACATTGTAAAATTTTTTGTTCTAATTCTGTGCAAAATGCCATTAGTAATTTGATAGAAATTGCAGTAAATATGTAGATTGCTTTGTGTAGTATAGTCATTCTTACAATATTGATGTTTCCAATCCAAGAACATGGTATATCTCCCTGTTTGTGTTATCTTTGATTTCTTTCATCAGTGTCTTGTAGTTTTCTGAGTAAAGTTCTTTTACCTCCTTAAGTAGGTTTATTGCTTGTTATTTCATCCTTTTTGTTGCAGTGGTAAAGGGGATTGTTTCCTTAATTTCTCTCTCTGATATTTTGTTTTTAGTGTATAGGAATCAAAGAGACTTCTGTGCATTAATTTTGTATCCTGCAAGTTTACCAAATTCATTGATGAGCTCTAATAGTTTTCTGATGGCATCCTTTAGGATTTTCTATGTATAGTATCATGTCATCTGCAAATGGTGACAGTTTTACTTCTTTTCCAGTTTGGATTCCTTTTATTTCTGTTTCTTCTCTGATTGCCATGGCTAGGACTTCCAAAACTATGTTGAATAATAGTGGCAAGAGTGGCCATCCTTGGTTTATTCCTCATCTTAGAGAAAATGATTTCAGTTTTTCAACATTGAAAACTCTTTTGTCATATATAGTATTTATTATGTTGAGGTAGGTTCCTGGTATGCCATTTTTCTAGAGTTTTTATCATAAATATGTGTTAAATTTTCTCAAAAGCTTTTTCTGTATCTATTGAGATGATTGTATGTTTTTTATTTCAGTTTGTTAATATGGTATATCACATTGCTTGATTTTCATATATTGAATAATCCTTGCATCCCTGGGATAAATCCTGCTTGATCATAGTGTGTGATCCTTTTAATGTGTTGCCGGATTCCATTTGCTACTAATTTGCTGAGGATTTTTTGTCCATGTTCATCAGTGGTATTGGTCTGTGATTTTCTTTTTTTGTAATGTCTTTTTCTGGTTTGGTATCCGGGTGATGGTACCTCATGGAATGAGCTTTGGAGTGTTCCTCCTTTTGCAGTATTTTAGAAGAGTCTGAGAGGGATAGGTATTAGCTCTTCTCTAAATGTTTGATGGAATTTGCCTGTGAAGCCATCTGGTCCTGGAATTTTGTTTGTTGGAAGAATCACAGTTTCAATTTCATTATTTGAGATTGGTCTATTCATATTTTCTGTTTCTTCCCGGTTCAGTCTTGGAAGGTTGTAGCTTTCTATGAATTTGTCCATTTCTTCCAGGTTGTACATTTTATTGACATATAGTTGCTTGTAGCAGTCTCTTATGATCGTTTGAATTTCAGCAGTGTCATTTGTATCTTGTCCTTTTTTATTTCTAATTTTATTGATTTCAGTCCTCTTCCTTTTATTCTTGATGAGTCTGGCTATAAGTTTATTAATTTTTGTTTATCTTCTCAGAGAACAAACTTTTAATTTCACTGATCTTTGCTATTGTTTTCTTCGTTTCTATTTCATTTTTTTCTGCTCTGATCTTTATGATTTCTTTCCTCCTACTCTCTTTTGGTTTTATTTGTTTTTCTTTCTCTAGTTGATTTACGTGTAATGGTAAGTTGTTTATTTGAAAATTTTTTTTTGAAATAAGGTTCTATTGCTCTAAACTTTCCTCTTAGTACTGCTTCTGCTGCATCACATAAGTTTTGGATCATCGTGTTTTTGCTGTCATTTGTTTCTAGGGATTTGCTGATTTCCTCTTGATTTCTGCAGCGATCCATTGGTTATTTAGTAGAATACTGTTTAACCTCCATTGCTTGTGTTTTTTACAATTTTTTTCCTATGATTGGTATCGAATCTCATAACGTTGTCTTAAAAAAAAAAGGCTTGATGTGATTTCAGGTTTTTAAAAAAAATTACCAAGGCTTGATTTGTGACCCAAGATGTGATGTATCCTGGAGAATGTTCTGTATTCACCTGAGAAGGAAGTATGTTTTACCACTTCTCTGTGGAATGCCCTATAAATATCAACTGTTTATCTTGTCTAATCTGTCACTTAAAGATTGTGTTTCCTTATTAATTTTCTTTTTGGATGATCTGTCCTTTGGTGTAAGTGGAGTGTTATAGTCTCCCACTATTATTGTGCCACTGTCAATTTCCCTTTTAATGTCTGTTAGCATTTGCCTTATGTACTGATGCACTCCTATGTTGGCTGCATAAATATTTACAATGTTTATATCTTCTCCTTGGATTGATCCCTTGATCATTATGTACTGTTTTTCCTTGTCCCTTGTAGTAGTCTTTATTTTAAGTCTATTTTGTCTGATATGAGAATTGCTACTCCAGCTTTCCTTTCATTTCCATTTGCATAGAATATCTTTCCATCCCTTCACTTTCAGTCTGTATGTGTCCCTAGGTCTGAAGTGGATCTCTTGTAGACAGCATATATATGGATCTTGTTTTTGTGTCCATTCAGCCAGTCTATGTCTTTGGGTTGGAGCATTTAATCCATTTACATTTAAGGTAATTATCGATATGTAGGTTCCTATTATCATTTTGTTAATTGTTTTGGGTTTGTTATTGTATGTCTTTTCCTTCTCTTGTGTTTCCCACATAGGGAAGTTCCTTTAGTATCTGTTGTAAAGCTGGTTTTGTGGTGCTGAATTCTCTTAGCTTTCGCTTTTCTTAACCTTAACATCTTGTGTATTGTTTGTTGTTCTTCCCTTGCTACTTTTAATATTTTTTCTTTGTAGTTAATTTTTGTTAGTGTGACTGATATGTGCCTCTGCATGTTTCTCCTTGGGTTTATCCTCTATGGGTTTCTCTTCACTTCTTGGACTTGATTTAGTACTTTCTTCCCCATGTTAGGAAAGTTTTCAACTATAATCTGTCAAATATTTTCTCAAACTCTTTCTGTTTCTTTTCGTCTTCTGGGACCCCTATATTTTGAATGATAATGCATTTAATGTTGTTCCAGAAGTCTCTGGGACTGTTGTCAATTCTTTTCATTCTTTTTTCTTTATTCTGTTCTGTGACAGTATTTCCCCCATTCTATCTTCCAACTCACTTATCCATTCTTCTTCCTTTTATTCTGCTATTTATGTCTTCTATAGTGTTTTTAATTTTAGTTACTATGTTGTTCATCAGTGATTTTTTTTTTTCCTCTAGGTCCTTGTTAAACATTTCTTTTGTCTTCTTGATTCGTACCTCCATTTTATTTCTGAGATCTTGGGTCACAGTTACTACCATTACTCTGATTTCTTTTTGGTAGATTGCCTATTTCCCCTTCATTTATTTAGTCTTGTGGGTTTTTTCCTTGCTCCTTCATCTGCAACACATATCTCTGTCATCTCATTGTGTCGAACTTACTGTATTTTGTCTCCTTTCCACAGGCTGCAGGGTCATATTTCCTCTTGCTTCTGGTGTCTGTTCCCTGGTGGGTGAGGTTGGCTCAAGGGCTTGTGTAAGCTTCCTCATTTGAGGGACTGGTGCCTGCACTCTGAGCGTGGAGATGAGTTTTTTCCCTCTGATGGTCAAGGTCGTGTCTTATGGTGTGTTTTTAGGTGGCCATTGCTTAGTATGACTTTAGGCAGCCTAATTGATGATTGGTGTGGCTGTGTTTCTGTCTTGCTGGTTTTTTCACATGAGGCGTCCAGCACTGGAGCCTACATGCAGTTGGGTACAGCCAGGTCTTGTTGTTGAGATGCAGATCTCCAGGAGAGCTCATGCCAATTAACATTCCCTGGGGCCATGAATTCTTGTGGTCCACCATACTGGACTCAGTACTTCCACCCTGGAGGCTTAGACCCAACCCCTGGCTTGGGAACCAAAACCTTGCAAGCCACGTGGCACAGCCAAAAACAAACAAACAAAAAAAACAGAAAAGGGAAAAAATACAAAGAGACAAACAAAAGCAAGACACATGGCAAAAACAAAACAAACCAACAGCAAAAAAAAAAAGTGAAAGAAAACAAACATTACCAGAGACAAATGATAAAAGCAAAACCAAACAAAAATAAAAACACTTAAAGAAACAGACAAAAAATAAAGTAAACAATGAGAACAACAAAAGAACCCCCAAATGAAAACAAACCATAAAAACGAAACTAACAAGACAAAATAAGTAAACAAATAGCAAGGAAACCAAGAAAAAAGCAAGGAAAACATAAAACAAACGCAAGAAAATGATCAAAAAGATCAAAGTAAAACAAAAATAAAAATAAAGAGGAAACCACAAAAAAGTAAAGTAGAGGGCTTCCCTGGTGGCGCAGTGGTTGATAATCTGCCTGCCAATGCAGGGGACATGGGTTCAAGCCCTGGCTGGGAAGATCCCACATGCCGCGGAGCAACTGGGCCTGTGAGCCGCAACTACTGAGCCTGCGCGTCTGGAGCCTGTGCTCCGCAACAACAGAGGCCGCGATAATGAGAGGCCTGCGCACCACAATGAAGAGTGGCCCCCACTCGCTGCAACTGGAGAAAGCCCTCACACAGAAATGAAGACCCAACACAGCAAAAATAAATAAATAAATAAATTTATAAAGTTCCTACCAAAATCCTAAAAAAAAAAAAAGTAAAGTAGAAAAAGAAAAATAAATATATTAAAAAATTTTTTAAAGAAAAGAACAAATAATAAAAACAGCAACAACAGCAGCAGAACAAAACAAAACAATAATAGTAATAATATTTCTCTGGGGTCTCCACTGCCAGTGTTTTTCCCCCCACAGTGAGCCACAGCCAACCCCTGCCTCTCCAGCAGGCCCTCAATACCTCTAAGCAGGTCTCTGAACCCACAGTGGGCACTGGTGGGGCAGCTCAGACTTTGACTTGGCCCAGTTCCCACATATAATTGCCCCCAAGGTCCACAGCTGCTAAAGCTAGACCGGTCTCAGTTGTGGGAGCACTCATTGTCCATTCAGATATTCCAGAAATGCAGGGTTTACCAAGACAATCACATGGATCTAATCCACAGGTTGTGCAGCTGCATGGATTTCCATTCCTCTTCCTTAGTAGCATACCCCTGGGGCTCAGTTTTGATTTTGTCCCCCCATCTTTGCATGAGGTCCACCCTCAGGCATCTGTTCCCCACCCAGGTGAGAGGCGGCAAAAGCAGTGGCTGATTGGGGCACACTTTCTCACTCAGGCTGGGAAAGGATACGGTGGCCAAAACTGGAGTATGAGCAAAGTGCCTGCAGTGGCAGAGACTGGCAGGAAGTTGCAACAGACTGGGGCATCCTTGCTCTGGTGGGAGTCCCTCCCAGTGCCCGTGGAGGCAGTGGCTGGTGTGAGGGAGAGAATTCACAATAGTGGCACAGCCCCATGTGCACCACTCAACAATGGCGTCTCATTTCCAAGGCAGACCATGTTTCCTGTAGGAGCATTACTGGCCAAGCAGTTCCTCACTCCCATCCCCTCAGGTTGTCTCTGCACAGCCAACAGTTTTTCCCTCCCTGGATCCAATCTCCTAACCCCAGACTTTAGCACTCAGTCACCACCAGTATTGGCATATTCCCATCTCATACTGGGGTATCCAGGGCTTATTCCTGAGGAGGCTTTGGTATGGTCAGCATGCACAAGTCCAATGTGGTCTGTGTAGTCAAAGAAGGCTTTGGCAGTGGCAACACACAGGACCCCAGACCCTGCACAGGTGGAGAAAGACTTGGTTTGCGGGGCGGGTGAGCTTGCTCAGATGGGCACCCCTCCCAGTGCCCATGGAGGTGGAGACCGGTGGGTGAGGAAGGGTGTTGCAATGGTGGCCCTTCCCCTTGTGTGCCACTCTACAATGGCCTTGCTTCTACTGTGGCTGAGGTTTCTTCTGCAAACCTTCCCGTTTGCAAAGCATACTGTCTTTTCACAGCCAACAGCTGTCCCCTCCCTGGTCTATTCTCCAGCACCCAGCTCCCCTCCACAACAGGAGACACACAACTCAGTCTGGGGTGCACAGGGCTGCAGCAAGGACCATTCGTTCAGTTCTTACTTTGTCCTGCCTTCTACAGACATTTGACACATTCCCCTCTAATCCCCTAGAGTCCCTTTCTGCCCCAGCTGATTTCTCCACCATTACAGGACTTTTCTGAATGTGGGAACCTTTCCTCACCTTCAGCTCCCTACTGGGGTGCTGGTCCCTTCCTTTTCCTCTTTTCTTTTTTTCTTTCTTTTGTCCTACCCAGTTGCGTGGGGATTTTTCTTGTCCATTAAGGTGTCTGAGGTCTTCTGCTAGTGCTCAGCAGGTGCTCTGTGAATACTGTTCCATTTGTAGATGTATTTTTGATGTATTATACTTGTGAGGAGAGGTGAATTCCACATCCTCCCATTCCATCATCTTTTGGGTCCCTCTATTGTTAGTGTATAGTGATGCAATGTTTTTCTATAGTAATTTTGTATCCTGCAACTTTACTGAATTCATTGATGAGCTATAGTAGTTTTCTGGTAACATCTTTAGTATCATGTCAAATGCAGAGTGACAATTTTACTCCTTCCTTTACAATGTGAATTTCTTTAATTTTTTTCTTGTCTGATTGCTGTGGTTAGGACTTCTAATGCTATGTTGAGTGAAAGTAATAAGAGAAGGCAAACTTGATCTTAGAAGAAATCCCTTTAGCTTTTCACCGTTGAATATGATATTAGCTGTATGTTTACCATATGTGGTCTTTATTATGTGGAGGTATGTTTCCTCTATGCCCCCCGTCTGGAGAGTTATTTTAATAAATGGATGTTGCATTTTATCAAATATTTTTTCCCACATCGATTGACATGATCATATGATTTTTATTCTTTGATTTGTTAATATGACATATCACATTGTTGATTTGCAGATATTGAAAAATCCTTGCAACCCTGGAATGAATCTAACTTGATCACCGTGTCTGATGCTTTTCATGTATTGTTTGATTCTGTTTGCTAGTATTTTGTTGAGAATGTTTGCTTCTATATTTATCAGTGATAGTGGCTTGTGATTTTCTTTTCTGGTGATATGTTTTACTAGTTTTGGTATCTGGGTAATGCTGGCCTTGTAGAATTATTTTAGAAGTGTTCCATCCTTTGCTATTTTTGGAATAGTTTGAAAAGGGTAAGTGTTAATTTTTCTCTAAATATTTGGTAGAGATCATCTGTGAAGTCATCTAGTCCCAAATTTTGCTTGCAGGTAGTTTTTTTTCTTTAACTTCTTTTAAATTTTGTTACTCATAATTTGTCTACTTATATATTTTTTTCTTCCTGAATCAGCCTTGGTAGATTTTACCTCTTTAATAATTTGTCCATTTCCTCCAGGTTGTCCATTTTGTTGACATATAATTGTTTATAGTAGTCTCTCTTGATCTTTTGTATTTGCCTGCTGTCAGTTTAAACTTTTCTTTTTTCATTTCTGATTTTATTGATTTTAGTACTCTCCTTTTTTATTTTCTTTTTTTTAATTTAATTTATTTTTTTATACTGCAGGTTCTTATTGGTCATCAATTTTATGAACATCAGTGTATACATGTCAATCCCAATTGCCAAATTCATCACACCCCCACCCCCACCCCCCTGTGGCTTTCCCCCCTTGGTCTCCATACGTTTGTTCTCTATCTCTGTGTCTCAATTTCTGCCCTGCAAACCAGTTCATCTGTACTATTTTTCTAGGTTCCACATATATGCGTTAATATATGATATTTGTTTTTCTCTTTCTGACTTACTTCACTCTGTATAGAGAGTCTCTATATCCATCCACATCTCAACAAATGATCCAATTTTGTTCCTTTTTATGGCTGGGTATATTCCATTGTATATATGTATGACATCTCCTTTACCTATTCGTCTGTCGATGGGCATTTAAGTTGCTTCCATGACATGGTTATTGTAAATAGTGTTGCAATGAACATTGCGGTGCATGTGTCTTTTTGAATTGTGGTTTTCTCAGAGTATATGCCAAGTAGTGGGTTTGCTGGCTCATATGGTAATTCTATTTTTAGTTTTTTAAGAAAACTCCATATTGTTCTCCCTAGTGGCTGTATCAGTTTACATTCCCACCAACAGTGCAAGAGGGTTCCCTTTTCTCCACACCCTCCCCAGCATTTGTTGTTTGTAGATTTTCTGATGAAAACCCATTCTAACTGTTGTGAGGGGATACCTCATTGTACTTTTGATTTGCATTTCTCTAATAATTAGTGATGTTGAGCAGCTTTTCATGTGATTCTTGGCCATCTGTATGTCTTCTTTGGAGAAATGTCTATTTAGGTCTTCTGCCCATTTTTGGATTTCATTGTTTGTTTTTTTTATATTGAGCTGCATGAGCTGTTTATATATGTTGGAATTTAATCATTTGTCCGTTGATTCATTTGCAAATATTTTCTCCTATTCTGAGAGTTGTCTTTTTGTCTTCTTGATGGTTTCCTTTGCTCTGCAAAAGCTTTTAAGTTTCATTAGGTCCCATTTGTTTATTTTGTTTTTACTTCCATTACTCTAGGACGAGGATCAAAAAAGATCTTGTTGTGAAATATGTCAAAGGGTGTTCTTCCTATGTTTTCCTCTAAGAGTTTTATAGTTTCTGGTCTTACATTTAGGTCTCTAATCCATTTTGAGTTTATGTTTGTGTATGGTGTTAGGCAGTGTTCTAATTTCATTCTTTTACATGTAGCTGTCCAGTTTTCTCAGCACCACTTGCTGAAGAGGCTGTCTTTTCTCCACTGTATATTCTTGCCTCCTTTATCATAGATTAGTTGCTCATGGGTGTGTAGGTTTACCTCTGGGCTTTCTATCTTGTTCCATTCATCTATATTTCTGTTTTTGTACCAGTACCATATTGTCTTGATTACTGTAGCTTTGTAGTATTGTCTGAAGTCTGGGAGTCTTATTACTCCAGCTCTCTTTTTCTTTCTCAAGATTGCTTGGGCTTTTCAGAGTCTTTTGTGTTTCCATACAAATTGTGAAATTGTTTGTTCTAGTTCTGTGAAAAATTCCATTGGTAATATTATAGGGATTGCATTGAATCTGTAGCTTGCTTTGGGTAGTATAGTCATTTTCACAATATTGATTCTTCCAATCCAAGAACATGGTATATGTCTCCATCTGTTGGTATCATCTTTAATTTCTTTCATCAGTGGCATATAGTTTTCTGCATACAGGTACTCTGTTTCCCTAGGTAGGTTTATTCCCAGGTATTTTATTATTTTTATTGCAATGGTAAATGGGAGTGTTTCCTTAATTTCTCTTTCAGATATTTCATCATTAGTGTATAGGAATGCAAGAGATTTCTGTGCATTAATTTTGTATCCTGCAAATTTACCAAATTCATTGATTAGCTCTAGTAGTTTTCTGGTGGCATCTTTAGGATTCTGTATGTATATTATCATGTCATCTGCAGACAGTGAGAATTTTACTTCTTCTTTTCCAATTTGTATTCCTTTTATTTCTTTTTCTTCTCTTATTGCCATGGCTAGGACTTCCAAAACTATGTTGAATAATAGCGGTGAGAGTGGACATCCTTTTCTTGCTCCTGATCTTAGAGGAAATGCTTTCAGTTTTCCAGCATTGAGAATGATGTTTGCTGTGGGTTTTTCATATATGGCCTTTATTATGTTGAGGTAGCTTCCCTCTATGTCCACTTTCTGGAGAGTTTTTATCATAAATGGGTGTTTAATATTGTCAAAAGCTTTTCTGCATCTATTGAGATGATCTTATGATTTTATTCTTCAATTTTTTAATATGGTGTAGCACATTGATTGATTTCCATATATTGAAGAATCCTTGCATCCCTGGGATAAATCCCACTTGATCATGGTGTATGATCCTGTTACTGTGTTGTTGGATTCTGTTTGCTAGTATTTTGTTGAGGATTTTTGCATCTATATTCATCAATGATATTAGTCTGTAATTTTCTCTTTTTGTAGTATCTTTGTCTGGTTTTGGTATCATGGTGATGGTGGCCTCAGAGAATGAGTTTGGGAGTGTTTCTTCCTCTGCAATTTTTTGGAAGAGTTTGAGAAGGATGGGTGTTAACTCTTCTCTAAATGTTTGAAAGAATTCACCTGTGAAGCCATCTGGTCCTGGACTCTTGTTTGTTGGAAGATTTTTAATCACAGTTTCAATTTCATTACTTGTGATTGATCTATTCATATTTTCAATTTCTTCCTGGTTCAGTCTTGGAAGTTTATACCTTTCTAGGAATTTGTTCTTTTCTTCCAGGTTGTCCATTTTATTGGTTTAGAGTTGCTGGTAGTAGTCTCAGGATGATTTGTATTTCTGCAGTGTCTGTTGTAACTTGTCCTTTCTCATTTCTAATTTTATTGATTTGAGTCCTCTTCCTCTTTTTCTTGATGAGTCTTGCTAATGGTTAATCAATTTTGTTTATCTTCTCAAAGAACCAGCTTTTAGTTTTATTGATCTTTGTTATTGTTTTCTTTGTTTATATTTCATTTACTTCTGCTCTGATCTTTATGATTTCTTTCCTTCTGCTAACTTTGGGTTTTGTTTGTTCTTTTTTCTCTAGTTCCTTTAGGTGTAAGCTTAGATGGTTTATTTGAGATTTTTTTTTGTTTCTTGAGGTAGGCTTGTATAGCTATAAACTTCCCTCTTAGAACGGGTTTTGCTGCATCCCAGAGGTTTTGGACTGTTGTGTTTTCATTGTCATTTGTTTCTAGGTAGTTTTTGATTTCCTCTTTGATTTCTTCAGTGATCTTTTGGTTTTTAGTAACGTAGTGTGTAGCCTCCACGTGTTTGTGTTTTTTACGTTTTTTCCCCTGTAATTCATTTCTAATGTAATAGCACTGTGGTCAGAAAAAATGTTTGATATGATTTTAATTTTCTTAAGTTTATTGAGGCTTGATTTTTGACCCAAGACGTGATCTACCCTGGAGAATGTTCTGTTCGCTCTTGAGAAGAAAGTGTAATCTGCTGTTTTTGGTTTGAATGTCCTATAAATATCAATTAAATCTATCTGGTCTATTGTGTCATTTAAAGCTTCTCTTTCCTTAATTATTTTCATTTTGGATGATCTGTCCATTGGTGTAAGTGAGGTGTTAAATTCCCCCATTAATATTGTATTACTATCGATTTCCTCTTTTACAGCTGTTAGCAGTTGCCTTATGTATTGAGGTCCTCCTATGTTGGGTGCATATATATTTATAATTGTTTTATCTTCTTCTTGGATTGATTCCTTCATCATTATGTAGTGTCCTTCCTTGTCTCTTGTAACATTCTTTTAATTTAATGTCTATTTTATCTGATATGAGTATTGCTACTCCAGCTTTCTTTTGATTTCCATTTGTATGAACTATCTTTTTCCATCTCCTGACTTTCAGTCTGTATGTGTCCCTAGGTCTGAAGTGGTCTGTTGTCGACAGGATACATATGGTTCTTGTTTTTGTATCCATTCAGCAAGCCTGTGTCTTTTGGTTGAAACATTTAATCCATGCATGTTTAAGGTAATTATCAATATGTATGTTCCTATGACCATTTTCTTAATTGTTTTCAGTTTGTTTTTGTAGGACCTTTTCTTCTCTTGTGTTTCCCACATAGAGAAGTTCCTTTAGCATTTGTTGTAGAGATGTTTTTGTGGTGCTGAATTTTCTTAGCTTTTGCTTGTCTGTAAATCTTTTGATTTTTCCATCGAATCTGAATGAGATCATTGCCAGGCAGAGTAATCTTGGTTGTAGGTTCTTCCCTTTCATCACTTTAAGTATATTATGCCACTCCCTTCTGGCTTGTAGAGTTTCTGCTGAGAAATCAGCTGTTAACCCTATGGGAGTTCCCTTGTATGTTATTTGTTGTTTTCCCTTGATTCTTTCAATAAGTTTTCTTTGTCTTTAATTTTTGCCTATTTGATTACTATATGTCTCGGTGTTTCTCCTTGGGTTTATCGTGTATGGGACTTGCTACGTTTCCTGGACTTGGGTGGCTATTTTCTTTCCCATGTTAGGGAAATTGTCGACGATAATCCTTCAAATATTTTCTCTGGTCCTTTCTCTCTCTCTTCTCCTTCTGGGACCCCTATAATGCAAAAGTTGTTTCGTTTAATGTTGTCCCAGAGGTCTCTTAGGCTGTCTTCATTTCTTTTCATTCTTTTTTCTTTATTCTGTTCTGTAGAAGTAAATTCCACCATTCTGTCTTCCAGGTTACTTATCCGTACTTCTGCCTCAGTTATTCTGGTATTGATTTCTTCTAGTGAAAGTTTCATTTCAGTTATTGTATGTTTCATCTGTTTGTGTGTTCTTTAATTCTTCTAGGTCTTTGTTAAACATTTCTTGCATCTTCTCGATATTTGCCTCCATTCTTTTTCCGAGGTCCTGGATCATCTTCACTATCATTATTCTGAATTCTTTTTCTTGAAGGCTGTCTATTTCCACTTCATTTAGTTGTTTTTCTGGGGCTTTATCTGGTTCCTTCAGCTGGTACATAGCCCTCTGCCTTTTCTTCTTGTCTATCTTTCTGTGAATGTGGTTTTTGTTCCACAGGCTGCAGTATTGCAGTTCTTCTTGCTTCTGCTGTTTGCCCTCTGGTGGATGAGGCTGTCTAAGAGGTTTGCACACACTTTTTCTCCCTTTTTATTTTCTTGTTGTCTGATTAATTGTTTATCAATTTTATTATCTTTTTAAAGAACCCGATTTTAGTTTTATTGATCTTTTTCTGTTGTATTTTTAGTTTCTATTTCATTTATTTTTGCTTGACATTTATGATTTATTTCCTTTACTTACCTTGGGTGGTTTTTGTTCTTGTTTGCCTATTTCCTTTGAAGGTTGTTAATTTGAGATCTTTTTGTTTCTTTCCTAATGTTAGCATTTATCACTGTAAATATTCCTCTCAGAACTTTTACCTTCTTCCCATAGACTTTGGATCATTGTATTTTCATTTTCATTTTTCTCCAAGTATTTTTATTTTAATTTCCTCTTTGATTTCTGCAGTGAACATTGGTTGTTTAGTTGCATATTGTTTAGCATCCTTGTGTTGTTTATTTTTTGTAGTGGTTTTTTTGTAGTTGACTACTATTCTAATAGTGTTGTCATCATAAAAGTAGCTTGATATGATTAAACTTTTCTTAAATTTACCAATACTTGTCTTGGACCCTACTATGTGATCCATCATGGTCAATGTTCCACGTGCACTTGAAAAGGATGTGTATTCTGCCGCTTTTTAAAGAAATGTTCTACATATATCCATTAAGTTTATCTGGTTTATTATGTCATTTAAGGCCAGTGTTCCTTATTGATTTTCTGTCTAGAAGTTATGTCCATTTAAGTAACGAGGGTGTTAAAATTCTCTAGTATTATTATGTTTCTATTGATTTCTTCCTTACGTCCATCAGTGTTTGCTTTAAGTGTATAGGTGCTCCTATATTGGGTACACATACGTTTACAACTTTTATATCTCCATTTTCGATTGATCCATTGAACACTATATAGTGTCCTTTTTTGTCTTTTGTAATGGTCTTTATATTAAAGTCTACTCTGTCTGATATAAACTTTGCCACCCTGGCTTTCTTTTGACTTCCATTTATATGGAATATCTTTTTCCATCTCTTCACGTGCATTTTGTGTGACTTTAGATGTGGGGTGCATCTCTTATAGGCAGTAAATATACCAGTCTTGTTTTTGTATCTGTTCTGCCACTCTCTGCGTTTTGATTGGAGCATCTAGTTCATTTACTTTTCAAGTAATTATTGATATGTATGTTCTTACTGCCATTTTGTTCATTGTTTTGGAGGGCTGTTTTTGTAAGACTTTTTTCCCCGTTTCTTCTACTGTTCTCTTTTATGATGTGAAAATTATTTTTAGTGTCATATTGAGATTTCTTTTCCTTTTGTGTATCTAGTTAAATTTTTGGTCTCTGGTAACTGAGTTTTTTAATATAGAAATCTCTCTATATATGTACTTAAACTGCTGATCTCTTCATTTTGAATACATTTCAAAAACTCCGCATTAGTTCTCTTCTCTCCTCATGATTACCGTTTTTGATATCATATTTTACATCTAATACTTTCATGTACCCCTTAACTTCTTATCGCTCACATAGGTGATTATACTACTTCTCTCTTTTAACTTTCTTGTGACTTTTGTGATGAGATGATTTTCTACTTTTACAGCCTTTACCAATGAGACTTTTTCTTACATAATTTTTGTGTTTCTTGTTTTGGTCTTTTCTTTTTCACTTAAAGAATTTTATTTTCTGTAAAAGTAGTTTGGTGGTACTAAACTCTTTTAGCTTTTGCTTGTCTTTAAAGCTTTTGACCTCTCCATTAAATCTGTACAAGAGACTTGCTGGGCAGGGTGTTCTTTTTTTCCCCTTTCCTCATTTTAAATATATCATGCCACTCCCCCCCACCCCACGGCCTGTAGAGTTTCTTCCAAAAAGTCAGCTGATAGCCTTATGGAACTTTCCTTATATGTTATTTGTTACTTATCCTTTGCTGCTTTTAATATTCAGTGTTTTTTTCTAATATTCATAATTTTAAATACTATGTGTCTTGGTGTGATTTTCGTTGGGTTAATTCTGTATGGGAGTCTCTGGGTTTCCTGGACTTGAATGTCTGTTTTGTTTCATAGGTTAAGGAAGTTTTTAATCTATTATGACTTCAAATATGTTCTCAACCCATTTCTCTCTCTTTTCTCCTTCTGTGACCACTGTGATGTTAATATTAGTGATGTTGTCCCAGATTTCTCTTAAACTGTCCTCACTTCTTTTCATTATTTTTTTTTCTTTTCAGCATCGATGATTTCCAACCCTGTCTTCCAGGTTGTTGATTCATTCCTCTGTATAATTTAGTCTACAATTGATTCCTTCTAGTGTATTTTTCATTTCAGTGATTGTATTTTTTTAATCTCTATTTGGTTGTTCTTTATATTTTCTAACTCTTTGCTAAAAATTTCTAACATCTCAGTCTGTGTATGCATTCTCCTCCTGAGTTCTTTGATTATCTTTACAATTGCTACCCTGAACTCTTTCTTGGGTAGAATGTCTTTCTCCACTTTACTTAATTCTTCTTCTTGGGTTTTATCTTGTTCCTTTATCTGAAACATGTTCCTCTGTCGCCTTACTTTGCATAAGTTGCTGTTTGTATTTTTATGTATCTGGTAAGTTGGTTATGTATCCCAACCTTAGAGAAGTGGCATTTTGTAGGAGACACATTATGTGCTCCAGCAATGCACTCCCCTCTTATTTCCTGAGCTATATGTTTTATGATTTCCTGTAGGCAGGCTGCAGTGCCCTTCTGTGTGGCTGACTGATTTTGTGGGAGGTCTTGCAGGTTTGGGTGGCCCTTAGTCTGATTTTTTTTTTCACACCATGACTCATGCAGAGGCAGCCAGCTGCTGGTTCATGGGACCAGATTATGAGGTGGCTGAATGCAGAACCCCAGGGGACACAGAACTGCTTCTGGTTCATTTGTGGGAAGAGTCAGGGTCCAAAAGACTCTGATGCTGTTGACCACACACTGGAGGACAAAGGCAGTTCCTGGAGTATGGTTGCAGGGCTCAGTGTTCCACAGCTAGTGTCAGACAGCTAGTGGCGGGGGTGCAGGTGATGGGGTGGCTGGTTTTTGACACAGTAGGATATGGAGTTTGGGGTTTCTCAATGCTTGTGTTGGCCTGCTTGGTAGGCCTGTGGCCCGTATGGTCTCAGGGCAGACTATATACTGCTGGTGCACAGGCTGGGTCTGAAGATTGCAGGATTGTATTTTTCTTGCATGTGTTTGCAGGATTGTATTTTTCTTGCATGTGTTTTCTACTCTCTGGTGGCTGAAGCTGGTCCAGAAGATAGAACAGGTTTCCTGGATAGTGGGTTTGTCACTCAGGGAATTCTTGGGTTAGTTTCTGCCCACTTGTGGGTACAAATGTGTCCTGAACCTTCTGGTAGGCAGGTTAGTCTCAAGATGCAGCTGTGGGCTCAGAGGGTCTTAATACAGGCTGTCTGCTGATGGGAGGACTTATGTCCCCACCCTATTAGTTGCTTTGCAGAGGTATCTCAGCATTCGTGCTTACAGTCTTTTAGGCAAGGCCAGGTCTGTGTCTTGTGGCTAATAAACTAGAGAGAGGATTGAACAACCGTGCTTGGTTAGCACCAGTGTGTATGTGATAGAAGGAGTTCCTAAGAATGGCTGTTGCCAGTGTCTATGTCTTTAGTGTGAGCTGCAGTTACCTTCTGCTTGTCCATGAGAGTCTCCAGGATCAACAGGTAGGTCTTACCCAGGCTCCTATCAAATTACTGCTCCTGCACTGGGTTCTGGAGTGTGGTAGATTTTGTGTGTGCCCTTTAAGAGTGAAATCTTTATTCTCTCTGCTCTCTGGCTCCTCCAAAATTAAGCCCTGCTGTACTTCAAAGCCAAATGTTCTAGGGGATTGTCTTCCCAGGGCAGGACCCGCAGGATGGAGAACCAGTGTGAAGCTCCAGTACCTCACTGATTTTGGAAAACCTCAACAATGTAATTATTCTCCTGTTTGTAGGTCACTCACTTGGGGTAATGGGACTTGACTAAATTGCATGTCCACCACTTCTACCTGTTTTGCTGTGTTCATTCTTTGTTTTTACTAGTAGAAAATACTTGCTGATAGGTTGTGGTCTTTATCATTAATGGTTGTTCTAAAAATGGTTGTGAATTTGGTTTTCCTCTGAGAGGAAGTGAGCTCAGGATCTTCCTACTCCACCACCTTGGCTGACAGAGTCAATACTATGCTTTGAATAGTGTAGCTTTGTAACATAATTTGAAGTCTGGTAGGGTTATGCATTGAGTGTTGTTCTTTTTCTTCAGGAATGCTTTGGCAATTCTGGGCCTCCTGTGGTTCCTTATAAATTTTAGAATTATTTGTTCTAGTTCTGTGAAAAAACGTCAGGTATTTTAATAAAGTTTCCATAGATTGCTTTGGGCAATATGTCCATTTTACAATATTAATTATTCCAAACTAAAAGCATGAGATATCTTTCTATTACTATGAATCATTTTCTGTTTCCCTTATATGTTTTATAGTTTTCAAAGTTTAGGGATTTCAACTCCTTGGTTAAGTTTAATCCCTGGAGGTTTTTTTTTTTTTTTTTAATTGCCATACTTTATCAGGTTTTTTTTTAACATCTTTATTGGAGTATAATTGCTTTACAGTGGTGTGTTAGTTTCTGCTTTATAACAAAGTGAATCAGTTATACATATACATATGTTCCCATATCTCTTCCCTCTTCCATCTCCCTCCCTCCTACCCTCCCTATCCCACCCCTCTAGGTGGTTACAAACCACAGAGCTGATCTCCCTGTGCTATGCAGCTGCTTCGCACTAGCTATCTATTTTACGTTTGGTAGTGAATATATGAAGACACAGACATACTAGAGAATGGACTTGAAGATTTGGGGAAGGGGAAGGGGAAGCTGTGACAAAGTGAGAGAGTGGCATGGACATATATACACTACCAGGAGGGGTTTTTTTAATGCAATTTAAACTGGATTTTTAAAACTTTCTCTTTTTAATATTTTATTATTAATGTAAAGAAATAGAACAGATTTTTGAATATTAATCTTGTATCTTTCTACCTAACTGAACTCATTTATGACTTCTAATAATTTTGTGTGGAGCCTTTAGTGTACTCTATAGAGAGTGTCACATTATCTACAAATAGGGGCAGTTTTACCCCTGTCTTTCCTATTTGTATCATTTTATTTCTTCTGCTTGTCTGATTATTGTGGCTAGGACTTCTAATACTATGTTGAATAGAAGTGGTGGGAGTGGGCACATTTTTTTGTTCCTGATTTAGTAGGAAGGCTTTCAGCTTTTCATTTTTGTGTATTATGTTGACTGCAGGTTTGTCCAAATTGCCTTATGTCAAGATATGTTCTTTCCATACATACTTTGTGAAATTTTTTTTTTATCATTAATGGATGTTGAAATTTTTCAAGTAATTTTTTTTTTTGCAACTATGGAGTAATCATGCAATTTTTGTGTTTCGTTTGGTTAATGTGTTGTTTCACATTCATTGATTTTTGTATGCTGAAGCATCCTTGTGACTCTGGAATGAATCCAACTGGATCATGGTGTATGATTCTTCTCACATATTGTTGGATTTTGTTTCCTAATATTTGTTTAGGGTTTTTACCTATATTCATCAAAGATTTTGGCCTGGGATTTTCTTTTTTTGTAGTGTGTCTTTCTAGTTTTGGTATCAGTGTGATGGTGGTCTCATAGATAGAATTTGGGAGCATTCTCTCCTCTTCAATGTTTTGGAATAAATTGAGAAGACTAGGTCTGTGTTCTTCTTTATGTGTTTGGTAGAATTCCCTAATGAAGGATTCTAGTTCTGGACTTTTGTTTGTAGGGAGTTTTTTAAATTATTGATTCTATTTCATACCTAGTGATCAGTCTGTTCAAATTTTCTGTTTCTTCTTGCCTCAGTTTTGGTGTGCTGTATGTTTCGAGGAATTTGTCCTTTTCTTCTAGCTTGTCCAATTGGTTGGCATATAACTATTCATAGTATTCACCTATATGTTTTCTGTATTTTTCTGGTATGAATTGTTATTTTTCCTCTTTCATTTCTTGTATAGATTATTTGGAGCCTCTCTCTTTCATTCTTAGTGAGCCTGTCAATTTTGTTTATCTTTTCATAAAATCAGCTCGGTTTTAGTTTTTTAACTTTTTTTAAGTCTTTATGTTATTTATTCCTCTTTGGTCTTTATTATTTCCTTCCTTCTGCTAAATTTTTGTTTTGCTTGTTCTTTTTCTAATTTCTTATGTGGTAGGTTTGGTTGGTTATTTGAGATTTTTTTTTTCCTGTTTTTTGAGGAAGATCTGTACTGCTATGAACTCCCCTCTTGGTATTGCTTTTGGTGCATATGAAAGATTTTGTAAGGCTGTGTTTTCATTTTTGTTTGTCTTGAGATATTTTCTGATTTCTTATTTAATCTCATCATTGACCAATTGATGTTTTAGTTTCATGTTGTTTAGTCCCCATGTGCTTGGAGTTCTTTTCTCCCATTTTTTCCCCCTCTGTGTGGTTGATATCCTGTTCTATATAATTATTGTTAGAAAAGATGCTTGAAATAATTTCTATCCTCTTAAATGTTTTAAATCTTGTTTTACTGCCTAGTATGTATTCTATCCTAGAGAATGTTCCATGTGTGCTTGAAAAAAATGTGTATTTTTTTGGATGTAATGTCCTGTAGATATTAATTAAGTCCAACTTGTCTATTCTGTCATTTAGAAATCCGGTTGCCTTATTGGTTTCCTGTCTGGAAATAGTGTCCAGTGATGTCAGTGGAGTGTTATAGTCTCCTATTATTGTATTCCTGTCAATTTCTCCAATTTCTATTAGTATTTGTTTTCTATATATTTAGGTGCTCCTATATTGAGTGAATATATGTTAACAAGTGTAATATCCTATTCTTGTATTGATTCCTTTATCCCTATATAATGTCTTCTTTGTCTTTCATTATAGTCTTTGTTTTAAAATTTATTTTATTTTATATGAGTATTGCTACCCCCATGTTCTACTCTTTTCCATTTCCTTAAAATATATTTTTCCATTTCCTCACTTTTATTCTGTGTCTGTCTTTCACCCTGAAATGAGTCTGTTGTATTCAGCATATTATAGGGTTTTGTTTTTTTCTCCAATATGCCACTCTATGGCTTTTGATTGAATCATGTAGTCCATTGACAATGAAAATTATTGATAGTTATGTATTTATTGCAATTTTAAATCTTGTTCTTTAATTGATTTTGTTGTTCTTCTCTGTTAATTTATTCTTTTGTTCGTTTGTTTTTCCTTTTCTGATTTGATGGTTTTCTTTTGCATTATGCTTCAGTTCTTCTCTGTTTGGTTTCTGTGAATCTATTGTATGTTTTGATTTGCTGTTACCCTGGTTTCAAGTATGTAAACCCATAACTGTATCTACTTGGTTTAGACTGATTCTGAGATAAGTCCGAAAACATTCTAAGCTCTATTTTTTTTTATGCTTGCCCCCACATTTTGTGATTTTTTGATGCCCTATTTTACATTTTAATCTTTATCCTTTTGTTGTTAATTGTAGTTATAATTGCTTTTAGAAAAATTTTAAAAGTCTCTGTGTTGGCTTTAGTGATCTTCAATCCTTTTATATATTTGCCTTCCTGTTGTGATTTTCCCTTTCCTATAGATTGTTTCTTCTTAGATTGTTTCTTCTTTTCTATTTAGAGAAGAACTTTCAATATTTCTCCAAGATTAGGTTTAATATTTCTATATTCTTTATTTTTTGCTTGTCTAAGAATTTTTAATTTTTCTATTCTAAATTATAGTCTTGCTTGGTTAGAGTATCCTAGATTACAAATATTTTCTTTTCAAGACTTTGAATATATCATGCCACTCCATTCTGTCTTACAAAGTTTCTGCAGAGAAATAAGCTGATAGCTTTAGGTGGCTTCCATTGTACCTGAATATTTGTAATGCCTTTGCTGCCTTTAGAACCCTTTCTTTAACTTTAACATTTCCCATTTTAATTATGATATGTGTTAACGTCATTCTGTTTGGTTTCATCTTGTTTGGGACTCTTCTCTCCTTCCTATACCTCGATAACTGTTTAAGTCTTTAGGTTTGGAGAGTTTTCAATCATTATTTCTTCAAGTACACTTGTGATTATTTCCTTTGTCTCCCATCCTTCTTGAACCCCTATTACTTGTAAGTTGGCACAGTTTATATTATTCCATAGACCTTATACGTTGTTCTTAAAATTTCTTTATTTGTCTTTCTGTGCACTCTCCTGATTGGGTGATTCCCATTATGCTATCCTCCAGATCACTTATTTATTCTTCTGTTATTTAGTCTGTTATTCATTGCTTCTAGATTGCTTTTTGTCTCTGCATTTGAGTTGTTTATTTTTGATTAATTTTTCCTTGTTACCTCCATCTGCATTTCTATTGATAATCCTTCTTAATTCCTTTAGCATTTTTATTACCTCCTTTTTGAACTTGGGATCTAATTGTCTGAGATAGTTTCATTATTTATCCTTTCAGGGGTTCCTCTTGCTAATTTTAATTGAGAATAGTTCCTTTGCTTTTTAATTTAATTAACATTCTCTGTTTCTATGAGTTCAGAAGAAACAGTTACCTACTGTGGTCCTGAATAAGTGCTTTTAGGTGGGAGTGTCATTTTGTAGACTGTGTGAGTTCAGTATTTTTGGTGTGAGTGTTGTTTTAAGTATGAATAACTGTCATGACTTTCCTCAAAATGTGTGACCATTATTCCCTTGATAGAAGGTGTGATTCGTGTTGTGTTGTCCAGAGCTTGCACGGGAAGTTGGACAGCTGTCACTGCCATGACAGTCATGAGGTCAGCTCCCCAGTTGTTAGAGTAGAAACCTCATGTTTCGTTATGATAAGCCTTTCTTGCCCTTAAGTGTGTGCACTCTCACAGGAGATGAGTGCTGGAGAAAAAGAGGCCTGTGTGATTACAATGAACATACACACTCTTTGTACAGGTATTTTCAGTTCTACACAGAAACAGCCCAAGTTTGCATTCCTTTCTTCATTTTGTTCTGTGAGACTTATTCCTATGTTGGTCTTGAGGAATAGTGATGTAGCTGCAGAAATCGAGGTGTTTTTTTTTTTCCCTGGGACCTGGGCTATCTCTGTGGCCATCCTCTCCTAGGACCTGTCAACACCAAATCTGGATCAAGATGCAGTGTGGTGTGGGAGGAATAAGAGGGCTCCTAATGGAAAATAAACTGCTGTGTACTCCTCACCAAGGGCTATCTGCCCGAATTGTGAGAGGCCACTGGGTGTGTGTGCCAACAAATTCTGTCACCTACCAGACACTCTCTTCCCATGCAGTGCCGACAGTGAGCTCTGTTGATGTATTAATGCCTTGCAGTGTGCCTGTTGACAATTGGCTCTGAAACTTGGCTTGGACCACACCCCATGCTCTTTGTCTCCATGTAGCTAGATCAAGTCCTCTCACAGAGCACATCTGCGTGAGACTCAGTGCCTAGTTACTATGCATAATAGCAGCCCCACCAAGCATGAGTTTGGGGGTGGAAAGTGTTGTCAGGTGGCAGCCATAGGCCCCAGTCTCTCTCTGCTCTGATCACTAGCAAGCCAGCATGTATGAGCTTCTAATGAACAGAGTCCAGGACCCTCCAGCCCTTCTATCTCTCCCAGAGGACTTCCCAGTCAGCAAGGGGCTCCTGAAGGTAAGGATCTAATCCTATAGGCATTCTGTTCTTCACAGGTCCCTCTCAGAGACACCAATTCCATCCTGATGATTTGTTTCCTCTTACCCAGTTATGCGGAAAATTTTCTTGCAACTTTGGTTGTATAAGAGATCTTCTGCCAACATACAGCTGGTTACTTGTGTGAAGTTAACCACATGTAGGTGTATTTTTTTTTAATTGGGGAAGAGTGGCTTTACAATGTTGTGTTAGTTTCTGCTGTACAATAAAGTGAATCAGCTATATGTATACATATATCTCCTTTTGTTTTATTTCCTTCACATTTAAGCCACCACAGAGCATTAAGTAGATTTCCCTGTGCTATACAGCAGGTTCTCCTTTGTTATCTGTTTTATACATATTAATGTATAATGTCAATCCCAACCTTCTAAGTAATACCACCTCCCCTTTCCCACCTTGGTGTCCATTCGTTTGTTCTCTATGTCTGGGTCTCTCTTTCTGTCTTGCAGACAGGTTCATCTGTACAATTTTTCTAGATTCCACATCTATGTGTTAATATATGATGTTCGTTTTTCTCTTTCTAACTTACTTCACTCTGTATGATGTCACATCTCTACAAGTGTCGCAATTTCATTCCTTTTTATGTCTGAGTGATTCTCCATTTATATATGCACCACATCTTCTTTATCCTCTCATCTGTCGATGGTCATTTAGGTTTTTTCCATGTCCTACGTATTGTAAATAATGCTGCAGTAAACATTGGGGTGCATGAGTCTTTTTAAATTATGGTTTTCTCAGGATTTATACCCAGTAGTTGGAAAGCTGGGTCGTATGGTAATTTTATTTTTAGTTTCTTAAGGAACGTCTGTACTGTTCTCCACAGTGGCTGTATCAATTTACATTCCCACCAACAGTGCAAGAGGGTTCCCTTTTCTCCACACCCTCTCTAGCATTTACTGTTTGTAGATGTTTTGTTGATGCCCATTCTGACTGGTGTGAGATGATACCTCATTTTAGTTTTGATTTACATTTCTCTAATAATTAGCGACGTTGTGTGCCATATGTATGTCTTCTTTGAAGAAATGTCTATTTAGGTCTTCCACCCATTTTTTGATTGGTTTGTTTTATGATATTGAGCTGCATGAGCTGTTTGTGTATTTTGGTGATTAATCCCTGTCAGTTGGTTTGTTTACAAATAATTTCTCCCATTGTGAGGGTTGTCTTTTTGTCTCCTTTATAGTTTTCTTTGCTGTGCAAAAGATTTTAAGTTTAAGTTTAACTAGTTTTTTTGTTTTTCTTTTGTTTTATTTTCATTACTCTAGGAGGTGGGTCCAAAAAGATCTTGCTGTGATTTATGTCAAACGGTGTTCTTCCTATGTTTTCCTCTAAGAGTTTTATATTGTCCAGTATTACATTTAGGTTTTTAAGCCATTTTGAGTTTACTTTTGTGTATGATGTTAGGGGGTGTTCTGATTCATTTTTTTACATGTAGCTGTCTACTTTTCCCAGCACCACTTATTGAAGAAACCATCTTTTCTCCATTGTGTATTGTTGCCTTCTTTGTTATGGATTAGGCGACCATAGGCATGTGGTTTTATCTCTGGGTTTTCTAATCTGTTCCATTGATCTATATTTCTGTTTTTGTGCTAGTACCATACTGTCTTGATTACTGTAGCTTTGTAGTATAGTCTGAAGTCAAGTAGTCTGATTTCTCCATCTCAAGATTTTCTTTCTCAAGAATGTTTTGGCTACTTAGGGTCTTTTTTGTTTCCAAGCACATTGTAAATTTTTTTGTTTTAATTCTGTGAAAAACGTCATTAGTAATTTGATAGAAATTGCAATAAATATGATGATTGCTTTGGCTAGTATAGTCATTTTCACAATATTAATTCTTCCAACCCAAGAACATGGTATATCTCTCTATCTGTTTGCGTCATCTTTGATTACTTTCATCAGTGTCTTTTAGCTTTCTGAGTAAAGTTCTGTTACCTCCTTAGGTAGGTTTATTCCTAAATGTTTTTTTCTCTTCATTGCAGTGGTGAATGGGATTGTTTCTTTAATTTATCTCTCTGATCTTTCATTGTTAGTGTATAGGAATGCAAGAAAATTCTGTGCATTAATTTTGTATCCTGCAATTTCACCAAATTCATTGATTAGCTCTAGTAGTTTTCTGGTGGCATCTTTGGGATTTCCTATGTATATATCATGTCATCTGCAAACAGTGACAGTTTTACTTCTTTTCCAATTTGGATTCCTTTTATTTCTTTTCTTCTCTGATTTCCATGGCTAGGACTTCGAAAACTATGTGGAATAATAGTGGTGAGAGTGGACATCCTTGTCTTGTTCCTGATCTTAGAGGAAATGTTTTCAGTTTTTCACCATTACGAAAGATGTTTCCTGTGGGTTTGTAATATATAGTCTTTATTATGTTGATGTAGTTTCCCTCTATGCCCACTTTCTGGAGAGTTTCTTATTGTAAATGAGTGTTGAATTTTGTCAAAAGATTTTTCTATATCTCTTGAAATGATCATACAGCTTTTTATCTTCAATCTGTTAGTATGGTGTATCACATTGCTTGATTTCCATATATTGAAGAATCCTTGCATCCCTGGGATAAATCCCACTTGACCATGGTGTATGATCTTTTTAATGTGTTGCTGGATTCTGTCTGCTACTATTTTTTTTAGGACTTTTGTGTCTACATTCATTCATGATATTTGCCAGTAATCTTCTTTATTTGTGTGTGTGATATCCTTGTCTGGTTTTGGTATCAGGGTGATGGTGGCCTGGTAGAATGAGGTTGGGAGTGTCCTTTCCTCTGCAACCTTTGGGAAGAATTTAATAAGGATGAACTTTAGCTCTTTAAATGTTTGATAGGGTTCACCTGTTAAGCCATCTCATATTTGACTTTTGTTTGCTGGAAGATTTTAAATCACAGTTTCAATTTCATTACATGTGATTTGTCTGTTTATATTTTCTATTTCTTGCTGGTTCAGTCTTGGAAGGTTATAGCTTTCTATGAATTTGTCCATTTCTTCCAGGTTGTCCATTTTATTGGTATATAGTTGCTTGTAGGTTGCTTTTCATTTCTAATTTTATTGATTTGAGTCCTCTCCCTCTTTTTCTTGGTTAGTTGACTAACGGTTTATCTATTTTGTTTATCCTCTCAATGAACCAGCTTTTTGTTTTATTAATCTTTGTTATTGTTTTCTTTGTTTCTTTTTCATTTATTTCTGCTCTGATCTTTATGATTTCTTTCCTTCTACTAACTTTGGTGTTTGTTTGTTTGTTTTCCTTTCTAGTTCCTTTAGGTGTAAGGTTAGATTGTTTATTTGAGATTTTTCTTGTTTCTTTAGGTAGGATTTTTATTGATATAAACTTCTCTGTTAGAACTGCTTTTGCTGCATCCCATAGGTTTGGGTCCTCCTATTTTCATTGTCATTTGTCTCTAGGTATTTGTTGATTTCCTCTCTGATTTCTTCAGTTCTCTCTTGATTATTTAATAGTGTATTGTTACACCTCCATGTGTTTGAGTTTTTACAGGTTTTTTTTCCCTGTAATTGATTTCTAATCTCAAAGCATTGTGATTAGAAAAGATGCTTGATAAGATTACAATCTTTGTAAATTTACCGAGCCTTGATTTGTAACCCAAGATGTGATCTATCCTGGAGAATGTTCTGTGTGCACTTAAGAAGGAAGTGTTTTCTGCTGCTTTTGGATGGACTGTCCTATAATTATCAATTATGTCTCTCTGGTCTATTGTACCATTTAAAGCTCGTGTTTCCATATTAATTTTCTGTGTAAATGATATGTCCATTAATGTAAATGAGGTGTTAGTGTCTCCTGCTGTTTTTCTGTTACTGTCAATTTCCCCTTTTATGACTGTTAGAATTTGCCTTATGTATTGTGGTGCTCCTATGTTGGGTGCATATATATTTATAATTGTTACATCTTCTTCTTGGACTGATCCCTTGATCATTATGCATTGTCCTTCCTTGTCTCTTGTAACAGTCATTAACTTAAAGGTTATTTTGTCTGATATGAGTACTGCTACTGCAGTTTTCTTTTGATTTCCATTTGCATGGAATATCTATTTCCTTTACCTCACTTTCAGTCTGTATGTATCCCTAGGTCTATAGTGTGTCTATGTAGATGGCATATATATGGGCCTTGTTTTTGTATCATTCAGTCAGTCTGTGTCTTTTAGTTGGAACTTTTAATCCATTTACATTTAAGGTAATTATTGATATGTATGTTTCTATTAACATTTTCTACATTTTTGTAGTTCTTTTTCTTCTCTTGTGTTTCCTGCTTTGAGAAGTTCTTTTAGCATTTGTTGCAGAGCTGGTTTGCTGGTGCTGAATTCTCTTAGCTTTTACTTGTCTTTAAAGTATTTGATTTCTCCATCAAATCTGAATGAGACCCTTGCTGGGTAGAGTAATATTGGCTGTAGGTTTTTCCCTTTCATCACTTTAAATATATCCTGCCATTCTCTTCTGACCTGTAGAGTTTCAGTTGACAAATCAGCTGATAAATTTATGAGGATTCCCTTGTATGTTATTTGTTATCTTTCCTATGCTGCTTTTAATATTTTTCTGTGTATTTAATATTTGTTTTTGTGACTAATATATGTCTCTGCTTGTTTCTCCTTAGGTTTTTCTTCTATGGGACTGTGCACTTCCCGGAGCTGGGTGACTATTTCCTTTTCCATATAAGGGAAATTTTCAACTATAATCTCTTCAAATATTTTCTCAGACACATTTTCTTTCTCTTCTTCTGGGACCCCTAAAATTAGAATGTTGTTGCATTTAATGTTGCTCCAGAGGTCTCTGAGAGTGTCCTCAAATCTTTTCATTTTTTTTCTTTATTCTGTTCCATGGCTGTATTTCCTTCATTCTATCATCCATCTCATTTATCCATTCTTCTGCCTGTTATTCTGCTGCTGATTCCTTCTAAAGTATTTTTTAAATAAATGTATTTATTTTACTTTATTTATTTTTGGCTGTGTTTTGTCTTTGTTGCTGCATTTGGACTTTCTCTAGTTGCAGCGATCTGGGGTTATTCTTTGTTGCAGTGTGCAGACTTTTCATTGTGGTGGCTTCTCTTGTTGCAGAACACAGCCTCTGGGCATGTGGTATTCAGTAGTCGTGGCATGCAGACTCAGTAGTTGTGCCTCATAGGCTCTAGAGCTCAGACTCAGTTGTTTGGGCACATGGATGTAGTCACTTCATGGCACGTGGGATCTTCCGAGACCAGGGATAGTATCCATGTCCCCTGCATTGAAAGGGAGATTCTTAACCACTGTGTCACCTGCAAAGTCCCCCTTTTAAAGTATTTTTAAATTCAGTGATTGTGTTTTTCATGACCTTTTTTTGGGTTGTTTTTGTTGTTCTTTAGTTCTTCTAGGTCCTCGTTAAATGTTTAGTGTATTTTCTACATTTTATTTCTGAGATTTTGGATCATCTTTACTATCATTACTCTGAATTCTTTTTCAGGTAGACTGCCTGTTTCCTCTTCATTTATTTGGTCTTGTGGGTTTTTACCTTGCTCCTTTGTCTGCAAGTTATTTCTTTGTCTTCTCATTTTGTTTAACTCAGTGTGTTTGGGGTCTCCTTTCCACAGGCTGCAGGTCATAGTTCCTCTTGCTTCTGGTGACTGCCCTCAGTGGGTGAAGTTGGCCCAGTGGCTTGTGTAGGCTTCCTGTTGGAGGGAACTGGTGCCTGCCTTCTGGTGGGTGGAGCTGGATCTTTTTCCTCTGATGGGCCGGGCCCATCAAGTGGTATTTTTTGGGGTGTCTGTGAACTTAGTATGACTTTAGGCAGCCTGTCTGCTAATAGGTGGGTTTGCGCTCCTGTCTTGTTACTTGTTTGGCATGAGGTGTCCATCAGTGGAGCTTCCTGGATGTTGGTTGGTCCAGTCTGGGTGTTGAGATGGAGACCTCTGGGAGAGCTCTTGCCAATTAATATTCCCTGGGGCCAGGAATTCTCAGGTGTTCCAGTGTCCTGGACTAACTTCTCCCATATCAGAGCCTCAGGGCCGACCTATAGCCAGAGAACAAAGATCCTGCAAACTGCAAGGTGTGGAAGGAAAAAAAAAAAAAAGAAAAGAGATAGACAAACAAAACCCTCAAGAGAAATGGTAAAAGTAAAACCAAACAGACAAAAACAGACAAACACACACGCACACAAACAGAAAAAGAAAAACAAAAAGGAAGAAATCAACCAAACAAATGAATAAACCTCAAAACAAAAACAAACAATAAAAACTAAACTAACAAAAACAAAAAACAAATCAAAAGCAGAAAGCAAACTAAAAAACAAAAAGGCAAAGTAAGCATAAGACAAACAGAAAAAAATTGACTAAAAAAATAAAAAGAAGCAAGAAAAGAGGAAAATATACAAAACAACAAAAAAGTAAGGAAAAATAGAAAATATAGTTTAAAAAGAGATAAAAACAAAACAAAGCAAAAGAAAAAAACAGTATAATACAATATAATGAAAAAGTATAGTAAAAATAGAAAACATTTTAAATATATTAAAAATAAAAGCATAAAAAAGAAAAAATAAATAAATAATAAAAATTGAAAGAAAAATAAAAAAGAAGAGCCACAGAAAAAAATAGTGAAACAAAGAAATAGTAATAATAAAACAAAAAATAGTAATAATAATAGTATTTTCCTGGAGCCTCAGCGGTCAGTGTTCTTGCCCCCATAGTGAGCTGCAGCCAATCTCTGCCTCTCCAAGAAGCCACCCAATACCTCTAGGTAGATCTCTGGGCCGGCTGTGTGCTCTGCAGGGACAGCTCAGGCTCTAACTTGGCCCAATTCTCATGTGTACTTGCCCCCAACGTCCACAGCTGCTAAAGCTAGACCTGTCTTAGTTGTAGGAGCATTTTTTGTCCACACAGGTATTCCACAGATGTAGGGTTTAGCAATCAGATCACAGGGATTTAATCTGCAGCTTATGCAGCTGCATGGAAGGATTTCCATTCCTCTTCCTTAGTCACAGCACCCCTGGGCCTCAGGTTTGTTTGGCCACACCTCTGCTTGTGGACCACCCTCAGGCATCTATTTCCTGCCCAGGTGAGGGGTTGAAAGCAGCGACTGATTAGGGCTCACTTGCTGACACATTCTGGGGAGAGGGATGGATATGGCAGCCACAATTTGGATATGCAGGGAGCGTCTGTGGTGGCAGAGGCCGGCAAGAAGTTGAAACAGCCTGAGGTGTGCTGTGCACTCTCCCAGGGAAGTTGGCCCTGGATTGAGAGACCCATGTGGTGGTGGGCTGCACAGGTTCCGGGGAAGGTGTGGGCAGTGACCGGCACTTGCTCACAGGACCTTTGGTGGCAGCAGCAGCAGCAGTAGTAGTCTGGTCTGTGACCACCTCTGAGGTCCATGATAGCAGCTGTGTCTTGCACCCACTCCTGGAGCTCATGTAGGAAGTGCCCTGCCACCTGTGAGTGCATGGAGCAAGAAGCTCCTATTTTGGGCCCTCCCCTCTCCTTGTGCTCCTCCCAAACAATTGTCCCTTACCTCTCTGGTGGGCCCAGGTTTCTTCCTGGATTCCCTCAGCTTTGATGCACTAGCCCCCTCAGGCTGTCTTCATGCAGCCAACCCCAGTCCTCTCCCTGAGATCTGAGCTCCAAAGCCTGAACCTCAGCACCCAAACCCCACCCACCCTGGTGGGAGTGCAGGTAAGCATCCAGCCTGGGGAGTGCATGTTAGCACTGACCCTCTGTGCACGTATCTCTCCACTTTGCCCTCTGCACACCAGTTGCTGCAAACTCCTTGAGGCTCCAAAACTCCCCCCACATCCTCACCAGAGAGGTGGCTTCCTAGTGTGTGGAAAATCTCCTTCCTCACTGCTCTCTGCCAGAGGTTCGTGTCCCATCCCAATTGCTTTGTCTCTTTTCCTTTTGTTCTTTTGTCTTTTGCCCTACCCAATCATGTGGAGATTTTCTTGCCTTTTTGGAAGTCTGAGGTCTTCTGCCAGTGTTCAGTAGATGTTCTGTGGGAGTTGTTGTCCATGTAGATGCATTTTTGATGTATCTGTGGGGAGAAGGTGAGCTCCACACCTTACTCCTCCACTATCTTGAAGGTTCTCTTTGTACAGGTATTTTTAATGTGTTTGTAGGTAGAGGTGAGCTCCATGTCCTCCTACTTCACCAACTTGATCATCTCTGCTCTTTCTTTTTCTTTTCAGTTTATCATAAATTAAATTTTAGAAAAAGCTGAGATCACAGATGGAAATGATAAGCATTATTATAAAGTGGTAAAGAAATTGCCTGAGCTGTATTTATGTTTTACCATTTTGTGAAAGATAGAAGTTGTGGGCAATGAAACTGCATATTTAGCTGAGGACATTTCTAAGCAAAGTATTAAAGAAACAACTTGGTTCCTTCTGATTGCTTATAGTAATATGGGTCAGAGAAATCAGTTACAATACTTTTAAGCAAAAAGAAACAAGATCTTGAAGAGTTGGAAAATTCTCAGCCTATTCATATTGCAAAACAAAAAAAAAATCAACCTTGTTCTGAAAAAAATCCATTAAGAGTGTTGTTGATCAATCATTTGATAGGGAAATTTGTATGGGTATAAGACACAAATTTAATCAGCCAGGTACACAGAAGCCTGGAAGATAAACAAATTTAGAGTGTCTTTGAAAGCAAACTACAGAGATCATCAGGGCTGCCACTCCCATCCATGCTTCAGGGAGAAACACAGTTTTCTCCTGTAATTTTTGGGGTGGGGAGCACCCAGGGAACCATGTGGATAAAGCCTCTATGAGGATTTGACTTCATTCCTCTACAGTAAACCATAGCAGGTCTGTCATTTGTTTTTCTCACTCTGAGCCACTTTTTGCCAATATTTCACCTAACCAACCAAATAACCAAACTGAGAGCCCTTTCTAACAATCTGAGATGAAACATTAAATAGAAACTTCATGCTTAGTGAGCCCATATCAATACATTTAGCCTGATTCAACTTTATGCTCCTTTCATCAGTTTTTCACACCACTAATATCCATTTCCACATGTATCCTTCAGATTTCTATGTGAATTAGAAAACTCAAGTCGTTCTTTTTGAGTGAGGTGCACCTAATTATGGGTCACACCTCCTACTCACTTTTAGGAGCATGCTGGAAGTGGAGTCTAGATACAGGCTTAGAAACAAAGAAGGGTAGTGGAGGTGTGTCCTGAGGAGAATCATCATTGTCTTTCCTGCCCACTGCCTCAGGAAACCATTACATTTTCCTCAGGCAACAGATGATTAATTCCCTCACATGGAGGGGAAATATTTTCTACTGGCCAAGCAGACTCATGAATATTTATGGACTCAGTTTCCTCAACTTCATTAGGATCTTTAACACATCCTCATCCCAATGTACAGGGTCCAATTTTTTCCCCTCGCTTTAACAATAGACACACTGCAAACCTGGGAACTCAACTTATATTATAAGCCGGTCGCCAGATGGCATTCTGCCTTTGATTTCAGCAATCTCAGCCCTGCTGCTATAAGGAATAGGTCTACAGATAATCTCTTAGGTTACTTATGCAGTGCTTGATCTGAAAATTCAAGTCCCCAAGTTTATTTCTTTTTGTTTTTACCACTATGTCCAGCAACATTAGAAGGAAACAGCCATCCTCATTATATAATTAGTTCTCCCAAAATATTTGAAAGCATCAGACACATAGTCACTCAGCTTCTTACTTCTTATGAGTGGTTAATTATGATTATCCAGTGTATATATTTTATGTACCTCTATTGCCAGATTTTACTATACACTGTCAGTACTCTCTTTATTACCAGAAATGGAGTCATAGCAACTTTAAATACAATTAGATTACAGAGACAATTTCAGAAAGTTTGGAACCAATTCAGAAAACTCACTTTTAATAATCTGTTCCTCTAAAACCAGTCTCAGTTTCATTATTATTATTCTGTATTAGTTCTCTTCATGGAAATAGAAATTTCTCAATATATGTTTATTGAGGAATTGACTCATGTGATTCTGGAGGCTAAATCCCACAATCTGCTGTCTGAAAAGCAGAGACCTAGAGACTCTGGTGGTGTATTTCAGTCCAAGTCTGAAGGCCTGAGAAAAAAATGGGTGATGATCCAATCTTAGGGCAAGAAAATACCAATATACCAGGTCAGCCAGGTATGTAGAGCAGAGAAAATTCTCCCTTACTATACTTTTTCTTTTACTCAGTCTCTCCAAAAATTGGATGATGCCCACCCTTCTTAAGGAGGGAAATATGCTTTACTCAATCCTCTGACTTCAAATGCTAATCTAATCTGAAACACCTTTCTAGAAACAACCAGAAAAAAATTCTTAGCCAAATAATGAGGGTACCCCATGATCCAGGCAAGATAATACATAAAATTAAACACACCACTTCCACTTGACGAAGGTAAAAAAGGTAGGGATCTGGAAGCAAGGCTTTCTATGATCAAGTGACCCATTCTTGCTATGTTTCAGCTTTCTTATCTAATTGCACACTAGAAGTCTTCTCTGTCTAATGCCATTAGATCCCTAGATGGTTTGAAATGAAAATGTGAATATTGGCTTAAATCAAAGGGCCATAAAAATCCATAAATAGCTTATGTATTTTATTTCAACTTTGTCTTATTTATTCCTAATTCTATGGCTTCTATTTGATATGATGTTGGTATTTCATAATGTTTGTACCTTTTTTTTCCTAAGGGGCTATACAATTTAGCATTTTTTACATTCCACCAACTGTGAGTGAGGGTTTCTGTTCCTTGAAATCTTATCAGTAGTTGGTTATCAGAGGTTTTATGTGTATGTCTTCTATGAGTGTATTGCTATATCATTGATGTTTTAATTAACATTTCCCTTAAGGACTTCTAATCTTGAGAATTTTTACACATGCTTTTGTCATCTGTGTATTTACTTCAGTAAAGTTTCTATTTAAATCTATAATCTGATGAATGTATATTTTAAAAACACTAGGTCTTCTTGGTTGATTGAACCTTTTACACTGTTTCTTTCTGGGCTTGGTAATTTCTTTTCTCAAAAGCCCATTGTATTTGATATTAATTTAGGCCTCCTGCTTTCTTTTTCTTAATGTTTTTATGGTGGATATTTCTTCTAATTTCAACATACCTATCATTATTTTAGAAGTGAGATTCTTTCGGAGGGGGAGGCTGCACATAGTTCAGTCATTTTCTTATTTTTGTTTTAATCTGGGTCCTTACTGGTATGCTTTAAAATATATATTTACTGTAAAAATTGACATGTTAGGATATATTTCTGCCATGTTAGCATTGTTTTCCATTTATTTCTTCACTCTGATATTTGTTTCTTCTTTCTGACATTCAGTCTTAACATTTTTTTGTTTGTTTTTACAGCTCTGAAGTTTTTCTTCCTTTCTAGTATGCTGATAATATAAATATTAGATTTATTAGCTAAAGTCCCAGAGATCCCTGCATCTCTGTTAATTTTTGAAAATATAGTTGCTCTCTGTTATATGATAACTTTTACCTATTTATCTTTAAATTCACTGACTCTTTTTACTGTGAATTTTATATTTCAGTTAGTAATATTTTAATTGTAAAATTCATTAGTATTTTGGCATATGTTTTTAATTTTTCTGCTGAAATTTTGTATTTTTTCCATTTTTCTTCAAGTGGTTTTATTGCTTGGTAAAGTTTTGTTTTTGTTTTTGTTATTTTCATACTTTAAAATTCATGGCAGGTAATTCCAATGTCTGTATCATAACAGTGTTTATATGTGTTGAAGTTTTACATTTCATATGAGATTTCCTTGTTCCATGGTTTACATGTTATTGCAGAGCAGAGAGAGTGAAAAAGGATTACCACATTATCCATTGCCACAGTGCCTCGGGGAACGTGGTTGGTTACAAATGTTTTTATGATCATTTTCTAGTAGGATAGATATAGTTAAAAATTTCTATCCAGTGGTGCCCCTATTTCCTGGTTTGTAGACTAGAAAGAGCACCTTTTTCCATTGACTTATATATATATATATATATTTTTTTTTGGCGGGGGAGGACTGGTCTCATTGACATTTCTGTGTTTTGACTGGCTTTAGCACCCAACTTTGTATAGATAAGAGGTAAAGTGTTGCATCGCCAGAATTCACTGCTAAGTTATCATTAAATCCTTGAGGTTTCTATCCAGTCAGCTTTTCTTTTTTTTTACACCCTTATGAGTCTGCTCTTAGTTGCTTCAATCATACTGGCCATTTTTTGGTCTGTTTTGTTTGTAGCTAGTGAAAGTAATAGAGTGGAATGTACTTACACCACCCTGTCCAGAACATGAAACGCAATTACATATTTCTCAATGTGTGTATCATGATCTTGATATAGAGAATTAATAAGATATCTTTATTATTTCCCTATTCCTACAGATTATAAAGTTATTACAGTACCTTAAAAAGTGTCTCTGAAGCTTGCTTTACCAAGGGACGTAAGAGAGGCTGATTTGTTGTTTTGAGTAAATTGCTTCTTGAATTTCCAGACCTATACCTATGGATTTCTACAGCTTGAAAGGGCACTGATTATAGAGAATACTGATTATTCAGCAAACAAAAAGTCTGTAATGAATATAGTCCGAGTTAAAGCACAAGATTAAACACACACACACACACACACACAAAACAAGCAAACAGAAACTACAAAACTCCTCCAAGTTTGGATCAATTTGAAAATCCAACTTTAAATGTATCATATAATTTAGTATAAGAACTAAAGTTATTTTAGAAGAGAGCATAAGAAAATTTCACTGATCTTGGTTTTGGCAACAATTTCTTTAAAAGCCACAAATTGTTGAGGGTTATAACCTAATATATGCTTATAATTGGTAGTTATATTGAAAGTTATAATTTTAAAGATTATTCTCAGTACTCTCTATTGGCAGTGGAAAATGCTACCATACTTTATTAAATAAAAACAATAAAAATAGTTTTTAAGTAGGCTGTATATTCTTTGTCACATAATCAGGAATTACAGAAAAGGCTAATAGAAAAACAGAAATGTAACTACAAAGTGTATAAGTAAATTAAAGCAGAAACCAAATGTAAAAAATATGCTGTACCATACATACCAAAGATGTGGAACAACAGAAACTTTCATATACTACTAGTGAGAATGTAAAATTGTACACAGACTTTGGGAAAAGAGTGTGGCCATTTCTTAACATTTAAACATATACTAACATATGTTCCAGCTATTCTACTTTTACAAATCTACCCAAGAGAATTTAAAGCCTCTCTCCATATGTTCCTGGTATAAGTGCTCATAACACTTTTATTTTTTTACTAGTCAAAACTGAGTTTAAATGCAAATGCTATCAGCAGATGAATGTATAAACACATTGTAATAAATCCACACTATTAAATATTACTCAGACAGGTCTCCTTAATAACTCAGCAAGATCAACATTAGTGTTGGCAGACAATGAAGTGACTTTTTTTCTTTTAACTTTGCATTCTGTTATTTCTTATAAAACAGTTTTATTGGGCTATAACTCACATCCCATGCCATTCACACATTTAAAGTGAGCAAGTCAATAGATTTTATTATATTCACAGGCATATACTACCATCCAAACAAATTTAGAATATTTTCTTCACCTCAGGAAGAAACCAGGTACTGATAGCTATCATTTGTCTAGCTCCCTAGCCTATCTCCCCAAGATGTAAACAACTACAAAGTACTCTTTGTTTCTAAAACTTTCTAGTTCATGACATTTCGTATGCATGCAAACAACATTATCTGGTCTTTTGTGACTTTTTTTTAAACTTACATTTGCAAGGTTCATTGCTGATGTATCATGTGTCAGTACTTCATTCCTTTTTCATGGTTGAATAACATTCCATTGTATAGATTTATTACACTTTGTTCATCCATTTGTTAGTTTATAAACATATAGGTTGACAGTTATGAATAATGCTGCTGAGAACATCCATTTACAAGTTTTTTTGTGAACATATGCTTATTGTTATAATTACTTTTTGCATCCCACCACTCAGTCAAACATCTTTTTGTCATCACTGATGCTGTGTCTTGTCTATTCTTACATATATATAGAATAGACAAGTATATATGTGTATATATATAAGTATATATGTATATATATGTCTATTCTTATATATATGAACAAGTATATATATATATATGAACAGACAAGTATGTATATACATATATATGTACTATTGAATAAAAAATTAGTAGAGGATAACCGACAAATTAATGCAGAAGAATTCCCAATAATTTGTGTAAACACTCTGTACTCAAGGAGGTGGGGCATAACTTACCTTCATGTGTGCTGCAGATACCTTCCTTTCAAAGAATACATCATGTAAAGGGAAAATAAAGAAGTAACTTTATAGTTTAGAAATTTGATAAACACTACCTCGGTCAGGTGGTCAAGAATAACATTGACAGTGACAAATCATATTGATAACATATAGCGTTGATATGTTGTGATGAAATGACACTTTATGTGTTCTGCCTACTAAGAACACAAAAGGTCAATCTAATTATGAGAAAAATATCAGGCAAACTCCAATCAAGAGACTTTCTATGGGGCTTCCCTGGTGTCACAGTGGTTAAGAATCTGCCTGCCAATATAGGAAACACGGGTTCCAGTCCTGATCATGGAAGATCCCACATGCTGTGGAGCAACTAAACCCGTGCACCACAACTACTGAGCCTAGATCTAGAGCCTGCGAGCCACAACTACTGAGCCTTCATGCCACAACTACAGAAGCCCATGCATCTAGAGCCTGTGCTCCACAACAAGAGAAGCCACTGCAGTGAGAAGCCCACACACCACAACAAATAGTAGCCCCCACTCGCTGCAACTAGAGAAAGCCTGCGTTCAACAATGAAGACCCAATGCAGCCCAAAATAAATAAATAAATAAATTTATTTTAAAAAATAGACTTTCTACAAAATATCTGACCAGTATTTCTCAAAACTGTCAAGTTCATAAAAATAAGGGCACTATCATAGCCATGAGGAGTCTCCAGACATATAACAAATAAATTTAATATGGTGTCCTAGATAGAATTCTAGAAGAAGAAAAGAACTTTAGGAAAAGTATGGAAAACAATAAAATATGAGCTTTAGTTAATGATAGTATATCAATATTGATTTATTAACTGTGACAAATGTATCATGCTAATGTTAGATATTGGTAATAAAAAAAATGAGTGTGAGGTACCTGAAACTCTGTATTTTTGAGTAAATCTAAAACTAGTCTAAAATTTAAAATTGTTTTAAATAAATACATCATTTTTAAGAATACGATTTTTTTTGATGTTTAAATTTGTATTATCTTTCGAAGGCCTGTGTTCCTCTTCAGAGTATCTATGAGTACTACCTGTGAACAACTTCTCTAGAATGAAGAAGAAATCAACTTGATGCCAAAGAAGAAACAGAAAAATGTGGTGGTCCATGGTTTAGGAAACCACACTTGAATTGCTAATCTGCTATGTGACCAGGAGCAGGCATTTTATCTTTTCAGGTCTCAGTTTTCTAACAAAACTGTGAATGAGCGTGTTTTAAGAGATAAATGCTAAGGTCTCGTCTAGCCTAAAGTACTATGTTACCACTTGGTAAAACTAAGAATCTTGAAGTGTTTTTTGTTAGTTCTTATTCCTGCCTACTTCACATTTAACTCATCAATACATCTTAACTCTTATCTATCTGAATTTGATCTCTTCTCACTCTGCTACTGCTACAACATTGGTCCAAGCAATGATTTTTCCAACTGGAATTATTTTGTCGGCCATATTATTGAGGTAGGTTTGATATGTAAAACACTGTACATATTTAATATACACAACATGGGATAAGTATCTTTGTGAAACTGTAACTCCCAAATTTTCTCCAAATGTATTTATTATGTATGTATGCATGAATTGTGGTAAGAGCACTTTACATAAGATTTACCCTCTTAGCAAATTTTGAAGGTACTATACAGAATTGTTAGCTAACGATATTATGGTGCGTACTAGATCTCCAGACTTCTTTTTTTTTTTACATGATAGTACATTTCAAAACTTTTTATCTCCTTTCCATTTACACCTCTCACAGACCCTGGCAACCATCTTTCTATTCTCTGCTTCTATAAATTATTTTATATTCCACACACGTGTGAAATCATACAGTGTTTTTCTTTCTGTTTGACATATTTTACTTAGCTTAAGGTCCTCCAGGTCCAACTGTGTTGTGCAAATAACAGATTTCCTTTTTTTTCTTTAGAAGAATATAATGAATGATATATTATTGCTGGTTAAAAGCACCTTTTATTTATTGCTTCATCCATTTATACACATTTAGATTGTTTCCATATCTTTGTTATTGTTAACAAGGTGTGATGAAAATGGGAGTGAAGATATCTCTTCTGCTACATATGATATAATATATAACTATGTATTACTTGTTATCTATATAATATGTCTTACATATATGCTGGATCGTATGGTATTTCTAATTTTAATTTTTTGATGAAACTCCATATAATTTCCTCAATGGATGAAGCAAAGTACACTCCCATATACAGGGCACCAAGATTTCCTTTTTCCCACATCCTCACCAAAAATTGGTTTCTATTGTCTTAATAAAGATAAGTATTATAACAGATGTGAAAGTGTATCTCTTTTGGTTGCAATTTGCATTTTCCTGATTAATGATGTTAAGCACTTCTTCATTTATGATTTTTATCTTCTCAAGTTTACTAAGAATTGTTTTGTGGCCTATTATATAATCTATCCTAGAGAATGGTCTGTGCATACTTGAGAAGAATGCATACTCTGCTTCTGTTGCTTGAGTAATTGTATGAATATCCTTTAGGTCCATTTTTTTTTTTCTTTGTGATGTATGGCTCAAGCCCAGTGTTTTCTTATTGATTTTCTGTCTGGATGATCTATTGATATTACTGTGGTCTTGAAGTCCCATTCTACTATTGTATTGATGTCTAATTCCCCCTGTGAATCTGTTAGTATTTGGTTAATATTTTCCAGTTCTTTTATATTGGGTGCATTTATATTTATGATTGTTATATTTTGGGATCAATTCATATTTTAATTTTTTAAAAATGACATTTATGTCTCTTGTTACTTCTTTTTCTTAAAGTCTATTTTATTTGAATAAGTATCATTACTCTTGCTTTCTTTTATTTTCCACTTCCATGGAATATCTTTTCCCTTCTCTTCACGTTTAGCTTATTTGTGTCATTAAAGCTGAAGTGAGTCTCTTGTATGTGACATATTTTGTGTTCTTGTTTTTTTGGTGTTTTTCCAAGTTAATTCAGACATCCTATGCCTTCTGATATTAGAATCAAATTTGTTTCTACTTATGCTAATTATTGATATGTAAATACTTATTTATTACTTTCTGGATGTTTTGTAATTTTATTGTTTCTATATTTATCTGCTTCTGACTACATTTGAAAACTGATGATTCCTGCGATGTTGTTATCTCTATTCCCTTTCTTTGTCTTTTGTGAATCACCTCTAGGTTTTGGCTTTGTGATTACCATGAGGCTTACATAAACATTTTAAAAAGTCCATTTTATGCGTTTAGCAGCTTAACTTGGTTTGCATACATAGATCCTCCCTTCTTCCACCCCCTTGTTATATTTTTGTTGTCACAGTATACCTCTTTTTTATTGTGTATTTGTTAAAATTTTATAATAGCTTTAGTTATTTTAAATGTATACATTTTCATTTAACCTTTATACTATAGTTAAGTGGTTAAAATATTCTATGCACAGAGTTTTCTAAATGTGACTATATTTACCGTTACTACTCTGCTGCATATTATTGTATGTTTTTATGTTACTAATTACCATATTTTTATTTCAGCTTGAAGAATTCCTTCCAACATTTCTTACAAGCGAAGTCAAGTGGTGATGAACTCCTTCAGGTTTTTCAGTGAAACATTTTATTTCTTTTTTTATTTTTGATTGACACGATTACCAGATATAGAATTCTTTCCTGGGAAGCTTTTTTTTTTTCCTTCAACCTAAGCAATGTGTCATTCCACTCCCTGCTGGACTACAAGCTTCCTTCTCTGTATCATCTGTTCACCTAATGGGGGTTCCTTTGTAAGTTACATTTTTTTTCTCTGCTTTCTTTTCAGAGTCTCTTTATCTTTGATTTTTGACAGTGTTATTATAATAAGTCTTGGAGTGAGTTGTTGTAAATTGAGTTAATAGTGTGCTCTACCAGTTTTGTGAACTTGGATGTGCAAGTCTCTCTTCAGGTTTGGGATGGTCTGAAGTATTATTTTTTTCAATGAACTTTCTGCCCTTTTCTGCATCATTTTTCCTTCTAGAACTCCGTTATAATATTTGTACATTTTATGGTACATAGATTACATAGGTTTTCCTTCCTTTTTTGACTTGTTTACTTCTTTTTTTGTTTGTTTGTTTTCCTCTGATCGGACTATATAAAAGTTTCTATTCTCTACCTCACTCATTCTCTCTTCTATTTAAGATACTCTGCTGTAGATGCTTTCTAATGTTTTTAAATATATTTTATTCATTAAATTCTTTAGCTCCAGAATTTCTGCTTGATTCCTTTTTTTAGAAAATTATTTTTTTGTTAATTTCTCACTTTGTCCCATGCATTGTGTATGTTTTATTTATTGAATTGTCTGTCTGTGTTTTCCTATTGCTCATTGAATACCCTCAAAACAGCTATATCTTAAAACAGTTATATCTTATTCTTGGATTGATCTCTTGATTATTATGTAGTGTCCTTCTTTGTCTTTTGTAGTAGTCTTTATTTTTAACTCTCTTTTGTGTTATATGAGAATTGCTACTCCAGCTTTCTTTTGATTTCCATTTGCATGGAATATCTTTTTCCATCCCCTCACTTTCAGTCTGTATGTGTCCTTAGGTCTGAAGTGGGTCTCTTGTAGACACCATATATATGGGTCTTGTTTTTGTATCCATTTAGTCAGTCTATGTCTTTTGGTTGGAACATTTAATCCATTTATATTTAAGGCAATTATCAATATGTATGTTCCTTTTACCATTTTGTAAATTGATTTTGGTTTGTTATTGTAGGTTTTCTCCTTCCCTTGTGTTTCCTGCTTAGAGAAGTTCTTTTAACATTTGTTGTAATGCTGGTTTGTTGGTGCTGAATTGTCTTAGCTTTTGCTTGTCTGTAAAGGTTTTAATTTTTACATCGAATCTGAATGAGTTACTGGCTGGGTAGCGTAATCTTGGTTGTAGGTTTTTCCCTTTCATCACTTTAAATATGTCCTGCCACTCCCTTCTGGCTTGCAGAATTTCTGCTGAATGATCAGCTGTTTACTTTATGGGGATTCCCGTGTATGTTATTTGTTGTTTTTCCCTTGCTGCCTTTAATATTTTTCTTTTTATTTAATTTTTGATAGTTTGGTTACTATGTCTTGGTTGTTTCTCTTTGGATTTATCATGTATGGGACTCTCTGCATTTCCTGAACTTGCTTGACTATTTTCTTTCACATATTATGGAAGTTTTCAACTCCAATCTCTTCAAATATTTTCTTAGTCCCTTTCTTTTTCTCTTCTTTTTCTGGGACCCCTATAATTCGAATGTTGGTGCTTTTAAGGTTGTCCCAGAAGTCTCTGAGTCTGGCCTTAATTTTCTTTCTTTCTTCCTTTTTTTTTCTGCTCTGTGGTAGTTATTTCCTCTATTTTATCTTCCAGGTCACTTCTCTGTTCTTCTGCATCCATTATTCTGCTATTGATTCCTTCTAGAGAATTTTAAGTTCATTTATGTGTTGTTCATCATTGTTTGTTCTCTCTTTAGTTCTTCTAGGTCCTTTAAAACGTCCTTTTAAACTTTTCTTGTTTTTTCTCCATTCTATTTCGAAGATTTTGCATCATCTCTACTATCACTACTCTGAATTCTTTTTCAGATAACTGCTTATTCTCTATTTGTTTGGTCTGGGTTGTTTTTACCTTGCTCCTTCATCTGCTGTGTGTTTTTCTGTCTTCTCATGTTGCTTAACGTACTGTGTGTTGGGTCTCCTTTTGCAGGCTGTAGGTTTGTAGTTCCTGTTGTTTTTTGTGTCTGCCCACAGAGGGTGAGTTTGGTTCAGTGGGTTGTGTAGGCTTCCTGGTGGAGGGGACTGTTGCCTGTGTTCTGGTGGTTGAGTCTGGTTCTTGTCTTTCTCGTGGGCAGGACAGCATTCGGTGGTGTGTTTTGGTGTGTCAGTGACCTTATTATGATTTTAGGCAGCCCCTCTGCTAATGGGTGGCATTGTGTTCCTGTCTGGCTAGTTGTTTGGCATAGGGTGTCCAGCACTGTAGCTTGCTGGTCGTTGAGTGGAGTTGGGTCTTAGTGTTGAGAGGGAGATCTCTGGGAGAGTTTTTGTCATTTGATATTACATGGAGCCAGGAGTTCTCTGGTGTACCAGTGTCCTGAACTCAGCTCTCCCACCTCAGAGGCATAGGTGTGACACCTGGCTGCAGCAAAGAGACCCTGTCAGCCACACTGCTCTGAAGAAAAGGGAGAAAGAAAGAAAAAATGAAACAAAATAAAATAAAAACTTATTAAAATATAAAAATTTAAAAGTAATGAAAAAGAGAAAAAGAAAGAAAGAAAGAAAGCAGCTAGCAACCCAATGAAAACACAAATCCTCCAATGATAACAAGTGCTGAAAAGTATACTAAAAAAAAAGACAGACACAACCGTTGAACAAATGGTAAGAGCAAAGCTATACAGACAAAATCACAGAAAGAAGCATACACATAGACACTCACAAAAAGAGAAAAAAAAGAAGAAAAAATATATATATATATATTTAAAAAAGGAAGAGAGCAACCAAATCAATAAACAAATCTATCAATGATAATAAACTCTAAATACTAAACTAAGATAAACATAAGACCAGAAAGAAATTAGATGCAGAAAGCAAACCCCAAGTCTACAGTTGCTCCCAAAGTCCACTGCCTCTATTTTGGGATGATTTGTTGTCTATACAGGTATTCCAGAGATGCTGGGTATATCAAGTTGGTTGTGGAGATTTAACCTGCTGCTCTTGATTCTGCTGGGACAAATTTCCCTTTCTCTTCTTTGTTCGCACAGCCCCTGGGGTTCAACTTTGGATTGACCCTGCCTCTGCGTGTATGTTTTCTGAGGGCATCTGCTCTTCACTCAGACAGGACGGAGTTAAAGTAGCACATGATTAGGGGGTTCTGGTTCAGGCCAGGGTGATCAAGGGGTACGGAATGCTGGGCAAGCCTGCAGTAGCAGAGGCCAGCATGACGTTGCAACAGCCTGAGGCACACCATGTGTCCTCCCAGGGATGTTGCCCCTGGATCACAGGACCCTGACAGTGGCAGGCTGCACAGGCTCCCAGGAGGGGAGGTGTGGATAGTGATCTGTGCTTGCACACAGGCTTCTTCGTGGCTTCAGCAGCAGCCTTAGTGTTTCCTGACCATCTCTGCTGTCTGAACTGATAGCCGCAGATTACACCTGTCTCTGGAGATTGTTTAGGAGGTGCTCTGTATCCCGTCTCCTCACGCACCCTGAAACAATGTTCTCTTGCCTCTTAGGCAGATCCAGAGTTTTTCCTGGCCTCCCTCCTGGCTAGCTGTGGCACACTAGCCCCTTTCAGGTTGTGTTCATGCAGCCAACCTCAGTCCTCTTCTTGGGATCTGACCTCTGAAGCCAGAGCCTCAGGTTCCAACCCCCTCCCATCCCAGTGGGTGAGTGGACAAGCCTCTCAGGCTGGTGAGTGCTGGTTGGCACAGATTCTCTGTGAAGGAATCTCCCTGTGCTGCCCTCTGCACCCCTGTTGCTGCACTCTCCTACATGGCTCTGAAACATCCCCCAACCGACCTGCCATCTCCGCCAGTAATGGGCTTCCTAGTGTGTGGAAAATTTTCCTCCTTCAAGCTCCTTCCCAGTGATACAGATCCCATCCCTATTCTTTTTTCTCTGCTTTTTCTTTTGCCTTACCCCAGCACGTGGGGGAGTTTCTTGCCTTTGGGGAAGTCTGAGGTCTTCTGCCATTGTTCAGTAGGTGTTCTGTAGGAGTTGTTCCACATATAGATGTATTTGTGGGGAGGACAGTGATCTCCACCTCTTATTCCTCTGCCTTCTTGAAGGTCTGTCGGTAGTTACTTTGAATGTCACTGGACTGAAGGCTCCAATCAAAAGACATAGGGTGGTTGATTAAGTAATAAAAACATGATCCTTCAATATGCTGCCCCCAAAAGACTCATGTCAAGGATAGAGACACACACACACAGAAAGCAAGTGAATTGAAAAAGATTTAATCAATGACAATGACAAAATGCAGAGATACCAAAAACTCCTATTAGATGAAATAGACTTTGTAACAAAAGACCAAGAGTGATATTATATAATGACAAAGGAACAAATACAAGAAAAGTATATTACACTTATTAACATATATGCAGCCACACAGGGAGCACCACAAGTACATAAAGCAAATAATAACAGACATAAAGGGAGAAATGAAAAATAATACAATAATGTAGAATACTTGACCAGCACACTTACACCAGTGAAGAGATCATTCTGACAGAAAAATCAAAAAACTGAAAGTGGTCTTAAATGATACAATAGAGCAGTCATATTTAATAGCTACCTACAGGAAGTTACATCCAAAAAACCAAAATACACATTCTTTTAAGTGCACATGGAACCATCTCCAGGGAGATCACATACTAGGCCACAAAACGAGCCTGACAAATTTAAAGGGATAGACATTTTATTAATGATTTTTTCCCATCACTACAGTAGGACACTGGAAATCAATAACAGATAGAACAATAAGAAAATAACAAAAACTTGGAGATGAAACAATCTACCAATTAGTTTTTATCTGCTGAAAAACCAACGGGTCAATGAAGAAATCAGAGAATAAATTAGAAAATACCTAGAGACAAATGAAAATGGACACACCACACTCCAAACTCTCTCAAGGGATGCCGTAGACGTCATTTTAAGAGAAAAATTTATAGTGATACAGACGTTTCTAAAAAACAAAAACAAAACAAAAAAATCCAAACCAGAATAAAATAAAAACCTCAAATACCCTAACCTGTCACTTAAAGGAATTCATAAAGGAAGAACATATTAAAGACACAGTGAAATGAGTAACATTTAAATAACATCAAAGATTAAAAAGGAAACAATGAAAGATCAATGAAACAAACAGAAGGATTTTTAAAAAGATAAACAAAATTGATAAGTCTTTAGCCAGGCTCAGAAAGAGGAAAAAGAGAGGACTGAAACAAATGGAATAAGAAAACAAACAAACAAACAAAAACAGGAGAAATAACAACGAATATCACAGAGAAACAAAAAACCATAAGAGAATATTACAATTAAATGCCAACAAACTGGAAAATTAGAAAATGGAAAAATGGGAAAATTAATAAAAACATACAAACTGCGAAGACTAAATCAAGAAAAAGCAAACAGTTTGAACATACTGATTACAAGTAATAAAATTGAATTTGTAATACTGAGAAAAGACTCAGCAAAGAAACCCAAAAAACAAAACAAAACAAAACAGCCTAACAACTTCTCTGCGAAATTCTACTTAACACAAAAACACTAAGACCTATCATTCTCAAACTGTTCTAAAAAGTTGAAGAAGACAGAAAACTCCTGAATTCATTCTTCAGGCCCACTATTATCTTATTACCAAAACCAGAAAAAAAACACTACATAAAAAGAAAGAAAGAAAATTACAGGCCAATTTCTTTGTTAAAGATAAATGCCAAAAACCTGAAAAAATGTAAATAAACCTAATCAAACAATATATTAAAATGATCATAAACAAAGATCAACTTGGAATTCTTCAAGGGATGTAAGTATGGTTCAACATTTACAAATCAATCAAAGGGACACAACAAATTAACAAAAGGAAAGGTAAATATCACAATAATCTCAAAGAAGCAGAAAAAATTTTGAAAAAAATCAACATATATTCATGATAAAATCTCTCATCAAAGTCAGTATAGAGGGAAAATATCCCACAACAAAAAATTATTTATGACAGATCCACAACTAAGATCAAACTCAACAGCTTTTTAGTCCCAGCCACAGCAATCAGACAAGAAAAAGAAATGAGTCATCCAAATTGAAAGGAAAAGCTTAAACTTGTCCGTATTTTCAGATGACAAGATATTTTATACCAAAAAATGTAACATGTCCACCAAAAACTATTAACACTAATAAATGTAACAAAATTGCAGCATGAAAAATTAACATACAAGAATCTTTTTCTTTTCAACACAGAAATAATGAACTATTCAAAGAGAATTGAAAAAATTGTTTAAAATCACATCAAAAAGAATAAAATACATGGGAATAAATTTAACCAAGAAGATGAAAGACTTATATTCTGAAAACTACAGCACATTGATGAATTAAAGATGATGCAAAGAAATGGAAATCTGTCCTGTGCTCTTAGATTGAAAGAATTAATATTGTTAAAATGGCCATAGTCCCCAAAACAATCCCTATCAATAGAGCCATGACATTGTTCACAGAAAAAGAATAAATCATCCTAAAGTTCATATGGAATCACAAAATCGTCTGAATTGCAAAAGTTGCCTTGGGACAAAAGAAGATAGCTACAGTTATTATCCTCCAACACTTCAGACTATATTAGAAAGTGACAGTAGTCAAAACAACATAGTACTGGCACAAAAACAGATACATAGATCAATGGAACAGAATACAGAGTCTAGAAAAAACCCATGCACCTATGGTCAATTAATCTTGACTAAGTGACTAAGGAGACAGGAAGATACAATGCAGAACATACAATGGAGAAAAGACAGTCTCTTCAATAAGTGGTGCTGGGGAAGCTGAATGGTTATGTGTAAAGCAATGATAGTAGAATATTTCCTAACATGATATACAAGAATAAACTAAATTTTTATTAAAGACCTCAATGTAAGACCAGAAACTGTAAAAATCCTAGAAGAAAACATAAGTAGAACACTCTTTGACATAAATCATAGCAGTATTTGTTTGGATTTGTCTCCAAAGGGAAAATAAATAAAAGCCAAAATAAGTAAATGGGACCTAATTTGCAGAACAGGGGAATCCATTGGCAAAATATACAATCTATGGGAGAAAATATAGGCAAATGATATGATCAATAAGAGTTTACCATTCAACCCATACAAACAGCTCATACAACTCAACATCAAATAAACAGACAACCTGATTTAGAAATGGTCAGAAGAACTGAATAGACATTTTTCAAAAAAGGAAATGCAGATGGCCAACAGGCACATGAAAATATGCCTGACTTTGCAAATCATCTGGGAAATGTGTATCAAAACCATAATGAGATGTCACTTCACACCTGTCAGAATGACTATCATCAAAATGTTTACAAATAACAAATGTTGGTGAGGATGTGGAAAAAAGAGAACCTTTGAACACTGTTGGTGGGAAAGTAAATTGGGCCATCTACTGTGATAAACAGTATGAAGGTTTCTCATAAAGCTAAATATAGAACTACCATACAAGGCAGCAATTCCACTCCTGGGTATATATCCAAAAACCCCGCATTAATTCAAAAAGATACATGCACCCCAATGTTTATAGCACCATTACTTACAATAGCCAATACATGGAAAAAACCAAAGTATCTATAATATCCATAAATGGATGAATCGATATTCATATATATATATATATATATATATATATAAAATGGGATACTACTTAGCCATAAAAAAAGAGTGACATTTTGCCATTTGCAGCAACATGGAAGGCTTAAAGTATATAATTCTAAGTGAAATAACTCAAACAGAGAAAGAAAAATACTGTATGATATCATTTGCATGTGGAATCTAAAAAATACAACAAAGCAGTGAATATAACAAAAATGAGAAAGACATAGAGAAGAAATTTTTATCACCAGTGTGGAGGAAGGGGGAGGGGCAATATAGGTATAGCAGATTAAGAGCTATTTACTATTATGTATTAAATAAACTACAAGCATATATTATTACACAGGGGATATAGTCAATATGTTATAATAAGTATAAAAGGAAAATGACTTCTAAAAATTGTGAGCCAGTATATTCTACATATGTAACATATAATATTTTGCATCAACTATACTTTAATTAAAAGGTTTTTTAAGATTTAAAAAAAAGACAATTGGATAAATAAGATGTGAGATATATATCTAAAATGGAATATTACTCGGCAATAAAAACGCATAAAATTCTGTCATTTGCAGCATGAACATAGAGCATATTATGACTAGTAAAATAAGTTAGAGAAAGAAAGACAAATACTGTATGATATCACATATATGGAATCTAAAATATAATACAAATGAATGTACATTCAAAACAGAAACAAACTTACAGATATAGAAAATCACCAGCAGTTACCAGAAGGATAGTATATGAGGGGAGTGGCAAATTATGTCTATGGGATTAACAGACGCAAAATGCTATGTATAAAATAGATAAGCAACAAGAATATATTTTCTATTATTTACAGGAAAATACAATTATATAATAACTTTTAATAGAGTTTAATCTGTAATAATACTGAATCACTATGAGGCTGTGCACCTGAAACTAATGTAATATTGTAAATAAATTATACATCAATAAAAAATATCATTGCCAAGGCCAACAGCAAGGAGAACTTCCCCTCTATTTTCTCTAAGAGTATCATGGTTTCAGGTCTTACATTTAAGTTTTCAATCTATTTTGAGTTAATTTGTTTGAGTTTTGTAGATAAGATCCAGTTTTATTCTTTTTCACATGGATACACTGATTTTCAAACACCACTTATTGTAGATATCATCTTTTTCAATTGTATATTTATTGTGCACTTGTCAAACATTCATTTTTCACATATGTGTGCATTCATTTCTGGGGCCACCATACACTGTTTTGATCATTGTAAGTTTTTTGTTTTTATTTTTGGCTGCGTTGGGTCTTCGTTGCAGCAGGCGGGCTTTCTCTAGTTGCTGCAAGGGGTCTGCTTTTTGTTGGGTGTGCAGGCTTCTCATTGTGGTGGCTCCTCTTCTTGCAGACCATGGGCTCTAAACGCATGAGCTTCGGTTGTTGCAGTACACAGGCTCAGTATCTGTGACACGTGGGCCCTAGAGGGTGTGGGCTTCAGTAGTTGTGGCTCTTGGGCTCTGGAGTGCAAGCTAAGTAGTTTTGGCACAAAGGTTTAGTTTCAACAAGGCATGTGGTATCTTCCTGGGCCAGGAATCAAACCCTTGTCCCCTGCTTTGGCAGGCAGATTCTTAGCCACTGCACCACCAGGGAAGTCCCTGTAGGGTTTTAATATAATTTGAAATCAGAAAGAGTGATACCTCTGGATATGGTCTTGTTTCTTAAAATCTGTATGAAATCATTCATGATTTTATACCAATTTTGGGTAGTTTTTTTCTTTACCTGTGGAAAATGCCATTGACATTTTGGTGTATCTATATGTAGTTACCTCATCTGAAAAGTGATAATTTTACTTCTTCCTTTTTGACATGTGTGACTTTTATTTCTTTTCCTTGCCTAATTATTATGGCTATGTCTTTCAATGTTATGTTTAATAGAGGTGACAAGAGTGGCTTTCCTTATCTTGTTCTGATTTTATTAAAAATACTTTCTTTTTGCTGTTGAGTATGATGTTACCTGTGGGCTTCTCATATATGGCTTTTATTATGTTAAGATACATTATTCTGTACCTAACTAATTTGTTGAGAGTTTTATCATGAAAGGATATTGAATACAGTCAACTTTTTCTGCATCTATTGAAATAATCATATGATTTTTATCCTTTATTCTGCTAAGATGTTACATCACATTATAAATCTGTGTGTGTTGAAACAGTCTTATATATCATGAATAAGTCCCCATTCATCATTATGTCCACCTTCATCATCATGACAATATATGCCATTGAATTTGATTTACTGTAGAGTTAACATTTTCATTTATCAGAGATAAAAGCTTCTAATTTTCTTTTCTTTTAGTGTACTTCTCTGTCTTAGGTATCAGGGTAATGCTGGCATCTGGATTTGGAAGAGTTTCTTCTTCTTAAATATTTTACAATCGTTTGAGAAGGATTGGCATTATTACTTCTTTAAATTTTTTGTAGAAAAATTTTCATCAGTGAAATTTTCACACTGTATTTTTCTAATTTGGGAGTATTTTTTTCTTTTTATAAATTTATTTATTTATTTTTGGCTGTGTTGTGTCTTCGTTGCTGAGCGCAGGCTTTCTCTGGTTGCGGTGAGCGGGGGTTACTCTTTGTTGCAGTACGCAGGCTTCTCATTGCTGTGGCTTCTCTTGTGGTAGAGCACAAGTTCTAGGCGTGTGGACTTCAGTAGTTGTGGCACGCGAGCTCTAGAGCGCAGACTCAGTAGTTGTGGCACATGGGCTTAGTTGATCCGTGACATGTGGGATCTTCCCGGGCCAGGGTTCAAACCCATGTCTCCTGCATTGGCAGGCAGATTCTCAACCACTGCACCACCAAGGAAGCCCCCTTGGGAGGTTTTTAAAATCAAGTTATTCTCATTGTTCATTATTGGTCTGCTACAATTTCCTATTACTTTATTTATTATTTTTAATTTTTGCTATTATCATGCAGCTCTATATAAGTTTAAGGTGTACTGCATAATGACATGGCACACATATATTGTGCAATGACATCACAATAAGTTTAATATTAATGTTTAATTAACATCCATTACCTTAAATAGTTATGATTTAATTTTTATGAGAACTGTAAGATCTACTCTCCTAGTAACTTTCAAATTGCCCACCAAACAGTGTTAAATAGAATCATCAAGATCTATGTTAAATACCTTGTATTTTATACTTTTTGAACACCTTCATCCAATTCACCCATCCCCAGTGTATGCCTGTGGAAAGCATAAGTCTGATATTTTTGTGTGAATTTAATTTTTTTTTATATTCCAGGTATAAATATGATGTTTGTCTTTCTGTGACTTTCTTAACTTAACACAATGCCCTTGATTTTTATGTGTTGTAACAAATATCAAGATATCTTTTTTATTTGTGGTGGATGGTACACATCTATATATAGACACCACACCTTCTTTATCCATTTTTTCATCAATGGACACTTAGATTGCTTTCATATCTTGATTACTGCAAATAATACTGCCAAATAATGAGGGTGCGGATATTTCTATAACCATTACTATAGTTTACTTATATAATAGAAATAATAATTACTATTATTTGTATAGTAATTTCTCTTTTTTCAGATATATTGTAGAATTGATGGAGAAAATGATAGTTTTATTTTTAATTTTTTGAGCTACTCTATAGGTTTTCCATAGGTTTTGTACCAATTTACATTGCCAACTACAGTGCACAATGCTTCCCTTTCCTCTTCATGCTCATCAATATCTCACATTGTCTTTTTGATTATAGCCATTCTACCAGATGTGTCATGATTCATTTTTTTTGATAATTAGTGATGTGGTACACTTTATTATGTACCTGTTGACAATTTAAAAGCTCTTTTAGAGTTTTTGTTCGGGTCTTTCACACATTATAAGTGTGTTGTTTGTTTTTTTTCATTTATAGTTTAATGAATTCTATATATATTTAGAGTGCTAAACAATTATCAGATATGTAATATGCAAAACTTTACTCCCATTTTGTAAGTTGCCAATTTGTGTATAGATTTGTTTATTCATTGTTTGTTTCCTTTTATGGTTTTTCATTTTTTGCTATGCAAACAAAACTTTTTGGTTTGATGTAGTTCCACTTATTTTTTTAATGTGTTCTATGTGTCATATAAAATAATCATTGTCAAGACCAATGTCAGAAGTGATGTCAGCCTCATTGTGGCTATGGTGGCTTTTAATGTACAATTAGTAAACATCTATAACCCTACATAACCTTACCTCTGTCAAAAGCATCATGATGCCCTAGAATTACACATATCTGTAAATCTAAAGTTTGGTTTGTTGTAACTCATGGGTAACTTCAAGGAAGTGGTAAAGGCAGTGACTGCAATAGTGGCACACAAGCCATTGTATCTGAGCACTTAGTCCCAGAAAACCTGGTAGAAACATCGGAATTTGCACACAAAAGTTCAGTCTCCTGGACACAGAGAACCCATGCATAATCACAGTTAACTCAACAGCAGTGGCAGCAGGGCCAACAAGACCATCCCCCAAGTGTGGAGGTGCCAGAAAAACTTGTCTCCCTCACCTGCAATGTCACAGTGATGCACATGAGAGCCCTATAACCATGGAAATGACAAAGATAATCAGGACACCTGCTCGCAGCCCACCTTCAACCTTCCCACATGGTGGTAAAGCCCATGACTCAGGTGACACAGATATGGCAGAGACATTCACAATTATATTCTCACAAGTAGTGAAGCAAGCAAAAGCAAAGACACTGGCAGAAGCTGTCAGCTACCTTGAAGGAACAAGCAGTGGCAAGGAGAGTGGAGGCTGCAGATGGTGGAAAGTGCTGCCTCTCATAGATTCTGAGACACTTTAGGTAAGAGAAAGTAAAAAACTGGTGCTATAGTGCAATCTACTGAAAAAGAAAGACCTCTAAATACGCTGTTGAAATATTAAAATCAAGTAAAAACTTTTACCTAAAGAAGAAATGTGTTGGCTACTTCAAGTGCGCCAGCAGAAGAACAACTCATCAAGCAAGATTGAAGAACTACACTATCATGGTATCAAAAATTGGAAATAACAAAACTCCAGAAGCCAAATTTAAGATCATGGAATTTTGCTATTTAACTGATGGAGATTTCAAAATAGCTGTTATGAAGAAACTCAAAGAGCTGCCAAAAATCCAAAAAGGCAGTTTAGTGAGCTTGGGGGAAAAAATTAACACACAGAAGAAATACATTACCAAAGCAATTGAAACTATAAAAGGACCCAACACAAATTTTGGAACTGACCTAGCATGATCCACAGTCAGCCATGCTGAGATACAGCCTTGCCCACCAGTAAGCAGGCAAAAGCCCTGGGACACTCAAGACCTTGACATCACCCTCTAGCAGGATGGCACCAGCACTGGAACTACCCAGAACTTATACCAGCTGCCCCAAGACTCCTTGAGTCAGATGCTCTGCAACACATCTCCACCCAACAGTCAACTAACACCAGCACCGGGATACCCCAGGCTGTGCAGCCAAGTTTCCCTATTAATGGCCTTGCCAGCCAGTGACTGGAAGCCTCTGCATGAGACAAGTTATGGCAGCCAAAATGGTTGAGGACCAACCCTACCTTCTAGTATGCCCAGTCTAGTAAGTCCCACCACAAGAGAAGGGTCTACTCAGCCTACATATTGAACACCCAGGGGTCATATAGATTTTGTAACCAGACAGGAGTCTGTTGTTACCCTACATAGGCCATCTCATACATAAGGACACTTCTCCAAGATCAGGAAACTTAATTGACCTACCTAATAAATAAAAATAAACACAGAAATTAGGCAAAACTGTGTGATACAAAAATTTGTTCCAAAAGAAGGAACAAGATAAAACCCCAGAATACCTAAGAAAAATGGAGATATACAATTAAACCAATAAATGGTTCAAGGTAATGATCATAAATATGTTCAACAAACTCTGGAGAAAAATAGGTAAATATATTAAGAAGTTTAACAAAGAATTGAAAATATAAATAAAAACGAAAAGAGTTGACTTGTATGCTAACTGAAATAAAAAATACACTCACAGGAATCAACAGTAGATTAGATGATACAGAGGTACATATCGCCAGCTGGAAGACAAAGTAGTGGAAATCAATTAAGCTGAACAGAAAAAGGAAAAAATAAATGAGGACAGTGCAAGAGAACTCTGAGACAACATCAAGCATAATAGTATTTACATCATGGGGGTTGCAGAAAGACAAGAGATAAAGAGGTAGAGAACACATTTGAAGTGATACTAGGTGAAAAATACCCTAACATGGGAAAGAAAACAGATATTTAAGCCCAGGAAGCTCAGAGAATCCCCAACAAGATCAACACAAAGAGGTCCACACCAAGATATATTGTAATTAAAATGGGAAAAAAAATTAAAGGTAAAGGGAGAGTATTAAAAGCAGCAAGGGAAAAATCAACTAATTGTGTAAAAGGGAACTCCTATAAGACAATTGGCTGACATTTCAGTAGAATATTTGAAGGCCAGAAGGAAGAATATATTTAAAATGGTGAAAGGAAAAAACCTAAAATCAGGAAGACTCTATATGCTTGGCAAGGTGATTCTAAGGAGAGAGAAAGAGTTTTACAGACAGGCAAAAACTTAAAGAGATCAGCACCAATGAAAAAGCTTTACAAGAAATAGTTAAAGGGACTTCTCAGTGCAAAAAGAAAAATATAACTAGAAATATAAAATTATAAAAGGAAAATTTTCATTTGTAAAGGCAAATATACAGTAAAGTTAGTAGAGCCACAATGTCACAGTGCATAGGAAGAATACAAGTAAAAGCAGTAAAATTATCTATGTTAACAAGAATCAATTAATAGATACACAAAGCAAAAAGATGTAAACTATGATAGCAAAAACATTAAATGTGATTGAGGAGTAAGAACTTAGGGCTGTTAAAATGCATTCCAATGCAAGAGATCATCAGCTTAAAATAATAATATATAAAAATTGATGATAGATTATAAGTGATAGGTAAATAGATGATAGACAGGTAGATAGATAGATAGATACATACATACATACATACATACATAAGTAGATAGATACATAGATAGAGATACAGTATATATAAACCTCATAGTAACCAGAATTCTATAAAAGATACACATAAGTAAGGGAAAAAATCCAAACATAAATATGACAGTCATCAATTCAAAAGAGAAGAGAGAAAAAGAAGAATGAAACAAAACAAACAAAAAACTATGAAAACAATCAGCAAAATTGCTATAACACACATCTATCAATGACTGTTATAAATACAAGTAAACTAAATCCTCCAATGAAAAGTCATAGAGCAACTAAATGGATAAAAACAAGACCCACACATATGCTGCTTGGAAGAGACTCATTTCAGATCTAAAGACACATGCAGACTGAAGGTGGGAGGATAAAAAGTGATCCATGCAAATAAAAATAAAAAGAGGGCTGGATTAGGAATACTTATATTACACAAAATAGAGTTTAAAACAAAGACCATAGCAAGAGACAAAAATAACCATTGAATAATGATAAAGTGATCAATTCAACAAGATATAAAAGTTATAAATATATGTGCACTCAACACAGAAGCACGAATGTGTAAGACAAATATTAACCAAATTGAGGGAGAAATTAACAATGACACAATAATAGTTGGGAATTTTAATAGTTGGGAATTTAACACTCTACTTACATCAATGGCTAGATCATCCAGATAGAAAATCAATGAAAAACACTCGCCTTAAGAGACACATTGGATTAGATGAAATTAATAAATATACATATGAAACATTCCATTTAAAGCAGCAGAACATGGAACATTCTTTGAGGTAAATTATATACTAGACCACAGAAAAAGTCTCAATGTAATGAAATTGAAATTATATCAAGCATCTTATCTCACTACAGTTCTATGTGACTAAGATTCAACTACAAGGAAAAGAAACCTACAAAAATACAAATATGTGGAAAATAAAAACCATGCAATAAACCCCAGTGGGTCAACAAAACAAAAAGACAATCAAAAATATTTTAAGATGAGTAAAAATGGGAACACAGCTTTCAAAAATCTATGGTATACAGCAAAATTCATTCTAATATGGAATTTTATAGCAATAGATGCTTACCTCAAGAAGCAAGGAATATTGCAAGTAAAACACTTAACTCTTCATCTAAAGATTTTATAAAATGAAGAAAAAACAAACACCAAAGTCAGCAGAAGAAAGAAAATAATAAAGATCTTAACAAGCTGGACTTGCTTTGGGGAATAACATTGTTATATAGTCTACTCTAAAAATGTTCTGTGTTTGCTTGAGAAGATTGTGTGTTCTGAAGTCATCAAGTAGATGTAGCTTTGACTATGTCTGTTGGGTCCACTTGGCCTATAGTTTTATCCAAGTGCAGTGTTACCTTATTGAACTCTTTCTGGATAATCCATTCATTGTTGACAGTGGGGTACTTATGTCCCCATTTATCACTATATTGCTGTTTATTTTATCATTTGTTCTGTGATTATTTGCTTTATATATTTAAGTTTTCCAATGTAGGATGCCTACATGTTTACAATTGTTACATTTTCTTGATGGGTTGATATGTTTATCCTTATATAATAAACTTCTTTCTCTTTTCCATTTTTAGTTGAAGGTCTGTATTGCCTGATATAATAAGGGTTCCTCCTGTTTCCTCAGCCTTTAGCTATAGTTTGCTTGAAATATCTCTTCTTTTCCATTCATTCTCAGTCCATGAGTGTCTTTCTAATTTCATCAATTATATGTCTTTGATTGGATTGTTTAAAGTGATCACTGGTAGAGTAACACTATTTTGTTAATGGTTTTCTCTTTTGTAAATTTATTACTCCTTGCTTCTTATGATGCTGCTATCTTTTGTTATTTGCTGACTTTTTGCATCATGTTCTTTTACATCTTTATCATCTTCTTTTGAGTACCCACTACAGATTTTACTCTCGTAGTCATTATGAGGCTTACATAAAATATCTTAAAATATAACACTCTTTGTTAAACTAATTAACTTCAATAGCATTTTTATACTGTATTATTTTACTTCTCATCTTCCCTATATTTTAGGTTAGTGGTATTACAACTTACTTTTTAATATTGTTTATCCAATAACATTATTTGACTTGTGGTTATTTCTAATACGTTTGTATTTTAACATTTAAACTAGAATTGTAAATGAATTATGCCCTACAATGATCATATCAGAGAATCTGACAATATTTTTACCATTACCAGTGAGCTTTACACTCCCTGTTTTACGTTATCTGCTCTCTTAGATGGAATGTTCTTTAGGGATCTCTTAGGTCACTAGGTTTAATGTTTGGTTGAAGTCCATTATCTCCTATTTGATTCTGCCTGGATGATCTCTCTATTGTTGAAAGTGGATATAAAATCCCTTACTATTATCATAGTACCTTTCATTTCTTAGTATTTTTGTAATATTTTGAGGTGCTCCAAAAATGGGAGTATGTGTATGTTCAACTGTTACACATTTTAATGAAATTTTCTCTTTTAATAATAGTCTTCCTAGTCTCTTCTTACTGTGTTTGACTTAAAGTCTATTTTGTCTGATATAAGCATAGCTATTTTCACTTCCTTTTCATTTCCATGTACATGGAATATGGTTTCCTTCTCTTGATTTTGAGTCTATGAACATTTATAAGGCTCAATTTTGTGTCTTGTAGACAGCATTTATTTGAGTCTTGGTTGTGTATGTGTGTTATTTTGTAATCCATCCAGCCACTCCATGTGTTTTGATTGGTGAATTTTATGCATTTACATTCAGAGTAATTATTGCTATATAAGGACTTACTCATGCTGACTTACTAACTACTTTCTTGTTGTTTTATATTTTCATTGTTTCTTTTCCCATTGATTTCTGCTCACCTTTGTAAATTGATTATTTTCCATAATGATATGGTCTGCTTCTCATTTCCTTGTCTTTGTGGGTCTGCTCTAGGTTTTCTCTTTGTAGTTATCATAAAGTTTACATAAAACCTCTGTAGCTAAAACAGTTCATTTAAGGCTACTGGCAACTTACCTCCAATCACCTAAAAATATTCCACCTTTGAATTCCTCTTTTTAAATTTTTTATGTCACAAGTTGTCTCTTTTTATGTTGTGAATTTATTAATTTATAGTAGTGATAGTTACTTTTACTTATTTTTTCTTTAGCTATTTTATTATAGTTAAAGTTAACATTTTATTCCATATAGAGTTAAAGTTTTCTAAGTTAATTGTATATCTTTCACCTTTATCCATGTGTCATAGTGATGAGAAACTGCCTATTCTGAATTGATGCCTAGGTATTTTACAGTAGGACAATCCTGTTCTCACCCATACTATAGCCATTTTACCTAAGGACCTAGGCTGAGGGTTCTTGGCATATGTTCCTGTTTTGCTTTTCCCAAGGCACATTTTAAAATAACCACTTAGGGAGAGGAGCCAAGGTGACTGAGTAGGAAAACGTGGAGTTTACCTATTCCCACAAATAAATCAAGAATACATCTACAAAAGAGAAAAAGCTTCAAGATGGTGGAGGATTAAGATATGGAGCTCACATTCTCCCCACAGATACATCAAAAATACATTTACACATGGAATGACTCCCACAGAACATCTACTGAACACTGGCAGAAGATCTCAGACTTCCAAAAAGGCAAGAAAATCTCCTTCTAACTGGGTAGGGCAAAAGACAAAAGAAAAAAAAACAGACAAAGGAGTTGGGATGGGACCTGCACCTCTGGGAGGGAGCTGTGAAGGAGGAAGTTTCCACACACTAGGGAGTTCCCTCACTGGCAGAGGTGTGGGGGGCTTCAGAGTCTCAAAGGCGAGCACAGCAACAGGAATGTGGAGGGCAAAGCAGAGAGAGTCCCACACAGGGGTCAGTGTTGACTTGCACTTTCCAGCCTGAGATGCTTGTCTCCTCGACCACTGGTGTGGTGTGGGCTGGGTGCTGAGACTGAGGCTTTAGAGTTCAGACCCCAGAGAGAGAACTGGTGTTGGCTGCATGAAGACAGCCTGAAGGGGCTAGTGCATCAAGTTGAGGGAGTCCAGGAGGAAGCCTGGGCCCACCAGAGAGGCAATAGACCATTGTTGGGGGGGACACAAGAAAAGAGGTAGGACCACAATAGGACCTTTTTCCCCATGTGCTCACGGGAGGCAGGGTACCACCAGATGAACTCCAGGGGTGGGCATGAGACATGGCTGTTATCTTGGACTGCAGAGGTCGGCACGGACTGCTACTGCTGCCACCACTGCCTCTAAGAGTTCTGTGAACAATGCAGGTCGCTGCCCACACCTTCCCAGGAGGATGTGCAGCCCACCACTGCTGAGGGGTCCCATGATCTGGGGCCAACTTCCCCAGGAGAGTGCACAGCATGCCCCAGACTGTGTTCCTACTGGTCTCTGCTACTGAAGGAACTCCCTGCACATCACAATTGTCCACATCTATCCCTCTTTCTGGCCTGAGTAAGTGTGACTTAATCAGCTGCTGCTTTTGCCCCCTCTTGGGTGAGCAGGGAACAGACATCTGAAGGTGACCCATACACAGAGGTGGAGCTAAAACCAAAGCTGAGCCACAGGGGTTGGTGCGACAAAAGAAGAGGAATAGAAATCTCTGCATGCAGTGCAGGAACTGTGGATTAAATCCCCACAATCTCCTTGGAAAACCCTGCATCTGTGGAATATCTGAATAGACAAAAATTTCTCCCACAACTGAGGCTGGTCTAGCTTTGAAAACTGTGGACTTTGAGGGTCAAAGTGGGAGTTGGGACAGGTCACAGCCTGAGCTGACTCCACAGTGCCCACAGCAGGTCCAGAGACATACATAGAGGTATTAGAGGACTTCATGGGGCAAGGATTGGCTGTGGCTCACTGTGGGTGCAAGGACACTGACAGCTGAGGACCCAGGAAAATATTATTATTAATACTATTATTTTTTGTTTCTTTTATTCTGTTGTTGTTGCCCTTTTAAAAAATTATTCTTTTAATTTTAATTTTTTATTTTTCATTTCTTTTTTATGCTATATTTTTAAAATATATTTTTATTTCATATTTTATGTTTTAACTTACTTTTTCACTATATTGTATTTTTTATTGTTACTGTTATATTCTTTGTTTTGTTTCATTTTTATCTTTTTTAGGAGCATTTTATACTTTTCTATTTTTACTTTTTTTGTTGTTTTGTGATTTTTGTTTTTCTTTTCTTCTTTCTTTTTTTTTGGTTTACATCCTTTTTTGATTGTTTTTCTGTCTTTGTTCTATGCTTTCTTTGCCTTTTTTTAGTTTGCTTTCTGCTTCTGAGCGTTTTGTTGTTGTTGTTTTGTTATTTTATTTGCTATTGTTGTTTTCATTCTTGGGTTCATTTATTTTCTGGTTGTACTCTTCTTTTTTATCTTTTTTTCCCCTGTTTTTGTTTGCGTGTTTCTTGGTGTGTTTTTGTCTGTTTAATTTTGCTGTTACCATTTGTTTTGGAATTTTGCTTGTCTGTTCACTTCTTTGTTTTTATTTATTTATTTATTTGCTGTGCAGCTTGCAGGGTATTGGATCTCTGAATACAGGTCAGGCCTGAGGCTCTGATGTGGCAGAGCTGAGTTCAGGATGCTGCACTTCCAGAGGACCCTCAGCCACAGAAAATATTAATAGGTGAGAGCTCTCCCAGAGGTCTCCACCTCAATACCAAGACCTGCCCCACCCAATGGCCAGAAACTCCAGTGACAGACACCTCACAGCAAAGAAATAGTAAGATAGGAGCACACATCCACCCATTAGCAGACAGGGTGCCTAAAGTAATACCAGGATCATAGACACCCTAAAACACACCACCTCTCGTGGCCCTGCCCATTAGATGGACGAGGTCCAACTCCACCCACCAGAATGCAGGCACCAGTCCCCTCCCCCACAAGGAAACCTACACAAGCCACTGGACCAACCACATCCACTGGGAGCAGACACCAGAAGCAAGAGGATCTACCACCCTGCAGCCTGTGGAAAGGAGACCCCAAACACAGTAAGTTAAACAAAAGGAGAAGACAAAGAAATATGTTGCAGTTGAAGGAGCAAGGTAAAAACCCACAAGACCAAATAAATGAAGAGGAAAAAGGAAATCTACCTGAAAAGGGATTCAGAGTACCAATAGCAAAGATGATCCAAAATCTAGGTAATAGAATGGAGAAAATACAAGAAATATTTAACAAGGACACAGAAGAATTAAAGAACAAATAGTGATGAACAACACGATAACTGAACTTAAAAATACTCTAGAATGAATCAATACAAGAATAACTGAGACAGAAGACTGGATAAGTGAGCTGCATGATAGAATGGTGGAAATAACTGCCATGGCACAGAATAAAGAAAAGAGAATGAAAAGAATTGAGGACAGTCTTAGAGAATTTGGGGACAGTATTAATGCAACAACATTCAAATTATAGGGGTACCAGTAGAAGAAGAGAAAAAGAAAGAGACTTAGAAAATATTTGAAGAGGTTATATTTGGAAACTTCCCTCACATGTGAAAGGAAATAGTCAATCAATGCCAAGAAGCACAGAGAGTCCCATAGAGGATAAACCCAAGGAGAAATATGCAGAGACATATACTGGTCACAATAAAAACAATTAAATACAAAGAAAAATTATTAAAAGCAGCAAGGGAAAAGCAACAAATAACATACAAAGGAATCAGCTGTTTCATCAACAGAAACTCTGCAGGCCAGAAAGGAGTGGCATGGTATATTTCAAGTGACGAAAGGGAAAAACTAAAACCAAGATTACTCTACCAAGCAAGGATATCATTCAGATTCAATGGAGAAATCAAAGGATTTACAGAAAGCAAATGTTAAGAGAATTCAGCATCATCAAAGAAGCTTTACAACAAATGATATAGGAACTCCTTTAGGCAGGAAACACAAGAGAAGAAAAAGAACCACAAAAACAAACCCAAAACAATTAAGGTAATAGGAACATACCTATTGATAATTACCTTAAATGTGGATGTATTAAATGCTCCAACCCAAAGACATCAACTGGCTGAATGGATACCTAAACAAGACTTGATACATGTTGTGTACAAGAGACCCACTTCAGACGTAGGATCACATACAGACTGAAAGTGAGGGGATAGAAAAAGATATTCCATGAAAATTGAAATCAAAAGAAAGTTGGAGTAGCAATACCCAATCATACAAAATAGACTTTAAAATAAAGACTGTTATAAGACATAAAGAAGGACACTACATAATGATCAAGAGATCAATCCAAGAAGAAGTTATAACAATTATAAATATATACGTATCCAACATAGGAGCACCTCAATATATAAGGCAAATGCTAACAGTCATAAATGGGGAAATCAACAGTAACAGAATAATAGTGGGTGATTTTAACACCTCCCTTGCACCAATGGACAGATCCATTAGATGGAAAATTAATAAGGAAACACAAGCTTTAAATGATACAATAGACCAGAGAGACTTAATTGATATTTATAGGATATTCCTTCTGAAAGCAGCAACATACATTTTCTTGCTAAGTGGACACAGAACATTCTCTGGGATAGATCACATCATGAGTCACAAAAAAAGCCCCAGTAAATTTTTAAAAAATTGAAATCGTATCAAGCATCTTTTCTGACCACAACACTCAGAGATTAGAAATAAATGACAGGAAAAAACTGTAAAAAACACAAACACATGGAAGCTGAGCAATATGCTACTGAAAAACCAAGAGATCGCTGAAGACATCAGAGAGGAAATGAAAAAATACATCGAGACAAAGACAATGAAAACATGACTACCCAAAACATATGGGATGCAGCAAAGGCAGTTCTAAGAAAGAAGTTTATAGCAATAAAAATCCTACCTCAAGAAACAAGAAAAATCTCAAATAAACAATCTAACCTTACACCTAAAGGAACTAGAGCAAGAAGAACAAAAAACTCCTAAAGTTAGCAGAATAAAAGAAACCATAAAGATCAGAGGAAAAATAAATGAAATAGAAACAAAGAAAACAACAGCAAAAATCAATAAAGGTAAAAGCTTGTTGTTTGAGAAGATAAACAAAATTGATAAACCTTTAGCCAGACTCATCAAGAGACATAGGGAGAGGACTCAAATCAGTAAAATTAAAAAGGGAAAAGGAGAAGTTACAAAGGACACTGAAGAAATACAAAAGATCATAAGAGACTACTACAAGCAACTACATGCCAGTAAAATGGAAAACCTGGAAGAAACGGACAAATTCTTAGAAAGGTAGAACCTTCCAAGACTGAACAAAGAAGAATTATAAAATATAAACAGACCAATCACATGTAATGAAATTGAAACTGTGATTAAAAATCTTCCAAAAAACAAAAGTCCAGGACCAGATTGCTACACAGGTGAATTCTATCAAACGTTTAGAGAAGAGCTGACACCCATCATTCTCAAACTCTTCCAAAAATATGCAGAGGAAGAACATTCCCAAGCTCATTCTATGAGGCCACCATCACCCTTATACCAACCAGACAATGATATTACAAAAAAGAAAATTAAAGTCTTATATCATTGATGAACTTAGACACAAAATTTGTCAGCCAAATAACAGCAAACAGAATCCAACAACACATGAAAAGGATCACACACAATGGTCAAGTGGGATTTATCCCAGGGTGCAAGGATTCTTCAAAATACACAAATTAAACAATGTGATACACCACATTAACAAAGTGAAGAATAAAAACTCCATGATCATTTCGATAGAAGCAGCAAAAGCTTTTGACAAAATTGAACACCAATTTATGATAAAAACTCTCCAGAGAGTGGGCATAGAGGGAACTTACCTCAACGTAATAAAGGCCATATATGACAAACTCACAGCAAATATCATTCTCACTGGTGAAAAACCGAAAACATTGTAAAATAAGGAACAAGACAGGATATGCACTCTTTCCATTATTATTCAACATATTTTGGAAGTCCTAGCCACAGCAATCAGAGAAGAAAAACAAGTAAAAGTATCCAAATTAGAAAAGAATTAAAACTGTCAATGTTTTAATTGATATGACATGATACTACACATAGAAAATCATAAAAACGCCCCAGAAAACTATTACAGCTAATCAATGAATTTGGTAAAGTTGCTGGATAAAAAGCTACTGCATAGAAATCTCTTGCATTCCTATACACTAACAATGAAAATTACACAGGGAAATAGAGGAAACAATCCCACTCACCACTGCAACAAAAGGAATAAAATAACTAGGAATAAAGCCACCAAAGGAAGTAAAAGACCTGTATTCAGAAAACTATGACACTGATGAAAAAATCAAAGAAGGCACAGATGGAGAGATATACCATGTTCTTGGATTAGAATAATTAATATTGTGAAAATGACTATACTACCCAAAGCAGTCTACAGATTCAATGCAATCCCTATGGAAAGAAAATATTACCAATGACATTTTATACAGAACTAGAATAAAATTACCAATGGCATTTTATACAGAACTAGAATAAAAAGTCTAAAATTTTATATTGATACACAAAAGACCCTGAATATCCAGAGGAATCTTGAGAAAGAAAAGCGGAGCTGGAGGAATTAGGCTTCCTGACTTCACACTATACTACAAAGCTACAGTAATCAAGACAGTATGGTACTGGCACAAAAACAGAAATGGAGACCAATGGAACTGGATAAAAAGCATGAAAGTAAACTCACACACCTATGGTCAACTAATCTATGAGAAATGAGGTAAGAATATACAATGGAGAAAAGACAGTCTCTTCAATATGTGGTTCTGGGAAAACTGGACACCTACATGTAAAAGAATGAAATTAGAACACTCCCTAACACCATACACAAAAATAAACTCAAAATGGATTAAAGACCTAAATGTAAGACTGGACACTATGAAACTCTTAGAGGAAAACATAGGAAGAACACTCTATGACATAAATCACAGCAAGATACCTCTTAACCCACCTCCTTAGAGAAATAGAAATAAAAACAAAAATAAACAAATGGAACCTAATGAAACTTAAAAGCTTTTGCACAGCAAAGGAAACAATAAACGAGACAAAAGACAACCCTCAAAATGGGAGAAAATACTTGCAAACGAAGCAACTGACAAAGGATTAATCTCCCTAATTTACAAACAGCTCATGCAGATCAATATCAAAAAAACAAACGACCGATTTAGAAAATGGGTGGAAGACCTAGATAGACATTTCTCCAAAGAAGACATACAGATGGCCAGGAAGCACATGAAAAGATGATTAACATTACTAATTATTAGAGAAATGTGGATCAAAACTACAATGAGATATCATCTCACACCAGTCAGAATGGCCATCATCAAAAAATCTACAAGCAATAAATGCTGGAGAGGGTGTGGAGAAAAGGGAACCCTCTTGCACTGTTGGTGGGAATGTAAATTGATACAGCCACTATGGAGAACAATATGTACGTTCTTTAAAAAACTAAAAATAGAATTATCGTATGACCCAGCATTCCCACTACTGGGCATATACCCTGAGAAAACCATAATTCAAAAAGACACATGCACACAAATGTTCATTGTAACACTATTTACAATAGCTTGGTCATGGAAGCAACCTAAATGTCCAGCAACAGAGGAATGTATAAACAAGATATGGTACATATATACAATGGAATATTACTCGGCCACAAAAAGGAATGAAATGGGTCATTTGTACAGACGTGAACAGACCTAGAGACTATCATACAGAGTGAAGTATGTCAGAAAGAGAAAAACATATATCATATAATATCTATTAGATATGGAATCTAGAAAAATCTATTTAAAACAAATATGGTATAATATCTCTTATATGTGGAATCTAGGGGAAAAACCCTAGAAAAGTGGTACAGAAGAATTTTTTTGCAAAGCAGAAATAGAGCTCAGATGTAGAGAACAGATTTATAGCTACCAAAGGGGGAAGGAGTGGTGAGATGAATTGGAAGATTGGGATTGACATATATTCACTACTATGTATCAAATAGATAACTAATGAGAACCTACTGTATAGCACTGGGAACTCTATTCAATGCTTTGTGGTGACCTACATGGGAAAGAAATTCAACAAAAGAGGGAAGGGCTTCTCTGGTGGTGCAGAGGTTGAGAATCCTCCTGCCAGTGCAGGGGGAAGGGGTTCGAGCCCTGGTCTGGGAAGATCCCACATGCCATGAAGCAATGAAGCCCATACACCACAACTACTGAGCCTGTGATTTACAGCTCAAAAACCACAACTACTGAGCCCATGTATCACAACTACTGAAGCCCACTCACCAAGAGCCCATGCTCTGCAACAAGAGAAGCCACCGTAATGAGAAGCCCATGCACTGCAGTGAAGAGTAACCCATGCTCGTCACAGCTAGAGAAAGCCCGAGCACAGCAACAAAAACCCAATGCAGCCAAAACAATAAATAAATAAAATAAAATAATTTTTAAAAAAGGAGACATATGTATAATGGATTCACTTTGTTCTATAGCAGAAACTAACATAACATTTTAAAGCAAATATATTAAAACAAAAATTTTAAAAAATACATCTAGGAGATATGGAGATATACATATATATGTATAGCTGATTCACATTGTTATACAACAGAAACAAACACACCATTATAAAGCAATTATACTCCATAAAGATGGTTTTAAAAATACATCTATAAATGGAACAATTCTCACAGAGCTCCTGATGAACACTAGCAGAGGACCGTGGACACCTAAAAGGATTGGAGACAAGAAAGATCCCTGCATAATCAGGTAGGACAAAAAAAAAAAAAAAAGGAAAGAGGAACCAGGATGGGGCTTGCACCCCTGGGGAGGAGCTGAAGGAAAAGAGTGGTTCCCACACCTGGGGAATCCCCCTCACTGGTGGGGATATCTGTTGGGACAGAAGCAGAGCTCTAGGGGCTTGAGGAGAGTGAGATTCTGTGGCAAGCAGGACGCAGTGAGACCTACACAGATGGTCTATGACACAGTCCTTCATGCCCCAGCCTGAGACATGTGTCTGCTGGTATGGACGGGGTCTGGGTGCTGGAACATGGGAATTGGAGAACAGACCCTGTGAGAGAACTGCTGTTGGCAGCAAAGAGACATCCTGAAAGAAGAAGAGTGAGGAGCTCCACAACTGGGAATGTTTGTGGAAGAAGCCCAGGAAATGAAGAGCCATCACTGAGTGGCATGTGAAGGGTGGGGTCACCACTGCAGCCCCTTTCCCCACACTTTGGCCCCTGCCAATGAGTGGGATCATACACAGTGACCACCTCAACATCTCCCACCTGGACGGACCCCTGTGCTCTGGGACAACCTCAAGAGCAGGCACCAGTGAGTGGCCCACATGCAGAGGTGGGGCTGAAAGCACAGGTGAGGCCCAGGTGTTGTGCAACTAAGGAAGAAGAGCTGAAATTTCTACCCACAGCTGTGTGAGCCATGGAGTTACACACCCCGCTACTGGTTTTGTACACACAGCACCCAGGGAACATCTGGATGGATGAGTACTACTGCAGCTGAGACATGTCTAGTTTTAAGAGCTGTGGGCTTTGTGGGCATGTATGTGTGAGGGTTGGGCCAGGCCAGAGTCTGAGCTGCCTCCACAGTTCCCACAGTGTGTCCAGGTGCACGATTACTGCAGTCATGGGATCTAACCTCAGTGGGCCTGCACTGATGGCCTGGTGAAAACAATGACTCAGAGACTCCAAGACCAATTGCTGGCATACCCATTGTTAAGGTGGGGACAAGAGCAATACCAACAACAGCGTAATTTGAGAACATGTGCAATGAGTGAAAAGTAACATAACAGAGCACACTCACAGGTGAACAGCTCCAGGGGAGGAATACTCAGTGGCTTCTCTCCTAGTGGAAGGGCTCCAATATCACCTACCTCACACTGCAGATCAGAAACACAGCTTAGAAATAGATCTGGGGGACTCTACTCTAACAACTTAGGGAGCAGACCTTGCCCCTGACAGGGCAGTGACAACGACAGAGCAAAGGGGAGGCCCCACTCAATATCCAGGGCAAGTTCTGGACACCACAGTACATCGGTCACACCTCCTATCAGGGGCATAATGGCCAGAATACTCAGGAGAGAGATGGCAGACATCCATATTAAAAATAGTCCTCACACAAAAAAATTAAACCCATGCAGGCTACATAGGAATGTTCTCACATAAAAATTGCCCTCCAAGACAGCCTGAGGGTCTTGCATCAGAGGAAGAACCACTGGATCATTTGGCTTGAAGGCTGGAAGAGTTTGAGTGCAGAAGATACACAAGCCTGGGGAAAACAGAGACTCCACTCTAGGAAGTCACAAACAAATTCTCACATGCACTGGGACCAAGCACAAAGAAGTACCTCCATGGGAACCTGGGCTAGACCTACCTTCATGTCTTGGGGGGGTCTTCTGGAGAAGCGAGGGTTGGCTGTAGCTCACTGTATGGGCAACGACACTGTTGGCAGAGGCCCAAGGGTATGTCAGTCAGCGTAGACTCTCCCAGCAGTCCCAACTTCTGCACAAAGACCCGGCACCACCCAAGACCCTGCAGGCACCAGCACCAAAATGCTTCAGACCAAACAGCAAGCAAGACAGGGACACACCCAACACATAAGCAGACAGGATGCCTAAAGTCATACTGAGCTCACAGCCACTTCTCAACAGAACACTTGACATGGCCATGCCCACCAGAAAAAACAAGACTCAGATCCACCCACCAGAGGGAGAGACCTGTCCCTGTCACCAAGAAGCCTGCACAAGCACTTGGACAAAACTCACCCATGACGGGGAAAACCAGAAGTAAGAGGAACAATGATCCTGCAGCCTGCAGAATGGAGACCACAAACACAAACTTAGATAAAATGAGATGATAGACATATACGTTGCAAATGAAGGAAAAACATAAAAACCAACAAGAACTGATTGAAGAGAAAATAGACAATCTACCTGAAAAAGAATTCAGAGTAATAATACTAAAGATCCAAAATCTTGGGGAAAAATGAAGGCACAGATCTAGAAGATACAAGATATGTTCAACAAGTAGCTAGAAGATTTAAAGAACAAACAAACAGAGATAAACAATACAATAACTAAAAGAAGAAAGTATAAGTGAGCTGGAAAGCAGAGTGGTGGAAATCACTGTCACAAAACAGAATAAACAAAAAAGACTGAAAAGAAATGAAGACAGTCTCAGAGACCTGTGGGACAATATTAAATGCACAACATTCACATTATAGGGGTCCCAGAGGGAGAAGAGAGAGCGAGGGTCAGAGAAAATATTTGAAGAGAGTACAGCCAAAAAATGCCTTAACATGATAAAGGAAACACTCATTCAAGTCCAGAAAGAACAGAGAGTCCCATATAGGATAAAATCAACTAGGAACATATCAAGACACACATTAATCAAAAGACAAAGGAAAAATGGAAAACAACAAATAACACACAAGGGAATCCTCAAAAGATTATCACCTGATTTTTCGGCAGCAACTCTGTTGGCCAGAAGGAAGTGGCACAATATATTTCAAGTGATGAATGGGAAAAACCTACAAACAAGAATACTCTGCAAGCAAGGCTTTCATTCAGATTTGATGGAAATATCAAAAGCTTTACATAGGAGCAAAAGCTAAGAGAATTCATCACCAACAAACAAGCTTTACAACAAATGCAAAAGGAACTCCTCTAGGTGGAAAAAAATCAAAAACTTGAAACAGCCTTGTATATATATATATAGGCTGCTATGTCAAAACATCGTGGGAACAGCAAACCCAATAACTACAATAGATGCACACACAAAAAAGAAAAAACAACTCAAACACAATACTAAAGATAGTCATCAAATCACAAGGGAAGAGAACAAAAGAGGAAGGGAAGACAACAGACATACAAAAAAACAAATCCAACACAATTAAGAAAATCACAGTAAGAACTTACGTATTGATTATTTTCTTAAATGTAAATAGATTAACTGCTCCAACAAAAATTTATAGACTGGATGAATGGATACAAAAATAAGACCCATATATGTGATGCCTACAAGAGATGCACTTCAGATCTAGGGACACACACAGACTAAAAGTGAGGAAATGGAAAAATGTATTCCATGCAAATGGAAATCAAAGGAAAGACAGAGTAGCAATACTCATATCACGTAAAATAGGGTTTAAAATAAGTCTTACAAGAGACAAGGAAGGACACTGCATAATGCTCAAGAGACCAAACCAAGAAGAAGATATAACAATTGTAAATATATATGTGAATATATACAGAGGAGCATCTCAACATATAAGGCAAATGCTAACAGCCATAATAGGGGAAATTGACAGTAACACAATAATAGTGGGAGACTTTAACATCCCACATGACACCAATGGACAGATGAATCAGAAAGAAAAACAATAAGGAAATTCAGGCCTTAAATGACACATTAGATCATATGGACTAAATTAATTTTTATAGAACATTCCATCCAAAAGTAGTAGAATACACTTACTTTTCAAGGATAGATAGATGGAACATTCTCCAGGATTGATCACATCTTAGGTCAGAAATAAAGCCTCAGTAAATTTAAGAAAATTGAATCCTATCAAGCGTCTTTTCCAACCACAAAGCCATGAGATTACAAAGCGATTACAAGAAAAAAAAATGTGAAAAAAACCCACACAGAAACGTGGAGACTAAACAATACGTTACTAAACAAACAATAAATCATTGAAGAAATAAAAGATGAAAAATTTAAAAATCTTGATACAAATGACAAGGACAACACTGTGATCCAAAGCCTATTGGATGCAGCAAAAGCAGTTTTAAGAAGGAATTTTATAGCAATAAAATCTTAAATCAGGAAACAAGAAAAATTTCAAATAAACAACCTACTATTACACCTAAACCAACTAGAAAAAAAAGAACAAACAGATCCCAACTTAACAGAAGGAAAGAAATCATAAATATCACAGCAGAAACAAATTACATAGAGATGAAGAAAACAATAGAAAATATCAATGAAAATAAAAACTGTTTCTTTGAAAAGATAAACAAAATTGATAAACGTTTAAACAGGCTCATGAAGAAAAAAAGGGAGCAGTCTCAAATCAATAAAATTAGAAATGAAAAAGGAGACGTTACAACTGACACCACAGAAACACAAAGGTTCATAAGAGACTACTACAAACAACTTGTCCAAGAAAATGGACAACTTAGAAGAAACAGACAAATTCTTAGAAAGATACAACCTTCCAAAACAGAGCCAGGAAGAAACAAAGAATATGAACAGACCAATCACAAGTACTGAAGTTGAAATTGTGATTTTAAAACTTCCAACAAACAAAAGTCCAGGACCAGATGGCTTCACAGGTGAATTCTATCAAATGTTTAGAGAAGAGCTAACAACTGTCTTTTTGAAACTCTTCCAAAAAAATTACAGAGGAAGGAACACTCCCAACCTCATTCTATGAGTCTGTTATCACCTGTTAGGTGAATATACACAAAGGATTTTTAAATTTTTAAATTTTCTCACAGAGTTGTTCCATATATTGTTATGTAATGCTTCTATTTATTTTTGATAAATTCCCTTGCCAGAAATTAGCTTGGTCTGAAATTAAAATAGCTACACTGGCATCATTTTGATTAGTGTTATAATGGTGTGTGTTTTTCATCCCTTTGCATTTAATGTATATGTTTAGTTTTAAAGGGTTTTTTCTTTTTGAACAAGATATAGTTTTATACTATTTTTTCATGCATGCACACTGACAGTTTCTGGGTTTTTTGCTGCTGTATAATTGACATATATCATATTAGTTTCAGGTGTACAACATAATGATTTGCTATATATATATAATATAGATAGATAGATAGATAGATAGATAGATAGATAGATAGATAGATAGATAATATATATATTCCAAAATGATCACCAGGATAAATCTTAACATCCATTACCATACATGCTTATTTTTACTTTTGATGTAAACATTTAAGGTCTACTTACCAGAAAGATTCAATAATCAATAGAGTATTAATAAATCACTGTGATGTACATTGCACACCCATGATTTATTTCTTTTATAACTAAATTTGTAGTATGATCACCGTTTACCTATTTTCCTCACAGCTTACCCATTGATATTGGCAACTTTCACCTTTTCCACTGTGTCTATGGTAAGTATATATATATATGATTCCACCTGTAAGTGAGATCATACAGTACTTGCTTTTGTTTGTTTGACATTTCGCTTGGCATAATGCTCTCAAGTTTTATCCATGTCAAAAATGGCAAATTTACTTCCTTCATATATGTATGTATATGACCAATAGTGCACCGGTTCTCTTTTTCTATACATTCTAGCCAAAAATTGTTTCTTGTCTTTGATACTAACCATTCTAACAGATATGAAGAGATATATCATTGCATGTTAGATTTGCATTTCTTTTCAGATTAGTAATATTGAGCACTTTTTAATGCACATGTTGGCTATTTGGATGTCTTCTTGGTTAAATGTTTATTTAGATTTTCTGTAACTTTTTAGTCAGATTGTTTCTATTCCTTATTGTGTTGTACAGATTCTTCACATATTTTTAATATAACTTCATATCAGATATATAAGAGATATACCCTTCTGAAATTTTTTCTTCTTTTTAGTAGGTTGCATTTTCATTTTGTTGATGATTTTCTTTACTGTGAAGGTTTCATGCATTCCCAACTGTTTATATTTGCTCTTGTTGTCTTGGCTTTTCACAACAACAACAGCAATAAAATTATTGGTGATGTTAAGGCGTTTCCCATCTATGTTTTCTTTTTAAAATTCTATGATTTCCAGGTTTGTGTTCAAGTTTTTAATCCATTTTCAGTTGATTTTAGCTCATGGTGTGTGATAGTGGAATAGTATTTTTCCCCCACCCCACACATGGCTTCCAGTTCTCCCAAAAATATTTATTGAAAAGAATATACTTTTCCTACTGTATATTGTTTGGACTTTTCTCATAAATTAATTGACCATATGAGGGTTTGTTTCTGAGATCTTCATTCTGTTTCATTAATCTATGTGTCTGTGTTGATGTCAATGAATATTGTTCTGAGAATATAGCTTTTATTTTTTAATATCTTTATTGTAGTATAATTGCTTTACAGTGTTGTGTTAGTTTCTGCTGTATAACAGAGTGAACCAGCTATATGCATACGTATATCCCCATATCCTCTCCCTGTTGCATCTCCCTCCCACCCTCCTTATCCCACCCCTCTAGGTGGTCGCAAAGCACCGAGCTGATTTCCCTGTGTCATGCAGGTGCTTCCTACTAGCTATCTATTTTACATTTCGTAGTGTATATATGTCAATACTACTCTCTTACTTCGTCCCAGCTTACCCTTCTCCCTCCCCATGTCCTCAAGTCCATCTCTAAGTCTGTGTCTTTATTTCTGTCCTGTCCTTAGGTTCATCAGAACCATTTTTTTTGATTCCACGTATATATGTGTGTTAGCATACGATATTTGTTTCTCTCTTTCTGACTTACTTCACTCTGTATGACAGAATCTAGGTCCCTCCACCTCACTACAAATAACTCAATTTCATTTCTTTTTATGGCTGAGCAATATTCCATTGTACAATATAGCTTTCTAATACAGTTTGAAATCAGTGAAAGTGATGCCTCCAACTTTGTTTCTTATCATGCTGTTTTGTCTGATCAGTTTCTTTTGTCATTCCATACGAATTTTATATATATATTTTTCTATTTCTTTGAAAAATGCTATTCGATTTTTCATAGAGATTACATTAAATCTGCCAATTGTTTGTGGTAGTGTGGACAATATTAATTTTTCCATTCATGAATGTGGAACGTCTTTCAATTGTTTTGTGTCTCTACTTCAATTCCTTTTACTAAAATATATTTGTTATGGTACTGGCCATTAAACTTCTTGGTTAAATTTATTCCTAGGTAATTTATTCATTATGGTGCATTTGTAAATAAAATTGATTTCTTAACTTCTCCACTAGTTTGTTACTAGTGTTTACAAATGTAACAGATTTCAGTATATTAGTTGTGAATCCTGCAAACTTACTGAGTTCATTTATTAGTTCTAACTTCTTTAGTTGGGTCTTTAGTATTCTCTATATAATATCGTGTGTTCTGTAAGTAGTTACACTTTTACATCTTTCTTTCCAACTTAAATGTTTTTATTTCTTTTTTCTGGCCTGAATGTTCTGTCTAGAAATTCTAATACTAGGTTGAATAGAAGTGTTGAAAATTAGTATCATTATCTTGTTCCAAATCTTAGAGAAAAACCATTTAGCTTTTCACAGTTGTGTGTATTAGCTGTGGGCTTTTCATATATGCCCTTTAATACGATGAGTTATGTTCCTTCCATACCCATTTTTGAGATTCTTTATTATAAATGGATGTTCAATTTTCTTATATAATTTTTTTCTGTAACTCTTGAGATGAAAATGTGATTTTTATACTTCATTTTGCTAATATACGTATCACATTAATTGTGATTTTTATACTTCATTTTGCTAATATACGTATCATATTAATTGGTTTGTTTCTGTTGAACCATAATTGCATACCTGGAATTAACCACAGTTGACCCTGGTGTGTGATTTTTCTAATGTATTGTTAAAACTATGTTTACTAGTATTCTGTTAAACATCTTTGTTTTTCAGGAATATTGTGTGTGTGTGTGTGAGTGTGTGTGTGTGTGTGTGTGTGTGTGTGTGTCCTCCACCTCTGGCTTTAGTATAAGAGTAATACTGGCCTCATAAATGTGTTTGAATGTATTCCCCTTTCTATTTTTTTAGGGTTTGATAAAATTGGCATTAATTCTTTGAATGTTTTGTAGAATTTACAAGTGAAGAAATCTGGTCTTTTGTTTTTGTTTGTTGGGAGGTGGTTTACTAGTGATTCAAACTCCTTACTAGTAATTGGTCTGTTCAATTTTCTCATTTTTTTGTGATTCACTACTTGTAATGGTATGTGTATAGCTAAAAAGCTAAAGATTTGTCAATTTTGATTATCTTTTCAAAAACCAGCTCTTAGTTTCACTGATATTTTAAAATTTTCTTTTCAGCCATGTGTTGACGAATGTGAACAAAAAGTGGAACACTTTGTATCCTGCTGGTGAAAATGTAAAATGGCACATTCAATGTAGAAAACCGTCCTCAATGCATTAAATAAAAGATTACCACCTGTCTCAGCAATTCCTCTCTAGGTTTATATGCAAAAGCAATGAAATCAGGTGTTTATTAAAAAACTGTTACAGAAATATTCATAGCAGTACTACTCACAAAAGTCAAAAAGTTGTAGAGGACCTTCAAGATGGCGGAGGAGAAAGACGTGGTGATCACCTTCCTCCCCACAAATACATCAAAAATACATCTACATGTGGAACAAATCCTACAGAACCCTGCTGAATGCTGGCAGAAGACCTCAGACTTCCTAAAAGGCAAGAAACTCCCCATATACCTGAGTAGGGAAAAGAAAAAATAAAAAACAGAGGCAAAAAATAGGGATGGGCCCTGCACTTCTGGGAGGGAGCTGTGAAGTAGGAGCAGTCTCCACACACTATGAAGCCCCTTCACTGGAGGAGACGGGGTTGGTGGGGTGTGTGGGAAGCTTTGGAGCCATGAGAAGAGCACAGCAACAGGAGTGCAGAGGGCAAAGTGGAGAGATTCCCTCACAGAGGATCAGTGCTGACCAGGATTCACAAGCCTGAGAGTCTTGTCTGGTCACTCGCTGGGTTGAGTGGGGGCTGGGAGCTGAGGCTTGGGTCTCAGAGTTCAGATCCCAGGGAGAGGACTGGGGCTGGCTGCATGAACACAGCCTGAAGGGGGTCAGTGTACCACAGCTATCTGGGAGGGAGTTTGGGAAAAAGTCAGCCACCACCTAAGAGGCAAGATACTATTGTTTTGTGGTGCATTAGGAGAGGAGATTTAGAACACCAGCTAAACGAACTTCAGAGACAGGTGTGAGGTGTGCCTATCAGTGTGGACACCAGAGAAGGGCATGAAATGCTAAGGCAGCTGTTGCAGCCACCAAGAATCCTGTATGCAAGCACAGGTCACTATCCACACCTTCCCTCCCAGGAGCCTGTGCAGACGCCACTGCCAGGTCGAGTGATCCAGGGACAACTTCCCCAAAAGAACACATGTCACACCTCACCCTGTTGCCATGTCATGCCAACCTCTGCTGTCACAGGCTTGCCAGCATTCTGTACCCCTCCCTCTCCCCGCCTGAGTGAGCCAGACCCCCCCAGTCAGCCGATCTTTTAACTCCCTCTTATCTGGGCAAAGAACAGATGCCAGAGGGTGACCTACATGCAGAGGTGGGACCTCTGAACCTCAGAAGTTGTGTGAACAAGAAGAGAAAGGAAAATTTCTCCTTGTAGCCTCAGGAACAGCAAATTAAATATCCACAATCAACTTGATGTACCATGGATCTGTGGAATAACTGAATAGAAAATGAATTATCCCCAAATTGAGGCAATGGTCTTTGGGAGCAACTGGAGACTTGGGGTTTGCTGTCTGTGACATAATTGGTTCTGATTTTTCTGTTTGTCTGAATATAGTTTTTAGCACTTGTTATCACTGGTGGATTTTTTTATTCTTTTGGGTGTCATCTTCTTTTTTATATTACTTCAATTTTTTAAATAATATTTTTTATTCTAAATACTTTTTTAATTTTATTGTATTTTTTTTTCTTTTCTCTTTTCTTCTGAGGCATGTGGTTGACAGGGACTTGGTGCTCTGGCCAGGGGTCAGGCCTGAGCTTGAGGTGGGAGAGCCGAGGTCAGGACATTGGATCACCAGAGACCTCCCAGCACCGTGTAATATCAATCAGTGAGCACTCACCCAGAGATCTCCATCTCAATGATAAGACTCAGCTCCACTCATCTATCAACAATCTACAGTGCTGGACCTCCAATGCCAAACATCCAGTAAGACAGTAACACAACACTGTCCATTAGCAGAGAGGCTGTCAAAGATCATAGTAAGTTCACAGACACCCTAAAAAACACCACCAGGTGCAGTCCTGCCCAAAAGAAGGACAAGATCCAGCCTCATCCACCAGAGCAGAGAAACCAGACAACTCCACCATGAAGCCTACACAATCCACTGAATCAACCTTACCTCCTGGGAGCAGACACCAAAAACAATGGGAACTACAACCTGTAGCATGTGAAAAGGAGACCTCAAACACAGTTAAGTTAGGCAAAAGGAGAAAACAGAGAAACACACAGCAGATGAAGGAGCAATGTAAAAACCCACCAGAACAAAAGAGGCGGAAATAGGTAGTCTACCTAAAAAAGAATTCAGAGTAATGATCAAAAAGGTGATCCAAAATCTTGGAAATAGAATGGAGAAAACAAAAGAAACATTTAACAAAGAACTAGATGAAATAAAGAGCAACCAAGAATGATGAACAGCACAATAAATGAAATTGAAAATTCTGTAGAAGGAATCAACAGCAGAATTAATAATACAGAAGAACAGATAAGTGACCTGGAAGATAAAATAGTGGAAATAACTACTGCAGAGCAGAATAACGAAAAAATAATGAAAAGAATTGAAGACAGTCTAAGAGAATTCTGAGACATTAAACACACCAACATTCGAATTTTAGGGGTTCCAAAAGAAGAAGAGAAAAAGAAAGGAACTAAGAAAATATTTGAAGAGATTATAGTTGAAAACTTCACTAACATGGGAAAGGAAATAGTCATGTCCAGGAAAAGCAGAGAGTCCCATACATGATAAATCCAAGGAGAAACATGTGAAGACACATATAATCAAACTATCAAAAATTAAATGCAAACAAAAAATATTAAAAGCAGCAAGGGAAAAGTAACAAATAACATACCAGGGAATCCCCATAAGGTTAACAGCTGATCTTTCAGCAGAAACTCTGCAAGCCCGAAGGGTGTGGCAGGACATATTTAAAGTGATGAAAGGGAAAAACCTACAACAAACATTACACTACCCAGTAAGGATCTCATTCAGATCACATGGGGATTTAAAACCTGTACAGACTAGCAAAAGCTAAGAGAATTCAGCACCATGAAACAAGCTTTACAACAAAGGCTAAAGGAACTTCTCTAAGCAGGAAACACAAGGGAAGGAAAAACCTACAATAACAAACCCAAAACAATTAAGAAATTGTAACAGGAATATACATATCGCTACTTACCTAAAATGTAAATGGATTAAATACTCCAACCAAAGGATATAGACTGACTGAATGGATACAAAAAGAAGACCTGTATATATGCTGTCTACGAGAGACTTACTTTAGACCTAAGGACACATACAGACTGAAACTGAGGGGATGGAACAAGATATTCCATGCAAATGGAAATCAAAAGAAATCTGGAGTAACAATTATCATATAACACAAAATAGACTTTAAAATAAAAGTTATTACAAGAGCCAAAGAAGGATACAGCAAATGATCAAGGGATCAATTCAAGAAGAAGATAAAACAATTGTGAATATTTATGCACTCAACATAAGAGCACCTCAATACATAGGGCAAATGCTAAGATCCATAAAAGGGGAAATCGACACCAACACAATCATAGTAGGGGAATTTAACACCCTAATTTCACCAATGGACAGATAATCCAAAATGAAAATAAATAAGGAAATGTAAGCTTTAAATGACACATTAAACAAGATGGACTTAATTGATATTTATATGACTTTCCATTCCAAAACAACAGAATACACTTTCTTCTCAGGTGTTCATGGAACATTTTCCAGGATAGGTCTTATCTTCGGTTACAAACCAATTGTTGGTAAATTTAAGACATTGAAATTGTATCAAGTATCTTTTCTGACCACAATTCTATGAGACTAGATATCAATAAAGGGGAAAAAGAAACCTGTAAAAAATACAAACACATGGAGGCTAAACAATACACTACTAAACCAAGAGATCACTGAAGAAATCAAAGAGGAAATCAAAAAATAACTAGAAACAAATGACAATGAAAAAAAGATGACACAAAACCTAATGGATGCAGCAAAAGCAGTTTTAGGACGGAAGTTTATGACAATATAATCCTACCTCAAGAAACAAGAAAAATCTCAAATAAACAACCTAGCCTTTCACCTAAAGCAATTACAGAAAGAAAAACAAAAAACCCAAAGTTAGCAGAAGGAAATATCATAATGATCAGGTCAGAAATCAATGAAAAAGAAATGAAGGAAATGATAGGAAAGAGCAATTAAACAAAAAGCTGGTTCTTTGAGAAGATTAATAAAATTGATAAACCATTAGACAGACACACCAAAAAAGGGAGGAGGGGAGAGAAGACATAGAATTAGAAATGAAAAAGGAGAAGTAACAACTGACACTGCAGAAATACAAAGGATCATGAGAGATTACTACAAACTGAAACAGTGATTAAAAATCTTCCAACAAACATAAGCCCAGGACCAGACGGCTTCACAGGCGAATTTCATCAAACACTTAGAGAAGAGCTAACATCTATCCTCCCAAACTCTTCGAAATATAGCAGAGGGAGGAACACTCCCAAACTCATTCTATGAGCCCACCATCATGCTGACACCAAAACCAGACAAAGATCACAAAAATGAAAACTACAGGCTAATATCACTGAGAAACATAGATGCAAAAATCATCAACAAAATACTAGCAAACAGAATACAACAACACATTAACAGAATCATACATCCTAATCAAGTGGGGTTTATCCCACAAATGCAAGGATTCTTCAGTATAAGGAAATCAAAACCAAATGATCATCTCAATAGGTGCAGAAAACTCTTTCGACAAAATTCAACACCCATTTATGATAAAAACACTCCAGAAAGTAGGCATAGAGAGAATTTACCTCAACATAATAAAGGCCATATATGACAAACCGACAGCCAACATCGTTAACAATGGTGAAAACTGAAACTGTTTCCACTAAGATCAGGATGAAGACAATGTTGCCATTCTCACCACTATTATTCAAGGTAGTCATGGAAGTTTTAGCCACAGCAATCAGAGAAGAAAAAGAAATAAAAAGAATCCAAATTGGAAAAGAAGAAGTAAAACTGTCACTGTTTGCAGATGATGTGATACTATACATAGAGAATCCAAAAGATGCTAACAGAAAACTACTAGAGCTAATCAATGAATTTGGTAAAGTTGCAGGATACAAAATTAATGCACAGAAATCTCTTGCATTCCTATAAACTAATGATGAAATATCTGAAAGAGAAATTAAGGAAACACTCCCATTTGCAACTGCAACACAGAGAATAAAATAGCTAGGAAGAAAACTACCTAAGGAGACCAAAGACCTGTATGCAGAAAACTATAAGACACTGATGAAAGAAATTAAACATGATACAAACAGATGGAGAGATATATCTTGTTCTTAGATTGGAAGAATCAACATTGTGAAAATGACTATACTACCCAGAGCAATCTACAGATTCAATGCTACCAATGACATTTATCAAACTACCAATGACATTTTTCACAGAACTAGAACAAAAACTGTCGCAAATTTATATGGAAACAGAGAAGACCCCGTACAGCAAATGTAATCTTGAGAAAGAAAGATGCAGCTCGAGAAATCAGGCTCCCTGACTTCAGAGGATACTATAAAGCTACAGTAATCATGATAGTATGGTACTGGAACAAAAACAGAAATATAGATCAATAGAAAAGGACAGAAAGCCCAGAGAAAAACCCACTTACATATCATCATCTTATATTTGATAAAGGAGGCAATAATATACAATGGAGAAAAGACAGCCTATTCAATAAGTGATGCTGGGAAAACTGAACAACTACATGTATGTAAAAGAATGAAATTAGAACACTTCCTAACACCACACACAAAAATAAACTCAAAATGGATTAAAAACCTAAACATAAGGCCAGACACTATAAAACTCTTGGAGAAAAATACAGGCAGAACACTCTGAGATATAAATCACAGCAAAATCCCTTTTGACCCACCTCCTATAGAAATGGGAAAAAAACCCAAAATAAATAAATGGGACCTAATGAAACTTAAAAGCTTTTGCACAACAAAGGAAACCATAAACAAGATGAAAAGACAACCCTCAGAATGGGAGAAAATATTTGCAAATAAAGCAACTGACAAAGGATTAATCTTCAAAATATACAAGCAACACATGCAGCTTAATATCAAAAAGACAAACAACCCAATCCAAAAATGGGCAGAAGACCTAAATAGACATTTTCCCAAAGAAGATATACAGATTACCAACAAACACATAAAAGGATGCTCAACATCGGTAATCATTAGAGAAATACAAATCAAGACTACAATGAGGTATCACCTCACACTGGTCAAAATGGCCATCATAAAAAAATCTACAAACAATAAATGCTAGATAGGGTGCAGAGAAAAGGAAACCCTCTTGCAGTTTTTGTGGGTATGTAAATTAGATACAGCCACTATGGAGAACAGTATGGGGGTTCTTTATAAAACTAAAAATAGAACTACCATCGACCCAGCAATACCTCTAATGGTCCAATACCCTGAGAAAACCATAATTCCAAAAGAGTCATATACGACAATGTTCATTGCAGCACTATTTACAATAGCCAGGACATGGAAGCAACCTAAGTGTCCATCGACAGATGAATGGATAAAGAAGATGTGGCACATATATACAATGGAATATTACCCAGCCTTAAAAAGAAATGCAATTGAGTTGTTTGTAGTGAGGTGGATGGACCTTGAGTCTATCATACAGAGTAAAGTAAGACAGAAAGAGCAAAACAAATAACATATGCTAACACGTATATATGGAATTAAAAAACAAAGATTCTGAAGAACCTAGGGGTAAGACAGGAATAAAGACAGAGGCATAGAGAATGGAATTTAGGACACGGGGAGGGGGAAGGGTAAGCTATGACGTAGTGAGAGATTGGCATTGACATATATACACTACCAAATGTAAAATAGATATCTAGTGGGAAGCAGCCGCATAGCACAATGAGATCAGCTCTGTACTTTGTCACCATCTAGCGGGGCAAGATAGGGATGGTGGGAGGGAGATGCAAGAGGGAGGGTATATGGGAATATATGTATACGTATAGCTGATTTACTTTGTTATAGAGCAGAAACTAACAGACCATTGTAAAGCAACTATACTACAATAAAGATGTTTAAAGCAAAAAAAAGTCAAAAAGTGTAGGAAGAGGTCAAATCTCTGAATAGATAAATGTATAAATAAAACCTGGTATATCCTTGGTTGTATAAATTTGGGCCAATCACTAACTTTTTGTGTCCTAGTTTTCTTATCAAGAATATCAGGATAATAATAATATCCACTTCACTGGATTATTGGAAGTTATTAATGAGTAAATATTTGTCAAGAGCTTAACATATTCTCAATAATAATGATGGAATGATGAAGATGCTGATGGTGATAATAGTGATGATGATGATTTTATGAAATGAACATTATGAAAGAAAAGGTAAGGTAAAAATATTTGGATCATTGCAAACTGTATAAAATTCTAGAAAATACAAATGTGATTATATACAGTGGTCAAAGAGAAATTCAATTGAGAACTATGTAAAGTCAGTCTCATCTGTGTTTATCATTTTTAAGGCCACTTGTGCCTTAGACACTTAATCATTCGAGAAATAAATCCCCAATTCTATTAATTTCCTTAAAAACAAAATTACATTAAACTTAAACATCTAATTTCAAGAAGAAGCACTGAAAAAAATTAAAATATAAGTTTTTTCATTAGACATAGGGATTCTTTGAGAGTGATATCAGGTCTATTATTCCTTTCCTTGTTGTTATGTAGTGGTATCCCTCATACCATGCTTCTCTCGCCATCCTGTCTCAGACAGTTGTTTCTCAGGCATTTGGTCATAAAATGTTAACTTTTATAGAATGGGTAACATCAAAATGAGTTATAAATACATGAGACTAACTTGTAGAACATGTAAACATGAATCAAAAGATGTGTGCTGTATTTCTGGCTTTCCACATTTTGGTCTTACTCTGCTGCACTTGGTCAAGATTCTGTATTACTCCGTGTCCATCTATGTAATTCTTAAAAGTGACAAGAACACTATGCATACCTTTCCTACATTACTCAAAGAAAAGCAAGAATTTATAGTTGATATCTCACCTTCAGACTCAAAGATCCACTTTTTCTTAGGAAACTAACATATTATAATTCTTCAAAATAACAAAATAAATTCCTCCCGGTACCATTTTTCACTTCGTCTTTTTCCCTCTCAAGAACAGAGCCACCATCGGATACTATTTTATAAATCCACTCACAGAAATAGTCACAAACTCAAAAAAAAAAAAAAGAAGACCCTTCATAAGTCAACAAATTAACCAATGTACCACCTGGAAATGAAAGTTCTGAAACCAAGGTCCGTAATCTCACTGCCAAGGTGGCTGACATTTTTGTCCCTGAATGAACTTGCCCAGTGGTTTCCTTCTGCATCATAGGGCCTCCTTTCTTGTTAGAGTAGCTGTTCCCTTGAGAAGTCTTGCCTAGTGACTGAAAACATGAAGCAATTTAGGCAAGACTACAGGAAGTACTGTTTTGCTAAAAGATGTTGAAACTCTAGCTTGATATTTTCCACCTCAAGTCCATGTCCCTGGCAAACCGTGGGGGTGCAAGATTGAAGGTCACTCTCATTGAGTTTGCAGAAACTCTGTAGTTAATAATTGACTGGGAATCTTATCAACACATGAGAGTCATGCACACCAATGAATGAGAAATGACAGGGGGTGGAGCAAAAGGGTAAAGGATGCAGTTCCTTTCAATAGAAGTATGGTGGCTTGAAAACAGATAAATTCAATCAAGCATATCATGGGAAAGCCAAATCAAAGCTGTTTATTTTAAACACATTTTCTGTACTCCCAGTTCCAGTGGATAAAATCAGCCTTCAGTAAAAATTATTAATAAGTTTTTGTGGGTAACCTAATCTCTTCCTTTGTTCATCCAAAGCCCAAGGATAAACAAGTTTCTTTTTTAACATACTGTAAGCTGCAAGCAGATATCCAACTGTGTTAAAATTCTGCATGAGACAAGAATAACCTGGTTGAAAGTTAGGGCCTGAACTTTTTTCCTGAAGATAAAGAGCACTTTTTTAGTTAAAAATAAAAATCATGCTATATCCATACAATGTAATGTTATTCAACCATAAGAGAAAAATAGCCATGGTTTTATAAAAATTGGTTGAGTAGGCTAATTCAGGGCATTGTCTTTTTCATAAGAACAATTAGTACATACAAAATGGGTGGAATCAAATTTTGTAGAAAAATGAATACTACTCCAAGTCTTATAACACCAAAAAATAATTAGCAAGACAAATAAAACCTTCTGTATTGTGGTGTAGTGATTTTATCTTGACAAAGTGACCTCAGAACGGGGAACAAATCTTTCACAACAAAAGGAAAAGGAAGGACAGAATGACAGCCTCCATTAATACCCCATCCAGGTTTATGTATGAAAAAAAAAAACTTTTACTTACAATTACTCAGTTATTTGGTAATTAAAGGGAATTTTGCCCTGATAATGGCCAGGATGGAGTTCTTTTATTCCATACACAGTTACGTTAGAATAGGCCAGCTTGATAAAACATTTTTCAGAATTCTGACCTTAAAGAAACAAAAGTCCTTCTGGGGGAATTTTCATTTCTCTCCCTGCATTTCTGAAAAGTAAGTGTTCTATCTGAACTTCTTAGGCATGTGTGTGTTGTGTGTGTGCATGTGTGTTTGTGTTGAGAACTTGTGTTCTCGTGTGTGTGATGGTCTCTGCCAACTGGAAAGTATGCATATGGTAGACATTTGGCAGCAAATCAACTAGAATGAGATATTGATCAGTCTTTTCTCTGACTGTGCCAACTCTAAGAAGGTATTTTTCCATCTTAACCTGTTTTCACCAGCCTCTACAATGAAGGTCTTTACTTTCTCAGACTATTTTGGGCAGTAAACTTTCTGGATCTTGATTAAGTTGTAACCTTCACACTCTTTAATGGATTTCTCTCTTTCATCTTATTGGTTTGAGTCACAATTAAGATATACCTTAATGGTCAAAGGATGGAGAAACTTCTAAATTGGTAAATTTTTAGAGAGCTCTCGTTATAAACATCTGTTTTATTGGTACCTATGGAAAAACAATAAATTAGAAGGTGGAAAATTATATATATATATATATAAATTAACCTAAGAATTCCTCTAATTTAGAGAAAACAAAAAGCAAAACAAAACAAAACAAAAATGGTTTCAGAAGACTAATTTTTTGTTTCTGCTTCTTCTCAATGGGTCCTACAGATGCTAATAAGAACATTAGGATAATTAATCTAATTAGATTAACAGGGAAGTCAGAAAAAAGCTGAAGGAAAAGCCTAGAGAATTTGCAACAAGGTGAAAATTTTAAAGGGACTCATCCTAAAATGATAAAGAAATCTTTAGATGGTTATTAAGAAATGGGATAAATAAAATGGGCATTAATAGGATTAAAACAAAAGGTTTTGATACAACATAACTGAAGGAGGCATGAACCGAAAGGATCCTCTAATGGTGTCCAATATGTACAGGGTCCCAAACAAGTCTGCCCTATTTATCCCTGTTTAAAATATATGTATTTAAAAGACTGAAGGAAAAAAAAAAGCTACACTGAGATGCCTGACCAATATTTGCTTGGCCAAATTAATCAAGTTTTTAAAAATTAACAAAAAGGCCTAAGTCTCTTGGATCAACCACTCATTGGGGTCCCAAAGTCTTTTACAGAAAAATAAAAATTATCAGGAGATAAAAAGAAAGGAAATTTTCTAGGACTCTTTAGAAGACCAAGGCTTGTTAATGGGGTCCTAATGGAAACTAAAGTTAAAGATACAAAAGCTGATAGGATAGAAATGAAAGTTTATAAAAATTCATATACTTAAATGGGGTTTTTTTATAAGATGGTTACATCTCTTTTGCTTAATTATGCTGTGGGATAGACATGTTTCACAAAGGAATGTGTCCCTGCTTGGTATAAGACAGGGCATATAGATCTGCCCCTCAGGAAATATTGACTAGACTTACTAAGGAAACCAATAGTGTTTCCTGAGCCCATACAATAGAAAGAAAAAACTTGGAGCAATTTTTAGGGGTTAAAAAATAATAATGGAGAGTTTGCTCTTGGTATAACCTGTGCACTCAAAAGTGGCCCTTTGTTGAATGCTGTATGCAAGGTTTTCAAAGCATGATAAATTAACCCTAAAATTCTAAAACATTGGAACTCTTGAATTTTGGTTTAATTAGAAATCTTCTCACATGTAAAAGAGCGAATTAAAGAAATTGGGAAAATCAATCTTTTAATATCATTTAGGTGGCAAAGCCGTGTTGAGAATTAAAAGCAACTACATTTGTCTTAGAGGGCTCTACAAGTCGGAAATGTAAATACTGCCCAGAATGACCTGAGACTGAGCCTAATTAGATAAGTCAGGTAAAAACCTGAAAAGAAAGAGGAAAAAGTTGGGGCGGGGGGTGATGGTAGGGTGGGGGCCGGTGGGAGGTCTTTTTAAAACTCAACCAGCTGGAAAGGCTTCCGCACCCAAACATAACTCATAGCCTCCTTAAGTGTTTATCTAGGACAAATACAAATCCTAACAGTCTTTTCCACAAATAGTAAAGACTTAGTCATATAAGGAAACAAATTTTAACTTATTTCAACTGTTATTTATAAACTAGTATGTTTATATTGTAATACCTGATTCATAATTAAGTGATAAAGTGAAGCTATAAGATCTGTAGCTTTGTTTATATGTCTCTACCCTTAGAAAATATTGTCAAATTTAAATTTATAAAAGAGCTCTAGGGACTTCCCTTTTGGTGCAGTGGTTAAGAATCCGCCAGTGAATGTAGGGCACAAGGGTTTGATCCCTGGTCTGGAAGGATCCCACATGCTACGGAGCAGCTAAGCAACCACAATTACTGAGCCTGTACTCAGTAGTACTACTACTGTACTGCTCTACAGCCCAGGAGCCACAAATACTGAAACCCACATGCCTAGAGCCTGTGCTCTGCAACAAAAGAAGCACCATAATGAGAAGCCCAAGCACTGCAAGGAAGAGTAACCCCCGCTGGCCGCAAGTGGAAAAAGTCCGTGCAGTAATGAAGACCAAATGCACCATCAATCAATCAATCAATCAATCAATCAATCAATAAAATATGCATTGCTCTCTCTATAGGTAGGTGGTACATCTTTATTTTTTTGTTTAAACAAAAACCTCTATTTGAGTGTCTTAGAAATAATCACTTACAAATTAAATATTTCTAAATATCTAAATATCAAGGTAGCTGGCTAGAATGAACTTTAGGGTCACGTGATCTAGTAAATATTTAATTTTGAGTCAATATCTGGTAATAAAGCTAGCTTAAGCTTGTTGGTTTAATCAATACAGATATGTCTTACTTTTATTTTGCCTAGGCTTTGTGAAGGTCAATAAGTTGATATTATTTCTGTTGCAGCGTCTGTCAGCTAGGAAAATTAACATGATATGGTGATATTTTCTTAAGTTATAAAATAAAAGTAAATAAGATAAGAATTTTCAGATGAATTCTTTATGAATAATTATGTTTTGGGTAAATCTATCTAAAATAATTCCTACAGACTTGGGGTAACGAGTTTTTTTAAGTTAAGTTAAATGATGGGAATTCATTGAATATCCAGGTATTTTAAATACAGTAAAATACTGGAGCATTAATGGCTGAACCAGTCTAAATTTACCCAAATTTGTCTCCTTATGAGAGGGAAATTAAAGATGTTTGGATTTATTAGACATATGTCTTCTACCACACTGAGGAAAGAATTTATGCTATGAGAAGATGTGTGTTTCTAGAGGTTATGAATTATTCCTAAATTTGCCAACCAGGAAATGCTGGTGTGTAAAACAATTCAAAGTTACTTGCTGCTTGTTGGTTTTCACTAGAGCTTATGATTTTTAAGGATTAAAGTTGTAATATGTAACTACAGTTACAAAAAATAATAAGGGAAACATTTTAGTATATAAGGAAAGTAGAATGTGTGTATTCAGCAAAAGAAGATATGAGGAATGGAAAAAGAAAAGGATGATTTATGTCCTAGAGCTGGTTGTTCCTGGATGGAAAAAAAGGGACAAACTAATATGAATACAGAAAGCTGTAGAAGGCTTGTAAAGAGGAAGCCCTGAAAAGGAGTTTTGTACACAGTCAGGTTGGGATTAGATTAAACTTAATTAGGTAAATGGAATTTGTTATTAAAAATAGACTGGTGCAGGACTAGATTTGGTTTCTCTCTCTGTTAAGAGAACAAAGTCTTCTTGGAATACTAGCTTTGATAACAGATTGTGTGCACGTCTTTGCCTTTAAGTGATGTGTATTATTTTTTGAAATCTTCTGTCACTTTGGTTAAGTGAATAAGTAACTTTGCACAGTGACCTATAATTTTATTTTACCAAGTTTTTTGAAACTCTTTTCATATTTTTGACAAGCTTCCCAAACATCAAATTCTAACTAAACTTCTTCTGACCCCCAGCTAACTCTGGGATGTTGCAAAGAAATCCCGAGACATCTCAGAGAATAATGTTAAGCTAATTAGGTTTATTTTCTATGATAAATTACTTGAGAAGTATTATCAAGTGATTGAAGATAAATCTCATTATGTTATATTATATGGGTGAATGTCATGGATATAGATAGTCCAATTATAGGGAATTTTTAAAAATCTGATATGTCCTGGTATAGTGTTATCAAACATAATTCTAGTTGTTATCTTAAAATATTATATGTCACAGAAATACCCATTTCTTGTCAACTGCATTATATTCAGACCTTTAACCATGCCATTTTAAGCTTTGTTATTTATAGACAATCCCTTTAACCATGCCATTTTAAGCTTTGTTATTTATAGACAATCATTGTTTCCTCTGATTCTTCTATAAAATGAAGATCTTCAAGAAGATTCATTAAAAGGACATTTTTTAACAAATAAAGGTTTCTGATAACTTTTAGATGATATCCCTCAACTGTGTAAGAAATTACAAAACTCTAGTGGAAAACCAGTGACTTTATCCAGATGAACAGGAATTAATTTCATGGGACTGAATGTACTGATATATATGTTTTATAATTTTATGACTCCTTTTTTCTGAAATATACTAGCTTTTAATCTCTGTTTTCCAGAAAGCCTTTCCTCTTACACTATGAGCTACAAAAAGTTGAGAAAGTATATCTTTGTAAACAAAGATGAAACATTTATCTTTTTCTGTCTACCTGATCCTTCCAGAATTTGGCTTCTCCTGCTGGCTCCCCTGTGGACTTGATGACTTGTTGTCAACTCTATGTTTACACCTGCTTACTACAATGTTTGCTGCTCAAGGGTGAGATAGTACTATGACTGCCAAGCTGCTCTCCACTGTGTCTTTGAGCTTTGGAAGGTCAAGGTATGTGTCAAGTCTCACAACACTGAGGGGAGAAGGTCCTTAAACATTTAGTTAGTTGCCTTCACCACATCCATTAAATTGTCCACATTATGTGTTCTACTGAGACTAAGATAATTTCATCTCTATTGAGAGGAGCCCTCCCCAGCTGCAGATGCTGCCACCACCACAGCACTGCCACATATATCCTCTAGGACCACAGTCACAGGGTAAAGTCTCTACACCACCCCAAGGGGACCTTTACCCACAGACAACCCTCAGGGCTCCACAATCCTCCCTTTGTGCTCTCCAGTAGTCAATATTTTTATACAATGGGCAGAAATCAGAGCTCATTTATATGGGTGCCACAACTGTTGGGCATGTTATGGGGCTCAACAAAGGCTTTTTCCTCAGTTATTGGCTTACATGGGGGATTTATTGACTTGGATCCAATTTACCCAATAGAAGGCAACCCACACATCCCCATGGCTTTCCTAGATGTTTCTGGTGGTGCTCAAATGCTCCCATGCAGGACACTTTGCAACACAGTATGTGGAACCTGGCACATGCCCTTTATAATCCTCCATATCTGCCCAGGCACCCACACCACATGGATGTGTATGACCTACACCTCATTGTAAAGAGCACAATCTACACTGTCTTGAGCTTTATGGCCCAGCCATTCAGTAGGAACCCCAAGTTACTTCAGCTTCACCAATCAAACAGCTGGTGTCCATTGTGTGTCCAGTGCCCTGGGACTGTCTCACACTCATGGATCTCTGCATGTGTACTCAAGCTTCAACGTTTTGGCCTCATTGCCAGCTACCAAGGAAATCTGTCTGTTCATACCAAAGTACTTTAGACTGCCTGGGAGTACCTTACAAATTGCTGAAGAGGACCACCAATTCCTCTCTTTCTGCCCCCTCATTTTAAGTGTGTGGTATTTATCCCCATTATATTGGGGGTAAGTCTGCTATTTTTCCTCATGGGGACTTAGCTTGGCACCACCACACTAGTCACGCAAAAAGAAATTATTAAGGCAAACACCAACTTGTCAACAATGCTGGCTGAACACATTGGGCTATTACACAAAACCTAGACTTAAAGCAGTGACAACAGGATTCTTTAGCATGCATGATTTTGGATAATTGTTTAGCTTTAAATTACTCATTGGACAAGGGAAGAGTTGTATGTGCTGTACAAAGCACTAGCTGCTGAATGTATATTAATTATTCTGGATCAATTCAGAAAAAAATTTTAAAATATGGCCTAAGAGATCTAAGTATTCCATACTCTCACTCAGGTTTTTATATAACATACCTACCTTTTAGTCTTTTCCATGATTTTGGGCTTTGATTTATTTTCTTGTCTGGAACCCAACAACTTGGAAGAATGGTGACAGACAGGATTTCAAACTATCAGTTGTTGATAGTAGATATCTATATATACGTATATATATACGTATATACATATATATACGTATATATATATAGGCTGCGTTTGGTCATCGTTGCTGTGCACCGGCTTTCCCTAGTTGCAGCGAGTGGGGGTTAGTCTCCATTGTGGTGCATGGGCTTCTCATTGCCGTGGCTTCTCTTGTTGCGGACCACGGGCTCTAGGGTGTGTGGGCTTCGGTAGTTGTGGTGTGCGGGCTCAGTAGATGTGGTTCATAGGCTTAGTTGCTCCGTGGCATGTGGGATCTTCCCAGACCAGGGCTTGAACCGGTGTCCCTGACATTGACAGGAGGATGCTTAACCACTGGACCACCAGGGAAACTCTGATTGATATTTTTGATTGATATTGTTGACTGGCACTTTTACTGTTCTCAAATGTTTTATGCAGTGGCTTTTAATATCTTTACTAGTTACAAAACTGAGTTCCCCTAAAACCGTGTTCCTCTCTCAAGTTTATGCTTTACCTCTCTATCCAAAATTTTATTCCCTTTCTTTTCCTGTACGTGTTCCCCTCAAGATTGAGAAGTATCATAGGAAAGGGGGGGACTAAAACTGAATACAAGCCCCTGTGTCCCCGTTCTTTGAGGTAAAAGGCTTTTGCTTTACTCTCCCAGGCCTCCAGTGAGTCTCAAAATGCTGGCTCAAGCATTAATGATTAGAAAATGTAAAGGTGTAGAAACCAAGAATAATTGTTGGGCTGGGAAACTGGTAACAATTTATACTATAAACCAACCACATAGCAGAGTCATGAAATCCCCTGTTCACTGAAAGATATAAGGGTCTGACACACATTCCTGATTTGTTTTTATAGGAAACAGACCCCCACCAGATGAAAACTGCTGACCACAATCATGTACATCTCAGACAGGGTTAAATCAGAAGGATGGTTGTGCTTGAAACTTCACCTTCATTCCAACCAATCTGAGAATTGTGCACAACGTGATCACACACTATAGCCCCTTCCCTCACACTGCCTTTAAACTTTTTTTCCCTGAAAGCCATCAAGGTGTTTCGGCCTTTTGCACATGAGTTGCCTGTTCTCCTTGCTTGGCCCCCTGAAACAAATGCTGTACTTTCCTTTACCACAACCCAGTGTCAGTAGATTGGTTTTACTCTGCACTGGTGAGTTGACTCAAGTCCAAGTTTGCCAGCATTCAGACAGTGCCCATATCATGTGCCTCAAAGACTAATGCCTAGGCATCACAGGGTCCACTTTAATGCAAAAACAGGTTTGTTGATTTGCTGCCTAAGCATTTTATAGTATGACAATCCTGCTCACACCTGGATTCTGGACATTTAGATAAGGACATCACTTTAGTATTACCACCACAAGTTACCACTTTGTTTTCCTCAGGACAGCTTTTAAAATAACCACTTAGGGTTGAACAACCCATTCCCCTCCCCCAACTTCATAACTTCTGCCCCATCTATCTTATAAGTATTATGTGATTGCTACACTGCTCTATACCCTACTGGCTTGTGATCTGACATGAAGAACTACTCTTCCCTGAGTTATTTCACCCCCATTTCTGACATCTGTGGGCAGTAAATACTGTGACTTTGGACTATTACATCTGGACCTTTGGTAAAAACAAACAAACAAACACAGTATTTTTATTTCACCAAAGTGGGAGTGTGGATGCTGAGAGAAATACCAGCTAAACCCATGTAGGTGGCTTGTGCCTCTTCATTCAGGAAAACTGAATATTTTTAATTATTACACCAGCTATGAACACCCAAACAAAGTTGTGGATTTTCATATGTCTTCATGTCTCTGATTTCTGATTTTCCTTTCAGATTGAAGAACTTCTTTCCGAATTTCTTGCAACTGAGATTTAGTGGTAGTGAAATCACTCAGTTTTTTTTTTTTTTTCCTTACATATCTGAGAGATAACTCTGCCAGGTAAAGTATTCTTGGCTAGCAAGTTTTTTCTTTTCTTTTTTTTTTCTTTCATCAGCTTGATGGATTAAAGGGAATTCCTTTGTAGGTTATATATTTTTTCCTAACTACCTTTAAGTATCTTTCTTTATATTTGATTTTTGATATTTTTGGTACTGAAATCTTAAAGTGATCAATTAGCTCTTTGTATATTTAATTATTTCCTAAGTTTAGAATGTTCTTACCTCTAATTTCTTTAAATAAATCTTCTGCCCTATTCTGCCTATTTCTCCTTCTGGAATCCCAAATATTTTCATATATTTTAATGGATTCTTATAACCCATGTAGCTATCTTCATACCATTTAAATCTGTTTTCTTTCCTATGTTATTTCAAAGTGTCTATTTCCAAGTTATTTATTCTTTCTTACATCTGGTCTGCCCAGCTACAGATGCTCTCTATTGCAAGATTTATCCCATTTTTAAAATTCTTGAACACCAGAATTTTTATTTGGTTCCTTTATTATTTTGGTCTCTTTGGAAAACAACTCTTTTGTCATATACTTTCTTCCTGATTTCACAAATTGCTTTTCTGAGTTTTCTAGCTACTTGATGTGCTTCTTCATACCAGCATTTTGAATTCTTTGTCTAAACTAAATTCTAGTATTTAGTTTTCTTTTTGTAATGTAATAAGTCCTTACTTTTTATATTTTTAAATATTTCTTTCAGTTATGCCTTAGTGTTTTCCTATTTGAAGTAGCTGCCAACTCCTTAATCCTGTGTATTATTTTCATCAGATGAAGTGTTTAGTTTAGATGAGGTATTTAGTTGTACCATATTGTTAGCATCTGAGTTTTTATTGTGTGTTAAAATGTAAACCTGCATTCTTCTTCTTGCTCTGTCTTGCAGCTTAATTGTTTTAGCTTGTATGTTTTCTCTGGTTTTGACTGGCTTTTGGAAACTCCCCTCCCCTTTTCTTGTATTCAAAAACTTGGTGCTATAGTTCAAGTTTGTAGTTGTTGTTGTTTTTTCTAGCTCACCTACCATGTATGACCTCTTTTCTGAGCATGCTCCCTGTCTACCAGAGCTCACTATCAAAAATGTACTCAGGGGTATGCACAAGGAAACAATTGCAGAGTGAAGAGATGAATGTGTTTAGCACTAGGTTCTTTGGGAATGCCTGCAGATCCAGTAGAGATTCTCAAGGGTAATACTCTCAGGCACTTGTGGGTGAACTTTCTGCTGAAAACAACTCTTTTGATACCTTTTGAAACTCTTATCGGCCTCTTTCTCAATGTTCTCCCTCCCACCAGTCATAGACTCCCACCAAGGGATGGAGGAGAAAAATGTGACTTCTCCAGCTGTATCTTGCCAGGCTGGGATACAAGTGGTTTACTGACCACTTTATTTTCCCCCGGGAGAGATTACCTGTGCCAAGTAAATAGACCTTATTCAGTGTTTCTTGGTGAAAGGGTGTTGATGGAAAAAATGTTCTCTTACCTTCTCTGCTGCAAACAATCTTGTATATATTTGTTTCATCTTTTCTCAAATGGTGTCCTGCTATCTCCCTTTGGGAACGCTGGACTTCTGCAAGTTCTTCCTCATGGGTGTGTGCCTGTTGAAGTCAGCACTCCCCCAATTTTTTCTCCACAGTGGCCAGTGGAATCTAAGCTTTTTTTCCTGAGTATTCTTGTTCTACCTCCCTTATGAAGGTTTGTCTGTTTCTTACTGTGTGTACTGGTGAAAGAGATTCCCTTTGACTTACTTGGAATAAGTTTTAAGGAGACATGACAGACATGAAGACATTTAAATAATGAATGAATGTCTAGTATGTTGATTAAAAAGGGGGAGAAAAAGGAAAAATGTCTTCCATTGCCATGTTGCTGACATCCCTATGGTGAATGTTTCTAGGTGCTTAGATGTTGAGTGCAAATAATTAACAATTATTATTTACTTAAGATTTTTATTGGAGTATAACTGCTTTAAAGTGGTGTGTTAGTTTCTACTTTATAACAAAGTGAATGAGTTATACATATACATATATCCCCATATCTCTTCCCTCTTGTGTCTCCCTCCCTCCCACCCTCCCTATCTCACCCTTCTAGCAGGTCACAAAGCACTGAGCTGATCTCCCTGTGCTATGCAACTGCTTCCCACTAGCTATCTATTTTACATTTGGTAGTGTATATACGTCCACATTTACACTACCACTCTCTCACTTTCTCCCAGCTTACATATCCCCCTCCCCGTGTCTTCAAGTCCATTCTCTAGTAGGTCTGCATCTTTATTCCCGTCCTGCCCCTAGGTTCTTCATGACCAATTTTATTTTTTTTCAAATTCCATATATATGTGTTAGCACATGGTATTTGTTTTTCTCTTTCTGACTTACTTCATTCTGGATGACAGACTCTAAGTCCATCTACCTCACTACCAATAACTCAGTTTTGTTTGTTTTATGGCTGAGTAATATTCCATTGTATATATGTGCCACATCTACTTTATCCATTCATCTGTCGATAGACACTTAGGTTGATTCCATGTCCTGGCTATTGTAAATAGAGCTGCAATGAACATTGTAGTACATGACACTTTTAAAATTATGGTTTCTCATGGTATATGCCCAGTAGTGGGATTGATTGCTCATATGATAGTTCATTTTTGGTTACTTAAGCAACCTCCATACTGTTCTCCATAGTGACTGTATCAATTTACCTTCTCACCAACAGTGTATGAGGGTTCCCTTTTCTCCACATCCTCTCCAGCATTTATTTTTTGTAGATTTTTGTTGATGGTCATTCTGAACGGTGTGAGATGATATTGCATTGTAGTTTTGATTTGCATTTCTCTAAAGATTAATGACATTGATCATTCTTTCATGTGTTTGTTGGCAATCTATGTATCTTCTATGTATCTTCTTTGGAGAAATGTTTGTTTAGGTTTTCTGCCCATTTTTCAATTGTGTTGTTTTTTTTTTGATACTGAGCTGCACGATCTGCTTGTAAATTTTGGAGATTAATCTTTGCCAGTTGCTTCATTTGCAAATACTTTCTCAGATTCTGAGTGTTGTCTTTTGGTCTTGTTTATGGTTTCCTTTGCTGTGCAAAAGTTGTTAAGTTTCATTAGGTCCCATTTATTCATTTTTGATTTTATTTCCATTTCTCTAGGAGTTGGGTCAAAGGATCTTGCTGTGATTTATGTCATAGGGTGTTCTGCCTAATTGTTTTCCTCTAAGAGTTTGATCGTGTCTGGCATTATATTTAGGTCTTTAATCCATTTTGAGTTTATTTTTGTGTATGGTGTTAGGGAGTGTTCTAATTTCATTCTTTTACATGTAGCTGTCCAGTTTTCCCAGCAACACTTATAGAAGAGGCTGTCTTTTCTCCATTGTATATTCTTGCCTCCTTTGTCAAAGACAAGGTCACCATATGTGCGTGGTTTTATCTCTGGGCTTTCTATCCTGTTCCATTGATCAATATTTCTGTTTTTGTGGCACTACCATAATGTCTTGATTACTGTAGCTTTGTAGTATAGTCTGAAGTACAGGAACCTGATTCCTCCAGCTCTGTTTTTCTTTCTCAAGATTGCTTTGGCTATTCGGGGACTGTGTGTTTCCATACAAATTGTGACATTTTTTGTTTTAGTTTTGTGAAAAATGCCAGTGGTAGTTTGATAGGGATTGCATTAAATTAGTAGATTCCTTTGGTTAGTAGAGTCATTTTCACATGTTGATTCTTCCAATCCAAGAACATGGTATATCTCTCCATATCTTTGTATCATCTTTAATTTCTTTCATCAGTGTCTTATAATTTTCTGCATACAGGTCTTTTGTCACCTTAGGTAGGTTTATTCCTAGGTATTTTATTCTTTTTGTGGCAATGGTAAATGGGAGTGTTTTCTTAATTTCACTTTCAGATTTTTCATCATTAGTGTATAGGAATGCAAGTGATTTCTGTGCATTAATTTTGTATCCTGCTACTTTACCAAATTCATTGATTAGCTCTCGTAATTTTCTGGTGGCATCTTTATGATTCTCTATATATAGTATCATGTCATCTGCAAACAGTGACAGCTTTACTTCTTCTTTTTTGATTTGGATTCCTTTTATTTTTTTCTTCTCTGATTGCTCTGGCTAAAACATCCAAAACTATGTTGAATAATAGTGGTGAGAGTGAGCAACCTTGTCTTGTTCCTGATCTTAGTGTAAATGGTTGCAGTTTTTCTCCATTGAGGACGACGTTGGCTATGGGTTTGTCATATATGGACTTTATTATGTTGAGGAAAGTTCTCTCTATGCCTACTTTCTGGAGTATTGTTATCATAAATCGGTGTTGAATTTTTTCAAAAGCTTTCTCTGCATCTATTGAGATGATCATATGGTTTTTCTCCTTCAATTTGCTAATATGGTGTATCATATTGATTGATTTACCTATATTGAATAATCTTTCATTCCTGTGATAAACCCCACTTGATCATGGTGTATGATCCTTTTAATGTATTGTGGATTCTGTTTGCTAGTATTTTGTTGAGGATTTTTGCTTCTATGTTCATCAGGCAAATTCATCTGTAGTTTTCTTTTTTTGTGACATCTTTGTCTGGTTTTGGTATCAGGGTGATGGTGGACTCGTAGAATGAGTTTGGGAGTGTTCCTCTCTCAGCTATATTTTGGAAGATGTTGAGAAGGATAGCTGTCAGCTCTTCTCTAAATGCTTGATAGAATTCACTTGTGAATCCATCTGGTCCTGAGTTTTTTTGTTGGAAGATTTTGAAACACAATCTCTATTTCAGTGCTTGTGATTGATCTGTTTCTATTTTCTATTTCTTCCTGGTTCAGTCACAGAAGGTTGTGCTTTTCTAAGAATTTGTCCATTTCTTGCAGGTTGTCCATTTTATTGGCATATATTTCTTGTAGTAATCACTCATAGTCCTTTGTATTTCTGCAGTGTCAGTTGTTACTTCTCCTTTTTCATTTCTAATTCTATTGATTTGAGTGTTCTCCCTTTTTTCTTGATGAGTTTGGCTAGTGGTTTATCAATTTTATCTTCTCATAGAACCAGCTTTTAGTTTTTATTGATCTTTGCTATCGTTTCCTTTATTGTTTTTCATTTATATTTGATCTGTTCTTTATGATTTCTTTCCTTCAGCTAACTTTGGCGGTTTTTTTTTTTTGTTCTTCTTTCTCTAATTGCTTGAGGTGTAAGGTTAGGTTGTTTATTTGAGGTTTTTCTTGTTTCTTAAGGTAGGATTGTTTTTCTATAAACTTCCCTCTTAGAACTGCTTTTGCTGAATCCCATAGGTTTTGGGCCACCGGGTTTTCATTGTCATTTGTTTCTAGGTATTTTTTAATTTCATCTTTGATTTCTTCAGTGGTCTCTTGGTTATTAAGTATTATATGGTTTAGCCTCCATGTGTTTGTATTTTTTACAGATTTTTTCCTGTAACTGATATCTAGTCTCATAGCGTTTTTGTCAGAAAAGATACTTGGTATGATTTCAATTTTCTTAAATTTACCAAGGCTTGATTTGTGACCCAAGATATGATCTATCCTGGAGAGTGTCCCATGAGCACTTGAGAAGAAAGTTTATTCTGCTGTTTTTGGATGAAACGTCCTATAAATACCAGTTAAGTCCATCTTGTTTAATGTATCATTTAAAGCTTGTGTTTCCTTATTTATTTTCATTTTGGATGATCTGTCCATTGGTGAAAGTGAGGTGTTAAATTTCCCTACTATGATTGTGTTACTGTCAATTTCCCCTTTTATGGCTGTCAGTATTTGCCTTATGTATGGAGCTGCTCCTTTGTTGGGAACATAAATATTTACAATTGTTATATCTTCTTGTTTGATTGATCTCTTGATCATTATGTAGTGTTCTTTTTTGTGTCTCGTAATAGTCTTTGTTTTAAAGTCAATTTTGTCTTATATGAGAATTGCTACTTCAGCTTTTTTTTATTTCCATTTGCATGGAATATCTTTCTCCATCCTCTCACTTTCAGACTGTATGTGTACCTAGGTCTGAATTGGGTCTCTTGTAGACAGCATATATATGGATCTTCTTTTTGTATCCATTCAGCCAGTCTATGTCTTTTGGTTAGTGTATTTTATCCATTTACATTGAATGTAATTATAGATATGTATGTTCCTATTACCATTTTCTTAATTGTTTTGGGTTTGTTATTGTAGGTCTTTTCCTTCCTTTGTGTTTCCTGCCTAGAGAAGTTCCTTTAGCATTTGTTGTAAAGTTGGTTTTGTTGTGCTGAATTCTATTAGATTTTGCTTGTCTGTAAAGGTTTTAAATTCTCCTTCAAATCTGAGGGATATCCTTGCTGGGTAGAATAATCTTGGTTGTAGGTTTTTCCCTTTCATCACTTTAAATATGTCTTGCCGCTGCCTTCTGGCTTGCAGAGTTCCTGCTGAACGATCAGCTGTTAACCTTATGGGGATTCCCTGGTGTGACACTTGTTGTTTTTCCCTTGCTGCTTTTAATGTTTTTTCATTGTATGTATTTTTTGATAGTTTGATTAAGTTTTGTGTTTGTGTGTTTCTCCTTGGATTTATCCTGTATGGACTCTCTGTGCTTCCTGGACTTGATTAATTATTTCCTTTCCCATATTAGGAAGTTTTCAACTATAATCTCTTCAATATTTTCTCAGTTGTTTTCTTTTTCTCTTCTTCTTCTGGGACACCTATAGTTCGAATGTTGGTGCATTTAATATTGTCCCAGAGGTCTCTGAGACTGTCCTCAATTCTTTTCATTCTTTTTTCTTTATTCTGCTCTGCAGTAGTTTTTTCCACTCTTTTATCTTCCAGGTCACTTATCCGTTCTTCTGCCTCAGTTATTCTGCTATTGATTCCTTCCAGAGAACTTTTAATTTCATTTAATGTGTTGTTCATCATTGTTTGTTTTCTCTTTAGTTCTTCTAGGTCCTTGTGAAACGTGTCTTGTATTTTCTCCATTCTATTTCCAAGATTTTGGATCATCTTTACTATTCTGAATTCTTTCAGGTAGACTGCCTATTTCCTCTTCATTTGTTAGGTCTGGTGGGTTTTTACCTTGCTTCTTCATCTGCTGTGTGTTTCTCTGTCATCTCATTTTGCTTAACTTACCGTGTGTGGGGTCTCCTTTTTGCAGGCTGCAGGTTCGTAGTTCCCCCCCTTTTTTTTTTTTGTCTGTCCACCCTGGCTAAGGTTGGTTCTGTGGGTTGGGTAGGCTTCCTGGTTGAGGGGACTAGTGTCTGTGTTCTGGTGGATGAGGCTGGATCTTTTCTTTCTGGTGGGCAGGTCCACGTGTGGTGGTGTGTTTTGGGGTGTCTGTGGCCTTATTATGATTTTAGGCAGCCTCTCTGCTAATGGGTGATGTTGTGTTCCTTTCTTGTAGGTTGTTTGGTGTAGGGTGTCCAGCACTGTAGCCTGCTGGTCATTGAGTGGAGCCGGCTCCTGGCGTTGAGGTGGAGACTTCTGGGAGATTTTTGCCATTTGATATTATGTGGAACTCAGAGGTCTCTGGTGGACCAATGTCCTGAACTTGGCTGTCCCACCTCAGAGGCACAGCCCTGACGCCTCGCTGGAGCACCAACATCCTGTCACCCACAAAGCTCAGAATAAAAAGGAGAAAGAAAGAAAGAAAGAAAGAAAGAAAGTAAGAAAGAAAGAAAGAAAGAAAGAGATAAAATAAAATAAAATAATGAAATAAAATTAAAGTTATTAAAATTAAAAACAAAAAATGATTATTATAAAAATTATTTTTAGTAATTCAAAAAAAGAAAGAAAGAAAGATGAGAGCAACCACACCAAAAAACAAATCCACCAATGATAACAAGCACTGAAAACTATACCAAAAAAACAAAAACAAAAACAAAAACAAAAAATGGACAGAAAGGACCCTAGGACAAATGGTAAAAGCAAAGCTATACAGACAAAATCATACACAGAAGCATATGCATACACACTCACAAAAAGAGAAAAAGGGGAAAAAACTATATATATCATTGTTTCCAATGTCCGCCTCCTCAATTTGGGATGTTTCATTATCTATTCAGGTATTGTACAGATGCAAGGTACATCAAGTTGACTGTGGTGATTTAATCCGCTGCTCCTGAGGCTGCTGGGAGAAATTTCCCTTTCTCTTCTTTGTTCACACAGTTCCTGGGATTCAGCTTTGGATTTGGCCCTGCCTCTGCATGTAGGTTTCCTGAGGGCATCTGTTCTTTGCTCAGACAGGACGAGGTTAGAGTAACTGATTAGGGGACTCTGGCTCGCTCAGGCCGGGAGGAGGTAGGAGTACACAGGGCGGGGTGAGCCTGCGGTGGCAGAGGTCAGCTTGACATTGCAACAGCCTGAGGCACACCGTGTGTTCTCCTGAGGAAGTGGTCCCTGGATCATGGGACCCTGGGAGTGGCGGGCTGCACAGGCTCCCAGGAGGGGTGGTGTGGATCGTGAGCTGTGATTGCAAACAAGCTTCTTGGTGGTGGCAGCAGCAGCCTTAGCGTCTCATGCACGTCTCTGGGGTCTGTGCTGATAGCCGCCTCTCGCACCCACCTCTGGAGCTCCTTTAAGCAGTGCTCTTAATCCCCTCTGCTCGCGCACCAGGAAACAAAGAGGCAAGAAAAAGTCTCTTGTCGCTTCGGCAGCTCCAGACTTTTTCCCGGACTCCCTCCTGGTTAGCTGTGGAGCACTAGCCCCCTTCAGGCTGTGTTCACGCCGCCAACCCCAGTCTTCTCCCTGGGATCTCACCTCTGAATCCCGAGCCTCAGCTGCCAGACCCCACCCATCCTGGTGGGTGAGCAGACAAGCCTCTCAGGCTGGTGAGTGCTGGTTGGCACTGAACCTCTGTGCAGGAATCTCTCTGCTTTGCCCTCTGCACCCCTGTTGCTGCGCTCTCCTCCGTGGCTCTGAAGCTCTCCCCCTCCACCACCTGGACTCTCCACCTGTGAAGGGGCTTCCTAGTGTGTGGAAACTTTTCCTCCTTCACAGCTCCCTCCCACTGGTGCAGGTCCCATTCCTATTCTTTTGTCTTGGTTTTTTCTTTTTTCTTTTGCCCTACCCAAGTACGTGGGGGAGTTTCTTGCCTTTTTGGAGGTCTGAGGTCTTCTTCCAGCGTTCAGTAGATGTTCTGTAGGATGTGTTCCCATGCAGATGTATTTCTGATGTGTTTGTGGGGATGAAGTAACACGTGATCTCCACGTGTTACTCTTCCACCATCTTGAAGCTCCTCCAACAATTATTATATCTTCTTAATGAATTGACAGTTTTGTCATTACACAATGACCTTCTTGGTCTCTCATTACTGATTTTGATTAAATTCTTTTGTCTTGTATGAATCTAGCTAACCCAGCTTTCACTTCTTTTCAACTTTCTTGGAATATTTGTTTTCATTTCTTTACTTTTAGCCTGTGAGTGTTTTCAATGCTTAAGTGAGTCTCTTGTGTGCAGACCAGAGTTGGATCTTGTTTTTTTTTTTAAAAAAAAAATCAATTCAGACTCTCTATTGTTTAACTGGATAATTTGAAACATTTACACTAAAAGTAGTTAGTGATTGATAAAGGTCATGCTTACCACAAATTTTCTTTACTTTAAAAATTGTTTTATAGTGTTTTTTTGTTTTTCTCTTGCTGTCTTTCCTTGTGAATTAACTGTCTTTGTAGTGGTATGCATTATTATTTTCCTTATTGTTTGTTTATCTACTATAAGTTTTTGCTTTGCGATTAAAAGAGACATTCAAATACATTTTAAAGCTACAATAATCTATTTTAATTCATAACAACTTAAAATTTATTGTAAAATGTTCTACACATTTATAGCCTTCCTCAAATTTCATACTCTTTTTGTCACAAATTACATGTTTTCATTAAAATATTTTAGGTCTAGTTTTTTCTCTGTTTGTTAATATCATTTTATAACTTTACTGAGATTATAATTGACAAAAAATGTTGTAAGTTTAAGGTACAGAATAATTTGGTACATTTTATATTGAAAAATATTTATTACAAATAGGTTAGTAACTCATACCTTACATGATTATCATTTTGTCATTTTTATGATGATAACAGTGAAGTTCTGGTCTCTTAAGAACATTCAAATATACTATACAATATTGTTAACTATAGTCATCATGTTCTACATTAGATCTCCAACACTTATTCCTATTGTAACTGATAGCTTATACCTTTTGACTAAACATCTCCTAATTTTTACAATTTCTTATTCCTGGCGACTACCATCTACTTTCTGTTTCTATTAGCTTGGTGTTTTCAAAAACATATAAGTGAAATCACACAGCATATGTCATTCTGTCTGAATTATTTCACTTAACCTAATGTTCTCAAAAATCCATCCATATTGTCCAAAATGGGAGCATTTTATTCCTTTTCATAAATGAATAATTTCCATCATATTATATTCTCTATAATATGTAGCACATTTAATACATTATTTTCTTTATCCATTAATCTATCCATGGACAATTTAGGTTGTTTCCATATCTTGGCTATTGTGCATAAGAGTGCAATGAACATGGTAGTGAAGATATATTTTCCAGATATAGATTTTACCTGCTTCAAATATACACCCAAAATGGAATTGTTAGTCATATGGTAAGTTCTAGATTTATTTTTTTGAGAAACCTCTTTATGGATTTCCATATTGACTATACTAATTTTCTTTCCCTCCCACAGTGCACCAGAGTTCATTTTTCTCCACATCCTTGCCACCATTTGTTATCTGTTCCTTTTTTCATTCCGTATTGTTTGATAACAGACATTCTAAAAGGTGTGAGGTGATATCTTATTGTGATTTTGATGTGTATTTACCTGATGATTAGCAATATTGAGCACCATTACTTAGCAACATTAGTGCTGTTGGACTTTGAGTTTAGCAGCGTTACTGATGTTGAATACTTGACCATTTTACCTCTTCTTTAGGAAATTGTTAGTTTAGTTCTTTACTTATTTTTAAATTGGTTTGTATTTTGCTATTGTGTATTGTGAGTAGCTTAAATATTATAGATATTGGGACTTTCCTAGCGGTCCAGTGGTTGAGAATCCACCTTCCAATGCAAGGGTTGTGGGGTGGTTCCCTGGTCAGGGAAGTAAGATCCGACACGCCACCGGGCAACTAAGCCTTCACATGACAACTAAAACCCCATTTACTGCAACTACAGATATCACACACTCTGGGGCTCACGTGGCACAACAAGAGAGCCCATGTGCTCTGCAGCCCGCTCACCACAAATAGAGAGAATCCCTCGTACTGCAACAAAGAGCCCACGTGCCGCAATGCTGCTGGATGCTGCAACTAAGACAGGACACAGCCAAAAATAAATAAATAAATATTTTAAAAAATATATTATAGATATTGACTTCTTTTCAGATAAATGATTTGCAAAAGTTTTTCTCTCATTCCATTGGTCATCATTTCAATTTTTTGATTGTCTGTTTTGCTGTGCAGGAGTTCTTTGTTTGATGTAGTCCCACATTAAGTTTTGAGCTTCTTACTTTTACTTTTGGTGTCAGATTTAAAAAATCATTTTAAAACCAATTACAGAGATTCGGAGAAGATGGCGGAAGAGAAAGACGTGGAGATCACCTTCCTCCCCACAGATACATCCGAAATACATATACACGTGGAACTGCTCCAATAGAACACTCACTGAACACTGGCAGAAGACGTCAGACCTCCCAAAAGGCAAGAAATTCCCCACGTACCTGCATAGGGCAAAAGAAAAAAGAAACAACAGAGACAAAAGAATAGGGATGGGACCTGCACCAGTGGAGGAAAGGTTTACACACACTAGAAAGCCCATTTGCATGCAGAGACTGTGGGTGGCAGAGGGGGGAAGCTTCAGAGCCATGGAAGAGAGCACAGCCACAGGGGTGGGGAGGGCAAAGCGGAGAGATTCCCGCACAGAGGAGCGGTGCCACCCAGCACGCACCAGCCCGAGAGGCTTGTCTGCTCACCTGCCGGGGCGGGCGGGGGATGGGAGCTAAGGCTCAGATCAGATGGAAGGGAGACGACTGGGGTTGGCAGCGTGAACACAGCCTGAAGGGGTTAGTGCACCACAGCTAGCCTGGAGGGAGTCCGGGAAAAGGTCTGGAACTGCCAAACAGGTAAGAGACTTTTTCTTGCCTCTTTGTTTCCTGGTGCGTGAGGAGAGGGGATTCAGAGCGCCGCCTAAACGAGCTCCAGAGACGGGCGTGAAACACGGCTATCAGCGCGGCCCACAGAGATGGGCATGAAACGCTAAGGCTGCTGCTGCCGCCACCAAGAAGCCTGTGTGAAAGCACAGGTCACTATCCACACTGCCCCTCCCAGGAGACTGTGCAGCCCGTCACTGCCAGGTTCCCTTGATTCAGGGGACAACTTCCCCGGGAGAACGTATGGTGCTCTTCAGGCTGCTGCAACGTCATGCTGGCCTCTGCCACCACAGGCTTGCCCCACAAACCTACCCCTCCCTCCCCATGGCCTGAGTGAGCCAGAGCCCCCGAAGGAGCTGCTCCTTTAACCCCGTCCTGTCTGAGCAAATAATAGACACCTTCAGGCGACCTACATGCAGAGGAGGGTCCCAATCCAAAGCTGAAACACGGGAGCTGTATGAACAAAAAAGAGAAAGGGAAATTTCTCCCAGCAGCCTCAGAAGAAGTGGATTAAAGCTCCACAAACAACTTGATGTACCTGCATCTGTGGAATATCTGAATAGACAATGAATCATCGCAAATTGAGGAGGTGGACTTTGGGAGCAAGATATATTATTTTTTCCTCTTTTCCTCTTTTTGTGAGTGTGTATCTGTATGCTTCTGTGTGAGATTTCATCTGTATAGCTTTGCTTTCACCATTTGTCCTAGGGTCTGTCCGTCTGTTTTTATTTTTTACTTAAAAATTTTTTTTCTTTTTTTCTTAATAATTAATTTTTATTTTAATAACTTTATTTTATTTTACTTTATTTTATTTTATCCCCTTTCTTTTTTTCTGTTTATATTTTCTCCCTTTTATTCTGAGCCATGTGGATGAAAGGCTCTTGGTGCTCCAGCCAGGCATCAGGGCTGTACCTCTGAAGTGGGAGAGCCAACTTCAGGACACTGGTCCAGAAGACACCTCCCAGCTCCATGTAATACCAAATGACAAAAATCTCCCAGAGATCTCCATCTCAACACCAAGACCCAGCTTCACTCAATGACCAGCAAGCTATAGTGCTGGACACCCTATGCCAAACAACTAGCAAGAGAGGAACACAGCACCATCCATTAGCAGAGAGGCTGCCTAAAATCAGAATAAGGCCACAGACACCCCAAAACACACCACCAGATGTGGACCTGCCCACCAGAAAGACAAGGTCCAGCCTCATCCACCAGAACACAGGCACTAGTCCCCTCCACCAGAAAGCCTACACAAACCACTGAACCAACATTAGCCACTGGGGACAGATACTAAAAACAATATGAAGTATGAACCTGCAGTCTGCGAAAAGGAGACCCCAAACACAGTAAGATAAGCAAAATGAGAAGACAGAAAAACACACAGCAGATGAAGGAGCAAGGTAAAAACACACCAGACCTAACAGATGAAGAGGAAATAGGCAGTCTACCTGAAAAAGAATTCAGAATAATGATAGTAAGGATGATCCAAAATCTTGGAAATAGAATAGACAAAATGCAAGAAACATTTAACAAGGACCTAGAAGAACTAAAGAGGAAAGAAGCAATGATGAAAAGCACAATAAATTAAATTAAAAATACTCTAGACGGGATCAATAGCAGAATAACTGAGGCAGAAGAATGGATAAGTGACGTGGAGGATAAAATAGTGGAAATAACAACTGCAGAATAGAATAAAGAAAAAAGAATGACAAGAATTGAGGACAGTCTCAGAGACCTCTGGGACAACATTAAACGCACCAATATTCGAAATATAAGGGTCCCAGAAGAAGAAGAGAAAAAGAAAGGGACTGAGAAAATATTTGAAGAGATTATAGTTGAAAACTTCCCTAATATGGGAAACGAAATAGTTAATCAAGTCCTGGAAGCACGGAGAGTCCCATACAAGAAAAATCCAAGGAGAAACACGCCAAGACACATATTAATCAAACTATCAAAAATTAAATATAAAGAAAACATATTAAAAGCAGCAAGGGAAAAACAACAAATAACACACAAGGGAATCCCAATAAGGTTAACAACTGATCTTTCAGCAGAAACTCTGCAAGCCAGAAGGGAGTGGCAGAACATGTTTAAAGTGATGAAGGAGTAAAACCTACATGCAAGATGATTCTACCCAGCAAGGATCTCATTCAGATTTGATGGAGAAATTAAAACCTTTACAGACAAGCAAAAGCTGAGAGAGTTCAGCACCACCAAACCAGCTTTACAACAAATGCTAAAGGAACTTCTCTAGGCAAGAAACACAAGAGAAGGAAAACACCTACAATAACAAACTCAAAACATTTAACAAAATGGGAATAGGAACATACATCTCGATAATTACCTTAAATGTAAATGGATTAAATGTTCCCACCAAAAGATACAGACTGGCTGAATGGATACAAAAACAAGAACTGAATATATGCTGTCTACAAGAGACCCACTTCAGACCTAGAGACATACTCAGACTGAAAGTGAGGGGATGGAAAAAGTTATTCCATGCAAATGGAAACCAAAAGAAAGCTGGTGTAGCAATTCTCATATCAGACAAAATAGACTTTAAAATAAAGACTGTTACAAGAGACAAAGAAGGACACTATATAATGATCAAGGGATTGATTCAAGAAAAAGATGTAACAATTGTAAATATTTATGCACCCAACATAGGAGCACCTCAATACATAAGGCAAATACTAACAACCATAAAAGGGGAAATTGACAGCAACACAATCATAGTAGGGGACTTTAACACCCCATTTTCACCAATGGACAGACGATCCAAAATGAAAATAAATAAGGAAACACAAGCTTTAAATGATACATTAAACAAGATGGACTTAATTGATATTTATAGGACAGTCCAACCAAAAACAACAGAATACACATTTTTCTCAAATGCTCATGGAACATTCTCCAGGATAGATCATATCTTGGGTCACAAATCAAGCCTAGGTAAATTTTCAAAAATTGAAATCGTATCAAGTATCTTTTCCGACCACAACGCTATGAGACTTGATATCAATTACAGGAAAAGATCTGTAAAGAATACAAACACATGGAGGCTACACAATACACTACTTAATAACGAAGTGATCACTGAAGAAATCAAAGGGGAAATCAAAAAACAAATGACAATGGAGACACGATGACCCAAAACATATGGGATGCAGCAAAAGCAGTTATAAGAGGGAAGTTTATAGCAATACAAGCCCACCTAAAGAAACAAGAAACATCTCGAATAAACAACCTAACCTTGCACGTAAAGCAATTAGAGAAAGAAGAACAAAAACCCCAAAGTTAGCAGAAGGAAAGAAATCATAAAGATCAGATCAGAAATAAATGAAAAAGGAATGAAGGAAATGATAACAAAGATCAACAAAACTAAAAGCTGGTTCTTTGAGAAGATAAAAAAAATTGATAAACCATTAGCCAAACTCATCAAGAAAAAAGGGTGAAGACTCAAATCAATAGAATTAGAAATGAAAAAGGAGAAGTAACCACTGACACTGCAGAAATACAAACGATCATGAGAGATTACTACAAGCAACTCTATGTCAATAAAGTGGATATCCTGGAAGAAATGGACAAATACTTAGAAATGCACAACCTGCCGAGACTGAACCAGGAATAAATAGAAAATATGAACAGACCAATCACAAGCACTGAAATTGAAATTGCATTAAAAACCTTCCAAAAAACAACAGCCCAGGACCAGATGGCTTCACAGGCGAATTCTATCAAACATTTAGAGACGAGCTAACACCTATCCTTCTCAAACTCTTCCAATATATTGCAAAGAGAGGAACACTCCCCGACTCATTCTACAAGGCCACCATCACCCTGATACCAAAACCAGACAAAGATGTCAGAAAGAAAGAAAACTACAGGCCAATATCACTGATGAACGTAGATGCAAAAATCCTCAACAAAATACTAGCAAACAGAATCCAACAGCACATTAAAAGGATCATACACCATGATCAAGTGGGGTTTATTCCAGGAGTGCAAAGATTCTTCAATATACGCAAATCAATCAACGTGATACACCATATTAACAAATTGAAGGAGAAAAACCATATGATCATCTCAATAGATGCAGAGAAAGCTTTTGACAAAATTCAACACCCATTTATGATAAAAGCCCCGCAGAAAGTAGGCATAGAGGGAACTTTCCTCAACATAATAAAGGCCATATATGACAAACCACAGCCAACATCGTTCTCAATGGTGAAAAACTGAAACCATTTCCACTAAGATCAGGAACAAGACAGGGTTGCCCACTCTCACCACTATTATTCAACATAGTTTTGGAAGTTTTAGCCACAGCAATCAGAGAAGAAAAAGAAATAAAAGGAATCCCAATCGGAAAAGAAGTAGTAAAGCTCTCACTGTTTGCAGATGACATGATACTATACATAGAGAATCCTAAAGATGCTACCAGAAAACCACTGGAGCTAATCAATGAATTTGGTAAAGTAGCAGGATACAAAATTAATGCACAGAAATCTCGTGCATTCCTATACACTAATGATGAAAAATCTGAAAGTGAAATTAAGAAAACACTCCCATTTACCATTGCAAAAAAAATTAAATATCTAGGAATAAACCTACCTAAGGAGACAAAAGACCTGTATGCAGAAAATTATAAGACACTGATGAAAGAAATTAAAGATGATACAAATAGATGGAGAGATATACCATGTTCTTGGATTGGAAGAATCAACATTGTGAAAATGACTCTACTACCCAAAGCAATCTACAGATTCAATGCAATCCCTATCAAACTACCACTGGTATTTTTCACAGAACTAGAACAAAAATTTCACAATTTGTATGGAAACACAAAAGACCCCGAATAGCCAAAGCAATCTTGAGAACGAAAAATGGAGCTGGAGGAATCAGAATCCCTGACTTCAGACTATACTACAAAGCTACACTAATGAAGACAGTATGTTACTGGCACAAAAAAAGAAACATAGATCAATGGAACAGGACAAAAAGCCCAAGGATAAACCCACGCACATATGGTCACCTTATCTTTGATAAAGGAGGCAAGAATATAGAGTGGAGAAAAGACAGCATCTTCAATAAGTGGTGCTGCGAAAACTGGACAGGTACATGTAAAAGTATGAAATGAGAACACTCCCTAACACCATACACAAAAAGAGACTCAAAATGGATTAAAGACCTAAATGTTAGACCAGAAACTATCAAACTCTTAGAGGTAAACATAGGCAGAACACTCTATAACATAAATCACAGCAAGATCCTTTTTGACCCACCTCCTAGAGAAGTGGAGATAAAAATGAAATAAACAAATGGGACCTAATGAAACTTAAAAGCTTTTGCACAGCAAAGGAAAACATAAACAAGACCAAAAGACAATCCTCAGAATGGGAGAAAATATTTGCAAATGAAGCAACTGACAAAATATTTATCTCGAAGGTTTACAAGCAGCTCATGCGGCTCAATAAAAAAAAAAAAAAACCCAATCCAAAAATGGGCAGAAGACCTAAATAGACATTTCTCCAAAGAAGATATTCAGATTGCCAACAAACACATGAAACAATGCTCAACATCATTAATCATTAGAAAAATGCAAATCAAAACTACAAGGAGATATCATCTCACACCGGTCAGAATCCCATTATCAAAAAATCTAGAGACAATAAATGCTGGAGAGGGTGTGGAGAAAAGGGAACACATTTGCACTGTTGGTGGGAATGTAATTGATACAGCCACTATGGAGAACACTATGGAGATTCCTTTAAAAACTAAAAATAGAACTACCATACGACCCAGCAATCCCACTACTGGGCATATACCCTGAGAAAACCATAATTCAAAAAGAGTCATGAGGGGCTTTCCTGGTGAGACAGTGGTTGAGAATCTGCCTGCCAATGCAGGGGATACGGGTTCGAGCCCTGGTCTGGGAAGATCCCACATGCCGCGGAGCAACTATGCCCGTGAGCCAGAATTACTGAGCCTGCGCCTCTGGAGCCTGTGCTCCGCAACAAGAGAGGCAGCAGTAGTGAGAGGCCCATGCACCGTGACGAAGAGTGGCCCCCAGTTGCTGCAACGGCAGAAGGCACTTGCACAGAAACGAAGACCCAACACAGCCATAAATAAATAAAATAAATTTTTTTAAAAAGTCATGTACCAAAATGTTCATTGCAGCTCTATTTACAATAGCCAGTACATGCAAGCAATCTAAATGTCCATCAACAGATGAATGGATAAAGAAGATGTGAAACATACATACAATGGAATATTACTCAGCCATAAAAAGAAATGAAATGGAGTTATTTGTAATGAGGTGGATGGAGTTAGAGTCTGTCATACAGAGTGAAATAAGTGAGAAAGAGAAAAACAAATACAGTATGCTAACACAGATATATGAAATCTAAGGGGAAAAAAAAACGGTCATGAAGAACCTAGTGGCAAGATAGGAATAAAGACACAGACCTACTAGAGAATGGACTTGAGGATATGGGGAGGGGGATGGGTAAGATGTGAGAAAGTGAGAGAGTGGCATGGGCATATATACACTACCAAACGTAAAATAAGATAGCTAGTGGGAAGAAACCGCATAGCACATGGAGATAAGCTCTGTGCTTTGTGACCACCTGGAGGGGTGGGATAGGGAGGGTGGGAGGGAGGGAGATGCAAGAGGGAAGAGATATGGGAACATATGTATATGTATAACTGATTCACTTTGTTATAAAGCAGAAACTAACACACCATTGTAAAGCAATTATACTCCAATAAAGATGTTTAAAAAAAATTGCAAAGTATTTTCTCGATGTTTTTTCTAGGACTTTAATGGAATCAGATCCTAGATTTAATTCTCTGATTCATTTTGAAATAATTTTTGTGAGTGGTGTAAGATGGGGTCAGATTTCCTTTTCTACGTAGATACCCAGTTATCATAACATCATTTATTGAAGACACTATTTTACCCCTGGAGTAGTTTTTGGTAGCTTGTCAGTTATTAGTTGATTGACTATGCATGGGTTATTACTGGGCTCTCTGTTTAGTTCCATTTGTCTATGTGTCATTTTGCATCGTTATTTGTTTTAACCAATGCCAAACTCTTTTCATAAGTATAGTTTTAATATAGTTCAAAATCAGGACGTTTATGTATTCAGCTGTGTAACTTCCCAAATGTTTTTGGCTATTCATGATCTTTTGTAGTTCAGACAATTTTAGGATTTTTTTCTATGTTTCTTGAGAAATAACATTGGAGTTTTGGTAGACCTTGCTTAAATACATAGATAAATTTAGGTAGTAGAGAGAGATAAGAAATATTAAGTCTTCTGATATATTTACACAAGATGATTATGTCCTCCTCATTTTTTTTGGTAAATGTCAGATAGTTTTCACTTTCTTTGTTGAATTTGTTCTTAGATATTTCCTTTTTGGATGATAATGAAGTGGATTCCTTTCCTATAAGGGGGGTTATAGTTTGTATAATAATGCAAATGATTTTTGTATGTTGAATTTGTATCCTGACATGTTAACAAAATACTTTAAGATCTAATACTTTTTTGCTGGAGTGAATAGGATTTCTATATACAAGACCATGACATCAGCAAACATAGAAGTGTTTACTTCTTAGATTCCAGTATGAGTGGTTTTTATTTCTTTTCCTGCCTAATTTCCCTGGCTACGATTTCTAGTACTATATCAAAACAAATGGTTGTGGCAGCATTTTTCTTTTGTTTTCATTGACTTAAAAATTGTTTGTCAACATTTCACTATTGAGTAAGATGTTAGCTGTGGTTTTGTCAAATTGTGTCTTTATATGTTGAGGAATATTTCTTCCATACTGAATTTGCTTGAGTTTTTATTATGAAAGAATTTGGATATTTGTCAATGTTTGTATGCATCTATTCAGAGGGTCATGTAAATTTTCTCTTTCATCTTATTAATGTGACCTACAACACTGACTGATTTGTGTATGTTGAGGCATTCTTGCATTCCAGTGATAAATTCAAATTTACCACCCTCTATGACCCCTTTTTGTGCTATTGAATGCAGCTTGTTAGTATTTTGTTGAGAATTTTGAACCTATATTTGGCATAAATTATGTCCTGTATGTTTTTTTCTTGTAGTATTCTATTGATTATAGTGTCAAGGTAATGTGAGCCTTGAAAAATGAATTTGAGCATGTTTACACTTCATCATTACTTTGGAAGAATTTAATGGGTTATATCTTCTTAGCATTTTGCTAAAATTCACTTGTGAAGCCATCTGGACCTTAATTTTTTTGCTGCAAAGTTTTAAATACCAAATCAATCTCCTTGCTTATTGTTAGTCTGTTAAGATTTTCTGTTTCTTTAATTTTAGACTTAGTAAGATGTTTGTTTTAGGAATCTACCCATTTCTTTCTGGTTGTCCAACATGTTGGTGGATAAATGTTTATAGTAGTCTCTAATAATCCTTTGTATTTCTGTAATATCATTTGTTATGTCTCCCCTTTCATTTTTTAATTTTATTAATACAAGTCTTGTCTCAGTTCCTTAGTCTTCCTAAAGGTTTTTCAATTCTGTGTATATTTGCAAAAACACAGCTATTAGGTAGAGATTTGGAGTGGTCAATAGTCACATTAATAGGGTAGCCAATTTCATTTTTTCAATACGTGAGGAAGGAGATGACCACAATATTTAGGTACTGCAATAATAGGTCACCTCTTTTTTCTTGGTTGTATAAGCCTTAAAATAAGTGTATTGTAAGTTGATAACAACTTAAGTTTGAATACATTCTAAAGCTCTAAATTTTTATTTTCAGACACACACTTTTTATGTTTTTGCTGTCATGTTTTACATCTATTTTCTTGTGTATTCCCTAAACCAAGTAGTATTGTTACAGTAACGTTTACTACTTTAGTCTTTTAACATTCATACTAGCTTTACAAGAGATTTATCCACTACTTTTCCTATATATTTGCATTTACCAGTGATTTATACTTTCATATATCTTCCTGTTAATAATAGTACCCTTTCATTTCAGCTTAAAGCAGTCCCTTTAACATTTCTTGTAAGACTGGTTTAGTGGTGATCACCTCCTGTAGAACTGCTTGTACGGAAAATTCTTTCTCTCCCTTTACTTCTGAATGGTAACTTTACTGGTTAGAGTATTCTTGGTTGGAACTCTTTTTTTTCTTTCAGCACTTGTTGCGTTTCTCTGGCTGTCTTAAGTCTCTGTCTTTAACTTTTGACATTTTGATTATAATGGGTCTTGCTGTGGGTTCTTTTGAGTACATCTTCCTTGGAACTCAGAGCTGGAATTGTTTCCTTCCCAGGTTAAGGAATTTTCTGACCATTCTTTTTCAAATAAGTGTTCTGCCCATTTCTCTCTCTTTTCTCCTCTGTGTCCCTTAGAATGTGCACGTTATTCCACCTGATGTTGTCCCACACGTGCCTAAAGCTGCCTTCACTGTTTAAATGCATTTCTCCTTTTGCTGCTCTGCTTGGGAGAATTCCACTGCCTTTGCTTTGAGTTCACTTATCCTTTCTTCCACTTCATCTAGTCTGCCATTGAATCCCTCTAGTGTATTTTTCAGTGTTTTTCGATTTTTTAGTTCTTTAACTTTGATTTGGTACTTTTATATTTTCTGTCCTTGTTGAACTTCTCACTGTGTTCATGCATCTCCTAGCTCAGTGGGCATCTTTATGATGATTACTTTGAATCCTTTATTATGTAAATTACTTATCTCTATTTCATTAAGTTTTTCTCCAAGCTTTTACATTATTGTTTCACTTACAACATATTTCTCTTTTCCTCATTTTGCTTGACTTTTTGTGTTTGTTTTTATACACATGATGAAAAAGCCACCTCTGCCAGCCTTGGAGGAGTGTTCTCATTTAGGTGATGAATCTTACCCTTCAAATTTTCCAACTCTGCTTGTCTCTCAAACTTTGGTGATCATTTGTCCAAGAAGCTTATTTTATTAATATCTCCCAGTTGTTGAGTGTGTTCCAAGACCTGTCAGTGTCCCAAAGACATCAGGGGAGATCTCAGCACCAGCTAGGATCAGATTGGAAGCCTGACCCTGAAAGGCAGCAGCTTTTAAAGAATGCAAATATGTACAGTCCCATACAACTGTACACTAAGCTCTGCTGGTCACCATACCAGGCCACCTGCGGGTGTCCCTGTGGTGTCAGTTGTAAAATTCAGGGCTCCATGAGAATGGATCAGCACCTTCTTGGAGATTATGGTAAGCTGTAGTGAGGCAATGGGAGAGTGCAAAGATGTCATCCTTCAGCCTGTTTTCCCAGACAGCGAGGCCATAGGCCTCTGGATGTGTGCAAAACCCAAAGCCTGACCCTGACACCAAAGTTCCTGGACAAGCAAACAGGCTTCTTCCACAGAAGGAGGGGGTGTTTTCAGTGTGCTATCTGTGCAGTGCCATGGGTGTGGTAGCCAGCTGTGTCTCTGACTCTTATGGGACCCAGGTACACAAGCCTCCCTGGGCAGCAGGCCAGGCATTCACTGGGACAGTATGGTACTGGGGGGGGGAGGGGGATTCCATGGGCAGCAGCCACAAAAGCAGGTTACCAGACACGTGTTAAGATCTCCCCTCCAGGAGAGTCTAGTACTCTGGAGCATTGGAGGGGGAGCTCAAAGATAGCACCTGCCTTCCTAGGTCTTTGGAAGGCATACAGTTAGCCCTTTGATTTGTGTTTAATTTAGAAACATGTCCCTCAGTTCATAGCCATGAAAATAAGCTAATCAGTCTCTTTCACAGAAAGACCTAACAACCTGTTCCATTGCATGCTGCTGTGCTCTGGGATGGTAGCTGTTTAAGAACTTTCCTCCATTGGTCACCGTCTTCTGGGACCCACTGACCACCACTGGCCGCCAGAGCCAAGCAATGTAGAGGTGTCCCCTGGCAGCAGACACAAAACCTGAGGCACCAGATAAGGTCCTTTATGGCAGAGAGAAGCAAGCTGAAGCAAAGCAGAGGGAGAATGCAAAGGTCCTGTCCTCCAGCCTCTGTTCCCTGAGAGCAACTCCACAGACCTCTAGAAGTGTGTCACACCAGAAGCCTTCCCCTCAAGCTAAAGCTCCTGGACAAGCAAACAGTTCTCTTTCTCAGAAAGACTAAGGCTGGGTTTAAGTCTCTTGTCTGTGCAGTGCCCTGCGAGTGGTAGGTTGCCAAGAACTCTCTTTCCAATTGTTACCGTCCTGAGGGACCCAGACACCCAAGACTGCTGGCTTTCAGGGCCAGGTGATCACAGGGCATACCTTGAGTTGCAGCTGCAAAACCAGAGAACCAAACATGTATAAAAGCTCCCCTCCGGAAGTACGGAGTGTGGCAGAGGGAAAGCGTGAAAATGGCTTCCACTGGTGTTAGCAACATTTAACAAGATTTAGTGAAAGTGCAGAAATGTCAGCCTCCCTAGGAGAAGAAAAATGTCTAGATGGAAAAATAAGGCACCCATTGGCTTTAGAGTGAGAGTACAGAAATGGTGCCTGCACCTCCATCCTTGGAGAGTATCCCAACCAGCCCCTTCTTCTCAGGCCCATGCTCTGAGATTAGCAAATCAATCTCTTTCACATAAAGTCTGCATGCTTTTCAAACAACTGCATCTGCATGGGGTCCTGAGGAGAGTGAGCCTATGCAGTCACCCTTTAAGAGGTATTTCTCAGTCAACTACAGCCCTTTGGGTCACATGGGTGCAATTCCCCTGATGGTTTTTCAAAGCTAGATGTTTTGGTGGCTTCTCTCAGGTACAGGACTTAAGAGTTTGGGTGCCTGATGTGGGGTTCAACACCTTTGCTCCAGGTTTTTAGTTCCCTTTTGATTGTGGGTCACCACCCTGAGAGTGGGGTCTGTGACTCAACCTCTCCTACCCACCACAATGTGACAGTGATGTTATACTCCCAAAGTGATCCAACTCTTTAGAAAATGAGTTTTTCAAGAAACAGATTTTAAACATGTTTTTAAAACCAAAATACACGTATTTTTTATTATTCACAAGAACTACTGCTCTCCACAAGGATAAAACTACCTAATAAAAGGCTACTAGTTACTCAAGTCTCCAATGTATCACTTCTGCAAACAAATGCAGTTACTCTCATTTGCCATATCCCCATCCTTCAAAAACATATCTAAATAAATAAATAACTTGATTACTGTTTCTCAAAGTCTAGTCCCTGGACCAGCAGCTCTGGCCATCAACTGGGAACTTGTTAAAATGCAAGTCTATCTTAACCATCTTCCCCATCTCCACTTAAAATCTACTGTAAAGTGTCTTTTACATCTACTGACTCAGAATCTGCAATTTGACAAGATCCCTGGGTGATATGTATGAGTTTGAGAAGGACTGACCTAGCCCACTATGCTAGTCAATTTCTCTTTCTTCCCTCATCCTTTCATGGCTGGCTGCTGCTGTCACATCAGTAAGTCAACCTAACCTATTCTGCTGCTTTTCCTACCCGAATTTCACTCCTTTCTCAACTTTTTCTTTTCTCCCCTTTTTTCTTTTTCTACCAATTCCTACTTGATTTCCATCACGTGACTATACTATTAGAGACTTTGATATGCAATGGAAGCATTCCTTTCTGAGGTGAGCAATGCAGCAACACTGACTGCTGCCATCTTTGCTCTCAGATGGCTCTAGGTCATTTTCACTGATGCTTGGGGTTCCTACTTCTCACAGTATCAGAAGATGCCAGGCTGCTAAATGACATATGCATGTACCACTTGAAGAAACAGTAACTAGAGTTGTTCCAGCTCTGTTTTTAGAACGGTTATTCACAAAATATAGTAACGTTTATGATACAGAATAGTTGTTTTAATAATAGATGAAAATGCACAAAGTTGGTCAGTAATAATTCACATAAGTGTTTCACAAAATGCAAGAATTTTGGCATTTAAATTAGAACCAACTATTCTAAAAATTTCCCACGTCTATTCTTCAAAAGGTTCTATGCCTTTTCCATTCTTTGCTTTTAAAAAGCTAGCAAGGTTTCCATGTTGACAATGCTTCTATAATCCCAGAAGGAGAGTGCTACTTGAAATAACATAGGTTAGAACAAACTCTTCCATGAGTCAATTTCTTTGGAAGATGGAAAAAGGAACAATGCCTAGCATATAGTAGATGCTCAGTAAATACTTCCTGAGAAACAGTACTGTTTTTCATGTAACTGACAATTTCAATCAAAATGGTTAACACTTTTATTTCTAACATTCCTTTCATGTATAGAATTCCTGAATTTGAATATAGAAACCACTCCCTCCCAACTGGGAGGCATCTAAAATGCTGATCTGGAAACACTAAGGCTGACTGACTCTCAGGATACATCTCAGAAAGCATTGTAATATAATATATAGCGTATCATAAAACTAAGCCATACTATCAACAGAAGTCCCAAGAAATTTAATTCTTCCCTTCAATTTTGTAATAAAATATAATTTTACGTGTGAAACTATATCAAAATTATATTTTTAAAGTTTATCAAGAACATACACACATTTTGCCCTGCTATATACGGGCCTCGCTCCCTTAATACTCACGAGATCAGCATATTTCTTACACAGTGCTGCCAGCTTCTCCTCTGGAGTTGAAAGAGTGTTTAAGGCTTGCATCAATAATACTACTTCTTTTCCTAATGATTTATAAAAGAAAAAAGGTAGCAGAAGGATGACTTAAATTCAACATAAAACTAATGTTTACAATTTAAGGCTATACTTAGAGATAGAGATTCACCTACTAAATTAAAGAAGCTATTTCCAAATCAGTTTATTAGCCTCACCAACATCCAAATTTCTTCACTTACCTACACTGCTACCAGTTAGCTATTTAGCACTTGAACAGTGAGAACACTTTAAAGAGTTTTAAATGAGTACTTTAATAGCTTTGGCAGGGAGAAGCAGGTGACCAAGACAGGTGAAGGCAAATGGGGTTTAAAGAAAGAAATAACGTTCTATTGCTTACCATGGCGGTAGAAAACTTTTTATTTCTTAAAATGTTCTCTTGTATGTAGAATATTTCATCTAAAAAACTGAAGAAAATTTGATATTTGATATCAAACTTATATTTGGTATACTTTACATGCTGTTGTGGGGGCGGGAGAGAGGTGGAACAGGCCACCTTCAAAAAGAATACTTTCCTATCCACATAAAATTTTAGTACTGAAAAATTTTTACCTTCAGTTCAAGATGAAATAAAAAAGAGGAAATATAATGATTGAATGTTTAGACATAACAGTAATGTGCACTTCAGTATATGAAGATTTTAAACTCTAACCATTTTAAGCTATTTAAATGATTTTAACCTGAAGCTGCATTTTATGCATTGTAGTGGGGTTAATGATTTGAAAGTATTAGTCTTGTTCGGAAAGAATTATAAACAGTTCTCATATTCATATAAATTTTAAAGTTTTTAGAAGGTAGCAGAAAGTAGATTAAGAAAGAGAATTTCAAGTTACAATCCTATGCACAAATCACTGAAACCAAACAAGGTAAATATTAGGTACAATAGGAATGAAAAATTGAGGGGCAACCAGTAAGGTGAAATAGGGTTTCAGGTTTCATTCATAAAATTTAACATATCACATTCTTAGTCTGAACTGTCAAACTAACTAAGCAGAGGGATAAAACATATCTTAGAAGCAATCTTATTAAGCTACTTTCTAAACTGCAAAAAAATATCATTTCCAAATTTTAGTGAATATTCTTTAAACAGCTAGGCAAATATAACAGTTTTCATAGTAATTATTAGACTACTTTAAATGATCAAACAACAAAGCAAATCAACTACTACTTCTGCCAGACTGGCCACAAACTCTTTCTGGAAAACAATTCTTAATCAGAGAGAAAGAAGCAAGGTACCCATAACTAAGCTTTCCACTCTGCTACTTGCGTCTCCTGCACATAATTGCAGGAGACAGGCATACTGACCTGACCAAAGAAACTAGATGTGTATTAGCTAAACATCTACCTCAAAATTGGTCATGCTCCATAATTACCTGTGCTGCACAAAATATAACTTAAACAAGCAGCATATGCAAATGTCCAACCTCTGAGCAGAGATTATTACCTAAGGTATTTTCTTTGTTTCTGTGGCATTCTGAATCTTGCTGACCATCAGAGGGATCTGCTCCAGCTTCTGGCCCTGAAGGTTCCTCTCTTGACTCTTGTGTGCAGTACACTGGGCTCAGCAAATCCCTGCTCTGTGTTATAAAGTTACTGCTTTCATCCTCTTCCAGTGAATGCTTGTTACTTGGGCTACTGTAATTTGAGTCACGACGTTGAGGAATATCATTTGATTGAGAGTTATGCAACATATCTGCGTTTACTCCTAGTCTGTAAATTCTAGATTCTTCAACTGTGCCAATCACAAGCTACAGAAAAAGAGCAGAAAATATATGGAGAAAGGAGTTAAATCAAATGTAATCAAGGGAGGAAAACAATGCAGTACAAAAAAGCTCAGTGTTCCACCCCACTCTGCTCATTTTCTTTTCTTTAACAGTAAAATTAACCCATTTTCATTTTTTTTTGTCCTCGCCACACAGTTTGTGGGATCTTAATTCCCTGACTAGGGATCAAACCGGGGCCCCCTGCAGCAGAAGCACGAAGTAGTAACCACTGGACCACCAGGGAATTCCCCACTTTGCTCATGTTTAAATGTAGTTTTTACTTTTTGTATGTGGTACAATCAACCGGCATGTCACCATTGGACAGTTTCATTTTTTTCCCTTTCATAGTGGTTCACAAAACAGCAATGCTTCTTAGAATCAAAGGAGGAAAAGGGAGGGGAGGAGACTACTGTAATAGTGGAATGGGAAAAATCCAAAGTTCGGTCCCTCCCACAAATAATATGCTGGCAGAATCTATCAGAATCAACTTCTGCAGAACTCTGGAATCAGCTAAAAACTTACAAAAGATAATTAAAATTTACAGCCCAAATTTACAGCTTAGTGAATTAAAAAAAAAATTAGGAGAGCACCGTAGGATTTTAAACTTCTTGTCTACCATTGTCCATACCCTAGGTCAACAAAGACCATAGGGCGAGCAACCCACACTCTCAGTGAAGGCTACTGGTGCCAGAGGGAACAATACAGACATTATTTTCAAAGGATTGGGTCTCATTCATTCTTTCGGGCAGCTCCCTGAGAAATCTGTACAGGAGTTTGCCTTTGTTTCATCCTTGGAAGAGCTGTCTCAGGACTAGGGCAGCTTCCAGGATAGCTTCAGATACAAGTATGAAAGTACTGACTTCAGCAGCCTGGGGTATGGGACAAAAACTGGGAAAAAGCAATAAACAGAAATGTCTGAGTAGAGAGAGACTGAGAAAGGAGATGAACATAGGCATATGAAAGCTCCCACATTAGACTAATCTTATTATCTCTGCCTGGCCTTCCAGCAGAAGTAAAGGCTAAGGCAAAGTTGTAAACACCCTGGCTAAGTATTCTAAGCTGATCAAAAGTAAAAGAGAAAACATGTCTTGGGTATTGATGTGAAACTCATCTTTCTTCACATCCACTGATTTCTCCCTGGGTACTCTGTGTGTACCCTGACTTTAGCCACCTTACACAGAAAGGTGGCTAGGATTGTGACCAAATTCTCCCCACCCCCAAATGGAACCCATCATAGTATGCTGGGGCACTGTGGAGACTAGAGGGACTCAAACATTTACAGCTCTGTGGAAATAGGTATCCAAGTCACTCACTGTTCCATCTGGTTCTGTAGGGGAATATGGCCCCCAAACTCCTGCTTCCCCAATGAGTATGCCACCCCTTCATTTGTATGCCCCTCATAACTGACTTGCCAATGGAACCCAGGGCAGCAGCTCCTCACCTATCTGCCTGCTCTCCCTCTGAGAGCATATTCTTGCTTAAATAAATCCTCACTTTACTTCCTTAACCTCGCTGTCTCATGTCCAGAATCCTTCCACGATGAAGCAGGAAACTTAAATTCACTGGGAACACACAGACTGGCACATTAAAGTACCACCAACCGGAGAAATAAATCATGGCTACTACAGGAGTCATATGGTTTATTCACACAGACACGTATGCTGAGTGAAATCAAGCTACTGATCAAGCCTGCACTGCCTTGATCATTGGGTATGATCAAGATGGGTATGACTACTATCTGGACTGCACTCTTTGCACTGATTATGGCTGTGTGTCCACCATCACAGAAAGGGCACCAAGTAAAGGGGTCTTTTGTTTTTTGCAGAGGCTACCTTGTGACACATGTTGTAAGATGACCCAGTTGTCTCCAGATTGGGAAGGCCATGACACACAGGGCATTGATTCTCCTCATTCTGGAAGTCTGAGTGCATCCAACCTTTAAAACTTCTCAGGTCTATTCGTCCTGGGTGCCCCATAGTTGACCACCATTTCAGGTCATGGGATTGATGGTCCACACCAATCAGCTGACTCTAGCCACATCATTGTAGCCTTTGAACTGATCTGTCATGTGGTCAGCTTTCTGGATAATATGCAGTCTGAAAATGGTGCACATTTTACCACAAAAGTAAAAGCAGTCAATGTACCTCCACCATTCCCATCCACACCCCCTGTCATCCACAGGCATCTGGAATTATTGAACATTAGGTCTGCTTTTCAAAAACCTGATTCAGAAAAGAATCCTCATATTAACCCCTTCACCTTCACCTTTTCTACAAACTGTGGAAAGGTATGTTGGGCCACTGAATGAGCTGTTCCCAGAGAGGGATAACCCCCTCTCAGTCTCTTCCTTGCTAAGGATCAGGACAAATTGGGTGCTGGGGTATACAAACACCCATTTAAAAAATTCAGCACTGAATGTCAAGGAAATTCAAAGAAACTTAGCCTTTCTCAGGCTACTGCTTTTTTCTTTCTGCCAATAGAATAACCACGTCAGCCCAAGTGGCACGCTCTAGTCCAAACTGGCACCTAGAGGATTCAAACTTGGTTTTAGCTACCTGGATTCTCTTGTGAGACTGAAATGGTTCTAGATCAGTGTAACCAGTGGATAATTACCACTTCCTGAATACACTGCCTATGGAGCCTCCCTATGGTGACCTTTGCAGGTCAAAGAGGTGGGCATAATGGATCTCTGCAAGGCTTACAAAAATCCCCTCACTCCTCTAGTACCTGGCCTTTGTGGGCCAAAGGACTGTCATGAGTAGGTGATGACTGATTGGACAAAAGCTGAAATTATAGCTACTGGAAATACAGCCTTTGTTAACAAATCTAACAACATTAATCATCCCACATGTTTAAAAACTGACCCTGGAGTCTTCCTCATAAAAATAGGTGTCCTAGTGTGGCTCTCCCAAATTGTTCCAAGCCCCTTGTATTTAAGAGTGTTGAATCTGCCTTCCAGCCAGAGAGCTCAGGTGACAATTTGATTACCATTCAAATAGAAACAGCAGGAATGTCCCAGCTACTGCATTTCCTAAGTAAAACACTTAACCATCATCACTGAACGTCTCCCTCACCCTCATTTCTCTAGCCATCGATAAGTCATTCCAGGGGTAGACAAATGCCATCCAGCTGGTGTCAGAGCCAGACGGTAGGAAGTCCTTCATTGCTTAGTCTTATGCGACCCTTGATTGTAAACCCTGCTGGCCACAGAGCCAGGTGATCTAAATGTGTCCCTTGGTGGCAGCCACAAATAACAGGGTGCCAGAGGTGGGTACAAGCTTCTTTCTGGGAGATACTGGTGAGTTGGAGTGAAGCATAGAGTTCAAAGGTGGCACCCACAGGCTGGTGTGAGGCAGAATGATAGGTGTCCACCAGCCTCCATCTTTGGAGAGTATGCTGGCCAGCTCCTGGATGTGTGTTAAACTAGATACCTTCCCTTCAAGACAATGCTTTAAAATAAGCAAAGAAACCTCTTCCATATAAAGTCTGGTATCTCTCAATTGGCTGTCCCTGTACCAGTCCTTGGGATGGGTGAGTCTGCACATGAGATATCTGTAAGAACTTTCTTAGTGCCCTATAGCCTTGTGGTTCTTGTAGACAAAGTTTTACCAAATATGGGGTTCAAACCCTTCACTCCTCAGAGAGAAGTCTGGGTTTGGAGTTTCTTCTCAATTGTGGGTCTCTGTGCTTAAGGTGGGGTTTATGTTAAGCTTGTGTCTCCGACTCTCTTACCTGCTTCAATGCAGTTATTTTTGTTTGCATGATGTATAGGAGTAACTCAACTAGTTTGGGGTTTTTTTTTTTTGTTTTTCCCCCCACTGGAGGAAATTGTTCAATATGTAGCTGTAGATTCAGTATGTACATGGGAGGAGGTGAGTTCAGGGTCTTCCTACATCATCATCTTGTCGTATTAAACCAGACTGTTTTTTACACATTGTATTTAGGGTACTAATATTAAAGAGAGTATTGATATGATGAAATTAATAGCTATCTGTTTTCTATTCTTTCATCTTCCACTCTTTTTCTGCCTACTCATGTTCTAATTATATATAATTGTATATAATTCCATATTTGCCCCTCTTTAGCATGTCAATTACACTTTTTTTTTTTACCTTTTTAAACTGGTTGCTCTTGAATTTTTATTACACATTTACAATTAATGAAGGTTCTCTTTCAAATAACACTATACTACCACATAGGTAGAAAAATTTATATATAATAGTGTATTCCCAATTTCTTCCTACCATTGTTGTTATTCCTTTTATTTATCGATAAAATAATTACTGAGGACATTTTTAGCATTCATTTGAACAAAACATTATCTGTTAGAATTATAAGCAAAACTACGATTTTATTTTACCTTCATTTATTCCATCTCTAATGTTCTTTGTTTGTATAGACGTGAATTTATGACATATCATTTTCCTTCTTTCTGAACTTTTAAACACTTCTTACACACAATATATTGCCTCAATTATTGTTTTTCTAAGAAGATGATTATTTCTCCTTCACTTTTGAAAGATAGTTTTACTTGATAACAGAATTCTAAGGTTTACATGCAATTCTTTGAATATTTCACTCCCCTCTTCTCACTTATAAGGTTTCTGAAGAAGTCCAATAATTCCTACCTTAAGGAAGAATTATGTAAATTATTATTTACATAATAAATATATATATATATTGGTTTCTCTATTCTTTTCCATTACTTTTTATCACGGGATATTGAATATATTTCCCTGGACTAAATGGTAGGTCCTTGTTGATTATCCATTCTATGTATACTAGGTTGCATCTGCTAACCCCAACCTCCCAGTGGATCCTTCCCACACACCCCCACCCCCAGCAACCACACATATGTTCTCTATGTCCCTAAGTCTGTTTTTATTTCATAGATAATTTCATTTATGTCATATTTTAGATTCCACATGTAAGTGATATCATATGGTGTTTGTCTTTCTGACTTACTTCACTTAGTATGATAATCTCTACTTCTATCCATGTTGCTGCAAATGGCATTATTTCCTTTTTTCTTATGGCTGAGTAGCATTCCATTGCATATATGTACCCCATCTTTATTCATTCACTCATCAATGGACTTTTAAGTTGTTTCCATGTTTTGGCTATTGTGAATAGTGCTACTGTGAGTGTTGGGGTGCATGTATCTTTTTAAAAAGATTTTATAATACTTTTTTATTTCCACTTATTTTTAAGCACAATATAATAAGCAGAAACATTTATAAGAAACCAAGTCAAGATATGGCCACAGTGAAACAATATAAAGGATGAAGAGTTTCTACAATTTCACAGTAATTGATATAGTTAAAATTGACATCCACAAAACTGTTATTGCTGATATATTTAAGCACATAAGAGACAGCAGAATAAAAACCTGCGAAAAGAGATTTATGGGTCACATATACTTATTTTTTTGTTTTTATTTTGCTTGAGGTTTCTTTACAATAGGTTTGTATTCTAAAAGATAATAAATAATATTTTACTCAGCTTCCTCTTCAGGAAGATATACATTGAGAAGAATTTTCACCCAAAGATAAATTTTTTTGTCCAGCTACCCAGGCTATGATTGGGAGATTCCCATAACTTATACTTGCGACAGGCTAGATTCCAGAACACTTAGGCATTGTTAAAACATCACTCTGAGAAAAAAATGTAAGGAACAGTAGACAAAAAAAAAAAAAAAAAATTGAAGCTTTTCCATCCATACGATTTTAATCAACAGTTATGACTGTGCCTGTGCATTCCTAACACTATAATAACAAAATAATCCTGTCAGAATTAGCATTTTTGATGTTAACTCAGCTGTGCAGTATCTTATAGAAAATATTAAAAAATGAATGATAGATTCTGTGCTTTCTAATTCGGTATTTTGGCATCATACAACCACAGTTATATTTCACATTCACAAGCACAAAAACAGGCCCATGTAAAGACAAATTAATATCGCCATGAGCTATTGGCATGTGTGTATCTTTTTGAATTTTGGTTTTGTCCAGATATATGCCTAGGAGTGGTATTGCTGGATCATATGGTAGTTCTATTTTTGTTTTTTAAGGAACCGCCATATGTTCTCCTTAGTGGCTGCATCAGTTTACATTCCCACCAACAGTGTAGAAGGTTTCCCTTTCCTCCACACCCTCTCCAGCATTTTTATTTGTAGACTTTTTAATGATGGCCATTCTGATCTGTGTGAGATGGTACCTCATTTAGATTTGATTTGCATTTCTCTAATAATTAGATATGATGAACATTTTTACATGTGCCTATTGACCATCTGTATGTCTTCTTTGGAGAAATGCCTATTTAAATCTGCCAATTTTTCAGTTGGGTTTTTTGAGTTTTCTGTTGTTGAGTTGTATGAGCTATTTGTATATTTTGGAAATTAAGCCCTTGTCAGTCACATCATTTGCAAATATTTTCTCCCATTCTGTAGATTATTTTTTTCATTTTGTGTATAGTTTCCTTCACTGTGCAAAAGTAAATTTGATTAGTGTCCATTTGTTTATTTTTTATTTTATTTCTATTGTCTGGGAAGGCAGACCTAAGAAAACATTCATATGTTTTATGTCAGAGAATGTTTTGTCTCTCTTATATATTCTAGGAGTTTTATGGTGTTATGTCTTACGTTTAAGCCTTTAAGCCATCATGAGTTTATTTTTGTGCATGATGTGAGGGTATGTTCTAATTTCATTGATTTACATGCAGCTATACAACGTTCCCAGCACTTCTTATTGAAAAAATCCTCTTTTTCCCATTGTATATTTTTACCTCCTTTTTCAAAGATTAATTGACCATAGGTGTGTGGGTTTATTTCTGGGCTCTCTATTCTGTTTCACTGATCCATATGTCAGTGTTTGTGCCAAACCCCACTTTTTTGATTACGGTAGCTTGGTTGTATTGTCTGAAGTCTGGCATGGTTATACCTCCTGTTTTGTTTTTATTTTTTCCCTCCTGGTTAATCTGGCAATTCTGGGTCTTTCATGGTTCCCTATAAATTTTTGCATTATTTGTTCTAGTTCTGTGAAAAATGTCATTGGTAATTTGATTAGGATCGCATTAAATCGGTAGATTGTTTTGGATAGTACAGCTATTTTAACAATATTAATTCTTCCAATCCAAAAGCATGGGATATCTTTTCACTTCTTTGAATTCTCTTAATTTCCTTTATTAATGTTTTATAGTTCTCACCATGTGTCTTTCAACTACTTGGTCAGACTTATTCTTAAATATTTTATATTTTTGTGTGATTATAAAGGTATTATTTTTTACATTTATTACATTTATGATATTTCATTGTTAGTGTAAAGAAATACGACCAATTTCTGTATATTAATCTTGTATCCTGCCACCTTGCTGAATTCTTTTATAAGTTCCAGTATTTTGGGCGTGAAGTTTTAGGGTTTTCTATATAGAATATCATGTCATCTGCACACACTGAAATTTTTACACCCTCATTTCCAACTCAGATATGTTTTGTTTCTTTTTCTTATCTGATTATTGTGGCTAGGATTTCCAATACTATGTTTAATAGAAGTGGTGAGAGTGAGCAATTTTGTCTTATTTCATATTTTAGCAGGAAGACTTTAACATTTCACTGTTGAATATTATATTGGCTGCAGGTTTGTCATAAATGGCTTTTATTATGTTGATATGTGTTCACTCTATATCCTCTTTGGTAAGAGTTTTTATCATTATTGAATGTTGAATTTTATCAAATGCTTTTTCTGCATCTATTGAGATGATCATGTGGTTTTCATAATTTACCAATGTGGTGTATCACATTGATTGATATGCTTCTGTTGAACCATCCTTGTGAGCTTGGGTCATGGTGTATGATTTTTTTTTTATGTGTGGTTGGATTTGGTTTGCTAATATTTTGTTGAGAATTTTTGCATCTACATTCAGCAAAGATATTGGCCTGTAATTTTCTTTTTTGGTGGTAACTCTATCTGGTTTTAGTATCATGGTGATGGTGGCTTCATAGAATGTATTTTGGAGTGTTCCCTCCTCTTCAAACTTTTCAAAGAGTTTAGGAAGGATGAGTAAAATTTCTTCTTTGTAGGTATGGTAGAATTTGCCTGTGAAGCCATCTGATCCTGGACTTTTGTTTGTAGGGAGTTTGTTGGTTTCTTTTTGTTTTGTTTTAACAGATTCTATTACACTTCTAGTGACTGGCCTTTTCAAAGTATCTATTTCTTCTTGATTCAATATGGTGAGCTGTATGTTTCTAGAAAATTGTCCATTTCTTGTAGGTTGTTGAATTTGTTGGTATATAATTGTTCACAGTATTCTCTTTGGGTTTTTTGTATTTCTGCAGTGTCAGTTGATATTTCCCCGTTTTCAATTCTTATTTTGTTTATTTAGGTCCTCTTTCTTTTCTTCTTGGTGAGCCTGGCTAGAGGCTTTTCAATTTTGTTTACCCAAAGAGCCAGCTCTTGGTTTAATTGTGGGTTTTTCCCCACTTATTATTTCTATTTTATTCCTTTCCTCTCTGATCTTTATTATCTCCTTCTTCTGCTAACTTTAGGTTTTGTTTGTCCTTCTTTGTATAATTCCTTTAGGTAGGTTGATTTATTGATTTGAAGTTATTCCTGAGAAAGACTTGTATCACTATAAAATTCCCCCTTGGAACTGCTTTTGTTACATCCCATAGATTTTGTATGGTTTTTTCATTGTCATTTTTCTCAAAGTATTTTTTAACTTCTTTTTTGATTTCGTCATTGACCCTTTGGTTTTTTAGTACCAAGTTGTTTAGTCTCAATGTAATTTTTTTTCTCATTTCTTTTTCTGTGACTGATTTCTAGTTTCATGTCATTGTGGTCAGAAAAGATGCTTTACATAATTTGTATACTCAAATTTGTTGAGGTTTGTTTTGTGCCCTAGAATGTGTTCAATCCTAGAAAATGTTCCATGTGCACTTGAAAAAGTGTGTATTCTGGTTTGGGGGTTGTAATGACCTGAATACATCAATTAAGTCTAATTATTCTGTTGTATCATTTAGGATCTCTGTTGCTTTATTGATTTTTCTGCCTTGAAGATCTGTCCATTGATGTGAGTGGGGTGATAAAATCTCCTGTTATGATTGTATTCTTGTCAATTTCTCTCTTTATGTCTGTTAGTATTTGTTTTGTATATTTGATATTTGGGTGCTCCTAGAGTAGGTGTATATAAGTTGAAAGGTGTAAAATCCTCTTCTTGTATTGGTCCTTTTCTCGTTATATAGTATCCGTCTTTATCTTTGTTTTAAAGTATATTTTGTCACATATGGGTTATTTTATCTGATTGTGACTCCTGTTTTCTTGTCATTTCGTGTTTGCATGAAATATCTTTTCCCATCTACTCACTTTCAATTTATGGGTGTTTTTTGCCCTAAAACTGGTGTCTTGTAGACAGCATGTTGTAGGCTCTTTCTTTTTTATCATCTATCATGTGGTGTCTTCTAATTGGAACATTTAGTCTATTGATTTTTTTTTCACCTTCTAACACCTTATATATTTTATTTTATTTTATTTTTGTTGGAGTATAGTGTCTTTAAAATGTTGTGTTAATTTCTTCTGTACAACAAAGTGAATCAGCTGTGTGTATACATATATCCCTTCCTTCCTGAACCTTCCTCCCACCCCCCAGCCCATCCATCTAGGTCATCACAGAGCACTGAGCTGAGCTTCCTGTGTTATACAGCAGGTTTCTACTTGCTATTTCACACACAGTTGAGCACTTGAAAAGAATGTGTATTCAAGTGTATATATGTCAATCCTAATCTCCCAATTCATTCCACCCTCTCGCCCCTCCATGTCCACCTGTCCATTCTCTACATCTGGGTCTCTATTCCTGCTCTGCCCATCAGTTCATCTGTACCATTTTTCTAGATTCCACATACATACGTTAATATATAATTATTGTTTTTGCTTTTTTATTACCCAATTATTATTGTAGTATAATTGCTTTAAAATGTTGTGATAGTTTCTATTGAACTGCAAAATCAATCAGCCATACATATACCTATATCCCCTCCCTTTTGGATTTCCTTCCCATTAAGGATACCACAGTGCATTAAGTAGAGTTCCCTGTGCTATACTGTATGTTCCCATAAGCTGTCCATTTTATACAGAGTATCAATAGTGTCTGTGTGTCAATCCAATCTCCCAAATCCTCCCACTTCACCCCTTTCCCCCTCCGTATCCATACATTTGTTCTCTGCGTCTGTATCTCTATTTCCACTTTGCCAATGAGGTCCTCTATACATTTTTCCAGATTCCACATATCTGTGTTAATATACAATATTTGTTTTTCTGACTTATTTCACCCTTGTATGACACTCTCTAGGTCCATCCATATCTCTGCAAATGGCCCAATTTCATTCCCTTTCATGGCTGAGTAATTGTCCGTTGTATGTATATACCACATCTTCTTTATACACTCATCTGTTGATGGACTTTTAGGTTGTTTCCATGTCCTGGCTATTATAACTAATGCTGCAATGAACAATGAGGTACACGTGTCTTTTTGTTCTTGGGGTTTTTTAAATATTTATTTATTTATTTATTTATTTATTTATTTCACTATGCTGGGTCTTAGTTGTGGTATGCTGGAGTATCATTGCTGCATACGATATCTTCCTTGTGGCATGCAGGATCATTTTACTTGAGGCATGTAAGATGTTTTTTAGTTCTGGCATGTAGGCTCTTAGTTGAGGCAATCCGGATAGTGTTCACTGGCCAGGCATAGTACCTGGACCCCCTGCATTGGGAGGGTGAAGTCTTAACCACTGGACCACCAGGGATGTCCCTGTCTTTTTTAATTATGGTTATCTCACTATACATGCCCAGTAGTGAAATTGCCGGGTCATATGGTAGTTCCATTTTTAGTATTTTTAAGGAATCTGCATACTCTTCTCCAAAGTGGCTGTATCAATTTACATTCCCACCAACAGTGCAAGAGGGTTTCCTTTTCTCCACACCTTCTCCAGCATTCATTGTTTGCAGATTTTTTGATGATGGCCATTTTGACTGGTGTGAGGTGATACCTCATTGCAGTTTTGATCTTCATTTCTCTAATAATTAGTGATGTTGAGCATCTTTCCATGAGTTTTTAGGCCATGTGTATGTCTTTCCATGAGTTTTTTAGGCCATGTGTATGTCTATTTAGGTCTTCCACCCATTTTTTGATTGGGTTGCTTTTTGTTTTGATATTGAGCTTCATGAGCTGTTTGTATAATTTGAAGATTAATCCTTTGTCAGTTGTTTCATTTGCAAATATTTTCTCCCATTCTGAGGGTTGTATTTTCTTCTTGTTTATGGTTCCCTTTGGTGTGCAAAAGCTTTTAAGTTTCATTAGGTCCCCTTTGCTTATTTTTATTTTTATATTCATTACTCTAGGAGGTGGGTCAGAAAAGATCTTGCTGTGATTTTTGTCAAAGAATGTTCTTCCTATGTTTTCATCTTTTAAGAGTTTTATAGTGTCCAGTTTACATTTAGGTCTTTAATCTACTTTGAGTTTATTTTTTGTTTGGTGTTAGGGAGTATTCTAATTTCATTCTTTTACATGTAGCTGTCCAGTTTTCCTAGCACCACTTATTGAAGAGACTGTCTTCTCCGTTGTATACTCTTGCCTCCTTTGTCGTGGATTAGGTGACCATAGGTGCATGGGATTATTTCTGGGCTTTCTTTCTAGTTCCATTGATCTATATTTCTGTTTTTGTGCCAGTACTGTACTGTGTTGATTACTGTATCTTGGCAGTATTGTCTGAAGTCAGGAAGTCTGATTCCTCCAGGTCCATTTTTCTTTCTCAAGATTGCTTTGGCTATTTGGGGTCTTTTGTGTTTCCATATAAATTTTAAGACTTTTTGTTCTAGTTCTGTAAAAAACAGCTTGGAAATTTGATAGGGATTGCATTGAATGTGTAGATTGCTTTGGTTCGTACTGTCATTTTCACAATATTAATTATTCTAATCCAAGAACATGGTATATCTCTCCATCTGTGTCATCTGTGATTTGTTTCATCAGTATCTTATACTTTTCTGAGGACAGGTCTTTTACCTCCTTTGGTAGGTTTATTCCTAGTTATCTTATTATTCTTATTGCAGTGGTGAATGAGATTGTTTCCTTAATTTCTCTTTCTAATCTTTCATTATTTTTGTATAGGAATGCAAAAGATTTCTGTGCATTAATTATGTATCCTGCAACTTTGCCAGATTCATTGATTAGCTCTAGTAGTTTTCTGGTAGCATCTTTAGGATTCTCTATGTATAGTATCATGTCATCTGCAAACAGTGACAGCTTTACTTCTTCTTTTCCAAATTGGATTCCTATATTTCTTTTTCTTCTCTGATTTCTGTGGCTAGAACTTCCAAACTATGTTGAATAAGAGTAGTGAGAGTGGGCAGCCTCATCTTGCTCCTGGTTTTAGAGGAAATGTTTTCAGTTTTTCACCATTGAGAATGAGATTTGCTGTGTGTTTATCATATATGGCCTTTATTATGTTGAGGTAGGGTACCTCTATGACCACTTTCTGGAGAGTTTTGTCATAGATGGGTATTGAATTTTGTCAAAAGCTTTTTCTGCATGTGTTTAGAGGATCATATGGTTTTTATTCTTCAGTTTGTTAATATGGTGTATCACATTGATTTATTTACATATATTGAAGAATCCTTTTATCCCTGTGATAAATCCCACTTGATCATGGTGTATGATCCTTATAAAGTGTTATTGGATTCGTTTTGCTTGTACTTTGTTGAGGATTTTTGCATCTATGTTTGTCAGAGATATTGACTGGTAATTTTCTTTCTTTCTTTCTTTCTTTATCTTCTTTCTTTTTTGTGATATCTTTGTCTCGTTTTGGTATCAAGGTGATGGTGGTCTTGTAGAAGGACTTTGGGAGTGTTCCTCCCTCTGCAATATTTTGGAAGACTTTGAGAACGATAGGTGTTAGCATTTTCGATTTCATTACGTATGGTTGGTCTCTTTCTGTTTCTTCCTGATTCAGTCTTTGGAGCTTGTACCTTTCTAAGAATTTTTCCATTTCTTCCAGGTTGTCCATTTTATTGACATGTTGTTGCCTGTAATAGTGTCTTATGGTCTGTTGTACTTCTGATATGTCAGTTGTAATTTCTACTTTTTTATTTCTAATTTTATTGATTCAAGTCTTCTCCATTCTTTTCTTGATAAGTCTAGCTAGAGGTTTCTTTATCTTCTCAAAGAACCAGTTTTTAGTTTTATTGCTCTTTGATATTGCTTTCTTTGTTTCTATTTTATTGATTTCTGCTCTGACTTTTATGATTTCTTTCTTTCTGCTAACTTTGGGTTTTGTTTGTTTGTTTTTCTCTAGTTGCTTTATGTGTAAAGTTAGATTGTTATTTGAGATTTTTCTTGTTTCTTGAATTGCTATAAACTTCCCTCTCAAAACTGCTTTTGCTGCATCCCTTAGTTTTTGGCTCATTGTGTTTTTATTGTCATTGTTACTGTGTATTTTTTTTTCATTGATTCTTCAGTGATCTCTTGGTTATTTAGTAGTGTAGTGTATAGCCTCTGTGTGTTTATGATTTTTACAGTTGTTTTTTTTTCTGTAATTGATTTTTAACCTCATAGCATATGGTTGAAAACAATGCTTGATATGACTTCAATTTTCTTAAATTTACTGAGGCTTGATTTGTGTCCCAATATGTGATCTATCCTGGAGAATATTCCAATGACACGTGAGAAAAAAAGTGTATTCTGCTGTTTTAGGTGGAATTCTTATAAATTCAATTAATTCTATCTGGTCTATTGTGTCATTTAAAGCTTGTGTTTTCCTATTTATTTTCTGTCCATTGGTGTAAGTGGGGTGTTAAAGTCACCCACTTACACCAACTCATTACATAAGTTGCTCCTAGGTTGGGAGCATAAATATTTATAATTGTTATATCTTCTTCTTGGATCGATCCCTGATCATTATGTAGTGTCCTTCCTTGTCTCTTGTAACAGTGTTTATTTCAAAGTGTATTTTATTTGGTATGAGCATTGCCACTCTAGCTTTCTTTTGATTCCCTTTTGGAGGAATATCTTTTTCCATCACCTCACTTTCAGTCTGTATGTGTCCGTAGGTCTGAAGTGGGTCTCTTGTAGGCAACATATATATGGGTCTAGTGTTTGTATCCATTCTGACAGTTGGTGTCTTTTGGTTGGAACATTTAATGCATTTACAGTTAAGGTAATTATCAATATGTATGTTCCTATTGTCAATTTCTTAATTGTTTAGGATTTCTTTTTGAAAGTCACTTTCTTCTCTTTTATTTCCTGCCTAGAGAAATTCCTTTAGCATTTGTTGTAAAGCTGGTTTGGTGGTGTTGGATTCTCTTAGCTTTTGCTTTTCTGTAAAGCTTTTGATTTCTCCATCGAATCTGAATGAGACACTTGCTGGGTAGAGTAATCTTGGTTGTAGGTTTTTCCCTTTCATCACTTGAAGTATATCATGCCACTCCCTTCTGTCCTGCAAAGTTTCTGCTGAAAAGTCAGCAGATAATTTTATGGGGATTGCCTTGAATGTTATGTTTTTACTTCTCCCTTGCTGCTTTTGATATTTTTTCTTTGAATTTAATCTTTGTTAATTTATTATGTGTCTTGGCTTGTTTCCCCTTGTGTTTATCCTGTATGGGACTCTCTGTGCTTCCTGGACTTGGGTGGCTATTTCCTTATCCATATTAGGGAAGTTTTTTACTATAATCTGTTAAAATATTTTCTCAGACTCTTTCTCTTTCTCTTCTTCTTCTGGGACCCCTATAATTCGAATGCTGGTCCATTCAATGTTGTCCCAGAAGTCTCCGAGACTGTCCTCATTTTCTTTCATTCTTTTTTCTTTTTTCTGCTACTTGGTAGTGGTTTCCACCATTCTATCTTCCAGCTCACTTTTTCATTCTTCTGCATCAGTTATTCTGCTACTGATTTCTTTTAGTGTATTTTTCATTTCAGTTATTGTGTTGTTCATCACCGTTTGTTTGTTCTTTATTTCTTCTTCGGTCCTTGTTAAATATTTCTTGTATTTTTTCGTGCATGCTTCCATTCTATTTCTGAGATTTCGGGTCATATTTACTATCATTACTCTGAGTTCTTTTTCAGGTAGGTTGCCTATTTCCTCTTCATTTATTTGGTCTTGTAGGTTTTTACTTTTCTCCTTCATCTGTAACATATTTTTTTGTCATCTCTTTTTTTTTTTTATTGATGCGTGGGGCTGCATTTCTCTCTTGCTTGTTATTTAGCCTGAGGCATCTGACTTGGAGTTTGCAGGCAGTTGGGTGGAGCTGGGTCTTGGTGCTGAGATGAGAACCTCTGTGAGAGCTCACACCTATTAATATTCCCTGGGACCTGAGTTTCTCAGTTACTCCAGCAGTTCAGACTCACTTTTGCCACCACAGTAGCTCAGAAGTAACCCAAAGAATGGGAACCAAGACCCAGCAGGCCAATCAACATGGCAAGAAAAAAAGGGAACAAACAAAAAACAGCAGAACAATAACAAAGAATAAAAAATAAAATATTAGAAAAATAAAAATAAAATAAGAACTATATTAGAAAAATAAAAATAAAAATGAAACTATGGGGAAAGAGGAGAAGATGGTGGATGAATAAGACACGGAGATCACCTTCCTCCCCACAGATACATCAGAAATACATCTACACGTGGAACTGCTCCTATAGAACACCCACTGAATGCTGGCAGAAGATGTCAGACCTCCCAAAAGCCAAGAAATTCCCCGTGTAGCAAGGTAGGGCAAAAGAAAAAAGAAAAAACAGAGACAAAAGAATAGGAATGGGACCTGCACCAGTGAGAGGGAGCTGTGAAGGAGGAAAGGTTTCCCCACACAAGGAAGCCCCTTCACCAGCGGAGACTGCGGGTGGCAGAGGGTGGAAGATTCGGAGCCATGGAGGACAGCACAGCAACACAGGTGCGGAGGGCAAAGCAGAGAGATTCCCGCGCAGAGGAGTGGTGCCGACCCGCACTCACCAGCCTGAGAGGCTTGTCTGCTCACATGCTGGGGCAGGCAGGGGCTGGGAGCTGAAGCTCAGGCTTCAGTCGGATCACAGGGAGAGGATTGGGGTGGGCGTCGTGAACACAGCCTGAAGGGGTAAGTGCACCAGAGCTACCCAAGAGGGAGTCCGGTAAAAAGTCTGGAGCTGCCAAAGAGGCAAGAGACTTTTTCTTGCCTCTTTGTTTCCTGGTGCGTGAGGAGAGGAGATTAAGAGCACTACTTAAAGAAGCTCCGGAGACAAGCATGAGTCATGGCTATCAGCGCAGATCCCAGAGACTGGCATGAGATGCTAAGGCTGATGCTGCCACCATCAAAATGCCTGTGTACGAGCACAGGTCACTATCCATACCCCTGCTCCTGGGAGCCTGTGCAGCCCGCCACTGCCAGAGTCCCGTGATCCAGGGACAACTTCCCCAGGAGAACGTATGGCGTGCCTCAGGCTGGTGTAGCTTCACACCAGACTCTCACCCCAAGTTCACCCCACACTCCGTACCACTCCTTCCCCCCAGCCTGAGTGAGCCAGAGCCCCCAAATCAGCTGCTACTTTAACCCCATTGTGTCTGAGCAAAGAAAAGATGCCCTTAGGCAACCTACAGGCAGAGGCGGGTCCAAATCCAAAGCTGAACCCCGGGAGCTGTGTGAACAAAGAAGAGAAAGAGAAATTTCTCCGAGCAGCCTCAGAAGCAGCAGATTAAAACTCAACAATCAACTTAATGTACCTGCATCTGTGGAATACTTGAATAGACAACAAATCAGCCCAAATTGAGGAGGTGGACTTTGGGAGCAATATATATTATTTTTGCTCCTTTTCCTCTTTTTGTGAGTGTGTATGTGTATCATTCTGTGTGAGATTTTCTCTGTATAGCTTAGCTTTCACCATTTCTCCTAGGGTTCTGTCCATCCGTTTTTTTGTTTTTTTTTTTACTTAAAAATTTTTTTCCTTAATAATTATTTTTTATTTTAATAACTTTATTTTATGTTATCTTACTTTATTTTATTTTATCCTCTTTTTTATTTCTTTCTTTCTATTTTTTCTCCCTTTTCTTCTGAGCCATGTGGATGAAAGGCTCTTGGTGCTCCAGCCAGGCATCAGGGCTGTGCCTCTGAGGTGGGAGAGCCAACTTCAGGGCACTGATCCACAAGAGAACTCCCACCTCCACATAATATCAAATGGTGAAAACCTCCCAGAGATCTCATCTCAACACCAAGACCTAGCTTCACACAATGACCAGCAAGCTACAGTGCTGGACACCCTATGCCAAACAACTAGCAAGACAGGAACACAGATCTATCCAATAGGAGAGAGGCTGCCTAAATTCATACTAAGGCCACAGACACCCCAAAACACACCACCAGATGTGGACCTGCCCACCAGAAAGACAAGATCCAACCTCATCCACCAGCACACAGGCACTAGTCCCCTCCACCAGGAAGCCTACACAACCCACTGAACCAACCTTAGCCACTGGGGACAGATACCAAAAACAACAGGAACTACGAACCTGCAGCCTGCGAAAAGGAGACCCCAAACACAGTACGATAAGCAAAATGAGAAGACAGAAAAACACACAGCAGATGAAGGAGCAAGGAAAAAACACACCAGACCTAACAAATGAAGAGGAAATAGGCAGTCTACCTGAAAAAGAATTCAGATTAATGATAGTAAAGTTGATCCAAAACCTTGGAAATAGAATACACAAAATGCAAGAAACATTTAACAAGGACCTAGAAGAACTAAAGAGGAAACAAGCAATGATGGACAACACAATAAATAAAATTAAAAATATTCTAGAAGGGATAAATAGCAGAATAATTGAGGCAGAAGAACGGATAAGTGACTTGGAATATAAAATAGTGGAAATAAGTACTGCAGAGCAGAATAAAGGAAAAAGAATGAAAAGAACTGAGGACAGACTCAGAGACCACTAGGACAATATTAAACACACCAACACTCGAATTATAGGGGTCCCAGAGGAGGAAGAGAAAAAGAAAGGGACTGAGAAAATATTTGAAGAGAATATAGTTGAAAACTTCCCTAATATGGGAAAGGAAATATTTAATCAAGTCCTGGAGGCACAGAGAGTCCCATACAGGATAAATCCAAGGAGAAACACGCCAAGACACATATGTATCAAACTATCAAAATTAAATATAAAGAAAACATATTAAAAGCAGCAAGGGAAAAACAACAAATAACACACAAGGGAATCCCCATAAGGTTAACAGCTGATCTTTCAGCAGAAACTCTACAAGCCAGAAGAGAGTGGCAGGACATATTTAAAGTGATGAAGGAGAAAAACGTACAACCAAGATTACTGTACCCAGCAAGGATCTCATTCAGATTTGATGGAGAAATTAAAACATTTACAGACAAGCAAAAACTGAGAGAGTTCAGCACCACCAAACCAGCTTTACAACAAATGCTAAAGGAACTTCTCTAGGCAAGAAACACAAGAGAAGGACAACACCTACAATAACAAACCCAAAACATTTAAGAAAATGGGAATAGGAACATACATCTCGATAATTACCTTAAATGTAAATGGATTAAATGCTCCCACCAAAAGATACAGACTGGCAGAATGGATACAAAATCAAAACCCTTATATATGTTGTCTACAAGAGACCCACTTCAGACCTAGGGACACATACAGACTGAAAGTGAGGGGATGGAAAAAGACATTCCATGCAAATGGAAATCAAAAGAAAACTGGAGTAGCAATTCTGATATCAGACAAAGTAGACTTTAAAATAAAAACTATAACAAGAGAAAAAGAAGGACACTACATAATGATCAAGGGATCGATCCAAGAAGAAAATATAACAATTGTAAATATTTATGCACCCAACATAGGAGCACCTCAATACATAAGGCAAATACTAACAGCCAGAAAATGGGAAATCAACAGTAACACAATCATAGTAGGGGACTTTAACACCCCACTTTCACCAATGGACAGATCATCCAAAATGAAAATAAATAAGGAAACACAAGCTTTAAATGATACATTAAACAAGATGGATTTAATTGATATTTATAGGACATTCCAACCAGAAACAACAGAATACTCTTTTTTCTCAAGTGCTCATGGCACATTCTCCAGGATAGATCATATTTTGCATCACAAATCAAGCCTTGGTAAATTTAGGAAAATAGAAATCATACCGAGTATCTTTTCTGACCACAATGCTATGAGACTAGATATCAATTACAGGAAAAGACCTGTAAAAAATACAAACACATGGAAGCTAAACAATATACTACTTAATAATGAAGTGATCACTGAAGAAATCAAAAGGGAAATCAGAAAATAGCTAGAAACAAAAGACAATGGAGACAAGATGACCTAAAACCTATGGGATGCAGCAAAAGCAGTTCTAAGAGGGAAGTTTATAGCACTACAGTCCTCCCTTAAGAAAGAGGAAACATCTAAAATAAACACCCTAACCTTGCACTTAAAGCAATTAGAGAAAGAAGAACAAAAAAATCCCAAAGTTAGCAGAAGGAAAGATATCATAAAGATCAGATCAGAAATAAATGGGAAAAAAATGAAGGAAACAATAGCAAAGATCAATAAAACTAAAATCTGGTTCTTTGAGAAGATAAACAAATTTGATAAACCATTAGTCACACTCATCAAGATAAAAAGGGAGAAGACTCAAATCAATAGAGAAAATATTAAAACGGAGAAGTAAGAACTGACACTGCAGAAATATAAACGCTCATGAGAGATTACTACAAGTGACTCTATGCCAATAAAATGGAAAACCCGGAAAAAATGGGCAAATTTTTAGAAATGCAAAACCTGCCAAAACTGAACCAGAAAGAAATAGAAAATATGAACATACCAATCACTAGCACTGAAATTGAAACTGTGATTAAAAATCTTCCAACAAACAAAAGCCCAGGACCAGGTGGCTTCAGAGGCGAATTCTATCAAACATTCAGAGAATAGTTAACACTTATCCTTCTCAAACTCTTCCAAAATATTGCAGAGGGAGGAACACTCCCCAACTCATTCTACGAGGCCACCAGCACCCTGATACCAAAACCAAACATGTCACAAAGAAAGAAAACTACAGGTCAATATCACTGATGAACATAGATGCAAAAATCCTCAACAAAATACTAGCAAACAGAATCCAACAGCACATTAAAAGGATCATACACCATGATCAAGTGGGGTTTATTCCAGGAATGCAGGGATTCTTCAATATATGCAAATCAATCAATGTGATACACCACATTGACAAATTGAAAGAGAAAAACCATATGATCATCTCAATAGATGCAGAGAAATCTTTCGACAAAATTCGACACCCATTTATGATAAAAGTCCTGCAGAAAGTAGGCATAGAGGGAACTTTCCTCAACATAATAAAGGCCATATATGACAAACCCACAGCCAACATCGTCCTCAATGGTGAAAAACTGACACCATTTCCACTAAGATCAGGAACAAGACAAGGTTGCCCACTCTCACCACTATTATTCAATATAGTTTTGGAATTATTAGCCACAGCATTCAGAGAAGAAAAATAAGTAAAAGGACTGCAAATTGGAATAGAAGAAGTAAAGGTGTCAGTGTTTGCAGATGACATGATACTATACATAGAGACTCCTAAAGATGCTACCAGAAAACTACTAGAGCTAATCAATGAATCTGGTAAATTAGCAGAATACAAAATTAATGCACAGAAATCTCTTGCATTCCTACACATTAATGATGAAAAATCTGAAAGTGAAATTAAGTAAACACACATTTACCATTGCAACAAAAAGAATATAATATCTAGGAATAAACCTACCTAAGGTGACAAAAGACCTGTATGCAGAAAATTATAAGACACTGATGTAAGAAATTAAAGATGAGACAAATAGATGAAGAGATATACCATGTTCTTGGATTGGAAGAATCAACATTGTGAAAATGACTCTACTACCCAAAGCAATCTGCAGATTCAATGCAATCTCTATCAAACTACCACTTGCATTTTTCACAGAACTAGAACAAAGAATTTCACAATTTGTATGCAAACACAAAATACCTCGAAAGCCAAAGTGATCTTGAGAATGAAAAATGGAGCTGGAGGAATCAGGCTCCCTGACTTCAGACTATACTACAAAGCTACAGTAATCAAGACAGTATGGTACTGGCACGGAAACAGAAATATTGATCAATGGAACAGGATAGAAAGCCCAGAGATAAACCCACACACATATGGTCACCTTATCTTTGGTAAAGGAAGCAAGCATATACAGTGGAGAAAAGACAGCCTCTTCAATAAGTGGTATTGGGAAAACTGGACAGGTACATGTAAAAGTATGAAATTAGAACACTCCCTAACACCATACACAGAAATAAACTCAAAATGTTTTAAAGACCTAAATGTAAGGCCACTATCAAACTCTTAGAGGGAAACATAGGCAGAACACTCTATGACATAAATCACAGCAAGATCCTTTTTGACCCAGCTCCTAGAGAAATGGAAATAAAAACAAAAATAGGGCTTCCCTGGTGGCACAGTGGTTGAAAATCTGCCTGTTAATGCAGGGGACACGGGTTCAAGCCCTGGTCTGGGAAGATCCCACGTGCCACGGAGCAACTAGGCCCGTGAGCCACAACTACTGAGCCTACGTGTCTGGAGCCTGTGCTCCGCAACAAGAGAGGCCGCGATAGTGAAGAGGCCGGCACACTGCGATGAAGAGTGGCCCCCGCTTGCCGCAACTAGAGAAAGCCCTCACACAGAAACGAAGACCCAACACAGCCAAAAATAAATATAAAAACAAATAAACAAATAAATAAAAGATTACTATAAAAAAACAAAAATAAACAAATGGGACCTAATGAAACTTAAAAGCTTTTGCACAGCAAAGGAAACTATAAACAAGACCAAAAGACAACCCACAGAATGGGAGAAAATATTTGCAAATGAAGCAACTGACAAAAGATTAATCTCCACAATTTACCAGCAGCTCATGCAGCTCAACAACAACAACAAAAAACCCAATCCAAAAATGGGTAGAAGATCTAAATAGACATTTCTCCAAAGAAGATATACAGATTGCCAACAAACACATGAAAGAATGCTCAACATCATTAATCATTAGAGAAATGCAAATCAAAAGTACAATGAGATATCATCTGACACCGGTCAGAATGGTCATCATCAAAAGGTCTAGAAACAATAAATGCTGGTGAGGGTGTGGAGAAAAGGGAACACTCTTGCACTGTTGGTGGGAATGTAAATTGATACAGTCATTGTGGAGAGCAGTATGGAGGTTACTTAAAAATCTAAAAATAGAACTAGCATACGACCCAGCAATTTCACTACTGGGCATATACCCTGATAACACCATAATTCAAAAAGAGTCATGTACCAAAATGTTCATTGCAGCTCTATTTGCAATTGGCAGGACATGGAAGCAACCTAAGTGTCCATCATTGGATGAATGGATAAAGATGTGGCACGTATATACAATGGAATATTACTCAGCCATAAAAAGAAACAAATGGAGTTATTTGTAGTGAGGTGGATGGAGTTAGAGTCTGTCATACAGAGCGAAGTAAGTCAGAAAGAGAAAAACAAATACAGTACGCTAACACATATATATATATAATCTAAGGAACAAATAAATAAATAAAGGTCATGAAAACCTAGTGGTAAGATGGGAATAAAGACACAGAACTACTAGAGAATGAACTTGAGGATATGGGGAGGGGGAAGGGCAAGATGTGACAAAGTGAGAGAGTGGCATGGACATATATACACTACCAAACGTAAAATAGATAGATAGTGGGAAGCAGCCGAATAGCACAGAGAGACCAGCTCTGTGCTTTGTGACCACCTAGAGGGGTGGGATAGGGAGGGTGGGAGGGAGGGAGATGCAAGAGGGAAGAGATATGGGAACATATGTATATGTATAACTGATTCACTTTGTTATAAAGCAGAAACCAACACACCATTGTAAAGCAATTATACTCTATAAAGATGTTAGAAAATTTAAAAAAATATTGAATCACTACATTGTACAAATGAAACTAATATAATATTGAAAAGCAACTATACTCTAATTTCTTAAATTTTTTTAATTAAAAAAATAAAACATCACTCCCACAAAAAGAAAAGAAAAGAAACGAAAAGTCTACCTTGGTGGAGTGAGAAGATAAAGATTTCAGAGGAGTAGGATGTGGAGCTCACCTTCTAGCCACAGGCACATCCAAAATACATCTACATGTGGAACAACTCTCACAGAACATACAATGAATGCTGGCAGAAGACCTCAGACCTGCAAAAGGGCAAGAAAATCTCCACCAACTGTGTAGGACAAAAGAGAGAAAGGAATATACTACAAAGCTACAGTAATCAAACAGTATGGTATTGGCACAAAAACAGACATACACTTCAATGGAACAAAACAGAGAGCCCAGAAATAAATGCACACACCTAGAGTCAGTTAATCTGCAAAAACAATATGCAAGAGTATAAATGGGAAAGAGAGACTCTTCAGCAAATGGTGCTGGGAAAGTTGGACAGCTGCATGGAAATCAATGAAATTAGAACAAACAGTCACAGCATGCACAAAAATAAACTCAAAATGGCTTAAAGACTTAAATATAAAATATAACCCCATAAAGCTCCTAGAACAGACCATAGGGAAAACATCCTCTAGCATAAACCATAGTAATGTTTTCGTAGGTCAGTCTCCCAAAGCAATAGAACTAAAAAAAAAAACTAAAGAAATGGGAGCTAATCAAATGTACAAGCTTTGCACAGCAAAAGAAACCATTTTAAAAAAATGAAAAGAATATATACAGCAAATGAAGGAGAAAGGTAAAAACCCACCAGACTAAACAAATGAAGAGGAAATAGGCCGGGTACCTGAAAAAGAATTGAGAGTAATGATACTAAAGATGATCCAATATCTTGGAAATAGAATAGAGAAAATACAAGAAACGTTTAACAAGGACGTAGAAGAACTAAAGAGCAAGCTAACAATTATGAACAACACAATAAATGAAATAAAAAATTCTCTAGAAGGAATCAATAGCAGAATAACTGAGGAAGAAGAACGGATAAGTGACATGGAAGATAAAATAGTGGGGAAAACTACTGCAGAGCAGAAAAAAGAAAAAAAGAATGAAAAGAATTGAAGACACACTCAGAGAATTCTGGGACAACATTAAATGCACCAACATCCGAATTATATGGGTACCAGAAGAAGAAGAGAAAAAGAAAGGGTCTGAGAAAATATTTGAAGAGATTATACTTGAAAACTTCCCTAATATGGGAAAAGGAAATAGTCAATCTAGTCCAGGAAGAGCAGAGAGTCTCATACAGGATAAATCCAAAGAGAAACATGCCAAGACACATATTAATTGCACTATCAACAACTAAATACAAAGAAAAAATATTAAAAGCAGCAAGGGAAAAGCAACAAATAACATAAAAGGGAATCCCGATAAGGTTAACAGCTGATCTTTCAGCAGACTTGGCAAGCCAGAAGGGACAGTACATATTTAAAGTGATGAAAGGGAAAAACCTACATCCAGGGTTACTCTACCTAGCAAGGATCTCCTTCAGATTTGATGGAGAAATTAAAACCTTTACAGACAAGCAAAAGTTAAGAGAATTCAACACCACATAACCAGCTTTAAAACACATGCCAAGGAACTTCTCTACACAGGAAACACAAGAGAAGGAAAAGACCTACAAAAACAAAAATAAAACAATGAAGAAAATGGTAATAGGAATATACATATTGATAATTACCTTAAAGTAAATGGATAAAATGCTCCAACCAAAAGACACAGACTAGCTGAATGGATACAAAAACAAGACGCAAGGAGGACCTTCAGGATGGTGGAGGAGTAAGATGTGGAGACCTCCTTTCTCACCACAAATACATCAAAAAAAATCTACATGTGGAACAACTCCTACAGAACACCTACTGAATGCTAGGAGAAAATCTCAGACTTCCAAAAGGCAAGAAACCCACCACATACCTAGCTGTCTAGCTGACATGGATTTGTTGCTCCGACTGGGTGTCAGACCTGAGATTCTGAAGTGGGAGAGCCGAGTTCAGTACATTGGACCACAAAACGTCCCAACCCCATGTAATATTAGTCAGCGAGAGCTCTCCAGAGATCTCCATCTCAATGCTAAGACCCACCTCCACTCAACGACAGCAAGCTCCAGTTCTGGAAACCCCATGCCAAACAACTAGCGAGACAGGAACACATCCCACCCATTAACAGAGAGGCTGCCTAAAATCACAATAAGTTCACAGACACCCCAAAACACACCACCAGATGCGGTCCTGCCCCATGGAAAGACAAGATCTAGCCTCACCCACCAGAACACAGGCACAAGTCCCCTCTACCAGGAAGCCTACACAACCCACTGAACCAACCTTACCCACTGGGGGCAGACACGAAAAACAATGGGAACTGTGAAACTGCAGCCTCTGAAAAGGAGACCACAAACACAGTAATTTAATCAAAATGAGAAGACAGAGAAATATGCAGCAGATGAAGGAGCAAACTAAAAACTCACCAGACGACACAAATGAAGAGGCAATAGGCAATCTACATTGAAAAGAATTCAGAGTAATGATAGTAAAGATGATCCAAAGTCTCAAAAATAGAATGGAGAAAATACAAGAAACATTTAACAAGGACCTAGAAGAACTAAAGAGAAAACAAATAATGATGAACAACACAATAAATGAAATTAAGATTTCTCTAGAGGGAATCAATAGCAGAATAACTGAGGCAGAAGAACAAATTAGAGACCTGGAAGATAAAAGAGTGGAAATAGAGCGGTAGGGGCAAGATGAAGGAAGAGTAAGACACGGAGATCACCTTCCTTCCCACAGATACAGTAGAAATACATCTACACGTGGAACTGCTCCTACAGAACACCCACTGAACGCTGGCAGAAGACGTCAGACCTCCCAAAAGGCAAGAAAATCCCCACGTACTTGGGTAGGGCAAAAGAAAAAAGAAATAACAGAGACAAAAAAATAGGGACGGGACCTGCACCAGTGGGAGGGAGCTGTGAAGGAGGAAAGGTTTCCACACACTAGGAAGCCCCTTCGTGGGCAGAGACTGCGGGTAGCAGAGGGGGGAAGCTTCAGAGCCACGGAGGAGAGCGCAGCCACATTGGTGCGGAGGGCAAAGCGGAGAGATTCCCGCACAGAGGAGCGGTGCCGAGCAGCACTCACCAGCCCGAGAGGCTTGTCTGCTCAGCCGCCAGTGTGGGCGGGGGCTGGGAGCTGGGGCTCGGGCTTTGGTGCTAGCCAGGAGGGAGTCCGGGAAAAAGACTGCAGCTGCCGAAGAGGCAAGAGATTTTTCTTGCCTCTTTGTTTTGTGGCGCGCAAGGAGAGGGGATTCAGAGCGCCGCCTAAACGAGCTCCAGAGACGGGCGCGAGCCGCGGCTATCAGCGCGGATCCCACAGCAACAGGGACGCAGAGGGTAAAACGGAGAGATTCCCGCACAGAGGCTCGGCGCCGAGCAGCACTCACCAGCCCAAGAGCCTTGTCTGCCCACCCGCCAGGGCGGGCGGGGGCTGGGAGCTGAGGCGCGGGCTTCGGTCGGATCCCAGGGAGAGGACTGGGGCTGGTTGCGTGAACACAGCCTGAAGGGGCTAGCGCACCACAACTAGCCGGGAAGGTGCCCGAGAAAAAGTCTGCAGCTGTCGAAGAGGCAAGAGACTTTTTCTTGCCTCTTTGTTTCGCGGCGTGCAAGGAGAGAGAATTCAGAGCGCCACTTAAACGAACTCCAGAGACGGGCGTGAGCCGCGGCTATCAGCGCGGACCCCAGAGATGGGCATGAGATGCTAAGGCTGCTGCTGCCACCACCAAAAACCCTGTGGGCAAGCACAGGTCATTCTCCACACCGCCCCTCCCGGGAGCCTGTGCAGCCCGCCACGGCCAGGCTCCCATAATCTGGGGACAACTTCCCCGGGAGAGCGCACGGCGCACCTCAGGCTGCTGCGACGTCACGCCGGCTTCTGCCGCCTCAGACTCGCCCCGCCTCCTCCGTACCGCTCCCTCCCCCCGGCCTGACTGAGCCAGAGCCCCCGAATCAGCTGTTCCTTTAACCCCATTCTGTCTGGGTGGGGAGCAGATGCCCTCAGGGGACCTACAAGCAGAGGCGGGTCCAAATCCAAAGCTGAACCCCGGGAGCTATACGAACAAAGAAGAGAAAGGGAAATCTCTCCCAGCAGCCTCAGAAGCAGCGGATTAAAACTCCACAAACAACTTGATGTGCCTGCATCTGTTGAATACCTGAATAGACAACGAATCATCCCAAATTTAGGAGGTGGACTTTGGGAGCAGGATATATTAAGTTTTCCCCTTTTCCTTTTTTTGTGAGTGTATATGTATATGCTTCTGGGTGAGATTTTGTCTGTATAGCTTTGCTCTCAACGTTAGTCCTAGGGTTAGGTCCGTCCGTATTTTTTTTTTTTTTTTGCTTAAAAAATTTTTTTTCCCTAATAAATGTTTTCTTAATAATTTTTTCCTTATTTTCTTTTTTTAAAAATTTAAAAAATTTTTTTAATAAGTTTTTGCATATTTTTTATTTTAAAAAATTAAAAAAATTTTTTCTTAATAATTTTTTTCTTATTTTTAGTATAAAAAATTAATAAATCTATTTCTAAAAATTAAAAAAATTTTTTTCTTAATAAATTTATTCTTAATAATTTTTTTCTTATTTTTTATTATAATTGCTTTATTTTATTTTATTTTATCCTCTTTATTTATTTCTTTCCATTTTTTCTGCCTTTTATTCTGAGCCGTGTGGATGAAAAGCTCTTGGTGCTCCAGCCAGGCATCAGGGCTGTGCCTCTGAGGTGGGAGAGCCAACTTCAGGACACTGGTCCACAAGAGACCTCCCAGCTCCACGTAATACCAAACAGCGAAAATCTCTCAGAGATCTCCATCTCAACATCAAGACCCAGCTTCACTCAATGACCAGCAAGCTACAGTGCTGGACACCCTATGCCAAACAACTAGCAAGACAGGAACACAGGCCCATCCATTAACAGAGGGCTGCCTAAAATCAGAATAAGGCCACAGACACCCCAAAACACACCACCAGACGTGGACGAGCCTACCAGAAAGACAACATCCAGCCTCATCCACCAGAACACAGGCACTAGTTCCCTCCACCAGGAAACCTACACAACCCACTGAACCAACCTTAGCCACTGGGGATAGATACCAAAAACAACGGGAACTATGAACCTGCAGCCTGTGAAAAGGAGACCCCAAACAAAGTAAGATAAGCAAAATGAGAAGACAGAAAAACACACAGCAGATGAAGGAGCAGGGTCAAAACACACCAGACCAAACAAATGAAGAGGAAATAGGTAGTCTACCTGAAAAAGAATTCAGAATAATGATAGTAAGCATGATACAAAATCTTGGAAATAGAATAGACAAAATGCAAGAAACATTTAACAAGGACGTAGAAGAACTAAAGAGGAACCAAGCAATGATGAAAAGCACAATAAATGAAATTAAAAATACTCTAGATGGGATCAATAGCAGAATGACTGAGGCAGAAGAACGGATAAGTGACCTGGAAGATAAAATGGTGGAAATAACTACTGCAGAGCACAATAAATAAAAAAGAATGAAAAAAACTGAGGACAGTCTCAGAGACCTCTGGGACAACATTAAATGCACCAACATTCGAATTATAGGGGTCCCAGAAGAAGAAGAGAAAAAGAAACGGACTGAGAAAATATTTGAAGAGATTATAGTCGAAAACTTCCCTAATATGGGAAAGGAAATAGTTGATCAAGTCCTGGAAGCACAGAGAGTCCCATACAGGATAAATCCAAGGAGAAACACACCAAGACACATATTAATCAAACTATCAAAAATTAAATATAAAGAAAACATATTAAAAGCAGCAAGGGAAAAACAACAAATAACACACAAGGGCATCCCTATAAGGTTAACAGCTGATCTTTCAGCAGAAACCCTGCAAGCCAGAAGGGAGTGGCAGGATATAGTTAAAGTGATGAAGGAGAAAAACCTACAACCAAGATTACTCTACCCAGCAAGGATCTCATTCAGATTTGATGGAGAAATTAAAACCTTTACAGACAAGCAAAAGCTGAGAGAGTTCAGCACCACCAAACCAGCTTTACAACAAATGCTAAAGGAACTTCTCTAGGCAAGAAACACAAGAGAAGGAAAACACCTACAATAACAAACCCAAAACATTTAAGAAAATGGGAATAGGAACATACATCTCGATAATTACCTTAAATGTAAATGGATTAAATGCTCCCACCAAAAGACACAGACTGGCTGAATGGATACAAAAACAAGACCCATATATATGCTGTCTACAAGAGACCCACTTCAGACCTAGAGACACATACAGACTGAAAGTGAGGGGATGGAAAAAGATATTCCATGCAAATGGAAATCAAAAGAAAGCTGGAGTAGCAATTCTCATATCAGACAAAATAGACTTTAAAATAAAGACTATTACAAGAGACAAAGAAGGACACTATATAATGATCAAGGGATCGATCCAAGAGGAAGGTATAACAATTGTAAATCTTTATGCACCCAACATAGGAGCACCTCAATACATAAGGCAAATACTGACAGCCATAAAAGGGGAAATCGACAGTAACACAATCATAGTAGGGGACTTTAAAACCCCACTTTCACCAATGGACAGATCATCCAAAATGAAAATAAATAAGGAAACACAAGCTTTAAATGCTACATTAAACAAGATGGACTTAATTGATATTTATAGGACATTCCACCCAAAAACAACAGAATACACATTTTTCTCAAGTGCTCATGGAACATTCTCCAGGATAGATCATATCTTGGGTCACAAATCAAGCCTTGGTAAATTTAAAAAAATTGAAATCGTATCAAGTATCTTTTCCGACCACAACACTATGAGACTAGATATCAATTACAGGAAAAGATCTGTAAAAAATACAAACACATGGAGGCTACACAAGACACTACTTAATAACGAAGTGATCACTGAAGAAATCAAAGGGGAAATCAAAAAATACCTAGAAACAAATGACAATGGAGACACGATGATCCAAAACCTATGGGATGCAGCAAAAGCAGTTCTAAGAGGGAAGATTATAGCAATACAAGCCTACATCAAGAAACAGGAAACATCTCGAATAAACAACCTAACCTTGCACCTAAAGCAATTAGAGAAAGAAGAACAAAAAAACCCCAAAGCTAGCAGAAGGAAAGAAATCATAAAGATCAGATCAGAAATAAATGAAAAAGAAATGAAGGAAACAATAGAAAAATCAATGAAACTAAAAGCTGGTTCTTTGAGAAGATAAACAAAATTGATAAACCATTAGCCAGACTCATCAAGAGAAAAAGGGAGAAAACTCAAATTAATAGAATTAGAAATGAAAAAGGAGAAGTAACCACTGACACTGCAGAAATACAAACGATCATGAGAGATTACTACAAGCAACTCTATGCCAATAAAATGGACAACCTGGAAGAAATGGACAGATTCTTAGAAATGCACAACCTGCCAAGACTGAACCAGGAATAAATAGAAAATATGAACAGACCAATCACAAGCACTGAAATTGAAACTGTGATTAAAAATCTTCCAACACACAAAAGCCCAGGACCAGATGGCTTCACAGGCGAATTCTAGCAAACATTTAGAGAAGAGCTAACACCTATCCTTCTCAAACTCTTCCAAAATATTGCAGAGGGAGGAACAATCCCCAACTCATTCTACGAAGCCGCCATCACCCTGATACCAAAACCAGACAAAGATGTCACAAAGAAAGAAAACTACAGGCCAATATCACTGATGAACATAGATGCAAAAATCCTCAACAAAATACTAGCAAACTGAATCCAACAGCACATTAAAAGGATTATACACCATGATCAAGTGGGGTTTATTCCAGGAATGCAAGGATTCTTCAATATACGCAAATCAATCAACGTGATACATCATATTAACAAATTGAAGGAGAAAAACCATATGATCATCTCAATAGATGCAGAGAAAGCTTTCGACAAAATTCAACACCCATTTATGATAAAAGTCCTGCAGAAAGTAGGCATAGAGGGAACTTTCCTCAACATAATAAAGGCCGTATATGACAAACCCACAGCCAACATTGTCCTCAAGGGTGAAAAACTGAAACCATTTCCACTAAGATCAGGAACAAGACAAGGTTGCCCACTCTCACCACTATTATTCAACATAGTTTTGGAAGTGTTAGCCACAGCAATCAGAGACGAAAAAGAAATAAAAGGAATCCAAATCGGAAAAGAAGAAGTAAAGCTGTCACTGTTTGCAGATGACATGATACCATACATAGAGAATCCAAAAGATGCTACCAGAAAACTACTAGAACTAATCAATGAATTTGGTAAAGTAGCAGGATACAAAATTAATGCACAGAAATCTCTTGCATTCCTGTATACTAATGATGAAAAATCTGAAAGTGAAATTAAGAAAACACTCCCGTTTACCATTGCAACAAAAAGAATAAAATATCTAGGAATAAACCTACCTAAGGAGACAAAAGACCTGTATGCAGAGAATTATAGGACACTGATGAAAGAAATTAAAGATGATACAAATAGATGGAGAGATATACCATGTTCTTGGATTGGAAGAATCAACATTGTGAAAATGACTCTGCTACCCAAAGCAATCTAAAGATTCAATGCAATCCCGAGAAAACTACCACTGGTCTTTTTCACAGAACTAGACCAAAAAATTTCACAATCTGTATGGAAACACAAAAGACCCCGAATAGCCAAAGTAATCTTGAGAACAAAAATGGAGCTGGAGGAATCAGGCTCCCTGACTTCAGGCTATATTACAAAGCTACAGTAATCAAGACAGTTTGGTACTGGCACAAAAACAGAAATATAGATCAATGGAACAGGATAGAAAGCCCAGAGATAAGCCCACGCACATATGGTCACCTTATCTTTGATAAAGGATGCAAGAATATACAATGAAGAAAAGACAGTCTCTTCAATAAGTGGTGCTGGGAAAACTGGACAGGTACATGTAAAAGTATGAAATTAGAACACTCCCTGACACCATACATAAAAATAAACTCAAAATGGATTAAAGACCTAAGTGTAAGGCCAGACACTATCAAACTCTTAGAGGAAAACATAGACAGAACACTCTATGACATAAATCACAGCAAGATCCTTTTTGACCCAGCTCCTAGAGAAATGGAAATAAAAACACAAATAAACAAATGGGACCTAATGAAACTTAAAAGCTTTTGCACAGCAAAGGAAACCATAAACAAGACCAAAAGACAACCCTCAGAATGGGAGAAAATATTTGCAAATGAAGCAACTGACAAAGGATTAATCTCCAAGATTTACAAGCAACTCATGCAGCTCTATAACAAAAAGACAAACAACCCAATCCAAAAATGGGCAGAAGACCTAAATAGACATTTCTCCAAGGAAGATATACAGATTGCCAACAGACACATGAAAGAATGCTCAACATCATTAATCATTAGAGAAATGCAAATCAAAACTACAATGAGGTATCATCTCACACCGGTCAGAATGGCCATCATCAAAAAATCTAGAAACAATAAATTCTGGAGAGGGTGTGGAGAAAAGGGAACACTCTTGCACTGTTGGTGGGAATGTAAATTGATACAGCCACTATGGAGAACAGTATGGAGGTTCCTTAAAAAACTACAAATAGAACTACCATACGACCCAGCAATCCCACTACTGGGCATATACCCTGAGAAAACCATAATTCAGAAAGAGTCATGTACCAAAATATTCATTGCAGCTCTGTTTACAATAGCCAGGACATGCAAGCAACCTAGATGTCTATCATCGGATGAATGGATAAAGAAGATGTGGCACATATATACAATGGAATATTACTCAGCCATAAAAAGAAATGAAATGGAGGTGTTTGTAATGAGGTGGATGGAGTTAGAGTCTGTCATACAGAGTGAAGTAAGTCAGAAAGAGAAAAACAAATACAGTATGCTAACACATATATATGGAATCTAAGGGAAAAAAAAAAAGGTCATGAAGAACCTAGTGGCAAGATGGGAATAAAGACACAGACCTACTAGAGAATGGACTTGAGGATATGGGGAGGGGGAGGGGTGAGATGTGACAGTGTGAGAGAGTGTCATGGACATATATACACTACCAAATGTAAAATAGGTAGCTAGTGGGAAGCAGCCGCATAGCACAGGGAGATCAGCTTGGTGCTTTGTGACCACCTAGAGGGGTGGGATAGGGAGGGTGGGAGGGAGGGAGATGCAAGAGGGAAGAGATATGGGAACATATGTATATGTATAACTGATTCACTTTGTTATAAAGCAGAAGCTAACACACATTTGTAAAGCAATTATACTTCAATAAAGATATTTAAAAAAAAATTTTTTTTTGAACAAACAAAAGCCCATGACCATTTGCCTTAGCAGGCGAATTCTATCAAACATTTAGAGAAAAGCTAAGATCTATCCTTCTCAAACTCTTCTGAAATATAGAAGAGGGAGGAAAACTCCCAAATTCATTCATTGAGGCCACCATCACACTGATGCCAGAACCAGACAAACATTTCACAGATAAAGAGAACTACAGGCCAATATCACTGATAAACATACATACAAAAACTTCAACAAAATACTAGCAAACAGAATCCAACAGCACATGAAAAGGATCATACACCATGATCAAGTGGGGTTATCCCAGGAATGCAAGGATTCTTCAATATATGCAAATCAATTATTATGATAAACCAAATTAACAAACTGAAGGAGCAAAACCATACCATCATCTCAATAGATGAAGCTTTCAACAAATTTCAACACCCCTTTATGATAAAAACCCTCCAGAAAGTAGGCATAGAGGGAACTTACCTAAACATAATAAAGGCCATATATGACAAACCCACAGCCAACATCATTCTCAATGGTGAAGAACTGAATCCATTTCCTCTAAGATCAGGAACAAGACAAGGCTGTCCATTCTCACCACTATTATTCAACATAGCTTTGTATGTTTTAGCTACAACAATCAGAGAAGAAAAAGAAATAAAAAGATTCCAAATAAGAAAAGAAGTAAAGCTGTCACTGTTTGCAGATGACATGATAGTATACATAGAGAAGCCTAAAGCTTCTACCAGAAAACTACCAGAGCTAATCAATGAATTTGGTAAAGTAGTAAGATACAAAATTAATGCACAGAAATCTCTTTCATTCCTATACACTAATGATGAAAAATCTGAAAGAGAAATTAAGAAAGCACTCCTATTTACCATTGCAACAACTGAATAAAATACCTAGGATTACACTTACCTAAGGAGACAAAAGACCTGTATGCAGAAAACTATAAGACACTGATGAAAGAAATTAAACATGATACAAACATTTGGAGAGATACACCATGTTCCTGGATTGGAAGTATCAACATTGTTAAAATAACTATATTACGCAAAGCAATGTACAGATTCAATGCAATCCCTATCAAAATTCCATTGGCATTTTTCATGGAACTAGAACCAAAAACATCACATTTTCTATGGAAGCACATAAGACCCTGAATAGTCAAAGCAATATTGAGAAATAAAAACGGAGCGGGAGGAATCAGGCTCCCTGACTTCAGACTATTCTACAAATCTACAGTAATCAAGACCGTATGGTACAGGCACAAAAATCAAATATAGATCGAGGGAACAGGATAGAAAGCCCAGAGATAAACCCATGTACATATGGTCACCTTATTTTTGATAAAGGATGCAAGAATATACAATGAAGAAAAGACAGCCTCTTCAATAAGTGGTGCTGGGAAAACTGGACAGCTACATGTAAAAGAATGAAATTAGAACACTCTCTAACACCATACACAAAAATAAACTCAGAACGGATTAAAGACCTAAATGTAAGGCCAGACCCAATAAAACTCTTAGAGGAAAACATAGGCAGAACACTCTATGACAAAAATCACAGCAAGATCCTTTTTGACCTACCTCTTAGAGAAATGGAAATAAAAACAAAAATAAACAAATGGAAGCTAACGAAACTTAAAAGATTTGTACAGCAAAGGAAACCTTAAATAAGACGAAAAGACAACCTTCAGAATGGAGAAAATATTTGCAAATGAAGCAACTGAAAAAGGATTAACCTCCAAAATTTACAGGCAGCTCATGCAGCTCAATATCATAAAAACAAACAACCCAATCAAAAACATGGGCAGAAGACCTAAATAGACATTTCTCCAAAGAACATATACAGATTGCCAACAAACACATGAAAGAACGCTCAACATCACTAATCATTAGAGAAACGCAAATCAAAACTACAATGAGGTATCACCCCACATTAGTCAGAATGGCCATCATCCAAAAATCTACAAACAATAAATGTTGGAGAGGGTGTAGAGAAAAGGGAATCCTTTTGCACTGTTGGTGGGAATGTAAATTGATACAGCCAGTATGGAGAATAATATGGAGGTTCCTTGAAACAACAAAAATAGAACTACCATATTAACAAGCAATCCCACTACTGGGCATATACCCTGAGAATTCCGTAATTCAAAAATAGACATGTACCACAATGTTCATTACAGCACTATTCCAGGTCATGGAAGCAACCTAAGTGTCCATTGACAGACGAATGGATAAAAATGATGTGGCACATATGTACAATGGTATATTACTCAGCCATAAAAAGAAACGAAATTGAGTTTTTTGTAGTCAGGTAGATGGACTTAGAGCCTGTCATACAGAGTGAAGTAAGTCAGAAAGTGAAAAACAAATATCATATGCTAAAACATATATATGGAATCTTAAAAAAAAAAAAGGTTCTATTGAACCTAGGGGCAGGACAGGAATAAAGACAGAGACGTAGAGAATGGACTTGAGGACACAGGGAAGCAGAAGGGTAAGCTGGGACAAAGTGAGAAAGTAGCACTGACATACATACATTAACAAACGTAAAATAGATAGCTAGTGGGAAGCATCTGCATCACACAGGGATATCTGCTCGGTGTTTTGTGACTACATAGAGGGATGGGATAGGGAGGGTTGAAGGCAGAAGAGGGAGGGTATATGGGGATATATTTATACATTTGGCTGATTCAGTTTGTTATACAGCAGAAACTAACACAACATTGTAAGGCTTGTACTCCAATAAAGATGTTATAAAAATAGATCAGTGTGGTTGATTGGGAAAAAATGAAAAAGTAACAAGATCCATCTGTATGCTGCTTACAAGACTCTTCAGAGGTAACGATGCACACAGACTAAAAGTGAGAGGATGAAAAAATATATTTCATGCAAAAGGAAATGAGAAGAAACCTGTAGACCAACACTCATATCAGAGAAAACTGACTTTAAACCGAAGTCTGTATCAAAATACAAATAAAGGCATCATATAATGGAAAAGGGATTAATATAAAAAGTGAATATTACACTTGTTATTTATATGCAGCTAACTATATAAAGGAAATAGTTACAGACATAGAAATGAAGAAATTGACCATAACACAATAATGGTAGGGGATTTTAACACCACACTTACATCAGTGGACCAATCATCCAGACAGAAATGACACATAAGATAAATCATATTTAATAGATATCTATAGGACATTCCATCCAAAAACAGCAGAATACACATTCTTGTCAAGTGCACGTGGAATGTTTCCAGAAGAGATCACATGCTAAGCCACAAAACAAGTCTCAATAAACATAGAGGACAAATTATATGAAATATCTTTTCTGCCCACAATGTTATGAATGTAGAAATGAATTACAGGGAGAAAATCAGGAAAACACAAACACATGGACACAAAAGAGCATGCTACAAAAAACAAAAACAAAAAAATATGTATCAATGAAGAAGTCAAAGAGGAAATAAGAAAATACCTCAAGAAACATAAAATGGAAACACAATTTTCCAAAATCTATGGGATGCAGAAAAATAGATCTAAGAGGGATGTTTATAGCAATAAAAGCCTACCTCAAGAAACAAGATAAATCAAAACTTAATCTACCAGCTAAAAGACTTAGAAAAAGAAGAACAAACCCCAAAGTCAAAAGAAGGACAGGGGCTTCCCTGGTGGTGCAGTGGTTGAGAATCTGCCTGCTAATGCAGGGGACACAGGTTCGAGCCCTGGTCTGGTGGGATTCCACATGCCACGGAGCAACTGGGCCCGTGAGCCACAACTACTGAGCCTGCACGTCTGGAGCCTGTGCTCTGCAGCAAGAGAGGCCACGATGGTGAGAGGTCCGTTCACTGCGATGAAGAGTGGCCCCCACTTGCCGCAACTAGAGAAAGCCCTCACACAGAAATGAAGACCCAACACAGCCAAAAATAAATGAATAAATTAATTAATTAAAAAAAGAAAAGAAAAGAAAAACTCATAGCTAACATCTTACTTAATGGTGAAAGAATAGATCCCTTTTAAAAAAAAAAGGACAGAAATATTAAATATCAGGGAGGAAATAAATAATATAGAAACCAAAAAATAGAAAAGATCAATGAAACTAAGAACTGTTTCATTAAAAAAATAAACAAAATTGATTAGCCTTTAGCCAGGCTCATCAAGAGAAAAAGAGAGAGGACCCAGAAAATAAGAAGTGAAACAAAGAAGAAATTACACTTGATATCAGAGAGCCACAAAAATCATAAAGAATACTATGAACCATTATATGCCAACGAATTAGACAATTCAAAAGAAATGAATAAATTTCTAGAAACATACCATCTTCCAAGACTGAGTCTGGGAGAGATAATATGAACAGACTGATCACAGCTAGTAAAATTGAATTTGTAATTTAAAACTCCCAGCAAAAAGTCCAGGAACATACAACTTTATAGGGGAATTCTATGAAACATATAAAGAAGAACTAATACCTTTCTTTGTCAAACTATTCTAGAAAATTGGAGAGGAGAGAACACTCCCAAATTTATTCTAGGAGGCTACCACTATGCTGATACCAAAATCAGACAAAAATACTACAAAAAAATAAAATTGCATGCCAATACGTCTGAAGAACATAAATGCAAAAATCCTCAACAAATATTAGCAAACTGAACTCAGCAATATATTAAAAAGGTCATACACCATGATCAAGTGCAATTTATTCCAGGGTTGCAAGGACGATTCAACACCTGCAAATCAATCAATGTGATACACCACATTAACAAAAATAAAAATAAATATCACATGATTATTTCAATAGAGGAAGAAAATACATGACAAAATTCAACATCCGTTTATGATAAAAACCCTCAGTAGGTATATAGCAACATAATTAAGGCCCTATAGGACAAACCACAGCTAAAAACATGTGAAAAGATGAAAAGCTTTCCTCTAAAGTCAGGAACAAGACAATTATGCCCACTTCCTCCACTTTTACTTAGCATAGTATTTGAAGTCATCGTCACAGCAATCAGAGAAGAAAAATATAAGAAAGACATCAAATCGAAAGGGAAGAAGTAAAATTGTCACTATTTACAGATGACATGATATTATAAACAGAAAACTCTAAACTCTCCACCTAAAAAAATAAAAACTATTAGAACTAAAAGATGAATTCATAGGTTGCAGGATACAAGGTTAATGTAGAGAAATATGTTGCTTTTCAATACACTAATAATGAACTATCAGAAAGAGAAAGCAAAGCAAGCAAACCATTTACAATCACATTTTACAACTTTTACAATTTTACACCAGAGATGACACCGCAGGTACATATGCCCAGGTGGTTCCACTCCCCACTTTACAGCAAACTTGGTGGAATGCCACAGTGAAGACTAAGACTTCCAGGGAACAATAGGCTAGATGTACTTCCCTGATGGAGTCAAAAAAGACCTACTGGAATATTGCTGAATTTGCCTGGTGTTGCCTGATGACCCTACCCCATACCAAGAGATGTGTCAGACTATAAATACACCCCCAGATGACTGCAGTGTGACATTGTTTTTTATGTCCCAATTGTGGTATGCCAAAATGTGCTTTAGTAACCAGACAGCTCCCCTGCCTACACATACTGCCCATTTATATTATTTTTTCCTTCACCTTTTTCTTCTGTGTGCTTACGTGGAGATTCCCAACATGCTTCTGCTGGCCTCAGGAAGAAATTACCATGCTTCTGCCAAACACTATTATGATCTCAACCACCATTACCCTTGACACTATCATGACTTCTTTCACTGTTATTATCCCCAAAATTATCATGACTTCTTCCACAGCACTTCCCCCTATATCTTTCATGACACTGGCAAGACACTTCACAAACACCACCAATATTTTTATCTAATGGGCTGAGAGGACTACCCACAGATAAGGAATCAGAAATTGCTGGATTTTTCATTTGGTCTCCAATCCCCTGTACCCCACCCTAGATGCATACTTTGCTAATATATTCAATTTCAGCCAACTCCAATTAACAACATTTTTGTCCTAGGGTTCCCTTCAATTATATGTCACATGGTTTTCTACCTCAGTGCTAACCAAGGAATCATTTTGGAGTAGCCTATGCCACCTTGGTCATTCTGTGTCCAGGAACAAGAAGCTCTTGGCCTGCAGACCACTTTAACCATAGGACCAGGATTCATATAGCAGAGAGGGGCACAGAATGGGGTACCAATTCCCAGGTTTCTTGCCAGAGACCTTGGATTTTACTGTGGGCCCACATTACAAGCATCTCACCTAAAACATTACTCTCTCCCCAGCCTTCTGATCAGCTTCCCCCCAGGCCACATATTACAATGCACCTTTGTCTCCCTTAACCTACCACTGGAAGTTTATACCATGAGTTACAAACTCCAGCATTTGTTAGTCTGCCTGGTTACCATTGGCCTGAAAGAGACATTTTCATTCCCTTAGTGCTGGACGTTTAAGTTCTATGAGACTAACTGGACTGAACACTGGTACGATGACACTGGCCACTTAAAAACAAGTAATCAAGGCCAACCAACAATTATTAGCCACCTTAACCCAACTTGTCCAAAACTCCATAATATCATCTCCCTTGTGTAACAGTCCCCTGACTTTCTTGCTCAATTAGTTTTGGATAACCACCTGGTCCTACATTATCTACTGGCCAAGGAAGGTGGGGTTTTTGTCCTCCCAGGGACCACTAGCTGCCTGACATCAACAACTCAGGACAGGTTCAAACCTACTTACACCACATGGCCATATTGTTAAAATATTCCACAATATTATCCAAATCATTAAGCAGATACTCATGGCCCCATACAAAATTGACTTATTTTTATGGCTGGATACTTCAAGTTTGAGACCATGGCTGTAGACTGGATTTCAGACTATTGCCCATATAATAATATAAGGTTTGTTACTATAACCCTATTTAGATATGTACTATCTTGGTTACAACTTACACCACCCCTGAATTTCAACATATCTCCTATCTGGGCTGTTAGTGTCTGCACCATTAAGTCTGAAGCCTGGACATCACAGGATGGACTGCAGTATTAAGTACTGAATAATTCTCTCTTTTGGTTGTAATATAAGTGCCTGACATTAAGCTTTTTGTTGCCAAGAACTCCACTTCAAAGACATCCATCTGGAATAAATGCATTCCCAGCTACACAACTAGATAAAAAGAGACTGTTCCACCTATGAAGTTTCCCTTTTAAAAACCCCTAGGTGACCAACATAACTGACTCTGTTTTTCCTTTCCATACTTTAATTCCCAATCTTATGCTTTAAATTCACCAATAAAGAGTAAACCCATGAAACCCAAAGAACACTACTTTCAGACCCCAATAAAGGCAGGACGCCAGGTCCACACTCCATCTCTCTATCCACAACATTGCTGGGTAGCTCCAACTGTGTCACACACCCTCCAGGACCTGTGAGTAATAAACCTCATTTTTTCAAAGTCCCCTGCTGATTTTTATTAACGTATGTCCTGCAACAATTATAAGAACCACAAGGGCCAGTTCAGCCACAACATTGACTCCACTGGGAGAAAGGTCTGAGGGGGCTCCCTAAAAGGAGTACCTGTCCAGCTGAGTGCCCCCTGGTGTTCCTAGCGGATAGCATCACCATCAATAAGCAGAGACCAACCCAAGACAACTGATAATTTGAAATTCTTATTGTACACTGAATTCCAACCTGGATTTGAGTTTAATCTAGACATTTAATTCTGTTCCATTAATTCTAATATCTATATTCAGGGCATAAACCTGCCCCTTGTTGCAGTCACAGGTATTCTATAAATTTTAATTGCTGTTTTTATTTTCTAAACATTGTGAGTATGATTTAATAATTGCCATACTGGTGTCTTCCCACACTGCTCCTCTGAAATGTCTGACTACTTCTTCTAACAGCAGCAAATTACACATTTTTCTTAAGCTTACATAGATTATTCATAAAGATAGATCACATTCACACCCATAAAATCCATATTTATAGTGTTAAAAGAATCAAAATCATACACTGTATATTTTTAGACTATGAGGAATTAACTGGACAACAATTAGAGAAAGATAGATTTAAAATACTAAGATATCTAAGAATTAACACACTTCTAAATTAAATACGGATCAAAGAATCTCAAGAGAAAACATTAAATATTTACAACTGCATAAAAATGCAACTTATCAAAATTTGTGAGGTGCAATGTAAGCAATGCTTAGTGAGAAACAGCATTTACTGCATATATTAGAAATAAAAGAAAAATCTAAGATCAATCATCTAAGCTCCTCTCTTAGGAAACTATAAAAAAAAGAGCAAATTAAATCCAAAGTAAAAAGAAGAAAAGAAATAATGAAAATTAGACTAAAAACCAATGAATTTCATAACAGGAAATCAGTACAGAAAATCAACTATATCTAAGCTGGTTCTTTGAAAAAAATGATAAAACTGATACACTGCTAGTTAGGCTAACCAAGAAAGAAAAGAGCAACTGAGAAGATACAAGTTAGCAATATCAGTGAAAGAGGACATCACAATAGTTCCCATGTACATCAAAAGGGTAATAAAGAAATACGATGAACATCATTACACCCTAAAATTTGATAACCTTCATGAAATGGACCAATTCCTTGAAAGACACAATCTTTCAAAAACAGAAGAAAAAATAGACAATCTTAATAGACCTATATGTATTAAAGAAATTGAATCATAATTAATAACCTCCCATAACAGAGAGCACCAAAGCCAGATGGATCCTCTAGTGAATTCTACCAAATATTTAAGGAAGAAATTATACCAATTCCTTCTTCCAGAAGATAGACATATTCTTCCTGACTCATTTTATGAGACTATTATTACCCTAACACCAGAAGCAAAGACATTAAAAGAAAACTATAGACCAATATTTCTCATGAACCTAGGTGCAAAACCTCAACAAAATATTAGCAAATCAAACTGAAAAATATGTAAAAGTAATTATACACCACCACCAAGTAGGATTTATTTAGAAGCATGCAAACCTGCTTCAGCATTCAAAAATCAAATAATGTAATGTATCCCACCAGGCTAAAGAAGAGATATCACACAATCATTCAAATAAATGCATAAAAGGGGATTTTAAAAAATGCAAAGCTCATCCATGACAAACACAGCAAACTAGGAAGAGAGGGGAAATTCCAAATTTGATGAATAATACCTAGTTTTAAAAACTACAACTAACATCATACAAAATGGCAAGCAACAGAAGCTTTCCTGCTAAGGTTAGGAAGAAATGATGCCCCTTCGTAACATTCCCTTTCAATATCACACTGGAGGTATTAACTAATGCAAAAAGACAAGAAAAGAAAATAAAAGGTATACACATTAGAAATAAAGAAATGTCTTTGTTCCAGATGACATGATTGTCTATGTAGGAATTCCAAAGAAACAACAAAAACACTACTAGAACTAATAAGAAATTGTAGCAAAATTGCTAGATACAGGTTAACATACAAAGGTCATTTTATATAATTTTGTATATAGAAAATCGCAGCTCATTGAAAAAATTGTTAGAACTAATCAATGATTTCAGTAAAGTTATAAGATATAAAAATCAATGCATAGAAATCGGTTGCATCTCTATAATCTGACATATCTGAAAAAGAAATAATGCAAACTATTCCATTCACAATAACATCAAAAGCAATAAAATATTTATGAATACATTAATGAAGGAAGGAAAAGATCTGTACATTGAAAACTACAAGACTTTGCAGGGGAAATTTTTAAAAGACACCAAAAAATGAAAAAACATCATCTATATGTGGACTGGAAGAATTAACGTTGTTAAAATACTCACACTGCCCAAAGTAAATTCAACTCAATTCCCTTCAAAATACCAACCACATTCTTTACAAAAACAGAAAAACAACCCTAAAATTTGTATGGAACCGCAAAATACACTTAATAGCCAGAGAAATTCTGAGGGAAATAAACAAAGCCAGAGGTAACACAATTCCTGATTTCAAACTATATTATAAAGATATAGTGATAAAAATAGTATGGAACTGGCATAAAAATCAACACATCAATCAATGAAACAGAATAGAGAGTGCAGAATTAAATCCCCACATATACAGTCAACTACTATTTGACAAGAGAGATAGGAATATTCAATGAGAAAATGATTTAGCAAATAGTGTTGGGAAAACTATATAAGTTTATGGAGAACAATGAAATTGGGCCCCTAGCTAACACTGTTCACAAGAATTAACTCAAAATGGATCAAAGACTTAAACATAAGACCCAGTACCGTAAAACTCCTGAAAGAAAACAGAGAAGTTCCTTGGCATTGGTGTTGGCAATGATTTTCTGGATAATGACATCAAAAGCACAAAACAACAATAGCAAAAATCAACAAATGGTTCTACATCAAATTTGAAAGATTCTGCACAGCAATAATGAAAATAATAATAATAATAAAATGAAAAGGCAACCTACTGAGTGGGAGCAAATTTTTGCAAATCTAATGGATAAGGGATTAATATCCAAAATATAAAAAGAGCTCATACAACTCAATAACAAAAAAATGATTTAAAAATTGGCAGAGAAACTAAATAGACATTTTTCCAAAGAGGACATCCAAATGACTACATAAAAATGTACATAAAAAGATGTCCAACATTACTAATCATCAGGGAAATGCAAATCAAAACCACAATTAGATATTACCTCACACATGTTAGAATGACTATCATCAAGAAAACAAGAGATAAATGTTGGCAAAGATATGGAGGAAAGGAAACCCTCTTACACTGTTGGTGGGAATGTAAGTTGGTGCAGCCACAATGGAAACCAGTAGGGAGGTTCCTCAAAAAAATAAAAAATAGGTTTACTATATGATCCACTTCTGGGTATATACCCAAGGGAAATGAAAACAAGATCTCAAAGAGATATATGCACTCCTTTGTTTACTGCAGCACAATTTACAACAACCAGGATATGGAAACAACCTAAGTGTCTGTCAATGGATGAATGGATAAGGAAGATATGGTATGTAAATATGCAATGAAATATTATTCAGTCATGAAAAAGGACATCTTGTCATATGAGACAACATGGATGGACCTTGAGTATTAAGTTATATGAGAGAAATCAGTCAGTGAAAGGCAAGTACTGTATGGTATTACTTACCTGTGGAATCTGAAAACACCAAACTTGTAAAAACAGCAAGTAAGATACTGGTTACCAGGAACCTAGGAGGAGGTAAATTAGAACAGATATTGTTGAAAGGCACAAACCTGCAATGAGTAGTAAATAAGTCCTAAAGATCTAATGCACAGTATAGTGAATATAGACAATACTGTATTATTACCATCACACTTGCTAAGTAATGAGTCCAACTGCTAAAAAGAACAGATAATTATGTAATGTGATAGAGTTGCTAATTATTGCTACTATGGCAATCACATTATTATATAAATGTATCAAGTTAACATGTTGTACACCTTAAATTTATATACTGTTATATGGCAATAAAAAAGTCAATCATTGTCCTATATACCAGCAATGGAAGAGTGGAATTTGAAATTTAAGACAAAATGCAATTTACATTTAGCATCCCCAAAATGAAATACTAAGGTTTAATCTAACAAAATATGTACAAGACGTATATAAAAACTACAAATTCTGATGAAATAAATCAATGAAGAACTAAATAAATGGAAAGATATTACACATTCATGGATAGGAGGACTCAATTCGTCAAGATATCAGTTCTTCTCAGTTTGATCTAAAGAGTCACAGCAATGCCAAACAATACCCAAGCAAGTTACTTTGTGGGTATTGACAACGTGTGTTTTTTTTAATATATATAAATTTATTTATTTGTTTGTTTGTTTATTTATTTATCTTTGGCTGCATTAAGTCTTCATGGCTGTGCGTGGGCTTTTCTCTAGTTGCTGTGAGTGGGGACTACTCTTTGTTGTGGTGCACGGGGTTCTCATTGTGATGGCTTCTCTTGTTGAGGAGCACAGGCTCTAGGCACGCAGGCTTCAGTAGTTGTGGCCCGCAGGTTCTAGAGTGCATGCTCAGTAGTTGTGGTGCATGGGCTTAGTTGCTCCGTGGCGCGTGGAATCTTCCCAGACAAGGGCTCGAACCCGTGTCCCCTGCATTGGCAGGCAGATTCTTAACAACTGCACCACCAGGGAAGTCCTGACAAACTGTTTTAAAGTTTATATGGAGAGCCACAAGATCCAGAATAGTCAACACAATAATAAAGGAGAACAAAGTTGCAGAACTAACACTGTCTGATTCAATGTCACAGTAATCAAGATAGTGTGGTACTGGTGAAAAATAGACAAATAATATAAGATAGCACAGAAATAGACCCACATAAATACAGACAACTAAACTCTGACAAAGGAGAAAAGGCAATAAAATGGAGCAACCATATGAAGAAATGGTGCTAGAACAACTGGACATCCACGTGCAAGAAAAAAAAAAATGAATCCTTACAACCTACACAAAATTGAACTCATAATGGATCACAGACTTAAACAGCAAATGCAAGATAACATAAGAAAAAGATAGATGATACTGGATTCAGTGATTTTTAACAAAATATAACACAGATGGCATAAGCCATGAAAGAAATATTGATAAGCTGGAGTTCATTAAAAAAATTTTTTTACATCGTTATTGGAGTATAATTGCTTTACAACAGTGTGTTACTTTCTGCTTTATAACAAAGTGAATCAGTTATACATATAATATGTTCCCATATCTCTTCCCTCTTGCATCTCCCTCCTTCCCACCCTGCCTAACCCACCCCTCTAGGTGGTCACAAAGCACAGAGCTGATCTCCCTGGGCTATGTGGCTGCATTCCACTACTTATCTATTTTACGTTTGGTAGTGTATATATGTCCATGCCATTCTCTCACTTTGTCACAGCTTACACTTCCCCCTCCCCATATCCTCAACTCCATTCTCCAGTAGGTCGGTGTCTTTATTCCCGTCGTGCCCCTAGGTTATTCATGACCTTTTTTTTTTCTTAGATTCCATATATACATCTTAACATACTGTATTTGTTTTTCTCTTTCTGACTTACTTCACTCTGTATCACAGATTTTAGGCACATCCACCTCACTACAAGTAACTCAATTTCATTTCTTTTTATGGCTGAGTAATATTCCATTGTATATATGTGCCACATCTTCTTTATCCAGTCATTTGTCGATGGACCCTTAGGTTGCTTCCATGTCCTGGCTATTGTAAATAGAGTTGCAATGAACATTTTGGTACATGACTCTTTTTGAATTATGGTTTCTCAGGGTATATGCCCAGTAGTGAGATTGCTGGGTCGTATGGTAGTTCTATATTTAGTTTTTTAAGAAACCTCCATACTGTTCTCCATAGTGGCTGAATCAATTTACATTCCCACCAACAGTGCAAGAGTGTTCCCTTTTCTCCACGCCCTCTCCAGCACTTATTGTTTCTAGATTTTTTGATGATGGCCATTCTGACCGGTGTGAGATGATATCTCATTGTAGTTTTGATTTGCATTTTTCTAATGATTAATGATGTTGAGCATTCTTTCAAGTGTTTGTTGGCAACTTGTACACCGTCTTTGGAGAAATGTCTAATTAGGTCTTCCGGCCATTTTTGGATTGGGTTGTTTGTTTTTTTGTTATTGAGCTGTATGAGCTGCTTGTAAATCTTGGAGATTAATCCTTTGTCAGTTGCTTCATTTTTTCTCCCATTCTGAGGGTTGTCTTTTGTTGTTGTTTATGGTTTCCTTCACTGTGCAAAAGCTTTTAAGTTTCATTAGGTCCCATTTGTTTATTTGTGTTTTTATATCCATTTCTCTAGGGGCTGGGTCAAAAAGGATCTTGCTGTGATTTATGTCATAGAGTGCTCTGCCTATGTTTTCCTCTAAGAGTTTGATAGTGTCTGGCCTTACATTTAGGTCTTTAATCCATTTTGAGTTTATTTTTGTGTATGGTGTCAGGGAGTGTTCTAATTTCATACTTTTACATATACCTGTCCAGTTTTCCCAGCACCACTTATTGAAGAGACTGTCTTTTCTCCACTGTATATGCTTGCCTCCTTTATCAAAGATAAGGTGACCATATGTGCGTGGGCTTAGCTCTGGGCTTTCTATCCTGTTCCATTGATCTATGTTTCTGTTTTTGTGCCAGTACCATACTGTCTTGATTACTGTATCTTTGTAGTATAGTCTGAAGTCAGGGAGCCTGATTCCTCAGGCTCCAATTTTCGTTCTCAAGATTGCTTTGGCTATTCGGGTCTTTTGTGTTTCCATACAAATTGTGAAATTTTTTGGTCTACGTCTGTGAAAAAGGCCAGTGGTAGTTTTCTCGGGATTGCTTTGAATCTGTAGATTGCTTTGGGTAGTAGAGCCATTTTCACAATGTTGATTCTTCCAATCCAAGAACATGGTATATCTTTCCACCTATTTGTATCAGCTTTAATTTCTTTCATCAGTGTCTTATAATTTTCTGCATACAAGTCTTTTGTCTCCTTAGGTAGGTTTATTCCTAGATATTTTATTCTTTTTGTTGCAATGGTAAATGGGAGTGTTTTCTTAATTTCACTTTCAGATTTTTCATCATTAGTGTAAAGGAATGCAAGAGATTACTGTGCATTAATTTTGTATTCTGCTACTTTACCAAATTCATTGATTAGCTCTAGCAGTTCTCTGGTAGCATCTTTAGGATTCTCTATGTATACTATCATGTCATCTGCAAACAGTGACAGCTTTACTTCTTCTTTTCTGATTTGGATTCCTTTTATTTCTTTTTCTTCTCTGATTGCTGTAGCTAACACTTCCAAAACTATGTTGAATAATAGTGGTGAGAGTGGGCAACCCTGTCTTGTTCCTGATCTTAGTGGAAATGGTTTCAGTTTTTCACCATTGAGAACAATGTTGGCTGTGGGTTTCTCATATATGACCTTTATTATGTTGAGGAAAGTTCCTTCTATGCCTAGTTTCTGCAGGGCTTTTATCATAATTAGGTGTTGAATTTTGTCAAAAGCTTTCTCTTCATCTATCGAGATGATCATATGGTTTTTCTCTTTCAATTTGTTAATATGGTGTATCACATTGATTGATTTGCGTATATTGAAGTATCCTTGCATTCCTGGAATAAACCCCACTTGATCATGGTGTATGATCCTTTCAATGTGCTGTTGGATTCTGTTTGCTAGTATTTTGTTGAGGATGTTTGCATCTATGTTCATCAGTGATATTGGCCTGTAGTTTTCTTTCTTTGTGACATCTTTGTCTGGTTTTGGTATCAGGGTGATGGTGGCCTCATAGAATGAGTTGGGGAGTGTTCCTCCCTCTGCAATATTTTGGAAGAGTTTGAGAAAGATGGGAGTTAGCTCTTCTCTAAATGTTTGCTAGAATTCACCTGTGAAGCCATCTGGTCCTGGGCTTTTGTTTGTTGGAAGATATTTAATCACAGTCTCAATTAGAGTGCTTGTGATTGGTCTGTTCATATTTTCTCTTTCTTCCTGGTTCAGTCTCGGCAGATTGTGCATTTCTAAGAATCTGTCCATTTCTTCCAGGTTGTTCATTTTATTGGCATAGAGTTCCTTGTAGTAATCTCTCATGATCGTTTGTATTTCTGCCGTGTCCATTGTTACTTCTCCTTTTTCATTTCTAATTCTATTGATTTGAGTCTTCTCCCTTTTTTTCTTGATGAGTCTGGCTAATGGTTTATCAATTTTGTTTATCTTCTCAAAGAACCAGCTTTTAGTTTAATTGATCTTTGCTATTGTTTCCTTCATTTCTTTTTCATTTATTTCTGATCTGATCTTTATGATTTCTTTCCTTCTGCTAACTTTGGGGTTTTTTTTGTTCTTTCTCTACTTGCTTTAGGTGCAAGTTTAGGTTGTTTATTTGAGATGTTTCCTGTTTCTTGAGGTAGGCTTGTATTGCAATAAACTTCCCTCTTAGAACTGCTTTTGCTGCATCCCATAGGTTTTGGGTTGTCATGTCTCCATTGTCATTTTTTTTCTAAGTATTTTTTGATTTCTCCTGTGATTTCTTCACTGATCACTTCGTTATTAAGTAGTGTATTGTTTAGCTTCCATGTGTTTGTATTTTTTACAGATCTTTTCCTGTAATTGATATCTAGTCTCATAGCGTTGTGGTTGGAAAAGATACTTGATACGATTTCAATTTTCTTAAATTTACCAAGACTTGATTTGTGACCCAAGATATGATCTAACCTGGAGAATGTTCCATGAGTACTTGAGAAAAATGTGTATTCTGTTGTTTTGGGGTGGAATGTCCTATAAATATCAATTAAGTCCATCTTGTTTAATGTATCATTTAAAGCTTGTGTTTCCTTATTTATTTTCATTTTGGATGATCTGTCCATTGGTGAAAGTGGGGTGTTAAAGTCCCCTACTATGATTGTGTTACTGTCGATTTCCCCTTTTATGGCTGTTAGTATTTGCCTTATGTATTGAGATGCTCCTATGTTGGGTGCATAAATATTTACAATTGTTATACCTTCTTCTTGGATCAATCCATTAATCATTGTGTAGTTTCCTTCTTTGTCTGTTGTAACAGTCTTTATTTTAAAGTCTATTTTGTCTAATATGAGCATTGCTACTCCAGCTTTCTTTTGATTTCCATTTGCATGGAATATCTTTTTCCATCCCCTCACTTTCAGTCTGTATGTGTCCCCAGGTCTGAAGTGGGTCTCTTGTAGACAGCATATATATGGGTCTTGTTTTTGTATCCATTCAGCAAGCCTGTGTCTTTTGGTGGGAACATTTAATCCATTTACATTTAAGGTAATTATCAAGATGTATGTTCCTATTCCTATTTTCTTAAATGCTTTGGGTTTGTTGTTGAAGGTGTTTTCCTTCTCTTGTGTTTCTTGCCTAGAGAAGTTCCTTTAGCATTTGTTGTAAAGCTGGTTTGGTGGTGCTGAACTCTCTCAGCTTTTACTTGTTTGTAAATATCTTAATTTCTCCATCAAATCTGTATGAGATCCGTGCTGGGTAGAGTAATCTTGGTTGTAGGTTTTTCTCCTTCATCACTTTAAGTATATCCTGCCACTCCCTTCTAGTTTGTAGAGTTTCTGCTGAAAGATCAGTTGTTAACCTTATGGCGATTCCCTTGTGTGTTATTTGTTGTTTTTCCCTTGCTGCTTTTAATATGTTTTCTTTATATTTAATTTTGATAGTTTAATTAATATGTGTCTTGGCATGTTTCTCCTTGGATTTATCCTGTATGGGACTCTCTGTGCTTCCAGGAATTGATTAACTATTTCCTTTCCCATATTAGGGAAGTTTTCAACTATAATCTCTTTAAATATTTTCTCAGTCCCTTTCTTTTTCTCTTCTTCTTCTGGGACCCCTATAATTCGAATGTTGGTGCGTTTAATGTTGTCCCAGAAGTTTCTGAGACTGTCCTCAGTTCTTTTCATTCTTTTTTCTTTATTCTGTTCTGCAGTAGTTATTTCCAATATTTTATCTTCCAGGTCACTTACCTGTTCTTCTGCCTCAGTTATTCTGCTATTGATCCCATCTAGAGTATTTTTAATTTCATTTATTGTGTTTTTAATCATTGCTTGGTTCCTCTTTAGTTCTTCTACATCCTTGTTAAATGTTTCTTGCATTTTGTCTATTCTATTTCCAAGATTTTGGATCATCTTTACTATCATTATTCTGAATTCTTGTTCAGGTAGACAGCATATTTCCTCTTCATTCGTTAGGTCTGATGTGTTTTTACCTTGCTCTTTCACTAGCTATGTGTTTTCTGTCTTCTCATTTTGCTTATCTTACTGTGTTTGGGGTCTCCTTTTCACAGACTGCAGGTTCGTAGTTCCTGTTGTTTTCGGTATCTGTCCCCAGTGCCTATGGTTGATTCAGTGGGTTGTGTAGGCTTCCTGGTGGAGGGGACTAGTGCCTGTGTGCTGGTGGATGAGGCTGGATCTTGTCTTTCTGGTGGGCAGGTCCACGTCTGGTGGTGTGTTTTGGGGTGTCTGTGGCCTTATTCTGATTTTAGGCAACCTCTCTGCTAAATGGATGGGGGTGTGTTCCTGTCTTGCTAGTTGTTTGGCATAGGGTGTCCAGCACTGTAGCTTGCTGTTCGTTGAATGAAGCTGGGTCTTGGTGTTGAGATGGAGATCTCTGGGAGATTTTCGCCGTTTGGTATTATGTGGAGCTGGGAGGTCTCTTGTGGACCAGTGTCCTGAAGTTGGCTCTCCCACCTCAGAGGCACAGCCCTGATGCCTGGCCGGGTCACCAAGAGGCTTTCATCCACACAGCTCAGAAGAAAATGGAGAAAAAATAGAAAGAAAGATAAAGAAGATAAAATAAAATAAAATAAAGTAAGATAAAATAAAATAAAGTTATTAAAATAAAAAATAATTATTAAGGAAAAATAATTTTTAAGTAAAAAAAAAAAAAATGGATGGACTGAACCCTAGGACAAATGGTGAAAGCAAAGCTATACAGACAAAATGTCACACAGAAGCATACACATACACACTCACAAAAAGAAGAAAAGGGGAAAAAATAATATATCCTGCTCCCAAAGTCCACCTCCTCAATTTGGGATGATTCGTTGTCTATTCAGGTATTCAACAGATGCAGGTACATCAAGTAGTTTGTGGAGATTTAATCCGCTGCTTCTGAGGCTGCTGGGAGAAATTTCCCTTTCTCTTCTTTGTTCGCACAGCTCCTGGGGTTCAGCTTTGGATTTGGACACGCCTCTGCATGTAGGTTGCCTGAGGGCGTCTGTTCTTCGCTCACACAGGACAGCGTTAAAGGAGCAGCTGCTTCAGGGGCTCTGGCTCACTCAGGCCAAGGGAAGGGAGAGGTACGGGTGTGGGGCAAGCCTGCAGTGGCAGAGGCTGGCGTGACGTTGCATCAGCCTGAGCTGCTCCGTGCATTCTCCCAGGGAAGTTGTCCCTGGATCATGGGACTCTGGCAGTGGTGGGCTGCACAGGCTCCCGGGAGGGGCGGTGTGGAGAGTGACCTGCGCTCACACACAGACTTCTTGGTGGCAGCAGCAGCAGCCTTAGCGTCTCATGCCCGTCTCTGGGGTCCGCGCTGATAGCCGCAGCTCACGTCCATCTCTGGAGCTCATTTAGGTGGCGCTCTGAATCCCCTCTCCTTGCCCACCAGGAAACAAAGAGGCAAGAAAAACTCTCTTGCCTGTTTGGCAGCTCCAGACCTTTTCCCGGACTCCCTCGTGGCTAGCTGTGGTGCACTATCCCCTTCACGCTGTGTTCATGCCACCAACCCCAGTCCTCTCCCTGGGATCCCACCGAAGCCCGAGCCTCAGCTCCTAGCCCTCTCCCACCCCAGCGGGTGAGCAGACAAGCCTCTCGGGCTGGTGAGTGCTGCTCGGCACCGATCCTCTGCGGGAATATCTCCGCTTTGCCCTCCGCACCCCTGTGGCTGCACTCTCCTCCGCAGCTCTGAAGCTTCCCCCCTCTGCTACCCGCAGTCTCCGCCCACGAAGGGGCTTCCTAGTGTGTGGAAACCTTTCCTCCTTCACAGCTCCGTCCCACTGGTGCAGGTCCCATCCCTATTATTTTGTCTCTGTTTTTTCTTTTTTCTTTTGCCCTACCCAAGTACGTGGAGATTTTCTTGCCTTTTGGGAGGTCTGACGTCTTCTGCCAGCATTCAGTGGGTGTTCTGTAGGAGCAGTTCCACGTGTAGATGTATTTCTACTGTATCCGTGGGAAGGAAGGTGATCTCCGCGTCTTACTCTTCCTCCATCTTCTCGATACTCCCATTAAAATATTTTTTTAAATGCTCTGTGAAAGGCACTTTAAAATGAGAAGACTAGCCATGGACTAGGATAAAATATTTTCTAAACATTGATAAAGGACCATCATCCAAAACATAGAAAGAACTCTTGAAACTCAACAATAAGAAAACACCCTGAGTAAAATTTGGAGAACAGAACTGATAGCTCATATAAGAGGATATTCAGGTGGAAATAGCATAAGAAAAGATATTCAACACCATGTCACAGGTGATTGCACATTAAAACAATGAAATACCACTATACGTCTATTAGAAATCCAAAACCAAAATACTTAAAACACCTAATGCTGACAAAAATGTAGAGCAACAGGCACTCTCATTCATTGCTAGTGGGAATGAAAAATTGTGCAACTACTTGGAAGACAGTCCAACAGTTTCTTACAAAAGTAAACATACTTTTTCCATACAATTCAGCAGTTAAGCTAAATAAGCTAAAAACTTATGTCCATACAAAAACCTGCACAGGGATATTTATAGCAGGTTTATTCATAATTACCAAAACGAGGAATCAACCAAGATGCCTTTCAGTAGGCAAACTGATAATAAACTGTGGTACATCCAGACAACAGAATATTATTCAGGGTTAAAAAGAGATGAGCTATCAAACCTTACAGAGACATGGAGAAAACCTAAATGCATATTACTAAGTAAAAGAAGCCAACCTGAAAATGCTACGTGATGTATGATTCCAACTATATGACCTTCTGGAAAAGGCAAAAAACTATGCAGACATAAAAGGACTGTCAAGTGGTTAAGGGTGAGAGTGAGATAAATTGGTAGAGCAAAGAGGATTTTTGGACAAAGTACTCTGTATTATATTCTAATAAAGGATACATGTCATTATACATTTGTAAAAACCCATATTATGTACAACATGAGTGGACTATAATGTAAACAATGAACTCTGGGTGATTATTATGTACCAATATGGATTCCTCAATAGTAACAAATGTACCAGTCTGGAAGGTGATAGTGACAGAAGCTGTGCTGACTGGAAACAGGAATTACAGGAGAAATCTATATATTTTCTATTTTGTATAAGCCTAAAACTTCTCTATAAAATAAGGTCAATTTTAAAAAATCTAACTAGTTAGGAAAGAAGGGAGGGAAAGAGGAGAAAAGAAAGGAGAAAAAGTTTTGAAAGAAGGAAGGGAAGATTAAAAATGGAAGAATGGAAAGAAAAATACCCACCGAAGAAAAAAAATCTACAAATTATGTATTTATACCTAGTATGAAAAATGTATAAAGAGTTCTGAAAACTCAGCAACAAAATGAATAACCCAATTTAAAAAGCAGAAAATGATTTCAATAGACATTTCCCAAAGAAGACACACAAATAGCCAGTAAGCACATGAGAAGACGGCCAACACCATTAGTCCTTAGGGAAAGGTAAGTGAACACCACAATGAGCTACTAATTCATACTAACTATGGTGTCTAAAACAAAAAAAAAGAAACAGAAAGTAACAAATGTTGGCCAAAAATGGGGATATTAGAACCCTCATATTTTTTGGTGGTAATGCCAAATCCTGTGCAAAATAGAGTGGTGGTTCCTCTCAACTTTAAACATAGAGTTACCATATGACTCAGCAATTCCACTATTAGGTATATACTCAGTAGAATTGAAAACATATATCTACACAAAACTTTTTACACAAATAGTTCATAGAAGCACTATTCACAATAGTCAAAATGTGGAAACCACCCAAAGGTTGGTATGAGCCACACAAAGACTATATTAAGCTATAAAACAAACTGTGCTGATTTTGCTAAATGTAGATAAACTTTAAATTCATGCTACTTGAAAGAAGTCAGACACAAAAGGTCACATATTATATGACATTATTTATATGAAATATCTAGGATATAAAAATCCATATACAAGAAAACAAACCAGTGGTGTCAGGAGAGAGGACAAGAGGCATAACAGAAATGACTGCTTAATGGACAGAGCATTTCTTTTAGAAGTGATAAAAATGTTTTGAGTCTAGCCAGATATAGTAGTTATACAACACTATGAATATTCTAAGCCACATTAAGTGGTATACTTTTAAAACGTTTTAATGGTGAATTTTTATGTGATGTTTTCTAAATAAAAATTAATGTTTTTATTCAGTTTTCATGAAAAAAAACTTTTTTTGTAAAAATCTGATAAAGACACAGCTCTCTTACAGACAAAACTTATGAAACTTTGTTTCCAAAGTTATATTAGAATGGGCCATAGACAAGAGAATAGAGAAAATAATCAATAAAACATAAGGAAGAATAGGAAAGAGGGGTAAAAAACAGAAATGGAGCAAAGAATAGGTAAATTTTAACTGCAACAAGGGGATCAGGCCTCAGAAAAAGTCAGGAAATAGGACTACAGATTATGGTCAATGGATAGGGGTCAGGAAGTAGGTTTTGGGAGATGGAAACTGAGATATAAAACAGGGAGAGAAATAAAGAATAAAGCTTTTTTTTAAGATAAATAAAATTGACAAATCTTTAGCTACATTAACTAAGACAGAAGACTAAAATTAATAAAATCAGAAATGAAAATGAGTACACTATTACTGAAATAAAAAGGTTTATAACAGAGCAGTGAACAATTGTATATTAACATATTGGTTAATTTAGATGAAATAAACATATTCCTTGAAGTACACAACCAAACTTGAATCATGAAGAATAGAAAATCTGACTAGACATATAACTATTAAAAGGATTGAATCAGTAAGTCAAAAATCTCCCAACAAAGAAAAGCCCAGGACCTGATAGCTTTACTTACAAAAAATGCCAACATTTGAAGAATAAGTACCAACTCTTCTCAAACTCCTCTAAAAACTGAAGAGGAAGGAATACTTCCTAACTCAATCTGAGGCCAGCCTTTATTACTAGAATATCAAAACCAGAGAGAAATTACAAGAAAACTATAGACAATAGGCCATATGAATACCGATGCAAAAAATCTTCAGTAAAATACTAGCAAACCAAATTAAATAGCATATAAAAATAATTATATACTATCACTAAGTGGGACTTATTCCTGGAATAGTAGGACGGGTTAAAAGAAAATCATTTGATGTAATGTCAACAGAAACTAGACAGAAAGGAGATAATCTCAATTGATGTAGAAAAAACACTGGACAAAATTTTACATCATTTCATGATAAAAACACTCAAAAAGCAAGAAAAATGAAACTACCTCAACACACTAAATGCCATATATGACAAACAGCTAACATCATATTCAATCATAAAAAACTAGAAAGCACAGCCTTTTCAACACATGGCTCTGGGAATACCAGATAACCATATGTAAAAGAGTTAAGATTAACTCTTACCTGATACCATATAAAAATTGTCTCAAAATGGATTACAAACCTAAATATAACAACTGAAAGCTATAAAACCCTTAAAGAAACCATAAAGAAAAAACTTGATGGCACTAGATTTGGCAATGATTTCTTGGACATGACATAAAAGGCAGAGGTAAAAAAGAAAAAATTGACAGACTGGATTTGATCAAAATTTTACACTTTTGTATTTCAAAAAAGACTATCAACTGAGCAAAAAGATAATTAAAAGAATACAAAAAAATATTTTCAAATCACATATCTGATAAGTGATTAATATCCAAGATGTATAGAGAACTACAACTCAACAAAACAAAGCAAACAACAAGGGACCTGAATACACTTTTCTCCAAAAAAAGATAAATAAATGTCAATAAGTAGATGGAAAGATGCACACAACACACATTAAGTGCTTCACACTCAATAGGCTTGTTAATATAAAAACCAGAAAATAAGTATTGGTAAGATGTGGAGAAATTGGAACCCATATGTATTGCTGGTGGGAGTGTAAAATGATGCAAACGTATGGAAAAGAGTACAGCAAGTTCATTCAAAAACAAAAGATAGAATTACCATATGATCCACTTCTAGGTACATAACCAAACAATTGAACTCATAGGCTTGAAAAAGTATTTGTATATCTATGTTCCTACCAGCATTATTGCTAGCCAAAAGATGGAAATAGCCCTAATGTCCATTCATAGGTTAATATATAAAGTAAATATTATATACAGTTAAAGTGGAATATTATTCCCTTAGGAAAACATGAAATTTTGATATATGCTACAACATGAATGAACTTTGAAGATTTGTTACTTGAAATAAACCATTTACAAAAAGACAAATATTGTATAATTCCACTTATAAACTGTATATAACATAAAAAAATGTATAGAGACACAAAGCAGAATAGTGGTTATTAGGGACTGGGACAAGGTGAAAATAAGGATACAGAGTGAATGGGTACAGAGTGAATAGTGGTGAACGTTTCACAACGTTTAATGGATACAAAGTGAATAGTGATGAACGTTTCACAACGATGTGACAGTGTATGATATATTCACTGTCACTGAACTTTACACCTAAAAAATGGTTAATGATAAATTCTGCTATATTTTACCACAATTTATAAAAGGAATAATTCGCACAATTTAAAAAATTTAAACCACAATAAAACCGGCATGACCCTTTCTAAATGAAATAGTTGCCAACCACAAAATTGAGATGTATGAACAATTAGAGACTTTAAAGTAGTTATAGATATGCCCTACCAGGCTAAGGAAAACAACACAGTAGATGTAGTGAAACACCAATTTGAACAACTTCAAATTTTTCATCAAAAACCCATGGAGTGAGAAGACAGTGAAATAACTCTTTAGAGTGTGGAGGAAAAGCAGTAAATGTAGTTTTCTTATACTAGAAATAATTCTGAGATCAAGATAAACGAAGACAATTGATTAGTACACTCTTTCCATAGAAATGAAGGACGGGAAACAGAAAACAGTTAAAAGTAAAAGAAATGATTTATTTTTTCCTCTTAAGTCCCTTAAAATACAAGCAGCTGCTTAAAGAAAAACTATAATATTTTCTTCCTGGTTCTCAATATATGCAGATGTAATACATATGAAAGCGATAGCAGAAAGGTTAGTAATAGTAAATTAATATGATAGTAAAGTTTTTCTTTTTTATGATGTAATGGTTCAAAATGAACTCTAACTTGCAAATGAAAGGTTAAGTTTGTATACTATCCCCAGAGCAACCCAAGGTAGGGGCAGAAAAAGAGAGACGGGCAGGCAGAGAGAGAAAAGAAGAGAGAAAGAGACAGAAACAGAAAGCAGTTGGAGGTAGGAGCAGAGACGAATGGAGAGAGGGTGTGAAAAGGGAAACAGAATTAATTGAGAAAGACACTATAGGCAAGTTAAAATGGAATGTTAAAAAATTCAGATAATTCGAGGATAGTCTACATTGAGAAATAGTGGAATATAAAAAGGCAACTAACAAAAAACAATAATAAATTAGTACACTTAAACAAACCATTATCAATAATAATTATAAGTACGAATAATCTTTTTTTCTCAAATGTTAATTTTTATTGTACTCACAATCTTCTTCATTCTCTCTCTCTCTCTCTGTCTCATGTGTGTGCATGCATGCATCTCTGCACGCTTGCATATACCCACCTACATCCCCAATACACAGACCTCTGAATCCTTTAAGAGTAAGTTTCAGATACAATACTTCTTTCCTGCTATGTACTTCAGTGTGTATTTCCTAAAACCAAGAACACCTTATATAACCACAGTACAATTTTCAAAATTAAGAAATTAATACTGATATAACACTATTATTTACTATACAGCCCTTATGCAGATTTCACTAATTGTCCAGTAATGTCAATTATAGCAAAAGAAATTGAAGATCAAGCATCATATTCAGTTGTCGTTATCTCTTTACTTTCCTGCAACATGGCAGTCCTGAAACATTCTTTGCATTTTAAGAAGCAGATATTTTTGAAAGGTACAGGACAAGGATTTTGTAGAGTGTCTTTCAAATTAGGGTTTGTCAGATGTTTTCTCGTGATTAGATTCAAGTTACGCACTTTGGTAGGAATATCACAGAAATGAGGCTGTGTTCCTCTCAGTGCACCACTTTAGAAGGAATATGCTGTTTATTTGTCCCATTATTGTTGAAGCTAAAATTGATTATTTGGCAAAGGTGATATCTGTCATGTTTCTCCACTGTAGCATTATTATATTATCTCACTGTAGCATTATTATATTAATTATTAATATACTACATTATATTATATTATATTATGATAATTATTAGCATTACTTAATAAATGCTTTATGGAAACATACTTTGAGATTATGTAACCATCTTAAAACTCCTCAAAAATTTAACACCAGTTTTAGCATCTATTGTTGACTACTGCCTGAATTAATTAGAATAAATATCTTTTCATTAAACATGTTTCTTTTTGTTTCTTTTTTTTAATATCTTTATTGGAGTATTATTTCTTTACAACGTTGTGTTAGTTTCTGCTGTATAAGGGAGTGAATCCGCTATACGTATACATATATCCCCATATCCACTCCTTCTGGCATCTCCCTCCCACACTTCCTATGCTACCCCTCTAGGTGATCACAAAACACCGAGCTGATCTCCCTGTGCTATGCTGCTGCTTCCCACTAGCTATCTATTTTACATTTGGTAGTGTATATATGTCAATGCCACTCTCTCACTTCGTCCCAGCTTACACTTCCCCTTCCCCATGTCCTCAAGTCCATTCTCTATGTCTGCATCTTTATTCCTGTCCTGCCCTTACGTTCTCCATCACTTTTTCTTTTTTTTATATTCCATATATATGCATTAGCATATGGTATTTGTTTTTCTCTTTCTGGCTTACTTCACTCTGTGTGACACACTCTAGGTCCATCCACCTCACTACAAATGACTCAATTTCGTTTCTTTATATTGCTGAGTAATATCCCATTGTATATATGTGCTACATCTTCTTTATCCATTCATCTGTTGATGGACACTTACATTGTTTCCATGTCCTGGCTATTGTAAATAGAGCTGCAGTGAATATTGTGGTACATGACTCTTTTTGAATTATGGTTTTCTCAGGGTATATGCCCAGTAGTGGGATGCTGGGTCGTATGGTAGTTCTATTTTTACTTTTCTAAGGAACCTCCATACTGTTCTCCATAGTGGCTGTATCAGTTTACATCGCCACCAACAGTGCAAGAGTGTTCCCTATTCTGCACACCCTCTGCAGCATTTATAGTTGTTGAATTTTTAGATGATGGCCATTCTGACCAGTGTCAGGTGACTCCTCATTGTAGGTTGTAGTTTTGGTTTGCATTTCCCTAAAGATACTAATGTTGAGCATCCTTTCATGTGTTTGTTGGCAATCCTTATATCTTTTTTGGAGAAATGTCTATTTAGGTCTCCTGCCCATTTTTGGATTGGGTTATTTGATTTTTGGTGTTGAGCTGCATGAGATGCTTGTATATTTTGGAGATTAATCCTTTGTCAGTTGTTTCATTTGTAAATATTTTCTGCCATTCTGAAGGTTGTCTTTTCATCTTGTTTATGGTTTCCTTTGTTGTGCAAAAGCTTTTAAGTTTCATTAGGTCCCATTTGTTTATTTTTGTTTTTATTCCCATCTCTCTACGAGGGGTTCAAAAAGGATCTTGTTGTGATTTATGCCATAGAGTGTTCTGCCTATGTTTTCCTCTAAGAGTTTAATGGTGTCTGGCCTTCTATTTAAGTCTTTAATCCATTTTGAGTTTATGTTTGTGTATGGGGTTAGGAAGTGTTGTAATTTCATTCTTTTACATGTAGCTGTCTAGTTTTCCCAGCACCAATTATTGAAGAGGCTTTATTTTCTCCATTGTATATTCTTGCATCCTTTATCAAAGATAAGGTGACCATATGTACGTGGGTTTATCTCTGGGCTTTCTATCCTGTTCCATTGATCTATATTTCGATGTTTGTGCCAGGACCATACTGCCTTGATTACTGTAGGTTTGGAGTATAGTCTGAAGTCAAGGAGCCTGATTCCTCCAGCTCCGTTTTTCTTTCTCAAGTATGTTTTAGCTATTCAGGGTCTTTCGTGCTTCCATACAAATTGTGAAATTTTTTGTTTTAGTTCCGTGAAATATTCCAGTGGTAGTTCGAAAGGGATTGCATTGAATCTGTAGATTGCTTTGGGTAGTATAGTCATTTTCACAATGTTGTTTCTTCCAATCCAAGGACATGGTATATCTCTCCATCTGTTTGTATCATCCTTAATTTCTTTTATCAGTGTCTTATAGTTTTTGGCATATAGGTCTTTTGTCGTCTTAGGTAGGTTTATTCCTACATATTTTATTCTTTATGTTGCAATGGTAAGTGGGAGTGTTTCCTTAATTTCTCTTTCAGATTTTTCATCATTAGTGTATACGAATGAAAGAGATTTCTGTGCATTAATTTTGTATCCTGCTACTTTACCAAATTCATTGTTAGCTCTAGTAGTTTTTTGGTAGAAGCTTTAGGATTCTCTATGTATAGTATCATGTCATCTGCAAACAGTGACATGTTTATTTTTCTCTTCCGATTTGGATTCCTTTTATTTCTTTTTCTTCTCTGCTGTAGCTAAAACTTCCAAAACTATGTTGAATAATAATGGTGAGAGTGGGCAACATTGTCTTCTTTCTGATCTTACTGGAAATGGTTTCAGTTTTTCACCATTGAGAACAATGTTGGCTGTGGGTTTGTCATATATGGACTTTATTATGTAGAGGTAGGTTCTCTCTATGCCTACTTTCTGGAGGATTGTTATCATAAATGGCTATTGAAAGTTGTCAAAAGCTTTTTCTGCATCTTTTGGGATTATTATATGGTTTTTATCCTTCAATTTGTTAATATCGTGTATCATATTTATTGATTTGCGTATATTGAAGAATCCTTGCATTCCTGGGATAAACCCCACTTCATTATGGTGTATGATCCTTTTAATGTGAAGTTAGGTTCGGTTTGCTAGAATTTGTTGAGGATTTTTATGTCTATGCTTATCAATGATATTGGCCTGTAGTTTTCTTTTTTTGTGACATCCTTGTCTTGTTTTGGTATCAGGGTGATGGTGGCCTTGTAGAATGAGTTTGGGAGTGTTCCTCCCTCTGCTGTATTTTGGAAGAGTTTGAGAAGGATAGGTTTTAGCTCTTCACTAAATGTTTGATAGAATTCGTGTGTGAAGCCATCTGGTCCAGGGCTTTTGTTTTTTGGAAGATTTTTTATCACACTCTCAATTTCAGTGCTTGTGTGTGGTCTCTTTATATTTTCTATTTCTTCCTGGTTCAGTCTCGGAATGTTGTGTTTTTCGAAGAATTTGTCCATTTCTTTCAGGTTGTCCATTTTCCTGGCACATAGTTGCTTGTAGTAATCTCTCATGATCCTTTGTATTTCTGCAGTGTCAGTCATTACTTCTCCTTTTTCATTTCTAATTCTGTTGCTTTAAATCTTGTCCTTTTTTTTCTTGATCAGTCTGGCTACTGGTTTATCAATTTTGTTTATCTTCTCAAAAAACCAGCTTTTAGTTTTATTGATCTTAGCTATTGTTTCCTTCATTTCTTTTTTATTTATTTCTGATGTGATTTTTATGACTTCTTTCCTTCTGCTAACTTTGGGGATTTTTTGTTCTTCTGCTCTAATTGCTCTATGTGTAAGGTTAAGGATTTTATTTGAGATTTTCCTTGTTTCTTGAGGTAGGATTGTATTGCTATAATCCTTCCTCTTAGAAATGCTTTTGCTGCATCCCATAGGTTTTGGGACATCATGTTTTCATTGTCTTTGTTTCTGGGTATGTTTTGATTTCCTCTTTGTTTTCTTCAGTGATCTCTTGGTTATTAATTAGTGTATTGTTTAGCCTCCATGTGTTTCTATTGTTTACAAATCTTTTCCTGCAATTGATATCCAGTCTCATAGTGTTGTGGTCAGAAAAGATACTTGATAAGATTTCACTTTTCTTAAATTGACCAAGGCTTGATTTGTCACCCAAGATGTGATCTATCCTGGATAATGTTCCATGAGCACTTGAGAAGAAAGCGTATTATGTTGTTTTTGGATGGAATGTCGTATAAATGTCAATTAACTCCATCTTTTTAACGTGTCATTTAAAGCTTGTGTTTCCTTATTTATTTGCATTTTGGATGATCTGTCCATTGGTGAAAGTCGGGTGTTAAAGTTCCTTACCATTATTGTGTTACTTTCTATTTCCCCTTTTATTGCTGTTAGCATTTGCCTTATGTATTGATTTGTTCCTATGTTTGGTGCATAAATATTTACAATTGTTATATCTTCTTCTTGGATTGCTCCCTTGATCATTATATAATGTCCTTCTTTGTGTCTTATAATAGTGTTTATTTTAAAGTCTACCTTGTCTGATATGAGAACTGCTACTCCAGCTTTCTTTTGATTTCCGTTTGCATAGAATATCCTTTTCCGTGTCCTCACTTTCAGTCTGCATGTGTCTCTAGGTCTGAAGTGGGTCTCTTGTAGACCTCATATATATGGGTCTTGTTTTATTATTCATTCAGCCAGTCTATGTCTTTTGGTTGGAGCATTTAATCCATTTACATTTAAGGTAATTATCGATATGTATGTTCTTATTACCATTTTCTTAATTGTTTTGGGTTTGTTATTGTAGGTCTTTTCCTTCTCTTGTGTTTCCTGCCTGGAGAAGTTTCTGTAGCATTTGTTGTAAAGCAGGTTTTGTGGTGCTGAATTCTCTTAGCTTTTGCTTGTCTGTAAAGGTTTTAATTTCTCCATCAAAACTGAATGAGATCCTTGCTGGGTAGAGTCATCTTGCATGTAGGTTTTTCCCTTTCATCACTTTAAATATGTTCTGCCACTCCTTTCTGACTTGCCAAGTTTCTGCTTAAAGATCAGCTGTTAACCTTATGGGGATTCCCTTGTATGTTTTTTGTTGCTTTCCCTGCTGCTTTTAATATTTTTTCTTTGTATTTAGATAGTTTGATTAATATTTGTCTTGGCCTGTTTCTCCTTGGATTTATCCTATATGGGACTCTCTGCACTTCCTGTAGTTGATTATTTCCTTTCCCATGTTAAGGAAGTTTTCAACTATAATCTCTTCAAATATTTTCTCAGACCCTTTATTTTTCTCTTCTTCTTCTGGGACCCCTGTAATTCGAATGTTGGTGTGTTTAATGTTGTCCCAGAAGCCTCTGAGACTGTCCTCAATTCTTTACATTCTTTTTTCTTTATTCTGTTCTGTGGTGGTTATTTCCACTATTTTATCTTCCAGGTAACTTATCCATTCTTCTTCCTCTATTATTCTGCTATTGGTTCCTTGTAGAGAATTTAAAATTTAATTTATTGTCTTATTCATTTTTGTTTGCTTTTTAGTTTGTCTAAGTCCTTGTTAAATGTTTCTTGTATTTTCTCCATTCTATTTCGTAGATTTTGGATCCTTTTTGCCATCATTACTGTGAATTATTTTTCATATATACTGCCTATTTCTTCTTCATTTGTTTGGTCTGGCAGGTTTTTACCTTGTTTCTTTATCTGCTGTGTATTTCTCTGTCTTCTCATTTTGCTTAACTTACTGTGTTTGGAGGCTCCTTTTTACAGGCTTCAGGTTCATAGTTCCAGTTTTTTTGGTGTCTGCCCCCAATGAGTAAGGGTGGTTCAGTACATTGTGTAGGCTTCCTGGTGGAGGGGACTGGTGCTTGTGTTCTGGTGAATGAGTCTGAATCTTGTCTTTCTGGTGGACAGGACCAGGTCCAATGGTGTGTTTTGGGTTGTCTGTGAACTTAGTATGATTTTATGCAGCCTCTCTGTTAATGCATGGGGTTGTGTTCCTGTCTTGCTAGTTGTTTGGCATGGCGTGTCCAGCTCTGGAGCTTGTTGGTCATTGAGTGGATCAGGGTCTTAGCATTAAGACAGAGATCTCTGGGAGAGCTCTCCCCAACTGATACTATGTGGGGTCGGGAGGTCTCTGGTGTTCCAATGTCCTGGATTCAGCTCTCCCACCTCAGTCTCCTGTCTGGTACCCTGCTGGAGCATTAAGACCCTTTTGGGACATCTGAGGTTTTCTGCCAGCATTCAGTATGTGTTGTGTAGGAGTTTTCCACTTATAGATGTATTTTTTATGTATTTGTGGGCAGGAAGGTGATCTCCACATCTTACTCTTCTGCTGTCTTGAAGCTCCAGTACTAATAATCTTTTTTTTTAAGGTATGTATTTTTTTAATTTTTTTTAATTTTATTTATTTATGGCTGTGTTGGGTCTTCGTTTCTGTGCGAGGTCTTTCTCCAGTTGTGGCAAGCGGGGGCCACTCTTCATCACAGTGTGTGGGACTCTCACTATTGCGGCCTCTCTTGTTGCGGAGCACAGGCTCCAGACACGCAGGCTCAGTAATTATGGCTTATGGGCCCAGTTGCTCCATGGCATGTGGGATCCTCCCAGACCAGGGTTCGAACCCGTGTCTCCTGCACCAGCAGGCAGACTCTCAACCACTGAGCCACCAGGGAAGCCCATCCAGTACTAATCATCTTAACACTGAATTTCAAAGTCAGAAAATGATAGAGTAGATTTAAAAACAAGACCCTAATTTAATCTACCTCATAAGAGATGTAATTCAAATTTAAAGATACAGATAGGTTGAAAGTAAACAATTGGGAAAATACTACATAAATTCAAATATTAAAAGACTGAGGTGGATATTTAAACATAAATAGATATTCAGATATAATAGACTTCAAGACACAAAAATAGGGGTGGAGTTTCAAGACGGCAGAAGAGTAAGACATGGAGATCACCTTCCTCTCCACAAATACATCAGAAATACATCTATATGTGGAACAGCTCCTACAGAACACCTACTGAACCCTGGCAGAAGACCTCAACCTCCCAAAAGGCAAGAAAAACTCCCACATACCTGGGTGGAGCAAAAGAAAAAAGAAAAAACAGAGACAAAAGAATAGGAATGGGACCAGCACCAGTGGGAGGGAGCTGTGAAGGAGGAAAGGTTTCCACACACTAGGAAGCCCCTTCACCAGCAGAGACTGTGGGTGGTGGAGGGAGGAAGCTTCAGAACCTCGGAGGAGAGCACAGCAATACGGGTGCAGAGGGCAAAGCAGAGAGATTCCTGCACAGAGAATAGGTGCCGACCAGCACTCACCCACCTTAAAGGCTTGTCTGCTCACTCGCAGGGGCAAACGGGGGCTGGGAGCTGAGGATGGGGCTTCGGAGGTCAGAACCCAGGGAGAGGACTGGGGTTGGTTGTG